>NC_056693.1:55732500-56332500 GCF_018350215.1 Panthera leo
GGTTGTTGCTGGTTTGCTGCTGGGGAGGTTTCACGTTGAAATCTGATAAGATGGAAAGATTTGAGCCCTGGCTCCCACTCTCCAGGGTCCCGTGAGCAGAACACTCTTAAGTTGCTGTCATTAGCTTGTGATATAATTTTGGCCTGAGGCTTTCTGGGATAGATGGTGTGGAGAGACCCTGTTACTGAGAGTTAAAAGTCCACATTTTCCTTGGAGTCTGGAAGTCCTGGGTTCAAGATCCAGCTTCACCATTCACTACCGAGTGGTCTCAGATAGTCCCTTTGAACCTCTCTAAGCCTCAGTTTTCTCATCTGTAGCTCACAGGTTACCAGAGGCGTGAATACTGTGCTGGATGCAGAGTGGATACCAGTGGTTTCTCTTTTTTAAGCATTTGATTGAATACAAGCTTTACTGTATTTATTGTAAGGGCTTTTGTTTATACTGGCCAGCTTTTTGCGAACAGTTGTTTGAATCCATTACAATGAGCGACAAACACTGTGAGTCATTGATTTGTCTTAAACAGTAGTTTGGAAAGTCAGTGTCTGGGCCCCATTGACTCTCCCAGACGTGTTACCAGTACAGCAGTCTGGTGTAGGGGAACCAGTTTGAAATCAGGCTTCTGAACCAGCCCCTATACTTATAACAGGTGTGATGTTGACCAAGTGAAGCTCTTTGGCCCTCTGTGGTAAATGAAAGTTCCCACCTCTCAGGGTTGAAGTGGGAACTCAGTAGATTAACGCAGGCAAAACCATTATTTCAATGCTAGAGTGTCATAGGGCCTCAGCAAATATGAACTAATAAAGTTGCTGGCATATGAGCTCCATGGGGGTAAGGCCTTGGCCTGACTGATTCACAGCTGGGGCTTCTGTGCCAGAAACAAAGTATGGTGAGTAGTAGGTGCTCAATAAATATTTATTGAATGAATGAATGAATGAATGAGGTTTCCTGGAGGTACAATTGAGAACCTGCATTTTTGAGCTCTTTCCATATGATTATGGGATGCAGCCATGATTGAGAACTATTGGCAGAAAACATTCATTTTCTAGATGATGGAATTGCAGCCAGGATGCTGTGTAATTCACCCCAAGAGCACTTGGTTAATTTACTTAACAAACAGTCATTCCTTCCTTTTATTTAACAAATATTCATTAGATACTTATAATGTTGCTGGTGGTACTTAAACCCCAGGTTCTACCAAAAAGAATAAGGGCTTTCCTCGGCTCTTGATAAGCTCATGGTGTGGTAGAGGGTTCGGATATATAAACAAATGCATACATTACTGTGTGCCATGGTATGATATTTACACACACCGTGTGCTGAAGGAATACAGATAAAGGGACATTGATTCTGCAGTGGGGCCAGTGGAGGCCACCTGGGAAAACTGTATTTAGGATGACTGGGGAATAGGGCAGTAGGGGGTTCTCAGGCAGCTAAGAGGGAGAGATAGAAGGCACAGGATGAGCATAGGCACACAGAAGACCATGGAACCAGTGAATCTTCCCATGAGGCTAGAGCAGAGGGCCAGAGCTCCTGAGATGGCTTGTATATGCTGGGAGAAGCATGCTCCAGCTGGAAGTAACAGGGTCAAAGGCCAGGAGTCGGCAAAGAGACTGGTAAGTTTGAAGAATGAAAAACTAAACCATGTACATTTGAAGAAGAGTGGCAAGAAATGCAGTCTGATGGATAGACAGGGGCCAGATCATCTGGTCTTTGTAGGCCAAGACGAAGAGTTCTAAATAGAATGGAAGCCATTGGTAATTTTATGAAGGGGACATTCAATGAGTTAAATTCTAGGGTCGCTCTTGATACTGTGATGGAGGAGAGAGGGCAAGTCTGCATACACGGTGGAGAGGCATCAGGAGCCTGCAAATGTAGCCCAGGTGGGAAATGGCAGGTAGGCTACTTAGTTGATGGTACTGGAGATGGAAGGAAATCCATGCACGACGATGCGCTTTCATAAGAATAGTAGTGCAGTGAGGGAGTGCCAAGCGCTTGAGTTCTGTACCCCTATCCTCTCCACTTCTCCATCAGACAGACCACACTGTGACCGGGCGCATCACAGGGCAGGGGCATGGACTCAAGGAAGAGCTCTTGGTTTGAATTGAAGCCCACCAGAGCACGTAGAGAATAAAAATAATCTACATGTTATTTCAACTTGATTTAGCAAGCACTTTGAAACCCATTTTTGTCAGTGCCCTCTCAATTTTGAGCGCGTAATGCCCAACTCAAGATGGAGAATGCATAGTTTACTTAACGGAAATAGTCCAGGGTGTTGATCTTCGGGAACAACTGAATGCAGGAGCTCAAATATCGTCATACAGAATCAGTTTCTCTCTATCTCTTGGCTCTGTTGTTTTTGGTGACTTCACTCTTAGACAAGATCTCCCCATAATGTACCGAATGGCTACTGGTAGGCCCGGATCTGGAGCCTCATGGTTTCACAACCCAGTAGAAAGAGAGCTGTTGTGCCCCTACTGTCCTTGCAGAGGGCTGACCATGATTCTCCCAGCCGCGGTCCCGTGAACATCCCCGATCCAGGCACAATGCCAGATGGACTGCTGAGATTGACCAGGCCAGGGTCACACTTGCAGCTCTAGTGCTGGATACAGAGTCCCCCTTAATTTCATAGACTAACTGTGAGAGTGAGGTGATTTCCCAAAGGCACGCTGGGCACTGCTGCATGAGGCTGAGAGATGGGAAGTAGACCAGAAGGACAGATGTCTACCACTAGCACCTGCCATCGTGTGCAAGGCTCTGCTCAGCAATCTTGTGAGGGAGTCAAAGATGAATAATTCAGTCCCTGGCCTCCAGATGCTTGCAGGGTACCAGGGATGCAGATGCATACATAAGCCTCTATAATATGAGCCTGCCTGTGATAAGTGCCCTGATTTGATGGCATATCCGGCACCATAAAGCTCTGACTGCTTATTCAATTGGCACCTGGGGCTTGGCACATGTTTCCTCACATTTCTATTTTAAAAGTCAATAAATCGTTTCTGGTACCTTGACTGGAAATTAAATCTGGGTGTTTTTCCTTCCCCTGATTAGGGGGTTGATGTCCAAAGTTGACTCCCAGCAGCAGCACTGGGTCAAACTGACCCATCATCTGGAAATCATGGCTGTAGCTGGCAGTGCAGGTATAAAGGGAGAACAGGTGGACCTGATGGGGAAGGAGGGCTCCACATGAGCAGCTACCCACAGGGAGCAGTCGGAGACCCCAGTTCAAGCCAGATAACCACCGCAGTAAATCTTACATATGTGTGTGGAGGCAGACACTCTACTGCTCCCCACCACGGTGTATCATCCACAATACTAAGCTATTCCTTAGCTTCTCATAGGTATTTACTTTTCCACTCAACACATATCTAGGGAACCATGTGGTGGAGACTGGCTAGTTATCCACCAGCTCATTTCCTTCTTTCTCCAGGGCACACAACCAGGTTACACTGCAGTCTCCCTCAGGCCGGCTTCTGGCCAGTGGCGTGCTGGTGAATGTAAGGGCAAGCCTTACTTCTGTAGAACCTCCTGTGTAGCCATCCATGCGCATTTGCTCTATTGTCCTATCTGCCAGCTGGAGGCAGAGGATCCAGTGGGAGACAGCAGAGCCACAAGATGGAAGGAGGCTTAGATGACTACAGGAAGTCACCGAATCCCTTCTTCCCATCCCCAAGTAAAAAGATCTACACAGATCGTGTCAGGGATGAGAGCTGAATCTTCATAGTGTTCACATGTTGAAATCGTGGTTTGTTTTTAATTGTTGTTCTCGTTGCTGTGTTTTTGCTTTAGAATCTAGCCTATGTTGACTGATCGAAGAGTTACCAAATACAAGAAACTACTATGTGCTCTGGACTCTGTGTTAAGCAAAGTGGGCATGGGTCTTACCTGTCATTTTATCTCTTCTCATCTCTCCTCCCTGCCTTCTTGTAATCATCAACAAATAATGCCAAAAACAAGAATCCCAAAATAATGGATGAATGGCCAGCAAAGTCAACTGCTGGGCTGAGTTTTGGAAATGAACATCTTGCTTATGTGCAGGTCACAGCCTCATCCTGTAATCTTTCAATTGCGAATTCTTCAATTGTGCAGATTAAAAATCTTCTTTATTACATTAAAAAAAAACCTTGTTCTTCTCATTTTCTCTCTCTAAACCAGTCCTTCTAATCAGCTAGAATTGCATCCATCCAATCCTCTATTAATTCATGCATGCATCCATCTATCCGTTCATCTATTCTTTCTACCTAGTTTAAAAATTTTTTTAATGTTTTATTTATTTATTTATTTATTTAAAAAAAATTTTTAACGTTTATTTATTTTTGAGACAGAGAGAGACAGAGTATGAATGGGGGAGGGGCAGAGAGAGAGGGAGACACAGAATCGGAAGCAGGCTCCAGGCTCTGAGCCATCAGCCCAGAGCCTGACACAGGGCTCGAACTCATGGACTGCGAGATTGTGACCTGAACTGAAGTCAGACGCTTCACCGACTGAGCCACCCAGGTGCCCCTATTTATTTTTAAGACAGAGAGACAGATCATGAGTGGGGATGGGGCAGAGAGAGAGGGAGACTCAGAATCTGAAGCAGGCTCCAAGCTCCGAGCTGTCATCACAGAGCCCGACGCAGGTTTCGAACTCAAGAACTGTGGGATCATGACCTGAGCCGAAGTTGGACGCTCAACCGACTGAGCCACCTGGGCACCCCTCTACCTAGTTTTATTAATAATAGTTGTCTTGTGTTAAGTGCTCATTTGCCAGGTGCTGCACCAAGATATTGACATGATAGTCCTTTTTATTTTATTTTATTTTTTTAATTTTTTTTTAACGTTTATTTATTTTTTTTGAGACAGAGAGAGACAGAGCATGAACAGGGGAGGGGCAGAGAGAGAGGGAGACACAGAATTGGAAGCAGGCTCCAGGCTCTGAGCCATCAGCCCAGAGCCCGACACGGGGCTCGAACTCACGGACCGTGAGATCGTGACCTGAGCTGAAGTCGGAGGCTTAACCGACTGAGTCACCCAGGCGCCCCAACATGATAGTCCTTTTTAATCCAAATGACAGTCCTACATTAGGAGGTCCTGAGACCTAACTTATGTAAAGCTATAGAACTAGTAAGTGAGGAGGGAAGGTATGAACATACCTTTGATAGAGTGTCTTTGATAGAGTCTAGATTCTTAGTCACTATGCGGTCCTTAATTCCACTGTTTATCAGGGTGCTCTGAAATGTTGTGTCTGGTGGAGGGTTCACACAGAATAGATGCTGTGAAGGAGTTTGTACCTGTGTGTGTGTGTGTGTGCGCGCGCATGCACGTGTGTTCATATACATGTTATTGTGTGAATATGGTTGGAGGAGACTGCCATATAAATTGGAAATACAGTTGGAAAGGTGCCATGAAAAGCAGTCAAAAGAATCAAGGAGCCCTGCCGGAGATGGGAAAGTATCCTGATGATCCACGGTGAAGAGAAGCCCTGGGGCTCTAGACAACAGAGGGAGGCAGTGAAGGAGAAGCGGGGATTAAAAGTGTGCGCTCTGGAGTCAGTCTGATCTTACACCCTCAACCTTCCAGCTGGGAGTGGGGGTGGTCTAAGGACAGGTCACCTCATCTCTGCAGCTCAGTTTCCCCATCTATACAAGTGGGCTAATATAGGTCATACCTAAAGGGTATGATTAAATGAGATAGCATTGTAAAGATTAAATGAAATAGCATTATAAGGATTAATTGAGGTGACACACTTTGAACAGATCTGGGACATAGTAAATTCTCAGTAAATAATAGCTTTGATGATGATGATGATTTGGGATTGGAAGCAATAGAATAAATGCTCTTCCTCTTTCCTTCTTCACAAATAGTACACATGTGTCCCTATCCCCATATTCAGTATTGTTTTCCAAGCTCTGAATTATCCTACCTCTGACACCAACCAGCTGTGTGAACCCAGGCAGAGCATATAACCTGTATTGGCCTGCTTTCTTTTCTTTTCTTTTCTTTTCTTTTCTTTTCTTTTCTTTTCTTTTCTTTTCTTTTCTTTTCTTTTCTTTTCTTTTCTTTCCTTCCTTCAAGGGTGTGGACTAGTAGTAGGCTCTGGAGCTAGAACTGTCTGGAGTCATATATTAGCTCCTTCATTTATCAGCCATGTGCCCTTGGGCAAGTAATTCAACTCCTCAGGGCCTTAGTTTTGTCTTCTGCAAAATGGAAATGAAAATAGCAACCATCTCATTGCACGTCCTAGGGAATGACGAAGTTGATGATCCACGCAGCTGTCAGCCTAGTTCCTGGCACATGGTCATCTCTCAATGAATGCTAGCTATTCTCACTATAAAATTAAGAGGTCCCTTCAACTTTACTTGGTGGGTTTTCTTCATGTGTTTTACCTCTGTTTTTACTGTGGATAATTGTACTCAGTGCCCCAGGCGGTGCATTCCCGATTTGTAAACTAATTTTGACACAATCTCCATTCCAGTTGGCTCTCTGAGAAATGTTCCTCTTTAATGAATATGATAGCGGGACTCACTCATTACCAGGTTATTTTAGGCAAGAGTGATTTTTAACTCGTTACCCAGATAATTATTGCAGTTCTCTAGCTGCCTTTCTGGGCACAGACTTAATAAGCTCTGAGGATATGTGGCAGTGCTTTTCTTGGCTGAGATAAGAGAATTATTGAAGCTCTCAGGTGAAAGTGTGAAGTCTTAGCTGTGCAGAGAGTGGCTGTGCCAGCCAAGCGGCCTCTGACAAGAGAGGGGCTCAGCTCCTTTGGGAACTGATGTGAGATTTCATTAATCATGGGACATTTCCAGTGGGCCTGAAGATGTCAGTTTTGTTTATGGGCAAGGTGTCCATAAATGCATGGGGGAACGGACTTTGTGCACAGAGGGGTACATAGTAAATTACACACAGATGGAAACCAGGACCAACCTAATTTACCTGTGGGTCCCCCCAGTGCTAGGGGTCTGCACACTGGTTGCCTATATCCTGTAGTGGTTTGGAGTAAGGATCCAGACTTTTGCTGTACAATAATTTTTTAATAAATATTTTAGCCTTTGTGGGCCATCAGATTTCTCGTTCAGCTGCTCAATTCTGCTGATAGAGCATGAAAGCAGCAAAGGTCAATATATAAATGAATGATGTGTCTGTATTCTAATAAAACTTTACTTGTGGACACTGAACTCTAATTTCATATAATTTTCATAGGCCACAATCTACTGTTTTTGATATTTTTCACCAATTAAAAATGGAAAAACCATGTTTTCCTTAAAACACTTACAAAAACAGGTGGTGGACTGGACCTTGCCAATAGACCCTAGTTTGCTGACTCATGTATAAGCCCTGCTCCTGCCATTATTTGCTGTGTGACTTTGGGCATGTTCTTCAGCTGCTCTGTGCTTCAGTTTCCTCATTTTCAAAGTAGGAAAACTAGTTCTAGCATTCTTTAAAGTGGCAGGGGAGATTAAGAGTTAATGGAGGTAAAATGCTTAAGATGATGCCTGGTGCATAGCATGCCCATAGAAACGTTAGCTCCTTTTACCATCTCACCGAATCCCCACACTGTGGAGGACGTGGTGTTATTATCCACATTTCCAGGTGATGGGGATGCTAAGTCCTTTGTCCAAGGCCAGAGTTAGACCGAGACTTACTTATGCAAAGTATTGGCAGCCTATTCTTGATTACTAACAAGGCAGAAATCAGTGTTGCTACAAAACTGGTTTTGTTCTCGTTACACGAAAGCTTCCAGGGTTCTCCATCCATCTGAATTCCACGATGGCTCTCCAAGGCTGGCCTTTGACCGAGGGACAGGGCAGTGAAAAGTGGTTGTAAGACAAGCACATCATCACGGGGAAGGAGTGGCAGAGCCGTGGTTCATGCATTTCATTTTCTTCCCATTTTTCTTCTTTTTGGCCACACTCTGGAGTTTACATTTGGGACATCCCTCTCAGGTTTGCAAATTGGTCGAGGTTACACCTGCAGGATGCACATTTATCCTCCCCCATACCATGATTCTTTTCTCCCTAATGCACCAAATTAGAAGATTGGCCGATTTTCATTTCCCCTAAAAAGTAAAATTTCAGCTTAAATCACAAACGTCTATGGTGCACTTAGCAGCCACAACAGCTTCTAACAGGCAGCCCTTCCTCCTTATTCCCTCTCTCCCCGTGAATAATCAGGTCTCTTGTGATTTAGAAATGCATTAGCTCCACTTAGAGTTAAGGGTCAACTTTGACTTCTGGGGAAGTTACCCCAAAATTTAAATGGTAAGAATCCATCCCATTTAGAGCATGATGTATTCACTCCTCTCCCTCCTTGCTCATATACTTTACAGAAGGATAAGCAATCTGAGAAGGTATCCGAGTAGATTCTGGAGGGGTATAAATTACTGGGACAAAAATCACATGTGACTGCTGGCTGGCAAGCTCTGTGTGCTCCTACATGGCCATCTTCTGAAGTTCTTCCTCTCTGAAGACAGGTGCCCCCAAGCTACAGGAGTCCACTCCCCAGCAGAGGAGGGACCCCAGACCTACCCCAGCCATGTTTGGTCTCATGTCCCCAGCATTTGAACAGATGTAATATTCTGTGTCATGAAACCCTTCACGCATGTTTTGGAGACAGCCCTGTCTCTCCCCCTGACTGAGGAGAAAGGTCAGAATCCTTCCCACATATCCCAGGTTCACCCCTCATTACTCTAGTCCCTGGAGTAAGTTGCTTATTGTGTACTGTCTCCTTCCTCTGTAAAACTGGGAGGTCATATGAATACCTTCCCTCTCAGGGTTGTTGTGAGAATGAGTATTTGTAAAATGCCTGCAATGGTGCTTGACACGTAGAATCACTTTGGGAGTGTTGGCTGGGATTAAACACACTAGATAATAGGAGCTGGCAGAGATCAAGCTACATCCCAGCTATCACCCTTCAATGGCATCCCGTTTTTTATAGGATAAACCCTAATCTCCTGAATCTGGTTTACAAAGCCTTGCTTAGCTCACCTGCTTGGCCTTATTCCGTCTATCCATCTGTGCCCGGCAGCCACACAGGACGGGTTTCAGCTGGTTTAGGACACCAACGGGCTGCAGCCAGCTCACACCGGCCCGAGAGTGAACTGTTAGAGCTTCAGGAGTTTGGCACAGGGGCTATTAAATAGAGCTATCATTAAAAACTAAATTACAGGGGCACCCGGGCGGCTCACTCAGTTAAGTGTCTGACTCTTCATTTGGGCCCAGGTCATGATTCACAGTTTGTGAGTTCAAGCCCTGCATCGGGCTCTGTGCTGGTAGTGTGAGCTTGCTTGGGATTTTTTTCTCTCTCTGCCCCTCTCCCACTCATACTCTCTCTCCCTCTCTATCTCTCGAGATAAATAAATCAACTTAAAAAATTAAATTACAAAAGCCTGTAATTAAGTTGTAAGTAAAAACAAGGTAACTTATCACTTGCTCATTATTCTACTACATTTTAGTATTTTTTGTGTTTGGGGGCTTTTCAAATCTGATGTGTCTGTGTGGTGAGCCCTATGGGATGATGTTCTGCTACTCTACATCTCTTCCCAGCTCTTCATTCAGTGATATCACCCTGGTGGCTGGAAATCTGCCAAGGCAGGGGCGTTTACACCACAGGAATTGGCAAGCTGTACAAATCAGGGCTTGATTTATTGTTTGGTTGATGATCTGGAATAGCTGTGGACAAAGGGCTGTAAAGGGCTAGATACTAAGTATCTTAGGCTTTGTGGGCAATAAACCCTCTGTTGTACTTAGCTCTGTGGCTATGGAGCGAAAACAGCCATAGAAGATGCATACATGAATGAGCTTGGCTGTGCTTTGGCAAAACCTTATTTCCCAAGATAGGCAGCAGGCTCATCGTTTGCTGGCCTCTAATCTGGACTTAGAAAAGTGATGGGGAAGGGCACCTGGGTGGCTCAGTCGGTTGCACATCTGGCTCTTGACTTCCCCTCAGGTCATGATCTCACGGTTTGTGGGTTTGAGTCCTGCACTGGGCTCTGCCCTGAAAGTGCAGAGCCTGCTTGGGATTCTCTCTCTTCCTCTCTCTCAGCGTCTTCCCTGCTTGCTGTCTCTCAAAATAAATAAAAACAAACTTAAAAAAATAAGTGATGGAGAAAGTGTCAACAATACCAAATAAATTAAAAAAAACCACGTTTCGTCATTTATGCATAGCCCCACCCCCCTCAAACCTGAAGACCTATTCTTCCAGCATTTGAAAACTGTTCCATGATTCAGCACAGAAGCTGAATCGACGAGTGCAGTTCAGACTTGAGTCTTTCATTGCTTTCCTGTGATCTTGTTTACTTAAAGGAAAACATCAGCCAATGTTGGGATGGGAACTATACTCATTCATCAGTTCTGATCATAGATTGGCTACAGAGAGGAGGTTGTCACAAATACACACAAGTTCTGTCAGAATCAATTGGCTACGTGTGGAATTTACAAGAGAGAGTATTGTACATTTTGTTATTGTTTGAAAATTATGTGTTACTTATCTTACACATCAGTAACCTGTATGATAAACTTATGTTGGCATAGATATGCATATATTATTTTGTGTGGAGAGCCAGTTAACTTTACCAGCACACCACGGTTTGGAGAGGACAGGCTCTTTCCAGCCCCCAGGACTTTGTTCGGTCCTTCCACTGGAAATAGCTCTGATTTCTTCTTTACTTTGCCTGTCTTAACTCCTGCTTGGCCTTTAGTTCAGAGCTTAACCATGACTTTTTAAAAAAAGACTTCCTGGGGCGCCTGGGTGGCTCAGTCGGTGAAGTGTCTGACTTCGGCTCAGGTCACGATCTCGCGGTCCGTGAGTTCGAGCCCCGCGTCGGGCTCTGGGCTGATGGCTCAGAGCCTGGAGCCTGCTTCGGATTCTGTGTCTCCCTCTCTCTCTGTCCCTCCCCCGTTCATGCTCTGTCTCTCTGTCTCAAAAAAAATAAATAAACGTTAAAAAAAAATTAAAAAAAAAAAAAGACTTCCTGATTCCCCCAAGACCAAGTGAGTTCACTCCACTGTGCACATTTTTTCTTGCAACACTTGCCTTAATTATAGTTAAGTGATGAATTTTTTGGTGGGTTATTCTCTTTCACCAAAAGAATGCAAGTATCTCCAGCTAAAAATGACCCATTTCTTTATCATTGTGTCTTTGGAGCCCAACCCAGTTTCTTGAAAATAGTGGGTACTGAATATATCTGTAGCTCAACTGAGGGGGAAAAAAAAAAAAAAAAAAAAACAACGGGCTCTTAAGAATTTCAGCATCAACTCCATCCCACCCAAGTTAAGTATAAATTCAGTAAGTTAAGTAATAAACGGCTATCACCCTACTATAACACATTTGAAACTGTCTGGAGGCCCTAGTCATTGTTCAAATCGATGCCCACTTTCTGCAGGTATAGTAATTATTTCTCATATTGTTATTGACTGTCTCTTTAAATTCCAGCCAGGACAAATCTATTTCTCAAGCTGTTGTAAATGATGTGAAGAGGAAGGTGAATGGAATGGAATGGAATGGAATGAGGGTTGTTTAAAAGAAATTTCTCCTCCCCCACCCTGGTCAAGAAATGAGTGGTCATTGGCCACCAAACCATCCCAAGTTAAAGCTAGAAGCATTTTTCGTCCCATTTACTAGTGACTGCACTCATCCAAGTGCTGATTTCCAAAGACTTATATAATGCTGACTGACAGCACATACTTTCAGATACATCAGGATTCTATTTACTTGCTTTGGATTTCTGGTTTCATGGAGAAATGGTGTCAGGCAGCTAAGGATAAGCTAAGAGTCTGGGATCCTGTTTTGGAGGAAGAATCGTGTTGGGAGCATGGGGGGAGCGCCCAAAGGGAATTTAAATTTAAGTTTAGTGTCCCAGAGGGAGGAATGGAGGCGACGCTTTCCTGGGCAGCATCGTCTCTGTGTCTTTTTCTGCTTTCCCTACATAAAGCAAATCTAAGCACGTAACCAGGTGTATTCCACAGGTATGTTCTGCAGTGCATGGGCAGTTGTTTCTATCAACTGCGATAAAGTCTTCAAGAATGACACAGAAAAATTTACATCTCCACATGCTCAGCCAGTGGAAGGACATGTGGAGAGTGATGCCCCTGGTCCTCCCCAGTGTGTCACTGCTTATTTGGAGGCCAGGCACACAAATTTATCAGACCATCAGTGGGCACAGAGTGAGCACTAATAAACAGTCATTGTAATTCTTTTGTTTTTCTTGTTAGAATCTCTTTTAGCTATACGAAAAAAAAAAAGTCATGTATATGTGAGGTTTGATTAAAGGCATCTGATGACCCAGTTTGCACACATGATCTTTGTATGATCCTGATAGGATGCTGACCAAGGGCAAGAGCTAGTGATCCAGCTGATTATAGCTCCCATGTACGGAGTGGTTTCTGGATGACAGAAAGGAGTGTTTCTCATAGTCATGATCATATGATATGTCCAATGCTAAGACTTGAAACTGAGACTTACATGTGAGGAAGCTGAGGCTTAGGCTATACACACACACACAAGGTCATAAACTAGTAGGTAACTCACCTGGGGTTTAAAACTCAGGGATCTTGCTGATCCCTTTTGGTTTATACTTTTAATCACTTTGCTCTACTGGGATATAAAAGGTGAAAGAAACCTCTTAGAACTTGCGAAAAACAGATACACATACACACATACCAAAAACTGGAGGAAATCTTGAATTACCTAATTGTTTATCACTTTTTCATTCATTAAACAAATGTTTACTTAGTGATTATCTTGTACTAGTCAGTGTTAAGGGCCTCAAGGCAGACAAAATCCCCGCCTTGACTGAACTTCACTTCTTAATGAGGAAGGTGGAGGGTAAACAGAGCAATAAATAAAATAGAGTATGTCAGATACACTAAGTGCCATAGAAAAAATACAAGATGGGAAAGAGGCAAGCAGTATTGGGGGTTGGAATTTCAAGAGTGGTCAAAGAAAGAAACATTTGCGTCAGGACGGGAAGGAAGTGAGGAAGCCAGCCATGTGACAATCTAGGGGAGAGGTCCATAAACCATAGTCTATGGACCAAGTCCTGCCCACCACCTATTTTTATAAATAAGGTTCATTGGAACAAAGATGGATGCCCATTAGTTTTTATATGGTCTGTGACTGTTTTCATGCTAAAATGGCAGAGTTGAGTACTTGACACAGAGATTTTGTGGCCTGCAAAGCCTGAAGTATTTACTATTTGGCCCTTTACAGAAGTTGTCTACCTCTGATCAAGGCCAAGAGTTTTCTAGGCAGAGGATACCAAGAGCAAATGCAAAAGTCTGGTGATGGGAGTGTGCCCTAACATGTTTGAGAAAGTGGGTGTGGCTAGAGCAGAGTGAACAATGGGGTGAGTTGGAGGAAATAAAGTCAGAGAGTGGAAGGCCCATCCTGGGGGGCCTTGTGGGTCATTGTAAGACCTCTGAAGACAGTGGAAAGAGAGGGATGGTTCTGAGTAGGGGGGAGTCCTGATTATACTTATAGTTACCAGGATGACTCAGGCTGTTTGTGATACACAGGCTGTCACAAGTTGGGGAAACAACCTGGAATTTAGCGTGCAGGATGTTTCTGACCCCTTAGGGTCAACTGCTGTGGAAAGGAGGGGCAGGAAGCCGGAGTGGGCAGAAGGAGAGGTCCAGCTATGATGCAGCCTAACAACAGCCTTAGCCAATCATATAAGAACTTCAGAATTGTCCCTATTCGGCCTGAGTTGGCCAGGCCGTTATGCTTTGGTGTTGATCAGTCATTGAACGTAAGTTATTCAATGGCGATGACAATGACAATGAAGGAGCCTGACCTAGGCAATGCCTGAAGGGCTGACAGCTGAGGACTCTTTGCTGACTATACTCCCAGAAGCTGGGACAGTGGGACCTCCATTTAAATTAGGATCTCGGTGGCACATTGTAGTGTCCACTGCATAGAGGATATGGGGAGCAAGAGATAAAATGAGACTAATAAGTCGGCTACTCAGTAATCTGAGACATGAAGGTGGCTTGAGCCAGGACGACAGCAGGCAAATTCTGAATATTTTCAGAAGTTAGAGCCTTCATATATATTCTTCATGCCTTAAGATCATCTTAGAGAAGTAAAGTAAAGGGGACTAAGTAAAGGGAAAATCTCTAAGGATGTAGTCCAAGTCATAAAGTCTCTGAATTTAATCCTTATTGTCTATGGTTGGTCTTTGGTTCAGTTTAACCTGGGATCATTTTTTTTTTTTTTTTTATCCAGGATGTATAGTCAAAATGTGATGCTCCGATGATTTCCATGGGATAGAACTTGTCACGGGAGACAGGGCAAGCAAGTCCTTGTCACATGGCCGGGTCTGTCCCAGCAGTGACTATACTATTCATAGACTGGCCAACAGGAATATTGTATTGCTAAACTTGGCATGAAACAATACAGTTATTTATGCACCTTCATGGCATAGAGTATTGCCTTGGATTTGAGATTCTGCTAGGGCTACACGGGTGGGCAAATCAACAAATTGTATTCCATCATGTATCTCCAATCTGACAGAGCACTGTGTATAATGGGAAGAGCGAGCTCGTAGATTTTAGCACATATATTGCAGCGTGATGTGGTGTGACACAGTGTCTATGAACCATGTGGGGTGAAATGGAAGGTTTAAATGGATTCCAATCTCATTATCCCACTGTGATCAGAGGAAAGCCGAGACTGAAATGTCGCCACCCAATAAAGCACTTTATCAAATTCCCTCCCTGTTCTGCCAAAGAAAGCTATCTGCTGGGTAGCCTGTTTAGCAAGTTGCATTTTTCACTCAGGTGCCCAGCCAGCCAATGGAGTCTAGCAGACTTTGCTTACAGTGTGTGTGGCTTGGCTATTTATGAGATTGACAATATGAGAAAAACCAGATTCTACATTCCCTAGGCTGAGTGAGAGGCTACTCGGCTCATCTGAATGCGCTGAGCTGGTCAGGCTAGCCCTGGAAAATTTGCAGGAGTGAAATGAGAGCCAATGGGAGTTATTTATAAAAAATCTAAATTGCACAGGAAATTAATTCCCTTGAGTTTCCAAACCAGTCAGTGAGCCCCACTGTGCCTCTGCTGTCTACGTCCCTTCCTCGTTTAGGTCTGGTGGAAGTCCGTTTGTTGACTTGTTTTTTTCCTCTTTAGACTGACAGTAGATGGAGGAACACCCAGAGTGGAATGGGCACACGAGAGGGGGTGATTAACTTGATCCTGGGGGTTGAAGAAAGCTTCCTCAAAGAAGCAAATGCCTAAGGTTAGGCCCCAACTAATGGCCTAAACAACACTAATCGAGCTAATGGCCTCGAAAAACAGAACACTGCAGTACACAGTGCCACGTGCAAAAGCCCATGTCTCGCTCTGCATCATATTCCAGTGCCTGGTAGTAGTAGGAACCCATTACGTGTTTGTTGAATTAAAGTCCCTGGTGTCGTACTATTTTTCTCTCAACTCATTGCCTTCCATTCAAGTCTTCTTTAGTTAATCCTCTACTGATATTATTGTTTTGTCATCTCTCGCCCCAACAAATTTTAGAAAAATGAGGCTGTGCCGTCACTACCTCCATCTCTTTATGACGCACTCACCCTTTTGCCCCTTTGAGCAATGTGATGTGATATTCACCTGCATCACTTTAGGAGAAGGGCTCTCGTGATGGTCAGCCCAGACCTCCATGATGCCTGGTCCAGTGGCCACTTTCAGGCTCTTTGTCCTCAACCCTTTTATTGTGTTGTAGTCAGTTGGTTCCCAACTTTCTGTCCCTCTTATGTTAGCATTGGTTTAAAGTATCCTGTCATAATTTTGTTTAGGAGATAATGTCTAAATCTCTATATTCATCCCTGAATACTAGAATAGTTTTTCTTGGGTGCTGAGCATCTGGATATCCCAAAGGCATACAAACTCAGCATGTCAAGAAACAAACTTATTCTGATTTTTTATTTGTGTTTAAAGTTATTGCCACTCACTGAATCATCTAGGCTGAGGACAAAGGGTCAAGATGGAGCTTTCTCTCACTCTTCCCCCTTTGATATCCTCCATGTTGACCCATGGCCATATCTTGTCAACTCACCCATTTCTTTATTTCTCTTGCTTGCCTTTCCATGCCATTTCCGTTTCACCGCCCCCCCCCCCACCCGCCACACACACACCCCGTTGTGTGATACCACAGGGTCTGTGTTACCTCCCGCTGGACAAAAGAAATACAACCACAGAAATATGTTTCCTTATTGTGGAAGGGGACTGGTGATACGATGTCTATTTCAGAATGATCTTACTAGGGGTGCCTGGGTGGCTTAGTCATTTAAGCATCCAACTTCAGCTCAGGTCATGATCTCACGTTCTGTGGGTTCAAGCCCTGCATCAGGCTCTGTGCTGGCAGCTCAGAGCCTGGAGCCTGCTTTGTATTCTGTGTCTCCCTTGCTCTCTGCCCCTCCCCCGCTCATGCTCTGTCTCTCCCTCTCTCTCAAAAATAAACATAAAAAATGATTTTACTGTTAATCAATCAAGGATGTAAACAGTGTCCCAGAGAATGTCCCATAAATCTTGTGTTTCATTCTTAAGCAAAATATTCCAATGCAGAAAGGGGCCACAAATGGTAGGAATTTAAGGGCGGCTTCCCAAATTTCTTGTTTGATTCCTGAGCTCTGCCCCCAGATTGCAGAGATTTAATCCTGCAGAACCTGTTCCAGGTTCCACAGAGAGCACCTTCCCACCACCTCCCCACCACTCTTCTCCTTCTCTTCCTCCATGAACTTTACATTCTTTCACTGCAGTATCTTTCTTTTTTAAAAAACAGGTTTATTGAGATATAATCAATATACAAAACACTGCACATCTTTAATGTATAAAATTGGATGTGCTGTGTATATGCATATACCCATGAAACCATCATGACAGTCAAGGTTAATGTACCTCCATCACCTCCAAAATTTCCTCATGCCCTTCCCCCATTTCTTGAGGAAGAGTCCCTGACATGATATCTACCCTTTTAACAATTTTTAAAAAGTGTTTGATATGTTAGAACGTATTCATCTTGTGTAGCCACCCACTTAGGACGCATCCACCAGATTCTATGTGAATCTGTCCTTCAGGATGGCTCAGAGTTGTCACGACTCTATTGGAGTCTCTTGGTAGAATCTGATGGGTGTTTCATGGTGAAAGGTGTACATGTATCCACAAAATAATCAGTCTTTTCCTCGGAGAAAATAAACCTGCTAAAACAGAGTCTGACCTCTCACCTGACCTGAGTTACATCACAGAGAACCCCTCAGTTTTTGTTGACATCAGATTCCAGGAAAGTGAAGGTGTGGGCAACCACCTCACACAAAAAAATCCCCTGGTCGGAGTCCTCACCTCATCTCTCTCTCATTCTAATCCATTCGCTTGACAAAAGGGTGCTTTTAACTCATCATCCTTTTGGTCTAAAACTTTCAGTGGCTCCCAAGCTGTTTCCAAATTCCTTAGCCAGGAATTATGTGAAATTATCAAAGAAGCAGTTAGAAAAATATGTTTATTATCCTACCTTTTGGAGACAAAGCTTCACCAGTCTCCATTCCTAGAAGCTATGCACTACCATTTAGGGTATGATTGCCACCTACAATCATTCTGCAATTGCCCTAACTGCATACAATTTTATTATTTTCAATAAATGTGATTTAACTATTAGCTATTCCTAACTAGGTGTGATTTAACTATTACACTTCTGGTAATCTTGTAAATCAGGAAGCAAAGTCCTTTTCAGACAATGTGCCTGATTGGTGGGTTTAGGAAAGCTGTCCATCCTGCTTCAAGAAAAAGATATAATTCCTACCAAAATTGTGCTGGATGTCCCAGCCCCAAAGAGACAGGTCTCACCTATAAAGGGAAGGAGTTACCTACTAAGAACTCTTATTTCAGTTCATATTTAGAGGCCTTTTAAATCAATGAATCTGCTCTCCCTCAGACTTTTTCTTTTTTTTTTTTTTTAAGTTTATTTTTTATTTTGAGAGAAAGAAGGGAATGGGTAGAGAGAGAGGAAAGATAGAATCCTAAGCAGGCTCCTCAGCAGGGCTCAGTCTCACCAACCATGAGATCATGACTTGAGGTGAAATTGAGAGTTGGATACTTAACCAGCTGAGCCACCCAGGTGCCCTGGCCACAGACCTTTTAAAGTTTCATCATGAAATATGCTTTGTTTCCCTAAATTAAAGAGTAAGAGAAAGTGAAGTAACAGTTTATAAAGGAAAGAAATCATTTAAGCTTACTTATATTCCCTGTTTAAGTAATGAAGAAGATTCCAATTATTTATTTAAAAAATTTTTTTTTAATGTTTATTTATTTTTGAGACAGAGAGACAGAGCATGAACAGGGGAGGGGCAGAGAGAGAGGGAGACACAGAATCTGAAACAGGCTCCAGGTTCTGAGCTGTCAGCACAGAGCCCGACGCGGGGCTTGAACTCACGGACCATGAGATCATGACCTGAGCCGAAGTTGGACGCTTAACCGACCGAGCCACCCAGGCGCCCCCCAATTATTTATTTAAAAAAAAATGTTGGAAGAGAAAGTGCCTGTAACTACTTAAAATAATTTAAATCTTGGTTCAATCCTATTTCAAAAAACCTTTGCCTTTGTAAAAGAAAAGGGAAATGCAGTGACATCAGACTTTTGTCAGCCTTTTCAAAATATTAACAAGTTAAAAAAAAAAAGTTCGTTCTGAATTGTGAGGTAAATATATGACACCTGTAATATTTACCTAAATAGTGTGCATTCAGAATGGAATATTGTTTAATCTCTTTTAACTTTCAAAGAACCTTTCTTTTCTCTGAAAGAACACTTGAACTCGTATTTGCTATATGTGAAAAATATGTCAAACGCACAGATTCTGTATCTTCTGATATTCTAAACTAATTATTCCTTAATTTGCATGTAAAGGCAAATTACAACTGATAGGCCATTTCCCTAGCAATCCTTTCTTTGTCTTAATGAACAGAACGAGGAGGCCTATTGCCTGGTTTAAAAGCCTCCATACCACACAACAAATTGCTGCTTATCTATAGCATTATCAGAAAGAGACCACTAAGATGCAAATATTCTTATTTATAGCAGGGAACTGAGCTCATGTCTGTCCATTTAGTGTTTTATTATAATGCATGTCAGCCCAGCAGAATCAATAGTCAATTGATTTCTTATGTTCAACTTTAATTCTGGATGGAAATTTATCAGCAATTTCTAGCTGATGAGATGATGTCCTGCAGTTGGAAGGACTGGGCTACATTTAATTATTAGAGACTTCCAATTGTATTATCCCATTTTCCAGATAATGTACAGGGTATTGTTCAATCCATGTTCTTTAGATGTGTCTTTACCAAAGATGGGCTGTATCTAGAAATTAAAAGAGTAGAAGCTGTTGCCATCATAAGGCTACATAACAAACCAGGCTAAAACTCAGTGCCTTACAGACTTCAGGTCAGCTGACAGGTTGGCTGATCTAGGCTGGCTTAGCTGAGGTTGGCTCCAAACTGTGGGTTTTATTCAGGTCTGTTCCAGGTGTGTCTATTCTTCTGGAAAAGTGGGATCCCTGGGGCACGTCTTTTCCTGGTGGAGGCTGACAGTTCCCAGACTGGCATGTAGAAACACAGGGCACTTCTTGGAGAACAGACAGAAACTGGCATATGATCACTACTACCCACTGGCCAAAGAAAGTCATTTGGGAAAAAAATAATGCTTTCTGTCACCTCTCTTGTGTTTTAGGATATTTTTTAAAGGAATGATTATTCAAAAGGGCACTCTGCTTCATGCCTGTATCTTTTAGAGTAAATATATCAATCACTCTATTTTGAATAGTGCAAGCTAAAAGTATCTTGCCTTATCTTTGACCTGATTGTCTCATTACAAAAATGACCTCAGATCTTCCTTTCCCTCTGCTTTCTAAAACCCAAAACTTATCATGTCCATTCTCTGCTCAAAATCACATCAGTGAATCCGTGTTTCCCACTGATACAGCTCAAACCCTTGGCTGGCTTTATAATATCCTTCCTAATAGGTTCATTTTCTCGTCCATCGGTCTCTGCTGGGACTCCCTCTTTCCTCTTCCACCTGCCTGGTGAATTCTTGCTCATTTAGCAGAGCCCAGCTGAAAGTACAACTTCTGTATATCCTTCACTGCATATTCTCCCCCGGAGAGTTTTCTCCTTCCTTATTTGTGGTTTCCTAGCATGTTATACCTACTTCCATATAGCACTTACAATAATAGATTGGAATTAGTCATACACATGTCTATTTTTCTACTAGTCTGCAAAATCCTTGAAGATAGGGGTCCATGTCTTATTAATTTCTTATCCTTGGTACTTATCTCTGTGCTTGTACCATGGTAGACTTCAGATAAGGCGGTTGTACCAAACTGATGGAGATTTTCTTTTCTTTTCTTTTCTTTTCTTTTCTTTTCTTTTCTTTTCTTTTCTTTTCTTTTCTTTTCTTTTTTCTTTTTAATGTTTATTTATTTTTGAGAGAGACAGAGACAGAATGGTAGTGGGTTAGGGGCAGAGACAGAGGAAGACACAGAATCCTAAGCAGGCCCCAGGCTCCAAGCTGTCAGCACAGAGCCCGATGCAGGGCTGGAACTCAGAGTTGTGAGATCATGACCTGAGCTGAAGTCAGATGCTCAACCGACTGAGCCACCCAGGTGCCTCAAGATGGAGATTTTCTAAATGACTTTTAAAAAAAGAATTAAAAATGGCCCATGGCACAAGTAGGTATGTTCAACCTCACTAATAATTAAACTATAAAAAACAAATGAAAATATAGGAGATGCCATTTTTACTTTTCAAATTGGCAATTATGTTTTTAAAAAGCTAAAACATGCTGTGTAAGAATATGGATATCTGGAATTGCCTATGGGAGTCTTAATGACAACTTTCAGCAATTTTTGTCATTATGTTTCGAAATACCTGAATATATTCATATGTGTTGACCTAGAAATCTGATTTCACATGATTCATCAAAGGGAAATACAGATGTGAAAAAATTTCATATAGGGTCATTGATGGAAGCATCATTCATAATAGGAAGAATAGAAATACTAAATTTCTAAGATGGGATGGATTAAATAAAGGTGTAGATATAAAATTGGATAAGAAAGTCTGAGACTGTTAAGAGGGATGGCTAATAAAATGGGGGAATTGTTTACTAGATATTTTCCAAAAGATAAATTAGGTTCTAAAACAGTGTTCAGACCATACTGTATGATGCCAATTTTGTAAACTATAGAGGACTACTGATACTTGCATCCTATCAGAGCAAAAAAGTGAACTTGAAGGAAATACAGCAAAACATTAATAGTGGTTACATGCAGGTGTAGTGATCACAGGGTGACCTTAATTTATTTTTACACTTTTGTCCAAGTTCTCAAATTTTCCATAATGAGTACACATAATATTTATAGTAAATGAAAAGATCTAAAATATTTTTTCTGAACATATGATACAGGAACTTGTATTGTTAAGTGGGCTCGGGAGAACTCTAAACTATCGATAAAAAGTAGCACTTACCTTTATATGTGAGTTCTGGTAGTTGTGAGACTTCACATTTGTTTATTTATAGAATGGCTTCCATTTTTCTTCTGTAATTAACTAAGCCCTGAAATGAATTATCTAAACAAAATTCATACTATAAATGTGAACTCCTGTTTTCACTAATGTAATTGTACCTGAGTGAGAGTGACAGCAACAAGGAATATAAAAGAAGATAAAGTGGAAATATGATGTATATTTTCCCTCTGCATAATTGTAACTTAGAAGAATGCATGCTTCCAGCAGAAAAGTAATTTAAATTATATCACAACAAATGCCATATTTTAAAATAGAAACTATCCATCATGCACTGAGCAAAACTGGTAGCAACCTGTAAGTCTTGAGAATATACTGAAAATTCCTCCATGGGCCCATTAAAAATAAATTGATGGGTTTAATTCCAGCACATGCTGAAATAAAGTATAAAGGACATAATATAATTTTAAGTGCATAAAGTTACTAATTACACATTTAGAAAAAATATGTAAGATAATCAGTAACCATTACAGTTTTTTTTTCTTGTAGATATATTGAAAGCTGTGCAATGTAAACAGAATAGTGTAATAAGTTCCATGTATCCATCACCTATACCATTTTTTTTCTTTGTTTTTTGGCATCATCTCTCTTTGGGGATGATTTTAAAAATCTAAAACTTAATACTGAATTCTTGTTGGCTTCATCTTGAGGGAAAAACTAGTTTTGAACAAGTGAACATTTTAATATTTGGAGACTAGTGCTAATACATATTTTGAAGGCATTATTTGGAGCGTCTTGAAACAAATGCACTAGCAAGCGCATTAAAGTTTTTTATCTAGACAAAGAATGGACACATCTTTAATTCACCTTCACACTTTCAAATGCAAGCCCAAACACTCAGCATTCTTTTGCTTGGTCAGCACAACAGGTGTGAATGTGGAGAAGAGATCAGGCATTGCTTTCCCACCCATCATTAATGTTATGTTCATTTTGTTTTCCAAATTTCTTCTCTGAATCTTTTACATAAAAGAATCATACCATATATTTCTTTTTCAAAATAAAAAAAATTGTCGATTTTGTAAACATGACATACTTAGACTGTAAAATTGTGTGGGGTTTGTTTGTTTGTTTGTTTGTTTTTTAAGTTTGGAATGGTTAATTTGCTTCATCCAGCATGTATTAGGCACCTACTATTGCCAGGTCCTGTTCTAGACTTTGGAGAAGTGTGAACCTGTTTGATAAGAGATCTTGTATGTATGTGTCTGTATGTATGTATGTATGTGTTTATTTTTTTATAATGTTTATTTATTTTAGGGGAGAGAGACAGACAGAAGGCAAGCAGGTTTTGGGCAGGGAGAGAGGAGGAGACACAAAATCTGAAGCAGGCTTCAGGCTCTGAGCTGTCAGTCAGCACAGAGCCCAACGCGGGGTTGGAACTTGGAAAAGGTGAGACCATGACCTGAGCCGAAGTTGGCACTTAACTAACTGACTAAGCCATCCAGGTGTCCCAGGGATCCCATTTTTAAAGCACAAAGTTTTCTCCAGTTATTTATTACTGGGGAGATAAGAGAAGCCTTCACTGAGGAAATCTTGAATTTAGTTTACTTCCCTTGATCGCTGAAGCCTGTTTTCCCTCCAGCTCAGCTAGCAGAGTTAGGGTGGTGCCCTCTTCCAGCTTCTTTAAAGAATGTCCAGCCACATCCTCAGAAGTGGTTGGAATGATCCCAGAAAGCAAAGCAAAAGGATAATGGTTTGGGGAGGAATTATAGTAAACTCTGAAAAATGGTGTCTAGCTGAGGTTCTTATGTTCTCCCCCTTGTGGTCATTTTTTGAAGTTTGAATGAACCAAAATGTGCATTATCTATGGGTAGTGAGCAGTCGCTTGAGTTGGGGACAGCTTCCTCTGGTTCCTAGTAGTTTTTGGAACCCAGGAGGGGATTTTGCAAACCCAATTGGTCCAGTTGCTCTATCTATGGCTCACACCTGTCTCTTTTCAGACATAAGTCTCTGGACTGCTTCAGGATATCATGTCCTTTCTTCCTTCAACCTCCCTGTCCTCTACCCTTCAAGCTCTAACTTAACACGTTGAAACAAAGATCCCCCTTCTCACGATTCCTGGATAAACTGTAGTGCCTTTGATCTTTTTGAGCATTTACCATGTTCTAGGCCCTGCAGTCACTGCTCTTACATGTTTTCCCATTTAAGCCCCACTACTCATTTCATGGACTAGATGCATTTATATCCTTGAGGTACAGACAAGGAAACTGAGGCACAGATAATTGTGATCACTTGCCCCTAAAATGGCAGCTTGGCAGTGACACCCAATTGTGTCAGTCTAATCCCTGTGGCTGCCACATGGGGCTGTCTCTCCCAAGACACATAAATAGCAGTATGGCTCAGGGGCAGCATCCATAGTCATTATTTTCTTGTGCAGAGAGTGATGAATTTTGAAAGGCTATAATTGTGGCAGAAATGCAGTCTAATGGCAGAGCAACAAAGGATTAGAGCCCAGATTCAAACTTGGATTCTCTATAGTCTACACATTAATCTACCACACTTTAAAAGCTCTGTGAAACAAAAGGATGTGGTTTGATCAGACTCAGGCAGTCATGTGGGTGGGACAATGCCCTTCTAAAGATAACAGCTTTGGTTCATGGGGATTTGGGAAGAGATTCAAGCTTCAGTAGCATTTCCTGCCTTAACACATTATTAAAGATATAATTTATAACTCAGGACTGGTTTTGATTTTTTTTTTTGAACATGATTTTTCTCCCTTAGTAAAGTACTATAAAATCAGTAATAAAGATATTACAGAAAACCTAGAAAGAAAAATAGAAGCTAAGACTATCCATAATCCTGCCATCTTGATATCATATTTTTTGTACATTTCTTTAGAATTTTTTGCATGATCATCATCATAGAATACATATAATTTTTAATCTTCTTTTTTTAGATGTAAGTATTTTCCCATGTTTTCACACCTCCTCATAGATGTGACTTTTCGTGGTACTATATAATTGAATTAATAACCATAATTTATGGTTCCATTTCCATATTACTAAGTATTTAGCTTTTTCTTTTATTCCCTCTAGTTTGAGGCTGCCAGGATCAAATTTGGTCTTCAGTCATTCTACTTCCAGAGATGATTTTCTGGAAATAAGACTACCAAGTCACTAAGTGCAAATATTTTTGTGGCTTAATGAATACAAATTGTCAATTGTTTTCCAAAACTATTGGCATATTTGATAAGATTGCCAATATAGCCATTTACAAGTTAAATTAACATTAGCCACTCCTGCTTTTAAACATAAGTGCTAACCGAATAGACAAAAAATATATATTTGTAAAGACTTTCCTAATCATTCTCAAATAGAGAGGGTGGTATTTTTATGTCTTCTTCTAAGTCTAGGTAAACCTGGAGTTACTTGCAACATGGAAAGCATAGAGTGTCTGTTATTGGTAGAGAAATAGACTCATGAGTTTAGGATTCTTTTCAGGCCAGCCACTTTATTTATTTATTTATTTATTTATTTTCAATATATGAAGTTTATTGTCAAATTGGTTTCCATACAACACCCAGTGCTCATCCCAAAATGTGCCCTCCTCAATACCCATCACCCACCCTCCCCTCCCTCCCACCCCCCAACAACCCTCAGTTTGTTCTCAGTTTTTAAGAGTCTGTTATGCTTTGGCTCTCTTCCACTCTAACCTCTTTTTTTCCTTCCCCTCCTCCATGGGTTTCTGTTAAGTTTCCCAGGATCCACATAAAAGTGAAACCATATGGTATCTGTCTTTCTCTGTATGGCTTATTTCACTTAGCATAACACTCTCCAGTTCCATCCATGTTGCTACAAAGGGCCATATTTCATTCTTTCTCATTTCAGGCCAGCCACTTTAAATGTGAACCAAGAAGTGAATCAAAGGTATTTTTTCCCATTTGGAAGAAGAGTGTTATTGCTTTAGAAGAAATACGGTTTGTTTTTGGCTTTTACCATTAATTGTTAATTTCATTTATGAGTGAAGCTATCCCATCAAAAATATGTTATTTATTGTATATGTAAACTATATCTTCTTTATTCATCAGTTGATGGACAGTTAGGCTCTTTCCATAATTTGTCTATTGTTGAAAGTGCTGCTATAAACATTGGGGTACATGTGCCCCTATGCATCAGCACTCCTGTATCCCTTGGGCAAATTCCTAGTAGTGCTCTTGCTGGGTCATAGGGTAGTTCACTTTTTAATTTTTTGAGGAACCTCCACACTCTTTTCCAGAGTGGCTGCACCAGTTTGCATTCCCACCAACAGTGCAAGAGGGTTCCCGTTTTTCCACAGCCTCGCCAGCATCTGTAGTCTCCTGATTTGTTCATTTTAGCCGCTCTGACTGGCATGAGGTGGTATCTGAGTGTGGTTTTGATTTGTATTTCCCTGATGAGGAGTGACATTGAGCATCTTTTCATGTGCCTGTTGGCCATCTGGATGTCTTCTTTGGAAAAGTGTCTATTTATGTCTTCTGCCCATTTCTTCACTGGATTATTTGTTTTTTGGGTGTTGAGTTTGGTAAGTTCTTTATAGATTTTGGATACTAGCCCTTTATCCGATATGTCATTTGCAAATATCTTTTCCCATTCCACTGGTTGCCTTTTAGTTTTGTTGATTGTTTGCAGTGCAAAAAGCTTTTTATCTTGATAAGGTCCCTGTAGGTCATTTTTGCTTTTAATTCCCTTGCCATTGGAGAGGTGTTGAGTAAGAAATTGCTGTGACTGAGGTCAAAGAAGTTTCTGCCTGCTTTCTCCTCTAGGGTTTTGATGGTTTTGGAATACTACCTGGCAATGAGAAAAAATGAAATCATGCCTTTTGTAGCAATGTGGATGGAATGGAGGGTATTATGCTAAGTGAAATAAGTCAGTCAGAGAAGGAGAGATATCATATGTTTTCACTCATATGTGGAACTTGAGAAACTTAACAGAAGACCATGAGGGAAGGGAAGGGGGAGAAATAGTTACAAACAGAGAGGGAGGGAGGCAAACCACAAGAGACTCTTAAATACAGAGAACAAACTGAGGGTGGATGGGGGTTGGGGGAGAGGGGAAAATGGGTGATGGGCATTGAGGAAGGCACTTGCTGGGATCAGAACTAGGTGTTGTATGTAAGCCAATTTGACAATAAATTATATTTAAAAAAATAAAACAAAATAAAATAAAATTCCCAAAAAATTATTTAAAATGCTGAGAGACATACTAGAGGAAATTATTTCATTTAAAATCTTTGTAAGTGAATTGTGTGTGTGTGTGTGTGTGTGTGTGTGTATAAAATCTCATTTTTCTAAGACCCCCCCCCCAAAAAAAAAATTCCAAACTTGGTTTTGTAAGATTTTTACTTTGAAGAATGGTTCAACTTGCATAGAAGTTGCAAGAGTGGTACAATGATCTGAGGTATTCCCAATTGCTTTGTGTTTTTATTTTGTATAATCTAGACTTTGGTGACTGCTTATAACAAGTTAACTCCCTGCAATATTAAAATAATTATTAGGGACCAGTTATATGATTACAACAGCCCTATCACCTGCATTTTTGTATCCCTAATAGTGGAAATTGATATGTAAATAGTAGATACTCATTATATGTTGTTACATTAACTTAGTTCTCTATGCCAGGCATTTTCCAATAGAATGTGATTGACCCAAAAAGGTAGAAAATATGCTCCCTCCATGGAAAGAGTTTATTTCCAGTGGGGCTGTTTAATCAGAATGAAATGTTGTGCCATGGATAATTGCCTTGACCAAAGAGATGGGTTCTTTTACCATGGAGAGCAAGCTGGTTCTCAGACGAGCAACATCAGCATCACCTGGCAACTGGTTAAAAATGCAGACTTTCAGGGCACCTGGTTGCTCAGCCCATTAAGCATCTGAGTCTTGATCTCAGGTCAGGTCTTGATCTCAGGGTTGTGGGTTCAAGCCTCTCACTGGGCTCTGCACTGGGTGTGAAGCCTACTTAGAAGAAAAAAAAAAAAAAGACAGACTCTCAGACCCTACCTGAAGCCTAAAATTCATGAGTCTGCCTTTAGCAAGATGCTCAGGTGATTTGTATGCACTTTCATATTTGAGGAATGTTTGTTCAGGTAGGTTTGGTTTCTTCTTATATACCCTTTGGGTATAAAGGATTTTTTTTTCATATATTGGGAGACTTATTTTTTAGTGTAGTGGTTCTCAAAATATGGTTCCCAGAGCATCAGCATCAGCATTACCTGGGGCTTGTTAGAAATGCAAATTCTTGGGTCCCATCCCAAACCCTCTGAATTGGAAACCCTGGAGTGTCATGCTATCATTTAACAAGTTCTTCAGGTAATTCTGATGATAGGAGTTTGAGAATCACTGTTTAATACTAACTAGACCTGAATTAGTTGTTTGAATTGAAAGCTCAGAGGCTTTGAAACCATTTACAAATTAGTGTCCCTAAAGATGTTTTTCAAAAAAATATCTAGATGATGCAAATGTTTTGAATTATGTCAACTCTCAGGATTTAGGAATAGCATAATATTGGTGTTCCAAAGACAAAATTGTAATGATCTTTCCCACTTGTTTTTCTCCGAATAAGTGAAAAAAGACTATATTCACAACAGCAAGCCATGTGTTTATGCCAGGCAACATTTATCTTTTTAAAAACTAAGGCATGACTTCACAAAGTCGAGAATACCTGAAAAAGTGTGGGCTCAAGTTGAAGAAATACATTTCACATGACTTTTCCTTTATTTTGCAAATGCAGAAAAATCCATCTATATGTCCTTTGTGGGTCCAGAATTTTCTGCTCTGTTCTCTGTGTTCCAGTGTCCCCTATCTGAGAGAGCAGCTGGTTTGTAATATATGATTCACTGGCTTTAAGTGTCATAGCTGGGGGCTCTACTAAGGCCTTTGATGCTTCTCCCTGGTGTGACGTACAACTACTAGGAAACGAGACTGGATCCATAAACCCCCGCAGGAAATTAGTCTCATTACCGCAACCAAATTCATGTTCCCATCCAGAAGACGGCTTCAGCTGCAATTGCACATGGCAGTTAATTTACTAAGCAGAGTGTGTTTTGCTTGGTATTGGCTTTTATTCTGACTTCCAGGACAAGATGATCGCCTGTGTCCTTAATTGTGTGTGCAATTTGACAGTTAAAATGGGCTTTGAGTAATCTCTGGGCAGTGCCATCAGCAAAGAGGAAATTCTTCTCTGAGTTGCACTTTGAATCCATGTGACAGAGATCAGTTTCTCCTCGTCGTCGTCCTCCTCCTCGGACTGTGACTTCAGTATGAGTCAGCAAGGTGATTTGTATTCGTCAACTCTAAACTCTGTTAATAATTGTGCACTGTATGAAAGTGAGGCATGTGAGTCCCTCTGTGCTTGCCACAGGTCAGAATCTACCTAGACAATTAGGGCTTATCTACAAGCCTGAGTGTAACAGATGGTCCTCTCTACGGGGCCAAGATGGTGGAAGACGTGTGAGCTAGACTACAGCTACTTTTTTGTTTGCCCAGCACCTTCTCCTTCCTGCTAATGACCATTTCAAACAATTCTGCTTGAACTTTCAAATGTGTGTCTCTGTCATCCCAACAGATACCTACACAAAGCTGACCAATCAGATCTCTAATTGTCTGGGCTAGGTGATTTGTCTAGAGACACATTTATGACACACATAAGGCAGTTGAGAGTTCTTTGGGGGATGTAATTTGAATGTTGCAGAGTTGGCTATTTTCACTCCACAGAAATAATTAGTTCCAAAGCCTAGGTGAGCCTGGCACTGTAGGATCCAACTTTCTTCCACATGGATGCAATGAGTTGGATAAGGAGCCCCACAGAGACAAGATATGGAGAGAGAATAAAAAGAGAGAAGGAGTGTTTGGATTCTTGGATCCAGTTGTACCTAAAGTTTATCCCTAGGAATTCCTGGTTACATGTGCCAGTACCTTCTCTATTTGCTTAAACAAGTACAAGTTTATATTACATTCAAAGAGGCTTAACTCAGGAAGCCCAGAAATCCCCTGTATGAGGAATTGTTTAGAGACCGAGTTAACCTTCACTGAGAGTAATGAGGCTTGATGGTGGCAGGGGTGGACCAGGAAAACTCACTTCAAATGTGTCCAGGTTTAGAATGTAGAAGAAGGGGTTCATTTGTTCTTAACCCTTCTGGGAAGCAGGACCGAGCGAGATCATGGCTGAGCAAGGGCAGAAGCAAGGGCGGGACAGACATACAGATCTCAGCTTCATGAAGCTCAGGTGTCCACTCCAATTCTGCCACTGTCCAACTTTGCTCAAGTTGGTTAACTTTTCAGAGACTACATTTCTTCTTTTATGAAACAGTCATGATATTCTCTGCCTACCTTATCTTTCTGTGTCAAGCAAAAGTGATATAATAAATATTTATTGAGTACCTAATATATGTCAAGCACTGTAATAGGGATTATGGGCCCAGGGAGGAACAAGGAAGACAAAATCCATGCCCTTGTGGGGCTTTGAGTCTGTAGGTGTTGGCAGTGAGATGGATTATTAATGAATGCCACAGTCATGCCTGTGAATGTAGAGCTGTCACCATGATGAGGGTAAAGGAGAAGTATGGAGGTTATGACAGCCTGTTGGGGGCGGGGACAACTGCCCAGTCAGGGGCCATGGAGAAATAAGTCACACCTGAGCTGAGACCTGAAGGGTCAGGAGGAGTTTAAGGGCCAGGGAAATGTTCTGGAAAAGGGAATAGCATGTGCCAAGTTGCTGTGACATGAAGAGATACAAGGAATCCAGAATGGTTGAGCTGGAGTTCCTGGGGAGAGCCTGGTATAGATGGGGTTGGAGAGGTAGGTGGGCAACAGACCATGAAAATCTTTGGAGGCCGAATCAGGGGGTTTGTGTCCAGTTAAAAAGAAATGGAAAGCCAAAGGAAGCATTAAGTAGAGGTGGGCATGTTTGTATTATTCTGGTGACTGGTAGAGAACAGGTTGAAGTGGGGGGATGGGGCAAAGGAGATGGGCGAGTATGCGTTTTTCGAGAAATATTTATAAGATTACATTGAAAAGCATAGACATTCCACACATGCATCAACAGCACCATGGTGATGATGACGATGGCTGCTTTTCACCTGAGAACTTTATGTTGATAACTCATTTACTCCTCAAAACAATGCTCTGAGATAGGAGCTATGTTATAGATCAGGAAACTCAGCCTAAGTTTGTAAAGTGCTTAAAGTCATATACAAAATAGAAAAACTGGGACTAGACACCAGGATGATGCAATTGCTGTAAATAAGAGCCTCTATTCTTGAACCTCCTTAAAATTAATATTTTAATTATTTGCATAGTCCACTCAACCAGATCATTTTTTCTTCCCTTCTCTCTCTCCATCTCTTCCTTCCCTCCTTCTCTCTCTTTCTCCCTCCCTCCATTCCTTCTTTCATTTTTGCCATCACCTAACAGACAGCGAGACCCGTCAAAGGTGCTCAATGGTATATTTTGCAATGACTGATTGAAAGAATGAGTGTGTGCTGAAGTAAGGACTCCCTGTCCCTAGAAATACGGAACTGAAGGCTAGCAGGCTTCTCTTCGGGCGTTCTGAGGAGAGTGCCCTGGTTTGGCTCAAAGATCAGATTAAGAATCCTCAACAACCTTTTACTACTAACAGTTCTTGGGGGTACTCCACCAAAAGGAGACTCTCTTTCTGATTACCTGTGTGTGATTACTGGATGGCAGAAGTTAAGCTGAGTGAGTGGAGTCTACCTCCACAGGCAGCACTGTTCTAGGGGGCAGTGGTAAACAGAAATCAGGAGGCAGATGGTTATAGAGCAGGGGTGTGTGTCTGTGGCCAGAAATAAGAATATCTTTATTGCTGAATAAGGAAACAAGCCAGGTGCTGATCTAAATGAGCAGAAGTTTCCTGAATAGTCAGGAAGGATGTCTGGTCTTTAATTTGTTTTTTGAAAAGCCAACCTCAGAGAGTTGGACTTGAGTATTTGTCTCACCCAGCCTCCATCTTGATCATGTGGTTCACTGCCCACTCTCTCTTTCTTGGGGAGCCTGTGGTTATTCCACTTGTGAAGCCATGGAAGAGATTCTTCTCCTCTTGCTCGCCCCTTCATGTCTGAGTGTTACCAGACTAATGATCTGACATAGGACTAAAGAAGGCTCCAGGGACTTGCTGGAAAGCGGAGTTCAGTTATGGTTACAGTCGTCTTAAGAATGTCTTCAGATGGAAAAGGAAGGCCTTAAACAGCAGTACTTCTGACTTTTTTACAACAAAAGGAGAAACATGTCTCAAAGAATGCTTCCAGCAGATCAGGATTGAACAGAACAGTAAGAAGAAATTCTCTAAGTCTACTTGAAGCTTGTTAACATTGCAAGAGACTGACTTAAGCTGCCTCCTTTTCCCCAGAGCACAGGCAAAGACTTTGATTTTCACTTTTCTGTTATGGTTGAGTGCATTCTTTTGGCAAATACTAATTGAGTACTTTTAATCCTAGAATTGGTCACTTAAACAAGTATCTTCAAATATTCCAAATTTAGATGCATAAGTCTCAAACCATAACAGTGATGGAATGAGAGATAGCCCGTGGTGATTTGCAAAGGTAATGGGGCTGGTACTCAGCCAACTCAACTGGACTTTCTCCTCTTCCCCTCTTCCTGAGCATCTTTCTTGTTTGTTGCTTAATCATATCTGACCTTCAACCTGTGCTGTTACATACAAAGCCAGGTGTGTACCAACTGGTGTCACCACGACAGATAAAAGAAGTTCACTGTGAGGGATGGCTTTATGGGTATATGGCATGTGCAATTGCATAGGTCCGCATGCTCAGAAGGGTGCCCCATGTTTGGGGTTAATGCTTTGTGGTCACCATCTCAAAATTCTTAATAGATTTTTTTCTTTGTCTTTTTGTTTTGTAAATGAAATCCAAGAGGACAGTGGAGCATGATCTGGGGCTTGGGGCCTCGTTTTACCAGCAGCCCCACTTCCCACTGCCTCCTCATCACCCTGAGAGGCGTTCTTGGCTACCTGCTCCCTGAGGTGTCTAAGTCCTGGTTTGTAGCCCCGGTACCACTTCAGCACCTCACTCCCACCATTGAGCTCTGGGGCAGGGAGGTTCACTGAGGCCTATGCGCCCTAGGGCAGAGCTCCAGGCACCCTGGAGGTTAATACTCACCCCATGAATATCCTGTGCCTGAGGGAGCACAACAGGTTCAGAGAGAGACGGTAGGAAAAAAAGGAGAAAGTTTTGCTTGTGTTTTGAAAGAGAGACCCCACATTTTCATTTTGTGCCTAGCCTTGCAAATTATATGGCTGTCCCCGGTTATAATAACCCTTTATGTTTATCAGCACAAGAATCCTTGAATAGATGAGAAATGTGGATCCGCCATGAGTATGAGAAATCATTCTCTAGTCTAAATGCATAGAAACTGGCCCCTGGGCCAGCATGGCTCTCAGCTGGCATGCTTATTGATTGTATCTGTCTTCCAGAAAGATACTGGCTAAAGCACTATCGAATAATGACCACATCTAACCATCTGAATATTCCTCTAAAAATTCTGCTGCCAAATTTGGCAAAAACAAGATGATGGCGGGCTGAAATTAACAGAATGTCCCCCAAAGCAGCAGGATGGGAAACAATGTGTTATTTACAGTATAAACTAACAAGGCAGGCCCATGACAATTGATACATGCCCCTCCTCTCCACCAGATCTCTTCTCATTATGTAAATAGGATGGCCTGAGGTGAGAGAACAATGAATAGAATAATAAGTAGAAATGTAATGGAGCTAATAGTGTATTTCTCAGGACTGTCAACTTCTGTTCAAAGATCCTGGCGATGAAGGATAGAAAGCCAAGTGTAGAAAAGAAATCTTTCTCTGTTCCTGCTTTGGTGTGCTGCCTCTTCCCTTACCCCCCACACCCCTTGTGTCTAGAACAATTTCCTCTGCAATCCTTCACTTTCTAAATGACTTAGCCCAGAGTCTTGTATGGTACATGCACATTTCTTGATTGGTTAATGCAAGACTAAACTGATGTGAGCCCTAACTCTAAAAGATATGATGTGAAAATGTCATTTGAAAATGTCCAATTCTCAGTCATTGGTTATTCATTTGAAAGTAGCAAATGTTGGGGTGCCTGGGTGGCTCAGTCAGTTAAGCGCCCAACTCTTGATTTCGGTTCAGGTCATGATACTTCTGTTCGTGGGTTCAAGCCCAGAGTCAGGCTCTGTAATGACAGTGCAGAGCCTGCTTGGGATTCTCTCTCCCTCTCTCTCTGTCCCTCCCCGACTCCTGTGTGCACTCTCTCAAAATAAATAAACTTTAAAAAAGTAGCAAATGTTTACTCAAATTTAAGGAAAACAGGATTCCTGGGAGGACATAGGCAGGAAGTTCAGCTGGGCCTTCCAAAGGACCTGGGAGGCCGAATAGTGGGTCCCAGGGAGATGGGCATCTCTCTCCAGAGATGTCTAAGTCCCAATTTGTAGCATTTGCTCTTTTTCTCGCTAAATACTTCCACCATGGCTGATTTCAAATGACCAACATGGCATCACTGAAGGCGGAGTTGAGAAGAGATGAGTAATTCACCCCATTAGATAGAATTTCTTCCACATAGATACAACAGGCCTAAGTCACCTTAAGAGCCTACATCATGGTAAAGTATAGTAAAATAATTAATAAATGACACATTTTGATTCTTTGTCGTCTTTGCTTTTAAGATAATTTATTAAACTAGGATCATATAATTTAGTTTTGTTAACATCTATGTTTATTTGTAACAACTGGTCCACAAAATTCCTGATTATTGACCAGTGAACTCTTGGGAATGGTGCATTCTGTCTTCCATACATCATTGTTTCTTTCTTATGGGGTCAGGGGAGCAGCCTTTGTGAGAAGAAGGCAAAATCAGAAGAGGCTATGGGCGTTGAAGGAAAAGACTGGCAGAAGAAACAAATACCTGGAAGTTCCAGTTCAGCCTCCCCACAGATGCTTTATTTTGACATAATTCAACATCAATACCTCCCTATCAAAAAAAAATTCAGGTCTGTTCTAGTCCTTGTTTTCCTTTTTCTTCTTTAAACATCTCTTATCTGGCACTTGGTCTTATCTTTGGACATCATTTAACCTCTCTCTGATGACAACACCCAAATTTAAGAATTTGGTACTATTTCCATGCTGAGGTAGAGACCTGTATATTGAATTAGTTCTTATATATCACTGCATGGACCCTTCACTCTCAAGGCACCCAAATTCAAGGCATCCAAAACAATCCTTCTCTCCCTCCAAAAAGTCTTTGTAATCAAATGACCTTTCCTCCAAAGGTAGGAATAGACTTTGAGTCTAATGCCAGTTTTGTCATCTTGGGCAAGATTGATTCTCTCTGATCTCAGTTTTGCCATCTGATAAATGGGCTTGACTTTGATTACTGGTCTTTAAGACATATTATACTGCTTCTGTGAGTCCACCTCAGAAGCTATCCAAGCATCAAGAGAAGAGGGGCTCTGGTGGAGTCCCGGGCACCTCATTCTCCTTTCAACCAGGAACACTCCTCTTTCATGCTGTTCGTATGTTGAAGTTTGATGAACTGTTTCTTTTATGAAACTGTTATTCAGGAAATGTTGTGAATCACTGAATTAGATGACCTCTTAAGTCCTCTCCAGGTCTAAGTATTCCATGATTTTTCAGTTCACGCTTAAGCTTCTGGTGGCTTCAAGCTAATGGGATGGCAGCTCAAGATTGTAGGTCTGTCTGTTGCTGTCTATAGTTCGTGGCATGGGGAGAGGGGTGTGAGCCTCCTCAACACTGATCATCAGCTATAGTAACTTTAATGCCTCCTTTTGATTCTCATTTAGCATTCTGCAAAACCCTTTTATGTCCATTTCTGCCCCAGGGTTCTAAAACCTAAATTGTAACATTCCATGCTCCTTCTTGCTTATCGTTCTCAAATACAAATGGATGCTTGATTGATAATCCTTGCTGAATGATGAACAAATGACTGTTGAATGAATGATTGGATGAAGATTGCCAGGGAAAATTACCTCTTTTGAATTAATCTCAGTTGCCACATTAAAGAAGCCTGTTGTTGAATTGGCTTTTCTAACCAGCTTCCTACTTTCTGGAAAAGAGGTAAATTTCTTGTGGAATTGTTTCAGGTTCCTGAGAATTGCCATGGAACATACATTTTGCTTTCACCAGTTCTGAGCATTATCAGACAGAGACAAGGCTTTTGCACAAAGGGAGGCAGTAAGCTATTCCCTATTCAGGGTTGCTGGATCAATATTGTTATTTTCTTTCTTTATTAATTTATTTAGATTTCTAAGCATCTCTACCTTTTCTTGTGTGGGTGATATGGCAAAATGAAAAACAGCTTCCACAGACCTTTGCTATCTAGACTCTCAATAATGATCTCTAAAAGCCAACTCATTTTATTTGCATCCTTTTATTAATAATACAAAAAAAAAAAAAAAAAAAAAACCCAAACCTCCACTACTGCTCGTCACAGTCAGTGGGCAGTTCATGAGCCAAAAGTGCATAGGAGGTATTTTTGTTTCATTATTGGGTTTCTGTAACTGAAATTATGTTGTGAGAGCAATCATGTATTTTAAGGAGAAACTCAAACTGATGTGGTAGTTTCAAAATCCTCATTACTATAATCGTGGAAAACAAATTCGTTCGAAGTGGTGTGTGTGTGTGTACATATAAATACACAAGCGTGCACCTACGTTGGCATGGACAGACCTGATACCATATATGCAGGGATTCTCTTTGTTTCAAATCCAGTTGGTCCTGTTGGGACCACACGAACCATTAGCCACTGGCTGCAACTCTCCTGTGTCTTCCCCATTTCTCTGATGCTTGAGGCTTACCTACAAGGCCTCCAGGGGATGTGGCCTTTACATTCAGCCCCAAATGATGGCTCATGGGGACAGAGCATTTACAAGCCTTCCTTCAGACCCTCTAGTTAGATGGCAGTGATTGCATTAAGAGAAAACCAGGGAATAACAAAGAAAACCGCTTAAGTAAGTTATGTTTGGGAAGATTAGAGAAGGGAGTGCACAGAAGGATTAATTTGAAGTCTCCAAGGAAGCAATCTTGTTCAAATAATAGTTTTTCTTGTAACCATATTTTCTCAGGTTGGTTATTTCTGATGGGGTCTCCAATTTTCTGAAATCTTTTAAAACTTAGACACTAGCTTCTTTCCTTCAATTGCCTTATTCCTATTTTTTTCATCCTGGTGCAACATCCATTTGTTTATTCAGTCCATTGTTCATTCACTCATTCATTCAACTGACATTTACTGGTAATTACTATGAATACAATCTCTGACTTCAAGATGTGGGGGCAAAAGCAAACCAAACCCAAGCCACACTCACTGGGACTCCATTGTGGCAGGGTTGACTGTTAGGGGGTATGGGCATTATATGGCCCTAGTGGGTGTTTAGGCATTGGTTCTGATTCAATGCCTTGTTAAATGTACTGCATGCCAAAATCATGGTGAGTCAAGGTTAGTGGCATGAGTACAATGAAGAAAACACGGAATTGCAGCTGAAGCTCAGAGGTGGGCTAGGAAGACTTTACAAGAGTGTTTTTGGTGGGGAAAGCCAGTTGACTTGAGCCAAGGCAGTCAAGCAAGTGACGTTTTCAAATTTAACTATGTCCATGAACTTAGTTTAAAATGTTCCATACTTAGAGGCAGCTGGGTGGCTCAGTCGGTTGAGTGTCTGACTCTTGATTTTGGCTCAGGTCATGAACTCAGGGTTGTGGGATTGAGCCCTGCATTGGGCTCCATGATGAGTGTGAAGCCTGCTTGAGATTCTTTCTCTCTCTCTCTCTCTCAATCTCTGCCCTTCTTCCCTGCTTGCATGTGCTCCCTCTGTATAAAATAATAAAATGTTCAATATTTAAGTTCTGTCAAGGAAAGGTTTTCTATGAGGCAGCTTGTGAAGGTTGCATACTTTAATTTGTTGCTAGGGTAGCTTGTCCAGGAACTTATTGGTTAGGTGTAAAAGTACTGCTTCTACAATTAGTTACAGCCCTGACTACTCCCCCCACCCCCCCAAAAAAAAATGGGAGAAAGAGGAGAAGGCTATATGCTTCCATGAAGGGCAAGTGAAAACTTACACCTTTCTGATAGGGAGACAAGTAATGATTCATGTATTTGGACCATCTAGTAATAATAGCCATCATTTGTTGATGCCTTACCACAAACCAGGTGCCATGTTTGGTCCTTCCCATGTACTGTCTCCTTTAACCTGCCTGATAACCAACATGATTGGGCACTGTAGATAGGTGAGCAATTCCTTGCCCCAAAAGATCCTGCTCTTGTGAGCTCCTGTTAGAACAGAAAATTATCTCATGTCCAGAATGACAGCCAAAACAACTCTCAGCAATGTGCGACCATCCCCTTGCCATTGTTAACATGCTCTCCACACAATCGAATTTGGTTCTGATAAGCTTTATGAGGCCAGAGATTTTAGACTTCTCTAACTACTGTAGCCCCACCTATAGCACTTCTTGACACATATCTGCATTGAAGGACTGACCTTTTATTTTTCCTTCTTTCCCTGACAAATTCCTACTCATCCATCAGGAGCCCTTGAATGTTAGCACTCCCTCACCTTGCCAACTCTCTGGGACTCAGCCATTCTTGTCCTTGGTTCCCACACAGTTCTTAGTTCATACTGAGGTCAGAATATGCTCGTGTTCTACGGTAGTGTCTCCACTTTCCTGTGTTTCATCCTACCGACTCAGACTCGTCTGAGACAGGGACCACTTCTTACTTCTCTCAGTACCCTTGTAGTACTCTTGTAGTACAAGGTCGGCTTGTAGCAGGCACTTTACAGACCCTTGAATAAATAACCACAACCACCTTCATTTGTGTCTGAACAGTTTTCTCGATATTTGAAGTACTCACCAAAACCCCCAAACCCCAAGACCTTTGCCATTTTCGCAGAGGTTTTCAAAGAATGTTTACCTGAGGATTGGGCAGATTTCACATGCCTGGAAGGAAGGCTTGGAGCAAAAGCAAGGCTGTAGCTCTGAAAGAATTATGTCAACATTTAATTGCAAGAGATAGTTGCATTGCCCGGAGGGCTTCCAGAATAACTTAGCTTTTGGTTTAAAGCTCAATTTCTAGGTAATTGATCAGGTGGAAGCAGTCTGACTATTGTAGCTTGGAAATGAAAGCTTTGGTAATGCCAGAGCATCTTAAAATGTTACTATCAAACCCTCTTGGGACTGGAAGTCTCTGTGGCAGGTGTGTGAATGCCTAGGTAGTGGCTGTGCCTTTTGGGCTGTTTGGAGATGATACACTTCTTTGTTGATGACCCTCCAGCCTGTCAAAGGCAAGAAAGACTGGACCCATTAACAAAGCAATGGTCTGGTGGGTGCAGAGACCCCAGCACTAAGTGCCTAGACCCCAAGGGACATTTTCCTTGTACCAAATGAGAAAAGAACTGGATGAAACTAGGGGGTGGTAAATATTCTCCTGGCACGTTAACCTGGGTCTGCGAACTGCAAGAAAAAAGGGACATCCTCAGATTATCTTAAAGTAACAGGAATTCAAGAAATAAGGGCTGCGAGGATCTCAGGGAACTTGGGAAGAGCTGGACATCCAGGCCTCCCAGAGATGGGAAGCTGGTTGACAAAGTGGAGGGAGAGTTATATTCCCAGCTAGAGCTGTATCTTGGCTCAGAAGACTGTTGATAACATTCTCTTTGCTTTGCTTCTGTGTCTAGTACATGCCTCCTTTCAGTGGAGCAACCTTTTCACATTTGCCTAAAGTTCCTGGGGAGAGTCTGATTGGGCAGAGCTTTTGTAGCATTGGGCAGCCTATAGAAGGGCTGTTCTTAGGTTACATGGGCACTGTGAGCCAATCAGCAGTGTCCAGAGGTGAGTCATGTGGTACAGAACATGGCTGCTTTGAGCCAGTCAGCATTGTCCAGAGGAGGGATCATGTGGTACAGAACATAGCCACCTCTGCTTAAGGAACCACCTAGGGCTCCTTCAGCAGGAAGGAATGTAGACTTATGCGCTTCCTTATAAATGGCCTATGAGCATGTCAGGCATCGGGGTAGTTCTGTTTGTCAGTAGATAGAGTCATGATCAACCCAGTAAGCCTTAACTGATCATTGAAATGTAGGCATGGTAGCCTGGGATGTGATAATAACCTGAATTGGCACACCTCACTTCTTCTGAGTTCGAATTACTCACGAGTAAATCTGTGAAACTCTTGCTAGCCTTTCCTTAAATGTGTGCAACAGCCCTTTGTTTCTCCTCCAGCTAACCCAATGGCCCACCCAGATTCACCCACATGAATCTACACGGGGTAGACATAAGGTAGACAGTTTGCAGCACCTCAGAGGTCTCTGTCTCTCTTCTCTAAGGGCTTTCTCAGCATGGGGAGCTTGCTAAGCAGCAAGCAGGTGAGTTCTGGAAATGAGAAGTTAACTCTGGGGTCACTCTCAACAGATGGAGGTCCATGATAAATGTTCCAGCTTCCCCAGCCTCCTAGGAGACAATTCTGTGTCATGTGCTACATGGTTTTACAAAGGGTTCCCTTTGGGTTTGGGCCCCAGTTGCCCACAGCACGAACCTGATCATTGTAGACACTTTATTTGTATCTCCCCTTTCTGCCTCATTTTTCTACTTCCTCACTTGTGCTTCTTGGGATAATTTCCCAAATATATTACCTCTGCCAAAGTCCTTGTCTCAGGTTCTGCTTTTGGGGGAACCCAAACTATGACAATGAGATATACCCATTTCAAGGAAGATCATAAGCTATCTATGTAGGGGCCATATATTAAGGTGTTCATCGAAATAAAATCTGATCTGCACCGAATGTTTTTATAATGCAAACAAGCTCATAGGCAATTGATTTGGGGAATAGCAGTAGCATAAAAATTATTTTGGTCTATATGCAGTATTCCCTAGAACACTGATTGCTTGCACCACCAAGAAGCTTCAGCTAAATGAAAGTATACTAACAAGCTGAATGCACCAAGCCTCAGATGAATCCAGAATGGTTTATGTGCAGTCCACACAAGTTTCTCCTTTTGATTCACTTGGTCAAACACTCCCCCCTTAGAAGTGCTTATTGGGTGATTTCCTTCATCTTGCTGCCTTGTGCCTCTGTTTCCATAATTCAGTGGTCTCAGCCTTTCCTTACAACACTTCCATCAAGCTGCACTCACTTTTTCAAACGTGAAGTCCTGTATTTATTATACTTTTCTTTTAATTAAGAATTTATCATGAAAAAAGAATCTATCATGTCTTTTCAAACACACCAATTAAAAAAATCAATTACCATGTTTATCATTTGCATTGATTATGTAGTTACAAATTTGCAAAGAGTGATCTGCTCTAACCCTTTCTTTGAAAAAAAACGTTTTATTACACAATTCTCCCAGGCTTGGGGTTTTTCTGGAACGAAAATCTTGTCCTGGGTACCTTTTTCAGGGCTGTTCCAAGCATAGGAGCATTTGTGATGGACGTAAGTACACAGCTCATCATTGGTACTTACTAAGCAGGTGAAGGGAAGGTGGACTGTACAACCGGAGCAGTAACACAGATTTGGAGATAATAGGATTGGCAATGGGCGGTTAGTGTTGTCCTCTGCCTGGCCAGTTCTCAAAAGGGGGAGACTTGAATTCTTATCTTCTACTGGGAGGTGGGGAGGGACATTGGGTTTAGAAAGTGGACACATCATGGGGCCCCTGAGTGGCTCATGTCATAATCTCATAGCAAGTGGGTTTGAGCCCTGCACAGGGCTTACTGCTGTCAGTGCGGAACCTGCTTTGGATTCTCTGTCCCCCTCTGTCTTTGCCCCTCCCCTGCTCACTCACAGTCTCTCTGTCTCAAACATTAAAAAAAAGTCACATCATGATCATTTGATATACTTACTGTCAATTAATCCAGTGCAAGATTCAGTATTGTTGGGTGCCTGGGTGGCTCAGTCGGTAAAGCGTCTGATTTCAGCTCAGGTCATGATCTCGCGGTTTGTGAGTTCGAGCCCCGTGTCGGGCTCTGTGCTGACAGCTCAGAGCCTGGAGCCTGCTTCGGATTCTGTGTCTCCCTCTCTCTCTGCCCCTCACCCACTCATGCTCTGTCTCTCTGTCTCTCTCTCTCAAAATAAATAAACATTCAAAAAATTTTTAAAAATGATTCACTATTGTTTAATGATTTTATACAATATAGACAGAAGTGGAAAAAATATTTTTATCACGGTGTCATAACCTCTTACTTTAAGTGATTCATATTTGGGATTCTATTTATAGAAATGTGTCCAGTTTTACCCTATTTATTAAGTATCTCCGCTGGATGCTGAGAACCATCCTAGCAGGGAACATACATTATTTCTGTCTGACTTGCAGCCTGTAGGACAAACACTCAAATTCTCATTTCTCAGATGAGAATACTGAGGAACAGTGTTTTGGGAGGCTAGCCAATGTCTGGTGTTCAGAATCAGCAGTGTCTGAACTCAGCTTCCGTATTCCTTCCACCCAGGACCACTTCTTTTTTTCTTTTAATACGAAATTTACTGTCAAATTCGTTTCCATACAACGCCCAGTGCTCATCCCAACAGGTGCCCTCCTCAATGCCCATCACCCCAGGGGACTACTTCTTGATAAATTATCTGGGGTCAGTTGCTTTCAGCACATGGCATCACATTACGAACACACTGGGTAAGCTTACGAGAAGGTAAGAGCAAACTGGGGGTTAGCGATTATGATTTAGGCATGATGAAAAGCCATGCAGACTTCCAGAAAATATTTTATTCTTCACTCGTTTCCTATCTCAACAACTTCCATTTGTTCAACTTAGCATTTCTCCATGCTGCATTGTCAGGAGCAGGATGTGACATATTTTCGAGGGGGGGAGGGGAAATAAGAATGGTTCAGAGCTGTGAAATTTGGAGCGATGCCTAAAATCTTTTCCCCTTGGTTTATCTGATTATATATCTGATTACGTATCAGATACACACACACACACACACACACACCCACACATACACACTATATATACACACTACACACACACACACACAATATTTTTAGATTACAAAAAAAGTGCCTTGTGTTGACACTGAGTTCTCACAGGTGAGATGAGCCATCATGCATTAAAGGCACAAAAGCTAAAAGGCAGAGAAATGGCAATTTAAACACTTGACAGGATCGCCGAATTTTTTACAGAGTTTGTTGAGGGAGCTTGCAAAGTGAAATCTCAAGTCAGCGGCATGAAGGGAAGCAGCAGCACATGGGTGAACCGGTGTGTCCCCTTCTATCCCCCAGTGACCTTCACCTTGGCCTTCACCCACACTGCTTTACTTTCTCCCAGGATGCAATTTGGGGATTGGATGCAATGATTACTAAGGTTCTCTTTCTTTCTCCTCCGAAGATACTAAAATTCTCAAGATTTCTTAGTTCTGTACCATTAAAATTGATTACCTCTAAATTGTTATCTACATTTCATAAAAGAGAAATTATTCAGGCTTGTACTTTTTGGCACAAAATTTACCCATGACTTTTCTAAAATATTATCTCTTAATGCACACAGTTCTCAAGCACTGTTAGAGCTACCACAGAGTATTAATAGAATATATATGGGAGAGGATGTTATTTAATAAACCCTTAAGTCAGTAATTCTAATGACTCAAACCAACTTTAACTTTCCACTAATTAGAAGCCAAACTCTCAGCTTTGCTGCTTCTATCTGTGGCTCCCTCTTTCTTGGGCTCTCAGTGATGGCCATGCTCCTGCTTGGGTCACTGCTTCCATGCAGGCTGGACTTGGGGGAGAGATTCCCTGGAAAGCCTTGGGGGCTAAAAGTAAAGACCTGCTCTGTTGGAGGGAGAGGGAGGGGGCTGCATGCTCTGTATCTGTTTATAAATGTGTTTCTAATCAGCAGGCTCTCGCTCTTGGGGATGCCCTGGGTGGTTTGGGTGGGCACTGTCTTCATTATCCAGCCACTGTTGTGGAGTGATGAAAGTGGCTTAATGACTTTTTCAGGAAAAATAATTGTCTCCCGTGCTCTCTGGTGGTACACAAACTGCTCTAAGATAGGAAGTACAAAGCAGGACCTCCCTGGCGCTACTCTGTGAAAAAGAGCCAGCACCTTGACACTTGTAGATTTTATTTAAACACATGAATATGGGATTTAAGCTTCCCTAGATTCCTTGCTAGTCCTAGAGCACACAAGGCTCCATTTCACCACAGGGCCTTTCCACGTGCTGTTCTGACTGCTCGGAATGCACCCCCTTCATATCCTCCTGGCTTGTTCCTCCTTTTAATTAGTGTTTGCCAAAATGTCCCCTGTGTACAGAGGTCATCTTGTATCCACTGGCCTATCCCTTCTGTCTCCTGTCGTTCTCTGGCTCCTTCCCATGCTTTACTTTTCCCCAGGGCATAGCACATTCTGACATAGTAAATTTGTAAAAGTTGTTTATTTTCCAGCTCCTCCTCTAGAATGCATGCTCCATGAGTGCTGGCTCTTTACCCATTTTGGTCCCTGTTTCATCCTGAGCCCTAGGAGGATGTACTGAGCATCCAGTAACAATTTGCCGAACGAATGGAAGACTGAAAAGGTACACACAGCTATCCAAGCTACTGCACCAACAATTTAAGTCAAAAGACAATCTTTTTTTCTGAAAAATGCACAGTGTCAGTCGGCTAAGTGTCTCACTTCGGCTCAGGTCATGATCTCACAGTTTATGAGTTCAAGCACTGCACCGGGCTCCATGCTGACAGTCAGTGCAGAGGCTGCTTCAGATCCTCTGTTTCCCTCTCTTTCTGCCCCTCTCCTGCTTGCATGCTCTCTCTTTCTCCCAAAAAGCAAAAATAAACATTAAAAAAAGTGTCTGCACATGTTTGGCATTTAATACATACTTACTGAAAAAATAAAAACACTTCAATTCATGGCCATCCATTTGATATACAAACGAGCCCCTAAGTTTTAAAATGAAAGGGGTAGAGAGGTAAGACTATGGTATTGAAAATCAAATAGTTGACAGCCGAGTTCAATTTCTAGATGCCCTAATTCTGAGGCCCATGACAATGGAAAAGCTGCAATCATGTGCTGCCTGTTTCCTCAACTGTAAATGAGGGATAACTATTCTAACAGTAATAATAATAATAACAATACAAATCGTACCTATTTGTCAGTCTTCGTTGAGGATTAGGTGAGATCATGACTGAAAAGCGTAAGAAGTATACCAGCCGGAGTCTGGGTAGTAGTAAAATTTCTATTATGCATATTTTAAAATAAATCCATGTCTGGAACGAGGCTCTGCCTCTGACCTGCTAGAAAAGGTTCTGATTCTGTCTGTATGGGTTCTTTTCCCCCCCCACCCTCCAAAGACAAGACTGGAAGGAAAAGTGGAAGGAGAAGGTTCAAATCAAATCTGGAAACTGGACTACAAATTTGGGGGTGCAGGGGAAGCAGATGTGAGAGCAGAGGGGGCATTTTGAGACCCAGTTTGCCTCCTTTACCGGGTTAAAAACTACAAGGTACAGTTTGTATCCATTTATTTCATGGATGTATCTGACGTCATAGCATGGGACCCAGAGCATAGCAGGTGCTCAGTAAATGTGTGTTGGATAAGGAATGAAAGACGTGTATCATTTTGGAGTGAATTTTGGTTACAGATTTGTGTTCCCTTATCCCAGGAGGCTGAACTAAATTTATCATCACTTCATTAATTCTTCATTCATTTCTTCATGGATTCACCTCACCTCCACATAGTTTGTGGATGTATCAGGCCAAATTGAATGCCATTGTTTCTCTCGATTTTCAAGAGACTATTATTTGGGTCCTTTGATCTGCAGTGAATTTCTTCACAATTCTGTCAGCTAAACGCCTCGAGTTGAGGTCCCAATTACTGACACTATACACCCCTCCAGAACCATAAGGGTTTCCTTGTAAAGATACTGCCACTTTGCATCTTGTGAAAAACCCCCTCATCTTTAGCTCAATTCAGCGAGTTTCCATCGAGTGCCCAGCTCTGAAAGTATTAAATGGAAATTGATTCCCTACTCCTTCAATTTTAACCGTCAAAATCATAGACTGTATTGTTTCTGCCTGAAAACCCACCACATCTGCCTGCTGATTACCCCCATTGCTCCTGCCCAGTGCGGGCACTGTCTCATACCAGTATCAATGGGGAATCTATATTGTGAGTGGCATTTGTTATGAGCAAATCATGTGGCCTAAAAAGAATAATTACCTTCATAAGCATGTAATTTTTTATACCATGAGAGTCTCATTGCAAAGGTATTCTAAGGGAGGCATAATTGCTAATTCTGGTGTTAAACATACCTCTGAGGAGTATTTCACAGGCTAACTCTCTCAGTGTCCTCTCTTCCTGTGGACCAGAGGAGAGAATGGAAAGGAAACAAGCTTGCACTGAGTGTCTACTCAGGGCCAGGCCCTGTGGGTTCCCAGGCATGGGTTTCTCCTTGTAATGACTTGAGAATTACATGGAATTATCCTCATCATAAAAGAGGACAGATTCTCCCAGGGATTAAATAGCGTGTAATAAAATCACCTCCTTACAGTTGTGGAAAATCAGGATATAAGACCACACTTCCTAGGGGAATATATGGTGACTCTGTATCCTACAGTGGTGTTTTGTTTTTAACCAAATTTAAGGAATGAGGTGTCTCCAAGAGCTTCCTGTTGCTCACCACCACACTTCACAGTCTGAAAGACTACCATTAAAATTGGTCTTTTTTTTTTTTTTTTTTTTAGTTTAGTTTACTTATTTTAGAAGAGAGAGCATGCATGCTCATGGGAGGGGCAGAGAGAGGGGGACAAAGAAAATCCCAAGCAGTCTCTGCACTGTCAGTGTGGAGCCCAATGTGGGGCTTGAACTCATGAACGGTGAGATCATAACCTGAGCCGAAATCAAGAATCAGACGCTTAACCAATGGAGTCACCCAGGCACTCCTAAAATCACTCTTGTAACACAGGGCAGGAGGCTTCTTTAGGCTTTTGCTAAACTGTTTTGTGCTATTTGGAATGTCTAGTATAACCTCTTTTTCCTATGTTTATTTATTTATTTTGAGAGAGAGCAGGCGGGGGAGGGGCAGAGAGAGAGTGAGAATCCCAAGCGGGCTCTGAGCTGGGCTCAAACCCACGAACTGTGAGATCATAACCTGAGCCGAGATCAAGAGTTGGTTGCTTAACTGACTGGCCACCCAGGTGCCCCTAGCGTAAACCTCTTTTCCAGTCAAGGAAAATTTGTAGAAATTAGGTCAAGATGCACTAAGAATAATTTGCAAAACCCATAAATCCAAAACTCCAAAAACCCAGAAGTCCAAAGCTGATAGGTCTAACACCAACTTGAGAACATTTTGGAGAGAGTGAAACTCTCTCCTCAACTCTGGATGGAATTGGGATCCCATCTGAGATTAAGAATATATTGCCCTGCCCAGGGTAACTACAGACTGTTACAACAAAGACCAAAGATGCTCCCTGGATCCTGGAGCATATAGTCCAGGGTCCAAATCCTGGTTCTGCCAGTTGCTATCTGTGTCCCCAGTATATGCCTACCTAAGCCTGGGTTTGAACCTCAGCTCTGCAACCTTCTGCCTGATTCGCTTTGGGCAAGTCAGTCAATCTTTTGAGGCTTAGTCTCTTCCTCAAAAAAGTGGGGATATTAATACCTCTCTTTTAGGGTTGTTGAATTAAATGGGACGGTTAGCCCGGAGCTTGACACAAAGACAGCAGCTGATATGTGCCAGTAATAGTAACAGCCGTCATTGTTACTGGTCTTTACTGCATATCATTATCTAATACATTCCAATAAATCTGACTAAATCTCTGAAAAATTGCTTTCTTCCCAGCATTCCTCAATGCAAAATGCAGGGGTTTTTTTGACAATAAAATGTAATATTTACCTTAACTTCAAGGCTCATCTGTGCCCCACACGCAATTTTTTTCTTAAAAAAGCAACATTTTATCATCAAAATCTTCAAAGCAAAGACAAGTTGAATTTTGCAGTGGGCACATGTGCACTCACCACCTAGATTCTACCATTGACATTTTTACCACTTGCTTTTCTGCCTGTCACTCCCTCTATCCATCCATTAATCCAGTCTCTATTTTCCATTTGATGCATTTGAAAGTAAAGTGCGGTATAATTTCTCCCTAAACATTCCATTATGCATATTATTAACTAAAGTTCAACATTTATGTATAGTTTTTTTCTCTCTTGATGTACGTGCAGTGAGATGCATAAATCTGAAATGTGTATTCTCCAAGTTTTAACAAACGCACACCTGTATATAATCCAAACCTTGTCAAGATATAGAAAATTCCCATTATCTTAGAAAGGTCGCTCGAGTCTCTCCCAGCCAGATTTGACCTGCTACCACTCCAAAAGCAAACACTGCTCTGTTTTCTACCATGAAATTAGTTTTGTCTGTTCTAGAACTTGGTATGAGTAGAATCACAAACCATGGACTCTTCTGTAAGCTTTCTTCACTTAACATGTTTTTAAGATTCACACATGTCGAAATGTTTGTATTCCTGCAGGCTAGAATCTTTGCACTCTTACCTTGCCTTGATGTGAAACTAAAATTCCTTGTGCCAAGCACACTTGAATCCCCTCATGCTTGGCCTTTGACTTTCCCAGATCAGTGCCTTTGCTCGCACTCTCCCTGCCCACCAGGCCCTGGATTCTACCTGTTCATTTATTGCCTTTCCTTCAGGGCTCAGCTCCAATCCAGCACTTGCCTGCAATCCTGGCGAGTTTCTGCCTGAGCTCTTTCTTTGTCCTTTGGTCATTGAATTGTTGGCACGTTAATTGCTGCTGTTGCTGTCGGTAATCATGGACTGGGGGAAAATAAGGAATGGGGAGGCTGTCACACAGGGGTCATGTTCTAGCATGGGTTCCCAGGGTGGGGCACTCTTCACTTACAAGAGCCAAAAGAAGTTAAACCAGAGTGATGATTGCAAGACTCTAAAGAGAAAAGGAGTGAGGAGAGAAGGAGAGGAAGTCAAGGAGATCAGCTCTGTCAGAGTAGTGAGTGTGAGATGGGTTGAGGCTTCTGGTTCATGAAGGAGACAAGGGAAGCTATCAGGATTGTAATTGCTTTCTCAGGGAAGTTGGCTAAATTTTACTGAGGAACTAGGTTGATTTTCCTTGTGAGTGGTGGGAATGCTCGTCTTTGCTACACAATCATGCAACATAGGTCTTATTTTCTCAAGTAAACTGCAAGGTAGTCTCTTATTATTGACCAAGACAGTTTTATAAGATGTTTATTTTGTTGACTACGGTGACTGGCATGTGGGAGACCTCGATAGATACCTACTGATTGCAAATGATGCCCCTTACCTGGTCAGTCATTCTTGCAATTAGTGTTATTGATATTTGGGGGGTTCTACTTAGTGTGTATTTGACTGAATTGATCATTTCGGCCACGGTAGGCTTGCAGCAGTTATATCTGTCATCTGTGCGAAGGAAATGGGAGTTGAGCAATGGAGACTATTTCCATTTTATTGCCATTTTATTATCATAGCAAGATAGCATCCAGCCATTAATGTTCATTGTACTTTTTTTGTCGTCAGAAATATGGTAGAGTACCAATCTCTGTTCTTGTTGCTCTAAAATTAAAATAGAAAACATTGTCCCCAAAGGTGTGTCCGTCACACTTCCAGCCTGGTGCTTAGGGCTGTTTGCAGCCCATTGGTATCTCCACTAGAGGAGGGAAGTTGTCCAGCAGCCCCTGGACCTCAGTCTCTTACCTCTTCTTGTTTCTTAGCCCCTAATCCAGCAGGCTGTGCTCAATTAAGACGGACTCTGATTCACTCTAACAAAGAAGAACAGAAGTAATTTGGTTCCAGCAGATTCCCTTTTACACCTTTAATATTTTGTATTTTGCCAACATTTCAAGGTAGTTTGAAGGTCCCCGCTTTCTCATGAGGGCTGGGCACGAATGTTCAAGAGCGATCATTGTAATGACATCTCTCTGATTAAAAAGACAGCTAGTGAAATCGAGATGGAACATCAAATTCAGAAACATCATTAGCAGGATTCTATTTTGGTTGGGTGTAATCTTCTGTGGGGTCACCATGTTGCCTTTGACGAGTCTGACCATTTTATATCATTTAGATTGAAACAGACCCATCATGTCACAGGCAAATGGCTTTATCATATTTAATTAACCCAACACCATGTAATAATCTCCCTGGTAATTATCCCTCACCAGTGCTTGAAAGCATGCTGCAACAAATAAATCATCAAAGTTGCAGGTATACTTAAACTGTTATTTGGTGCCATGGCAGAAGAATATTGACAAGTTACTGTGCAATACTAATTATACTAAGAAAATGTAAATGGCTTCATCAAAAAAAGAAAGAGCCAGATGGCAGGTTTTATATACTGTATCCTCATGTGTTAGGAAGTGGGGTATTAAAAAGGCATCATGCCCTCTGCATCAGGGAGGAAGGAAGAATAAAGGAAGGTACCTGTGTCTTTATGGACGCCAGGCTGAACCCTCCAATTGAGGAAGCTGTCTGCAAAATGGTAACATTCAAAAGGACACTAGTGGCCATTGGCATTTATATCTCACGATGCCACACAGGATATAGATGAATGGCTATTACTCAGAAGGAATGCTACCTTTTGTGTGTGTGTGTGTGTGTGTGTGTGCTAGTAGTTGCTGGGGGTGCAGTGCTGACTTGTTGCATGATGCCGTAGCTTTTCCTTCAAGTACTCAAAGAGTGGATTGTTCATGGAGAGACGTGTACCCACCAGGTGGTGAATCATTGGGCCTCCATTGAGCTGTTTTTTTTTTTTTCCTAATGCCTCAGCAAGAACATGCTTACCTGAACACACTGCAATTAAAAAGCAAAATTCAATTGGAAACAATGAACTTAAGCCTACAGAATGCAACAACACACAGCAGAGAGGAAATTTGCTTTCCGGGGTAAGCTCTGTCAAGCCCACAAATACCTGGTAAGAAAGACTGACTGGATTTTCAGTGAGCATAGAGTTCTGAATTCTCTTCTTCTTGGTCTGCATACCTTACTGCCCAGCTGCTGACCCCAGCCAATGCTTCCAGAGCTGAAGTGACAGCCAGAGTGTAACCATGGCTTGGGAAGTTACCATCTGAGTCAATTCTCTGGTTAGGTTGGGCTGCTACCTGCCATAGATCATGGCTGTGATTTAGTCTTATTAGAAAACAAATTTGGAAGCTGTTAAAAGAGAAGGGTGTTTGAATAGTAATGTTCCCCCTTGCTTTTCACTCCTTATTTAATCCATGTATACGTGTGTTCGTGTGCACATTTTGCTGTTGTTATTTAGCCAATCAATCAAAAACACTGTTTATTATAAAAGTAATTCTCCTTAATTAGAGACAATTTAGAACATAAAAAAGGGAAAGAACATAAATCACTCGAGGATTCAACCCAAATATGATCATTCTTAATGATTTACTATAGTTAGAGTTTTTTTCTTTTATGCATAACATTTTTGAGTTGGTTTAGTTTTATATAGTTGGGCTCCTTATAAATCATATATTCAGTATTCTGCTAAGAAGATGTAAGCTTAAGGGCACCTGGGCAGCTCAGTCGGTTGAGCGTCTGACTTCGGCTCAGGTCACGATCTCGCCATTTGTGAATTTGAGCCCTGCATCGGGATCTGTGCTGACTGCTCAGAGCCTGGAGCCTGCTTTGGATTCTGTGTCTCCCTTTCTCTCTGCCCCTCCCCTGCTTGTGCTCTGTCTCTCTCTCTCTCTCTCTCTCAAAAATAAAGAAACATTAAAAAAATTAAAAAAAGAAAAAAGACGTAAGTTTAGTTTATATACATTGGCAATAATTAAGCTTTGAGCACTATCACCATTCCATAGACAGGTACCATTTCACATTTTCTACACAACTTTCAATGGATGCATAATATTCCTCTGCTTAGATAGACTGTATTTTAGTTAAGCATTTCTTCATTGTGGCACATTTGTTTCCAACATTTCCAGTGTGTTTTCTTTTTTAAAAAACTTAAAAAAAGGGGCGCCTGGGTGGCTCAGCCGGTTAAGCGTCCGACTTTGGCTCAGGTTATGATCTCGTGGTCCGTGGGTTCGAGCCCCGCGTCAGGCTCTGTGCTGACAGCTCAGAGCCTGGAGCCTGTTTCAGATTCCGTGTCTCCCTCTTTCTCTGACCCTCCCCTGTTCATGCTCTCTCTCTCTCTCTGTCTCAAAAATAAGTAAACGTTAAAATTCTTTTTAAATAAAAAACTTAAATTTTAATTCCAGTATAATTAACATAAAGTGTTATATTAGCTTCAGACCTACAATATAGTGTTTCGACAATTCTATACATATCACCTCACTCCAGTCAGAATGGCTGAAATCAAAAACACAAGAAGCAACAGGGTTGGCAAGGTTGTGGTGAAAAAGGAACCCTCAGGCACTATCAGTGTTTTTTCTTTGCATATTAAAAAAAATTAAGTTGTGATTTTAAATGAAAATTTATTTTATTTTGCTTCATAAACCTTTTCACATTTTTATAGTTTTTTTTACAAACAATTTTTCATAACCACTTTTCAGTCAAAATTCAGTCTCATAATATTTATTATTTTGTGCTTAACTATTGAGATCAAGGTGCTTTCCGGTTTTTTACAATGATAAATAATACCTCATCAATTAAAATGTATTACGTATCAATCATATACAAAGCAAGAAGCTAAATTGGCTGTCCTTGAACACAAAGCTTTCCAAGTTTAGGATTCTTTACTTAGAAAAAATGTCTAAGATTGGTGCCGTTGAATCCAATGGGATGAATGGGTCACTTAAGCGTCTGGGTAGAGGTTTCCCGATGGCTTCTTTGAAGGGCTGTTACTAATCTAGTCTGCCACCAGCATTTTACGAGTGCTCATTTCACCTCTCTTGGGCAGTCAACTACTATTTTGCTGCATGAGAAGCTGGAGGCAATGGGGCAAGGGCCTTGACTGGATCATGAACAGAGGGGCTGTATCCCTTCTGGGGATCCTGGTCGCTTGCTGCCTTCCATTGAGCCCTGCCTGGCTGTCTAGGTTTGGGGGGAGTTAGAAAAAAGGAATGCTGGGTTTCTAGATCCCAGAGCTAGTTAAGGGGTCCTCCTGGAGGCCCATTCCCTCTGCAGTGGAGAAGGGTGAAGGGGGTCCTGTTCCAGGAAAGGACAGCCAAGGAGCCTAAACTCTGATTCCAAAGGTCTGTGCAAGCTCAGGGATGGCTCAGGACAATCACACAGCCCTACTCAGTGGAAAACCTCAATCGTCAACAATTACAAGTGAAGCTGTGACCTGGAGGCCAGTTCACATGTTCTCTTTAATAACAATAACAGTGGCAGCAGCATTTATGGAAGATACATCATGAGCCGACTGTGCTAAGCCCCGTACATGATTTATCTTTTCATTCTCCCCACAAACAGCTCTCTTGGGAGGGACTTCTTGGGGCCATTTTATAGATGAAGAAATGCAGGCTCAGATTGTTTAAGTAACTGTCCCAAGTCACATAGCTCGTATCAGAGTCAGATTCTGAACTCAGAGCTTTCGAATGCAAGCTCTTAAGCACTGTCTGCAGTTTGGTTCCCTAGAAGCAGTCTGGGGTGAGGAGTTGTGTGAGTGCGACGTATTAGAAAGGTTCTCAGGCAACACTATAGGGGAGTGGGGAAATAAGACTGGGGAGGGAGGAGGGTGATCAAGGGTGTGGTGTTGAGCAGAGTGCCAGGGAGATCACTGTGGCCTCATTCCCAGGGAAACTGGACATAGCATGGGTCACACTCCAGTGCTGGTGAGAGATCTTGAGGATTTATACCTCTGAACCCATGAGTCTTTGGTTAAGGGCTACCAAGGTGGAGTGAGCAGGAATATCAATGCCTGTCCTCCCTGGGTCCAGGCAAAGCAGATCCTGGCAGCCAGGATGCAGCCTTTCTAAGAGACAAAGATGCCTGGAGCGTACAGGCACTGCTTGCGATGGCTCGTGGGGTTTGGGTGTTAAGTTTGTAGCCCTTGTGGTAGCTAGTTAACGTCACATTGATAGGCTGAACTCAGCCACGGTGGGAGTAGTTACACTCTGGAAATTGGCTAACATTATAAAGTAGGGCTCTCTCATCTCCATGGTGGTTGTTAGACATTTACTAGCATAGTAGCAAGTGTTGGCCATCAGGGTTGAAAGCTCACTGGGAGTGGGTGTGCAGCAAAATGGCAAAGGGGTCGCGGAATGTAGATGGAACAGTGACTGTACCTGCTGTAGCGCTCGCCTGTACGCACTACAAATACCCGCTCCGGCCCACCTGTGTGCAGGCTGCGTGGGGTGGGAGTGGGGCCGTTCCTGAGAGAGAGGAAACTGAGGAGAAGGAGGGCAACCAGCTGGGTCTCAGGGCAGAGTCTCTGAAGCTGGAGGTAGCCTGCGTAGAAGAAGTACTAAACAGGTAAAACCTGGGAAGACCTGAGGTAATACCTAATTAAATACTGTGCACACAGTGCCAAGCACTGAACCGGATACTTCACTTTGGCTACCCTTCCCCGCAGCCCTGAGAGGTAGGTCATGTCATCTCCATTATCTCTGTAATCACCATCATCACCTTTCCCAACCTTTTTTTTTTTTTTTTTTTTCTCAAGGTGATGAAACAGGGGCACCTGGGTGGCTCAGTCGGTTAAATGTCCAACTCCTGATTTCCGCTCCGGTCACAAACTCACAGTTTGTGAGATCGAGCCCTGTGTCAGGCTCTGTGCTAACAGTGTGGAGCCTGCTTGGGATCCTCTTTCCCTTGCTCTCTGCCCCTAGTTTGTTCTCTCCCTCTCTGTCAAAAAAATAAGTAAACATTTAAAAAAAAACAACAACAGATGATGAAACAGAAGTGTAGAGCAGTAACTTGTCCAACACCGTAGGAGAGGAGCTGAGCATTGAATACACGAAGACAGATTCCACAGGCAAAGCCTTTAATGATGAAGCCAGAACACTTCCCTGGTTTACTTCCTATGGGCTAAACCAACATAATGGGGGTTAAAATGGTAAGGCGGTCATCAGGATGCCCAGGAATGCCCTAATCTTATATGTTCTGGTTGTCAGAAAAGGAAGTGTAGAGGGTGCACAGAAGCCCAGCATTAGCAGTTGGGTCTCTCAGTGTGGAAAGGTTGACACCCAAGTCCCATCGGGTGATGGAATCTGAATATATGCTCTTATTCTCACAGACTCAGCTCAGTGCTGGGGCCCCAGACAGAGGATGCGGAGGTTGGAAAGGCAGAGAAAGCCTGGAGGTGGGCTGAGCCAACAGAAACATTTACGGTCAGGCTGTCTGAATTCTCCTGTGGCAGCAGAGAGAAATGTCCCTCTCACTCTTTGTGGTTTCCTTTGGCTTTAGAGCTGCTACTTTGTGAGAGTTCTTCTTTCCTTTCTCTGGTTTGCCCATCCCTGGATTGATGTAGTGGTTAACAGTGAGGATGTGTGGAAGGGTCTGGAAGGCTGCCACTCTGGCTTTATTCTTGCCATGCTCTGCCTTTCTAGGGCCCCAGGGATCCCTTGACATAAATAGTCCTGCGGGGGGAAGTCATAGATGGGCTTGTCTCTATGACATAGTAGAGCTCTATCTGTAAATTTCCTTTGAACATCAGCACATTACAACTTTGTGTTTGGGGGTACTTTTATCTTGTGTTTTATCCCATAAAAGTCTAGAGCTGCCTTCACCAATATACACTGCAGGTTGTGTTTTCTTCTATGTGTGTATATTTATGTGCCTGTTCGTTTACCATTATGAAGTAACTTTGTTGAAGGCAATCAAAAGTAAGATCTTTCCTATGTTGCCACTATTACTTTTTTTTCCTTTTTAAAACTTTATATATTATTTTCTTTTTATACCTAACTAGTCACTTGATGGAGTTTCCTTTTTTAAAAAAAAAAAATCCACTTTCCTTCTTCTCGGTCGAGAATGTAGGCTCTGGGGCCATGCTGCTTGGGTTTGAGACCCAGATTTTCCATTTACAGCTATGTGACTTTAGTTCTGCTCATTCATTTTGATATGCCTTGGTTTGGCCATTTGTAAACCGAGGATACTTACAGTACTTTTCTCATAGGTTATTGTGGGAAATGAGCAGGTCTCCGTGCACAGAGCCCTTGCGCAGCGTGAGCACTACATGCTATCCATTCCATGTTTTCTTGAAGAGGTTTTAATCTTGATCTTCAGAAAACGAATTCTCTTGTTTCGTTCACCAAATGTTTATTGAGCATTTACCACATGCTCAGCTCTGTGCTATACCTTTCCACATGGATTTTATCTGATATAACTTAATTCTCAACACCACCCTGTGTTAAAGTTATCACTGTTCTCATCTTCTGGGGTTGGGCCCTGGAAATGCCATGTACCAAGTCGTATCAGCCAGGAGAGATGAAGCTCGCCAAATCACAAACAAGCACACATCCCAGGGTCCATACACGACACAGGGTTCATTGTCCCTCATGAAAACCAAGTCAGGCAACGCTTCTCCATGAGGTGGCTGAGGAAGTGAGTCTGCCTGGTCTTTTGGCCCCTCCTTTACCAAATGTGCTCCTGGGATTGTGGCTGGGGAAAGGGGATCGGAGAGTCTGGGCAATGAAATGCTTCCACTTAGAAATGAACCAGGTCACTTCTGCCTGTATCCCTTGAGCAAGAACGAGTCAGAAGCCCTGCCTAAGGGTCCTAGGAATCATAATCCTCCCATGAGCCTGAAAGGAGAGCAGGCCAGGGCGTGGTGAGCAGTAGGAGTCTCCATCGCCCACTTAGGACTTTGAGTACGTTGCTTAACCTTCCTAAACCTCAATTTCCTTATTGGTAAAATGGCGACAGTTGCACCTACTGCAAAAAGATGTGGTAAATAGTGAATGAGACATATTCATGTGCGACTCTTAGGATGGCACCTGGCACACAGGAAGTGGCCGTTTCGTGGTCACGACCAGCATTACCTGTATCTACAAGAGAATCGGCAAAGCATCGTAGTTCGGCAGTTGTGGCAGCCACAGCTTTGGACTCCACCCCGTGTGAGTTGGTTTTCTAGTTCTGTCGTCTACCAGCTCTATGAGCCTGGGGAAGGATTTTTGCTTTCTCTGAACTTCACTTTCTCATCTTTAAAATGGGAGTGGAACCACATCCACCCATAGGCTATATCAAAGGTTAGAATGATAACATTTGTTGATTCCATGGTAAGATAAATATCTAAAATCTGTTGATTTATTTAATCTTTAAGGCAATGTTATGAGATAGTACTCTATTAACCCCATCTTACAGCTGGATAAACTGAGCCACAGAATGGTTAAGTAAGATGTTTGTGGCTCTCTGGTAAGTAAATAGTGGAGCAAGGATGAAAACTCAAGCAGTTTGGCCCCTCAGCCAATGACCTGAACTCCTACGCTTCACAGCCTCCCCAAGACCCCCCTGCAGAAAGCTCCCAGCATAGGGCCAGACATAGTTGACCCTTATAATATTAGTACCTTTCTTCTTTGCTTGGGTGCATGTTGGGACAAATAACCCTTAAGTCTCTTCCTAGACCAGAGTCTTTCTGGGACACATACTGATGGATTTTTTTCCATGAGTGGATGGAAGTGTGAAGGGAACAACAGCAAATGACACTATTTATGCTACGTGTGTTTGCAAAAATACTGAAATCTGCATGATGAAATGCCTAGCACAGAGTTGGTGCTCAATTGGCCAGAGCCCTTTATTATTTTTAACAAGCAGCCATGCTTAGTTGGAGTCTCTGAATCTGTAGACATGACTTAGTAAATGGGGACACACAAAGGGACCAGCTGGACATAGTGGCAAATTTAATAATACGCAAACAACTTGCAAATACGAAGCTCCTTTTCAAATAAGAATCTATTTGATTTAGAGAACGTAGGCTTTAACTGAATGAGAAGGTTAAATCCATGTTCTATCTGTGTTCTGTTTTCATTGTACTTAGGGGGGTTGACTATGGAGTTGATTTTCTTTCCAAGCCAAACATCTGGTACTTAATGATATAATCAAACACCAGAGGGGAACTGCCTTGGGAAAGCAGAGCTGGTTTGACGTGACCTTGTTCCTCCCATCCTCTGACAGAGAAGAGGTGGCAGGTTCCACATCTAGCTGCAGTAAAGACAGAGACCTAAGTGTCCTGGCACTTTGCACAGAACCAAAGCTGTCATATGCCAGACACTGTGCTTTTCAGAGACATCCAGTTTGCCTTTCCCAGGAAACTGATGATGCCAAGATTCTTATACCCACTTTACAGATGAGGAAACTGAGGATCAAGGAGGTCAGGTCAGATAGGTCGATCAAAAGGATGCAAAGTGAAGATGGGAAGATGGCTCCAGGGCTTTAATGTTATATTTCTTCACATTATTCTTTGTGAATGGCACCTCCTATAGTGTATAATTTGGGCAGGGGCGCTTGTGTGGGCACGAGCTGAAACCCTAGTCCATAATAAACCTGCATAGTTATCTACTGCTGCATAACAGAATCACATTTATTAGTGCACAGTTTCTGTGGGTCAGGAATGTGGGTGCTGCTTAGCAGGTCCCCTGGCTCCAATCAAGGCTTCAGTGAAGGTGTGGACTGGGGCTGAAGTCCTCTCAAGCCTCGACTGGGGACGAGTTCACTTCCAAACTCATGCATGGGGTTATTGGCAGTATTCCATCCTTGTAGGCTATTGGACTGAGGGCCTTAGTCCACGCTGGCTGTTGGCCAGAGAAGGCCCAGTTCTTTGCCATATGGACTTCTCCATGGGGCAGCTGACAGCATGGCAATAATTTCTTCCGAGCAAACAAGTGAGAAGAATTAGAGAGCCCAAATGCCCACAAAACAGAAGTCATAGCCTTTGGTAACTTCATCACGAAGGAGACATCCTGCCACTTTTGCCATGTTATTCAATAGAAACAAGTCACTGGGTTCTCCCCACACTCAAGAGGGGAAGTTACCCAAGGGCATGCAGGCAGGAAGGCGAAGACGCTCGGGAGCCACACACCACCTACCACAAGAGCCATGATTAATTTAATGGAAAGTAATGCTTCAAATTACTTACACTGAACAGAATTGTCTCCCCAGAATATCTTGCTTGTCTTGAGGAGTGATGCATCCACTTGTATCTGTCTACATACCCTTGATAGGATACGGGCATCTCAGTGTGGAACACCCAGGATAGCAATCCGGTTGTGCTGGTCTCCAAATATTAAGACTCTTTCAATAACTTTATATCTACCTGTTGGATCCATGATGCGAAAGCCAGCCTCACTGTTAAGTTTTGGGTGGTGAGTTCCTATGTTGCTGCTTTGTCTTTTCTACGCAAATAAGTATCGACCTTTGAAGTAGTCTCCTTGGAATGGAAGGTGTCTTATGCTCATTCATGATGCAAATTTTGCCTAAGACCTTGTTGCAACTTCTCTTTGGGAATGGACTTTGTAATGTCTCTCTCTCTCTCTCTCTCTCTCTCTCTCTCTCTCTCTCTCTCTCATACACACATACACACACAATCTGCCTTCTTTCTTTAAGATGTGATTCCTAGGACGTATTTATTAGATATGATTGGCAGGGAAACATCCCCTTCCTTATTTATTATTTCATGCATTTTGTTTTGAGAACTAGTACATTTTAACTCAGGCCTATTCAGAGCCCTCATTATTTACAACAGCTTTATGCTTTATGCATACAAGGTAATAGGAACCTATATTCAATCATTTCCAAACAATGGGACATGGCAAAGACTACCACCACCATTCCTTACTCCAGTAGTGGATTTTAAATGCTTTGTCTGAGTCTCAGGAACTGAAGTATCCTTGGTCTTCAATTCTGTAATAGTTTTAAATACAAGTGCAAGTCTGAGAAAGGAGAATAATCAGGAATCAGCTGTGATGACTGCTGGGCACATTGAATAGATCTCAGATAGGAAGATTGAGATCCCAGTGCACAAAGAAAGGTGCAGAACTTTGTAGCAGAGATGAAAAGGAACCTCGAAGTGTGAAAGACAGGGAAGGCTGAGAATTGAAGACTGAGGCTTGACTAATCAGCTTATTAGGGATTATTTTTTAATGTAATAAACATGTAAAAAGGACTTCCTGTGTGCTGGATTCCATTCTAAGCACTTGACCAATGTAATCTCTAGGAGGAAGGTATGATTTTCTTCCTTTTACAAAATGAGGAAACTGAGACACAGAGAAGTTGAGGACTTGCCCAAGGTCACACAGCAGGTAGGCAGCAATTCGGCTTCAGAACCTACAGTCTCCACCACTGCACTGTGCTGCTTTCCAGAGCTATCCACCCAGAACAGAGCCGAGGCTGCCCCAGGAATTCCTGTACAGAGTCCAACAGTCCCTGTCAAATCGGGCTCCTGGCACAGCGCGGGTTATTCCCTGGTGCTCAGTAGGAAGGATTCTAGCTCCCTTTGGACACAGGAATTTGAAATACACTGTGCAGGACAGAGAGTTTGGGAGTGGACCTAGAAGAATGATTAGTGGCTCCAAAGGGCAGGGCAGGAGGCCACAGAAGACAAAGCAGAAAAGAACTCGAAATAAGGATTTAAGCCAATCTCATAATTGACCTGTAACCTGCCAGCTCTTCTTCAGGAGTTTACCCAGGTGCTCCGTCCCACCAGAACCAAATTGGTGGTGGTGGTTTAAACTGAGGAAGGCAGCACTTGCGAGTGTGTGTGTGGGCACATGTATACCCTCGAATATCTTTTGTCTGGCAGATGGTGGCAGGATACGAGGGGGTGGGCCACTGCGGGGAAGGGAGAGCGGGAAGGTCGTGGTTCTCATTCCCTCTTGTCACACAGGCACCTCTGACAGCCTCCGTGAATTGATCAGTCCTGCAAGGGAGCCAAACACATCTGTGCATGTGCATCACATTAACAGCACCTTTGCCTGACAGGTACACTTTAGGGGATGCAGTCTCTGCCCTTTTGTGCCAAGAGCACATTCATTTTGCTCTTGATTTCAGGTACACAGGTGATTTACCTAAGCAAAACAAGCACAGCTGAAACCTTGACTTAAAATCAAGCAACAGTGTTGCAATAGACCTAATTACATAGAACCCTGCTCCCATTCATTTGCACAAACTGGGGCTGCGGGATGGTCAACACTCTGTTTTTAAGAGGAAAACCACAGGTACAAACCCCAAGTGGTTACAGCAGAATCGGTTTATTTGAAAGCTCTGTCTTCACTTCCCTGCAAAAAATTCAGGAAAGGACTTGGGGATTCAAGGAGGTGGGGGAGTTGTCTCTCCTTGCCAGTCCTTCCCTTGCTCTCTGATAAAGGGTGTAGCCAGCAGGCTAGAAGCAACTGCAGGGGAGCAACGGATATAAATATTCAGTCGTGACAGTCCCCAAAGGATAAATGACAGCAGCCCATGCAACGTGCCTTCTGCACATTTAAAAATGACTCTTCTCATCCATACCCAAGCTGACATATTAGTAAATTGATTCCAGGTGATGCTGACATTTTGTAATTATCACTATCTATAATTTTCATCTTATTTCATTGAATATTTTGATCGTTTAAAACAGAGTAGCATACCTAATAGTGGTCATTAGTTTAGCCCAAGGGGAAATTCATGGTTTAATAAACTCACATTAGAAATAACTTACTAAAATTACAATTGGCATTATTAGTCTCCCATTTTTTAAATAAAATATAAAACAGACTAATTTTATCCAAACTGACAGCTTTTCTCTTTCAAACTGGCTCATTGTTCTATTGTTATCTCAGAGGAAGGAAAGACGTCTGTAGCACAGTGGCAATAATAAAAAACACAATAACACAACACACAGGAACAAGGGTTATGTTTCATTCTACATATGTCACTGTACCTTCTCTTATTTTCTGACTAACCGTGGGCTGGAGTGAGGGAAGGCAGTGTGGCTTTGAAGCAAGGTCGCATTTGGGAGAGCACTTCTCTTATCTTGCTTCTCTGAAGGGACTGTTTCTCAAGGATTGCCTGGGAAGGCAGGCAGTTCCGGGCCCCACTCCCTTATTTCTCTCGGTTATTTCCCTCCCTTATTTCATTTTTGTTGTAAGTGCATCTTCTACGGCTTGCCTGTAGGTTCATTTTGGGTAACATTTCTGAAGAACAAAAGGGGCAATTTTAATATGCAAGAAATGATTCTTAGAGGTAATGAAGCACATTTGACTCTTGCCAGAGCAGTGCTGTTGGTTGCCACAGGGAAGCATTTCACCTTTGGCCAATAGCCTGGAATTCTAGCATTCTTTTTATTCTTTCAGCTCCAGGAGAGGGGCCTGCCTACTCTTCTATTTGCTGGTAGTTCAGGTTTTGGGATTTTCTTCGGGGGATTAACAGTTGGAGATGATCTTACTGGAAGGAAGCTGTACTGTTGATGTGGACATTGACCCCTTGATGGTTGAGGTCATTCTGTATATCCATTCATCTAGCTACTCGTCCAGTTGCCGTGTACTCACCTTCACTCATCAAGCATTCAGTCAGCCTCTGTTCATCTATTCTTCCACCCACCGATTAATCTATTCCACCCGTCCACCCAGCCACCACTTAATCTACATCCATGCATCCACTCACTGATTATCATCCATCCATTCATCCACTCAAGCATGGACTCACCCAACCATCCATTTACTCACTCATGCACCCACCAACCCATCTGCACACCTGTTCGTCTCTCTGTCCCTATCCATCCAATCACCCATTTGCTCCCCTCTTTATTTACCTATAAATCCATTTATACATCCATCCTTCATGCACAGCCCACTTATCTACCCTCTCATCCATCAATATACTCTTATCATCCATACAACCGGCCATCCTTTAAAAAATCCTTTAGCAAACATTTAACAAACCTCTGGGCTTGGTAATAAAGAGACACATAAGTCACAGTTCTACCCTTAAGGAACTTACAATCTTGTATAAGAGTCATAAATAAGCCAAATATTACACAGCAGAATGCTGGGTGTTGCTGTAGAGAATGATGCCATGTTGCTGTGGGAATTCTCAAGAAGGACTGGCTTACTGTGTCTGAATGATTCAAAGAAGGTTGTGCACATGATAAATATGGTGTAACGTCCAGGGGCAACATGACAGCCGGGAAATGAGCAGTGGATGAGTGTCTAGCCCTTAAGTTCTCTCCAAGACTATCACTCTGCTGTTTAGAAGCAACATCTGCATTCTGGAGGCTCCCCTTCCAGAGGCAGAAGTTATGGGCATACTAAGGAATCAGGCAGGTGGCAGTTTGGAAGGCCAAACTGAAGTTTGGCCTCAGGGAGCAAATCTAAAGAACTGGGATTCAGGACTGGCCTCTGGTCCTGAATGAAGGAAAGGGGAAGAGAATAAACAAGTGAATTTATAAATAAAAACAAATCAGAACAGATGAGCCAAAGAACTATAGGTGGGTAAGTACATCTTGGGTTATTTCATTCACTCAACACAGACACTTAACATAACCTTTCCCAGTGACATCTTTAACCCAAACCAAACCAGTAACAACAAAAATAGCTCCGGCACAGATCACATGCTGGAAACTGGCCTTCTCTCTGCTTTGCTCCCACTGTTGGTTAGTCTGCAGGAATCCTAACAGGCATGGGCTGTTTTTCAACTCTAAGGGCCTGGCACTTAGCTCTGCACAGGGGCTTGGGCGAGGCCTTTATGACTTTCCCAGAGGCCTCAGGTCTCTATTGAAACACAGCAGCTGTTACCAGGAGCAACCCCAGTTCTTAAACAATAGCATAGACTTTGTGAAGCTTCTCAGGTGCTGTGGGCCTAGCATTGCCAAAAAAATGCCCAAGACTCACACAGTCTCCTTCCCCCATGGAGCTTAAATAGATTGGAAGCAAATGCTTGTTGACAACAGGTGTGGCTCGATGTGAGAAAATGTTTCTTTCCATTATTGCAGGGCTGGTACTCAGGGACATTTCCTGTGGAAGAAACAGGCTTCCAAGAGCATGGGAGATCCATACTCAGAGCCAGAAAGTGCTCAGTTCCTCCCTTTTAGGGCCAAAGGCGCCACAAGTCTGCAAGCAGGTGCTCCTAATAAGTACAGAGGTTTCCACAGCCAGAGGAAGGCTAGGCAAGGAGGGGTGGGCTCCTGGGCCCCAGAGTTCCAACCAGCTGACTGATTAGGCTCTCTGTGATGGTGGTTAGTGACTTCATTGCCATTAACTCAGCTAGATTAACTTGCTCAGCAGAGGCATGCAAAGCTGCGTGAGCCTGTCTGCCACTCAGCTTGAGTTAGCCATTGGGCTGCGAGGGCACAGAGAGGTAACCTACAGGAGGTGGGGCCTCAGCCCTCAGATTACTTGACAGAAACCCCAAGGACATAGAGAAGAAGTTTTTCTTCGGTGGAAAAATCTGTCCAGTGATTCTTTCTGTCCCTGAGCCGTCTTAGGCAAAAGTAACTTCTGTGTTGAACTAAATGGAATTGCTTGCTAGATGAGATTCTAATTTCAGTGAGAAGACTTCCTGACTTTCTATTGCTTTGGGAAGTCATCCCCTCCTAACTGTGAGGGCTCATCTGCAGCCAGAGCCTTAATTGGAATTACTAGGGCAGCATGTAAGAATAGGGAGAAATGTAAGAGGCAGTGATGAATTTCTTATAAAGAAACACAAGTAATCAGATTGTTCTCAGAGCTATTGGAAATTGAGTCAGTGGAGGGAGAAAAGTGAATGGAGATAAATAGAAAAAATTTATTTTTTGAGAGAGAGGGAGAGAGAGAGCGAGAGCATGTGAGCAGGAGAGGGGAAGAGAGAGAGAGAGAAAGAGAGAGAGAGAGAGAGAGAGAAAGAGAGAGAGAATCCCATGCAGGCTCCATGCTTTATGCAGAGCCTGACATGGGGATTGATCCCATGACCCTGGGATCATGACCTGAGCCAAAATGAAGAGTAGAGTGCTCAACTGACTAAGCCACCCAGGCACCCTGAAAAAAATTTAATTACTAATTTTTTTCACAATATGCTCCTTTGCCAGATTGCATTTACTCCTTCTACCTCCAAAAATCTACTCACATGATTGTGGAGGTGTGTGTATAGTGTGTGTTGGAGGCACCCTTTTTCCCACTCATTTCCAAAGCTTGGGATCCTATGTAGTAGCATCCTAATGTATTAATTTAGGTGGATTAAGTTGCAGTAACAAACTGATCTTGAAATGTCAGTGGTTTAACAGCACAGAAGTCTACTTCCTGCTCACACAACAATTCTGGACCAGCAGTTTCTGTCGGAGACTTCCTTCTTGGAGTCATTTAGAAATGCAGGCCAATGGGTGGCTCTGCCATTTTCAACACATGGCCTTCAAACTGACCCTAGTCCTCCACATCCCAGTCGGCCAGAACACAGAAATACCAGGAGCTGCTCTGAGAGGGTTTCGTGGTCTGCGTCAGAAGGGGCACGTAGTATACGCACTCAGTCACGTGACCACCTACCTGCCAGGAGGATTGGGAAATGTAGTCCAGCTGTGAGCCCAGTGGGAAAGAGGCACCAGTTTGCATGGGCAGCTAGTCATCCCCTTGACAGCTTTCATCGTTGTTGTTCGACCCCCCCCCCCCTCATTTACTGAGAGCCTGCTACCCACACTGCGTTGTGCTAGGAGCTCTGGATACAGCCCATACACGGTTAGAGTCTAGAGAAGGAAAAATAAAGAGCTAATGGCTAATTATAAAAATAATTAATGACAACTTTTATTGCCATTAGGACTGTAAGGGAAAACTGTAGGGCTGGTAACTATCTCTAGAGGGAGGGGAAGCAAGGGAGGATTCTGGGAAGAAGTGACATTGAAGTTAAAGACAGGAAGACAGACTTAACCAGGCAGAAACACTACAGAAGGGCATTTTCAAAAAAGGGACCAATAAGTGAAAAATCTTGAGGCAGAAAAGAAGTTTGAACACTCTAGACCCCTTCGAAAGGGTAGCAGGGCTGATACACATTGAATAAGCCAGAAAGAAATTTGAAATGAAGCAGGAGAGGTGGGTGGGGATGTGATTGAACAGTCTTCATGGGCTGAGCCAAGGAGTAAGGGCTTCTTTTTTCTTTTTTTTTTAATGTTATTTATTGTTGAGAGATCGAGAGGGAGAAAGAGAGCATGAGTGGGGAGGGGCAGAGAGAGAGGGAGACAGAGAATCCCAAGCAGGCTCCCCAGTGTCAGCACAGAGCCCGATGTGGGACTTGAACTTCTGAACTGTGAGATCATGACTGGAGCCAAAATTAAGAGTAGGACACTTAACTGACTGAGCCATCCAGGTGCCCTGGGGCTTCCTTCTAACAGCAGTGGGAATCGCTGAAGGGTTTGAGGAGGAGTGTTGTATGGTCAGCTACATTTTTCACTTAATGGTGCCAGAGTAAGGAAATTGTTGCAGTCTTTTCAGGAGAGAGGGGATGGTGCTCGGTGTATGGGGCTGGCAGTTGAAATGGAGGTGAGTGGGATGGGTTGGAGAAATATGTGGGGAGATGAGATGCATCAGGAAGGCAGCCCTGAGGTCCCAGGTGTGTAGGCTCAGGCTGGCACTTAGGTCTTCGAGAGTGAGACAGAGTACCGTTCCTGGTTTAGCCCCTTCGTCTGTAGTTTTATGCGCTTCTTGACTTTCGGCCTATTTAATAAAAGCTCTTTAAAATGGATGTTTGGTAGAGCTCAAATTCACCCTCAATTTGCACTTCTGTGGACTTTGATTAGTATTCATAATGGAGTGGTACACCTGACGTCCACAGCAGGCAATTCCAACACCAGTGGAGAGAGGTACAAGATAAATCACTCCAAGTAAATGACTAATTAATCATGCTCTTGATTTTAATAACATATACCGTCTGGCTCAAGATTCATCTGTCTATAATCTTGCATTCTATTCTAGAAATTTGATAATCAGTAAAGCCACCCATGGATTCCTAATTTATGATGATTTCTTTCCATTCTTTTAGAAAAGTTAAGAATCAGTCATATTCTCAGGACTGTATGAAGGGGGATGCAGGGAGGAGTGTGTGTTTTTTTAAATCTATTTTAAAAACCATCATCAGTATTTCAGCATAATCTGTGAGACAAATTTGACACTATCTCATTGAAGATATGTAAACTCATTTCTGGAAACATCTATACCAGAGGGCTTGTCTGCAATGTATCCCTCCTCCTCCAAATCAGAAAACTGTTATTTTCAAGGGTAGTTGGACAAGAGTCATGAATACTTAGCAGTAAAACATCCCTCACTTGTGCGTGGCCTCAAAGACTTGTAAATCAACGGGGGTACGAACATGTGAGGATTCATAATTTCCAGTGAGTCATGGCTCTACTTATTTGGAGTAGATAGCTCCATAAAATAAAATACAGTTCACTTGTAAAGAGCTCCTTTATCTCAAATGACAAAGCGAACCCGTGGTCTTATTACTAAAGACTGTTCTCCACTGAGGCTGGTCTCAGGCTGGGCAAGGTAAAATACCTATAGGTGGAATTCTTCTGGAAACAGAGTTTCTAAACTTTTTAAATAATTGATTTGACTTCTTTACCTTACCCACTTATATAGCTGGGAATGGCCAATCTACTAGTGTATACTACAGTGTCAGAAACAAAAACAAAACAAAAAATAAAATAAATAAAAAGCAGAACCTATGTCCTGGGGGGTAAACAGAAAACATGTTCCATTTGACTCGTTATATTATTTGGAAGAAATTGCCATTGCAGAGGGGTGATGTGTGTGGGCAGATACCTGATGAGGGTGGAGAAATTCTGCATATTTACGATGTGCAAAACATTGTGCTGTGGGCTTTGATTATATAAATCAGTGAACGATAGTTTAGGTGCTACTTATCGATCATTTATTATAGGCTAGTCATGTGCATCACCTTATTTGAGCCTCATTAACATTAGCCTAAGAAGTAAGAAATGTTATTATTCTAAATTGATGAGAGAAGTTTATAGCCCAGAGAAGTTCAGGGGCTTCCACAGGGCCTCATAGCCAATAGAGGGTAGGCAGGACCCAATCCTAAGTCAGCCTCCCAGAAAATGACTAATTAATCAGTCTCTTGTTTTTCATAGCATATGCCATCTGGTTTGAGATTTGCTTGTCTACAGTCTTCCATCTTGTTCTAGAAATCTGATAACCAAGAAAGCCATCTATAGATTCCTGATTGACAGTAACTTCTTTTCTTTCTTTTAGAAAAGTTAGGAATCAGTTGTATTCCAGTGACCATGTGGAGGGGGGTAGAGGAAGGAAGCATGTGTTTTTTTATCTCAAAAAAACATCTTCGATACTTCAGAGTAATCTGAAAATTAAAAGCTGAAAACCCAAAGCCTGACATGTAATCCCTGTGCTATACCTAGGGCACAATAAATAGGAGAATCTTGTCATCTGTTTTCCCGGGAAACATTCCTTTCCCACATGCCATTTGCAAGATGTAAAATCATCTCTAAGAAATACCCTGTTTAAATAATAAGTCAATGTCCTCTGGAGACTATGACCAAATGTCATTTGTCATGTAAAAATGGAGACATGTGGACCCAAGAAACTAAGAGGGATGTGTCCAGGAGCCAAGTGTCTCTTTCAGCAAGGGAAGAAATAAAGCGAAGCAGGCCCTTTGCACATGTCTTCCTGGTTTTGCTCCCAAAGCCTGAAGGCTTGGCTTGGCCTGGAATGGCCTATTCCAAGCAGCAGCATAAGCTCATTACTACCCATTACATCTGCCCACATTTCCAGCAGGTACCAAGAAGATGGTCAAGCCCCAAGAGTCATGTGAGCCTCTGGGCACCACCTCAGTGTGGTTCAGAGCAGCCCTCATGAGGTGGCACTGTTGGCGCCATTAGGTGCCATGGCCTGACCCTCTGCAGCCTCACCCTAAGGAGACCATCCCTCCCTAAGTTCCCAGTCAATGTTCTTTAACTCCTAGCTTAGGGAATCAGACTGAATTAGTTCTTTGTGTTATTAGCCAGAGGAGCACTTACATTTTCTGACATCTCTAATCTTGGAGCTCAGGGAATAGCACAGAGCATTTGCATGAAATTACCCCTCATTCTATCTATAGGCTGAGCTGCCAGCGTTTGTGAATTTGGCAGAAGCCAGCAGATCTCACAGTTAATGTCTTTCTCTCCTGCCAGGCTCTTCAGCACGAGGTGCATTGGAGTGCTGTGTGACAAAGAGCAGGGCACATCCTGGGATGTGGAGCTTAGGTGATGCTATTTGCATCCAATTAAAGAAGCAAGACTTGGTGGCATTATTCACACGCATGACTCTTAATGCCTTTTGGCTCATTAAGCCTTTGGATCAGTTTTTGTAAGAGGATGTTGGCGAGAACACGGGCAGGCTTTGGGCACAGGTAGAGGTGAGCTTCCAGGTTGAATCCCCTACCAGGCTGGCAATTATATGTTTCCTTTTTGGACTTGCCAAAGGAGGTTTCTTTTGCTGCTTTGACTGTTCTTAGTCACAACCACAGAGCTAAGGAGCTCAGGTTAGATTCAAGTTGATAAGGTTTGGTTAGCCTGATGGGCCCTGTTGTTGCCTTCTCCCATTTGTCTTGGGGATTTCCCATCCCATCCCACCCTCTCAGGATCTTGTGGGGTTGGGAGACAATCGCTGACTGTTCAGTTCCTTTGTGGCTGGGTTACCCACGGAAATCAGAGATGTCACAAAACCTCAATGCTTCTCTGGTTAATTACACAAAGATCTAGTTGGGTCTGAGTCCCTAAGCTGGGGGTTAATGACAGGGGTTGTGAACTCATGAGGGAGGGTGCTCTTAGGTGATGCTGGAGGATACACAGTGTGTGGAGAGGCCTTGGTACCCTTTGAGGAGACAGAGGGTCACCTTTGAGGATTGCTCTGAATGTTTCCAACAATGGATGGTTCAGACTTGCTAGTGTGGTTTTGATAGGACACTTCACTTCCCAGGTGTTAAATTTTTTCAACTTATTTTTTTTTAATATTTATTTATTTTTGAGAGAGAGAGAGAGAGAGAGCGCACAAGCAAGGGAGGAGCAGAGAGAGGGGGACAGAAGATCTGAAGCAGGCTCCACACTGACAGCACTGAGCCCAATACAGGGCTCGAACTCATGAACCCTGAGATCATGACCTGAGCTGAAGTCGGATGTTCCACTGCTGAGCCACCTAGGTGCCCCAGTTTTTTCAATTTATAATGAGAGAGCTCATAAGAGAAATATCTTCAAAGGGCATTCTGGGTTTCATAGAGTTGGGCAGAAACTGGAGATTCCAGTGGGCAGGCCACCCTGTTTCCACCAGAGAGGTCCAGTCTTTGTTTGTTTGTTTTAATCAAGAGAGCATCACATGGTATTTTATTTGAAAAATAGAGTTCTGCTGTGCAGACCCCATAGATCTAAGCGATTTCTTTCTCATCTGAGAGTCATAGGCCATCTCTAGGCCAGTCTTCAGATTTGGTGAGTCATATATCAGGTCCCAATCTCAGGACCCATTTCTGGCCAGTCTGCACAGAGAATTGTCTCCTGTCTGGGGAAGGGTATTGTGGGCGTGCTGCCAGGGAGAATCGGGGTGATGAGGCAGTAAATAGGTGACACCCTCTGTCTCAGAACAGGTCACCACCTCTACTTAAGGAATACCTTTCTTCTGTAGCTACTGCTTACCATGACATGAAGGATTGCTTCCTCAGCCAGATGCTCCTGAGGCTCTAGGTGGGTGCTGACTTCTGGATGAATGGAGTTTAAAATTATGTCTCACTCACACACACACACACACCCCTTATAAAATATGTGGGGAGAATGTAATATGTCTAATTACAGTGAATACTTTAGATCAACATTTCTGAAATGAAGCTACCTGGCATATTAATAGGCACAAGAAACAACCCTTTGGTCCAGTAAGTGAGAGTAAAGTGTGGACCATTCCTGTGTAGACAGGGTGGCACCTATGATTTCTATCCCCCACATTCACACCTTTCCTTTTGAGTGTGGAAAGGATCTGTGATTGGCTTCTAGCCAGTAGGATATGGAAAGGGAGATGGGATGTCCCTTCTGCAAAATAATGTTTTGCTATGTAAGATGCAGTCTTAGCAGATGGGACTGGGGAGACTGCCCATTGTTGGCTTTAAAGAAGTAAAGTGCCCTGTTGTGAGAGAGTCAGTGAAGAGAGATGGGACCCGTGGGCAGCCTCTAGGCACAAAAAACAGCTCCTGACCAACATCCAGCGAGAAAAAGGAGACCTCGTTCTACCACCCTGAGGAGGTGAAATCTGCCAACAGAGAGAGTGTGACAGAGGATCCTTCTCTGGGTGAGCATCAGAAAAGACCACAGCCCCAGTGGATACCTGGACCCTGGGACACCCCTGAACCACAGAAACTGCAAGATGATAGTTGTGTATCATCATAACAGCTAGGTTTGTCATCATGTGTTACAGGGCAATGGAAGTCCAATACCCTGCACTTAGATATTTACAAAGAATATTAGCAAACTAAGAGCTTTGACAGAGCATGAAAGAAAGAAAACTATTTACCTATTTAACTATATTTAACATGGCGTTTCCCATACCAATAAGAACGTACCCCCCGCCCCCCACTGTCCCACCTTTTAAAACAGAACACCTAAGAACATCTTACAGTGATATCCTATTTTATGGGAAAAAAGTAGGAGAGTGATTCTTAAATTTTTGGGTCTCAAGACCCTTTTACACTCTTAGAAATAATTGAGGACTCAAAGTTTTGTCTATGTGGATTTTATCTATTGGTATTGACCATATTTGAAATTAAAACTAAAAAAAATTATACATATATACCAATTAATTTATTTTATAATAATGACAACCCCATTAAGTGTGAGCACAAATAGCATGTTTTGTGACGGGTGACTATATATTCCAAAACCAAAAAAAAACACAGTGGGGGGGGGGTGGCACTGTTTTAATTTTGTCAAATCTCTTTACTGAATGGCTTAATGGGAGTCCCATGGATTCTTCTATCTGTTTCAGCATTCAGATTGTTGTGATCTCATTTTGGCTGAACAAAGTGAAGAAAATCCTGCCTCACACAGATAGGTAGTTGAAAAAGGGATGAGTCTTTTAATAGTCTTTTTGGGGAACTGTGGATATTGTTCTTTGATACATCAGAAGGACTAGTTTCTTAAACAAAGGCTAGTTGTAGTGTGGAATCTGAAACTCTATCAATGAACTTCTCATAAAGTTTGTGAGAGAGTAAGGGTAAAAAGGGCAAATATTATCTTAGAATGATTATGAAAATAGTTTTGGCTTTATATACCTGCTGAAAGTGTTTCAGGGACCCTATGGGGGTTGTCAGGCCACACTGTGACAACCCCTGGTTTAGGAAATACACCATTAATCAATCAAGGGACTTAGACTCATCTTAACCAATGTATCAATTATGTATTGATTACTTTGCATATAAGACACTGAGGCAGATACTGGGAGGGGATGGAAATCAATAATATATGGTGCGTGCCTCAATGACATACATCTAGTGGGAGGAGAGAAATATAAGCAGCCAACTATGTTAATAAAAATGCAGCAAGTGCATGATAGCTAGGTAAGGGAGAGAGCAGGAAGGGAGGGAGAGAGATAGACAGACAGACTGGATGATTTATTTGTGTAGGTAGCCAATGGTGAGAGGGCGTTCCAGGCTTGGACTGTGAAAACATGTGGCCCCTTCCCGAATGGCCCCTTCATGGAACAACTGTGACCACACAGTGACCGCTAGCGAGGACAGCTGCATATACATGGAATCGCCAAGGTGAAAGAGCCCACATGGCGGAGGCTGAGTGAACGGGGTTTAGTAACGGTGGAGATCATTCCTCTGTCTCATCAGACTTCCTAATAATCCTCTATCAAGAAAGTAATCATCTTCTCAAAGGGAAATGGGGAAATTTCATATGTGGAGGTTTTGATTAATGCAAGAAAAGAGTCAATTTCCTTTGATAATAGGCAGTACCCTGCAAGAGCCACATGGGGGGAGTGAGCATGGAAAGAGGGATGAATGGGAACAGATTTTTAGGACACTGAAGTCGCATCAAACCATGGTAGCAAGTGTCCACTCTAATTTAGCCCTTTCAGGGCATCCCCAGAATTCAATCAAAGCCCTATTCTGAGCAGTAGCCTTGTGCCTTATGTAGGTTTTCTCCTTTAGTCCTCTCATTAACCCTTTGAGGAGTTAGAATGTTATCTGCACTTTGCAGCTGGAGAAGCAAAGCAAAGAGAAATTAACAAGGGGTAGAGGCAGGATTTGAACTCAAGTCTGCCTCGTTCCAAGTTCTTAAAATCTCCTCAGTCCTCTCCCTGAGTCTCTATTACCCAGCAGCTTCTCATACTGCCCACCTATCTACATGGTTTGACCTATTGCTCCTGACCCTTTATCTTTTGTTCTTTGACCCCTTGCTAACTATTCTTGCTTGAAGTACCTCTGTATCCTCTCCTTACTTTGAGGACTCATTTTTCTTCCTTCTGTTTCACTTTTCTTGACATGTGCCATCAACTCTGAACTGTCCCAAGCTCCTTGACATCTGTCTTATCCTCACAACCTCAGATAAGAGATGATTCTACCAGCCCTCTGTCCTAGAACCACAGGATGCCCTGTTGGCCAGGCTGGCCCACATGCCCTTCACAGCATGGAAATCATCACTTACTCATTGAGTCATCATTCATTCACTCAACACCCCACCTCACATGTTTAGGGAATACAAAGTACAAAGATACGAGACTAGTTGTTGGTAGTTTTGTGTGTGTGTGTGTGTGTGTGTGTGTGTGTGTGTGTGTACGTGCGTGTCTGTGACCCACCTCTTAGAATCTGATCAAAACCATGGATCCGTTACCCAGAAAAATGTGCACGCATGCATGCACACCCTCATTTACACAAATTCAGTTTGTGTACAATTCTGGAAGTTTCAGCATGCTCTAAGGAGCATTCATAAGGTCTCTCTAAATCCTTGACTCCAGTTTATGATCCCCTGCTCCCTCTACTAGACCATAAGACCCATGAGACAAAAGCTGTGTCTTATATGCCACTGCACCGAGCACAAAGCACAAAGCCTGGAACCTCCACACAGATCTTCAGTCTAGGAGTGTCAAAGTGAAGTAGCTGCATGGCCCCATCCTCAGGACCCCTTGTCCATTTCTTGTATTCCTCCTGTCTTGTCACACTCCAGGAAAGAAATGTATGCCTCTACTAGTCCAGTGACCATTAATTTTGAAATCATGGCCCAACGCCTGACTACACACAGGCTGTGTGACATCATTTCAAACTATAATGTGCCAAGCGCTAATTGATTTGTAAGAAAGTCCACATGTAATGCATGGCACACTCCCAAGGGCTCCCAAGGGCTCCCAAGGGAGGGACAGCAGCGTTGGACTCATGTCAGGAAATCACTCTTGCTGGCCCTTGTGGGACAGGATGACATTCCGGCCAGGAAGCGGTCTTGACTTTGGATTTGAATCTGCCCCTGATGGAGTCATTCACAGATGGCTAAGTTAAATGCAGCCTTCATAGCACTAAGGCATTTTAGCAGCAGCTAAGCAAGTGGCCCATGAAATGGAGGCACCAGAAGCCTCTGGAAGCATCACCAATGCATCACCCGGTGAAGCCATTGTGTCTCTCCTTGGTAATGAGCATCTCCAAGGGCAGCGTGGGGGGATTTCCATCAACCTGTGAGAAGACAGTGTATGCAGGCAGTGTGGATCACAAGAGGGAGTAAAAACAGGCAATAAAAAGCAGAAAAATAAAATGAGGCCGGGATCCAAGAAGATAACCTTCTGTGGAAAAGAGAGGGGAAAAAATAGCTCCACCCCTCCTGTCCAAATGAAAAAGCATTTAATTGAATGTTCTTTATAGAGGTGAAAAAAAAATGCCCTGTGGAGTTCCCAGTGTTTCATTATCCAATTGAGTTGGGTACCTCAAGTTTCAAAGACCATTCTCTTGAATGATCATTCTTCTCTCTGTGTCAGTCTGCCCTGTGCTCGGTGAACCCCTACTGGGCCGCAGAATTTAAAAGTCAAAACCCTGAAAGTATCTTTATGCCCAATATAGTAACAGAGCAAACTCCGGTATCACTCATCTTATTCTCCTGGTCTGTTATGCAGATTTCTGTGCTCCTGAGGATGCCTGGAATGCCCAAACCCTTTCTTAATTCTGTGAAAGGCCTCAGAGGGAAAGTGATTAGCAGACTGAGAGAGGAGGCATCACAGAGCAGCCATGGAAGCAAAGGACGGGCCTCTCAGAGTGTTCCTCTTGAAGTTAGAAAAAATCAGGGATGGCCCGGGGCAGTGATGAGTGGCTTTAAGGAAGTTAAGTCTATCAGGAGACATCAGGCTTTCTCTGGGCTGAAACACCCCACATGGAGTTGCTGTAGGAGCTTCTTCAGTGAGGGGAGCCTTTCCTTGGAGGATCCTGGAAGGGAACTGGGAGATAGACCCTCCCAGCAAACTTGGTTTTGTGAAATAATCCTCTTTGTTATTCTTGAGAACATTGTAAATCATTTGAACATGTAGGAAGTTTTTTGTTTTTTTTTTTTTTCTTTTCCTCCCTTGAGAGGGAAATCTGGGGGTTGGGTAGAGAATCATTTTAAATCTTTCCCTTGAAAGCTACTAGAGATGGCTGATAAACAACATAAAATAATTGTTTAAAAGTTTCACATCTGACCCACTTAGCACCTGTCACATTTTGTTAATTTAGAAAATATTTGATGACTCTGAATCTAATCCCATTTTCTCAAATAAAGGCTTAATTTCTCTTTGAAATGAATAGTTACATTGTCATACCTTAGCCAACACCCTATAAATATAATACCCCTTCAGCCTTGATATTTCAAAAACTATAGTTTTCATTTCAAGCTGTTATGATATTTTATCTCTGATGTTGTAAAATAATGTAAACCAATTTTTCCTACTTCTGTTAGTTCGAGGTTGAGTCTTCTGCCAGAATCCCTCCCTCACAGAACATGTAAACTCCCTCCAACCTCCTGCACTGGCGGACGAGCAATTTGTTTCCAAGATTCACGACTAAAAAAATATGGCTGTGGGATCCTCTGGAGACACTGCTATGCTGATTCTTTCCAGTGCCCAGAGTCCTCTGCTCTGTTGGAAAGGTTCACAAACATTAGGCTCCACGGAGATAACACCCTCCCTGGCCTTTCCTTTGCAGCCTCCTCCTGGAGTTGCTTTGCGTGCTCCCTTCACCAAAAGCCACGACCACTTGGGTGGGGGAGTCCTTTTGTCCACAGTTAGCTAAAGCAAGTCTCTGCTTGGCAGTTGGAGCTTCTGATCTGAGAGCACCGACTCCTAGACTGTTGTCTTAGTGCTTTGAAAGCCAAGGGTCCGTGCCAAATTCAGCCTCTTTGGACATCCTGAGGTGGTCCACAGGAAGGCTGCCTTCTCTATCCTAGCAACCTTAACTAAGGGGACCGATGGTGGGGAGGGAGACTGAAAAGGCCAGGCCAGTGACAAGCTGGAATCAGCCTGGGCCTAGAGGGATCAGGAACCTCAGAGTGGCATCTCTACCTGACAATGACAACTACGATTCTGAAGACTTACTACTATACACCAGCCACTTGCCCTACATTACTTTGTGAAGTGCTTAAGCCCACCCCATGAGCCATGTCCTGTCGTGTCCCCATTGTACAGTTGAGGAGCTGGAGGTTTAGGCAGACTGAACACCTCATCCAAGCTCATGCAGTGCGTACAGAGTGGAACCAGCAAGTTATCTGTGGACGTTTTACCCTTAACCATCACCCTACCGACCCATTTCACACCAAGGTCCACCTCTGGGCTGCTAATTCAGATACCTGCCAGGAGGAAAACAATAGCTGTGGTCATGAATTGGCTCCTTTTTGTCAGGTTCTGTCTTGGAGCCTGATGAGTTCCTTCGCCCATTCTGGAAAAGCATCCTAATTCCTATCTATCTCACATAGTCTTTGGAGGCATCCAAACAGATTGTGTCCCTATTCATTTAACACAATGAAAACAATTTGCCACCCTTTACTTATTTATTTTTTCATGGAACAAATGTTTATTGTGTCTATAGTTTGTTTTGTTTGTTTGCTTTGTTTTCTTTGTTTTTAGAATGCTCCTGGGCCCTGGGATACAGCTCAGTGAACAAAATGGACAAACCCATTGCACTCTTAGATCTGAAAGCCTCCTATTTGCTTCCTCTTTATCAGGTTCCTTACATATGTTGTCTGATTAAATCTCACAGCTTTTCTGAGAGGCGTTTTACAAACAGGAAGCATAAAATTTGGAAGGTGGAGTGGATGGCCCAAGGTAATACAGCAAATAAGTAGAACAAACAGGTGAATTCAATTCTCTGACTCTAGCTAGAAGCTGGGTTCTTTTTTGCCACTAGTCTCTGCTGCCCCCTGTGGATTTATAGAGGGAGCTCATGGGTAATGGGAGGTCTGTCTTACCTAGAATCCTCCAATTCCTGCTCATCTTTTCATTTTAGAACCACTTGCAACACCTCCCCAGCACAATTCCCTAAATACCCTCCCCCTCCCCACTCATTCATGATTTTATTGAACAAGCAGGTACTGGGTCCCTGTTCTGGACCAACCACGTCTTTAGGAGCTGTGACATCAACAGGGAAGAACAAACCTGGTCTCCACTCTTATCGAATTTACATATTCATGTTCTAAGGGTACATTTTCCCTTGTTGATTCTTCTCAGGAATTCTCTTTTCAGTTCCTACTTTTGACTTGTTATTCCTGATATTTTGGCCTCTAGGCATTGAGTCCAGGGGTGATATTCGAAATACTTAACACCTGGTTCAATCAAAGGTCACCAACCTTAGTGGCAACAGAGAGTTCTTGGAGCTTATCTGCTGTGACAAGTATTAACCCTTTAGTTGCTGAGTTATAATAAGGTTCTGGGGGATCCCAGAGGAAGGCTGGGGCATTAGGGCTGGGGAACTCGGGTCTTGGAGTGGCAGCTTTTTACCTAGGGGCACAGACGTTTTCCAGCATTTCTACAGTGGCTGTACTTGTGTGTGCTAGCAAAATGTCAGCCCTGCTCACATCACACATGAGAGTTTGCCCTTTCCAACTAGACTGGATGCTCACTGGGGGCAGGGATCCCATCAGCTCCTCCTTCCTCCACATAAGCCTGCTGTGGCACACATTTGATTTGATTCATCCATGACTGTGTCCTTGGTGTAAGTTAATCCTCAAAGCTGAGCAGTACAGATGAGACAAAGCTCTAGTTTTTATCCTGTAATATCTCTTAATAGTTTTTACTATAAATTTCACTTTCACCATTGGAAGGAATGGTGACTTTTTTGTTGCTGTTAAGTTAAGGTCTGTCGTATTCCGTGTGTGTCCAACGTTTGATAGAACCTGGGCTTTTGGAGCGTTCTGTGGTCTACAACTCAACTGTGTTCATTTGAACCACACAAGGGTAGTTCAAGAATAAGTTTAGAGCAAGGGCAGCAGTGGCCACAGAAAGAGCATTACCACCGCACTCTGTCAGCCCAGAGCCGTGGGCCACCTGTAGCAAATAGGTGACACTCCCGCTGCCTCCTGCCCCCTACCCCTTTCAAAAGTGTGCATTACAAATTCATAACTGCACTCCTCAAGATCTCACAAAACTTCTCATCTTATCACTTCATGCAGCTACTATCAATGGATCTGAATTAGTTCAAGAAATTAAACCTATTTCCGTCCCATATCCAGGCTGCTCTTGAACTAGGAAAAAAAAATATTTCATTTCACCCACCCAAAGAGATACTGATAATTATTTACCTGTCTAGGAAAAAGAAAACATTATTTAGATTCAGATTTGTAGACTAATTTAACTTAGTGCTCAAGATGTGATCTGTCATTTGAGTGAGAATCCAGTAACGAATGGTAAGATTTACAAGGGCTTCTTTACGGCTATGTGTGTGTGCGTGTGTGTGCGTGCCTGTGTGTGTGTGTGTGCCTGTGTGTGTGTGTGTGTTGGTGTGTGCATGTGTGTTCTAGATTTCTTTAGAATTGATAAGATTTCTGTAGATCTGATGCCTAGAAAACCAGAAAGAAACTGTGGTCTTCTCAGAAGACATTGCTATACGTCTTTATCGCTGCTTTGTGCTTGCTTTATCAAGAGCAAAGCCCATGTTCACACAGTGGTCATTTCTGTCACCACCATAGGTTCAGATTTAAGATATACTTGAGGCTTGGGGTGCCTGGGTGGCTCAGTTGGTTGAGCGTCCAACTTCGGTTCAGGTCATGAACTCGCAGTTCATGGGTTTAAGCCCCGTGTCGGGCTCTGTGCTGACAACTCATAGCCTGGATCCTGCTTTGGATTCTGTGTCTCCCTCTCTCTCTGCCCCTCTCCTGCTCATGCTCTGTCTCTCTGTGTCTCAAAAATAAATATAAACATTAAAAAAAGATATATTTGAGGCTTTGCAAAATAATCAGACACTTTCTCCCCCAGGTAGCTCTGAGTTGAGGAAACTTTGATGACTGCAGTAGCAGTGTCAAATGCAGGCTCAGTGTCTTCCACTGGAACCATGAAAGAAAAGAGGCTGGCTTATTGGCTGTCCATAGGGTGCCAGGTTACTCTTGTAACAGCACTTCATTGAATGTTGAATGATATACCTGTGGAGTGGATATTATGATCCCCATTTTAGAAATCTGGAAAACAAGAGCATCAAAGTGATTAAGCACTTGGGTAGGAGTTTCACCACCAGAAAGCTAATATTAGAACTCAGGTCTGTCTGATTTCAAAGCTCCTTCCACACTATCTAGAATATTCATGCACCAGATGAAAGCTTTTCTTATTTTCCCCTGGATTTTTCTCAGATTTGTAGCTCTGCCTTCAATACAGGGTTTCTTGAAATGTGATGATATGATTATACTTCTCGTTTTTACTCCCCAACCATCATTTCAAAGGGAATTGACGTGAGGCTGAAGGGATAATGGTGGGGTGAGCCATAAATTCAGGTCAACCTTTCTAATGTGGGCAGGGCAATGTCTGAATTACCCAGCCCTGTTTTTAGGAGTTGCTTCCCCACTCCAGGACAGTGTTAATAGGCATAAATGTCCCCGGGGGCCCGGTAGTTACTGTAAATAAATGCCACAAACTGGTCTGTGGGGAGAGGTTAGTAGTGGGCTTGGGGACCTGGGCTGCACTAGAAAACACATGAGCTAGGGGCACTGGGATGGCTCAGTTGGTTAATGTCTGACTCTTGATTTTGGCTTAGGTCATGATCTCAGGGTTCATGGGATCAAAAGCCCCGCATAGGGCTCCACACTCACAGTATGAAGCCTGCTTGGGATCCTCTTACTACCTCTCTCTCTGCCCCTCTGCTGCTCGCATTCTTGCATTCTCTCTCCCTCTCTCTCAAAATAAATTAACATAAAAAAAAGAATACACATACTAGAATGGGGGTCTTTATTCCACTGGGATGATTGCTAGGTCCTAGCAGGGAGACCACAGTCAGCTCCAGCTGGCTCTTTGGAACGTACTTAATGGAGGGGCTGTTTCCTAAGGTGCAAGCAGAGAAATGCATCCTCCAAAGTCACGGTCCTTCTCTATTCAGTTCACTGCTGGTGTCCCCATTTGAGGTCTGGGGTAACAGTAGAAGGTGCAGCCTGGGGAAATGAGAAAAAGTTCTCAGATGGGCCAGGTCTAAGAGCTGCATTTATAGCAACTTACACATTGCTCAGTATTTAAAGATGTGGCTGTGTCTGGTTTTCTTTTCATTTTACCTGTGGTTTACTGGTGGAGGAGAAAAGTTGGCCATGAGGCAAGGAACCAGGCTGACTGGACCTGCCTTCTTCTTGATGTTTGGTTATCAGAGTTCATGGTGGATAGCTTTCAATCTCTTGTTTGTAAAGGTAATGAAACACATGAACAAGGTCACTGGTTGACAGAGTGCCTAAAACAGCTCTATTTACTCTGGTCACTTATCAAGACCAGTCTTTCTCTTCTGTGTGTCTAAATACTTGAGAGCATCAAGTATAGTTTCCAACAGAGACATGCTCAGGAAATTTCATTTTCCCCTCCTCATTTATCCTTTTCTCTCTCTTTCTCTTCTTTTCATTATTAGAAGTAGCAGGAGTGTATAGCTAACACTTGCTGAATATTTTCCTCATGCCAGGAATTGTGCTAAGTGCTTAAATGGATCATCCTGTTTACAGCAACAATGACCCTAGGATGTGGGAAGAGTTTGGATTCTCATTTTGGAGATGAAGAAACTGAGGCTCAGAGAGGTGGAGTGATTTGCTCAAGGAAGCTGAGTTGTTAAGAACTTGGCAGAGGTGGGGTACCAAACCAGGCAATCAGCAACCAGGGTCCTCACTTAACCACTAAATTTCACACTTCTTATGACTGCCAAACCCAGCACATGTACTCAGAGAACAATAGAGAAGTTGGAGGTGAAAGGCACATCAATGGTTTCTCCCCTGATCCTACCCCCTTTCAGCATCTGAAAAAGCACTGGGTGAATAAAGCTAGACAGTGATCAAAGAAAAGTCTGATACATGTTCTTTTTTGTTGTATGATTCAGTTGCTTACACATAATTCATTTGTAAATTGATACTAATGAAAGTTGGTCTTGAAATATTGTATACAACCCAAATCAGGAGTTGGCACCAAATCCCCACTTGGCCCGCAAATTATTTACTCTTGCCAAATTAGAGTCTAGAGTAATTTACCATAAGATGGGTTTTTAACCCTAATATGGAGACATATCAACAGTTTGCTATGAAAGCTCATTAGCTTCTAGAAGCAACTCTTGTTAAGGGAATGCTATCAGGGCAAACATATCACTTTAGTCTTTTCCCCAATGTTATTTTTTTTTAATTGTTTTTTAACGTTTATTTATTTTTGAGACAGAGACAGAGCATGAACAGGGGAGGGGCAGAGAGGAGAGGGAGACACAGAATCTGAAACAGGCTCCAGGCTCTGAGCAGTCAGCACAGAGCCCGACGCGGGGCTCGAACTCACGGACCATGAGATCATGACCTGAGCCGAAGTCGGACGCTTAACCGACTGAGCCACCCAGGCGCCCCTTCCCCAATGTTATTAATTCTACCTTGTAATACAGGAAAAATAAATGGAAAACTCTCATTCAGTATTAATTCACTTGGGCCCATTTATTTCCACCAGTAATCTCTCTTTTTGTTCCAACAGTAGCTTCTGAGAGAAAGTTGGTTCGGTTCATTTTCCCATGTTCAGGCTCAGTGTAGGATTTTATGTTTCCATAATTAACAGGGACACTTTTCAAATAGAAAAATATTATTTTTGTGCTTTTTGAAAAAAAAAAACACAGTGGCTACTGAATATGATTTTCCAAATGGAGTGTAGATTTTTCATTTCAACATACATCTCTATCTCCTGATGTTATGGATTTGGGCTTTAGGGCAACCTACTACCAGGCTTCTAGCTGTCAGGATTGGCCAATTTATTGGCTCCTAAATAGGAACAGTGAAAGTGCTGCATTAGCATGATATGCTATTGCAAGCAAAGAGCATCTATTTTCTAAGCAGATGCTTACCAAATACCTGCTTACTGGACACAAGTTGCACTTGGTTTTACTGGATTTGGTTGGTGCCATTGTGATTAAAAGATGGGCTGGCTCTTTGACCATTAACTCTTGCGTATTGTTCTATCTTGTCAATAACATAAAGATTGTCTAGATCTTGTTTTTTATTTATTTCTTTATTTGGGGTTAATCAAGTTTGAGATTATGCCAAAAGTTTTTCACTGTTGAATGATGAAGTTAGGTCTTAACAGTGGGCCCGGTCTCCCTTTAAAACTCGGTGATTCTCTTATATCAGGATGTAAATGGAAATCTGTGATTCTCTTATATCAAGATGGAAATCAATGGATTTCCAAGCCAAATTGAGAAAAAATGGTGGCTATTCACTTCCAAAAGTTTTTCCCTCCAGTGAAGAGATCCCCAAGTGATCAGAGGTCTGGACTTGAGATCCACAGAACAGACAGAACTGGATGGACTTTAGCAGGCCCATCAACCTTCCAGTGTATGTAAAATGCTGTGGGTGTGGACGTGTTTCACAAAATGCCATCACATTAGCAAAAGGGTTCATGAGAACCACTGACCTTACTTAATTCTTCTAAATAACGGGGTCTGGCCAATGATACATGATTTGGGGGCGTATTTACAATATATTTGCTCACTGCTTGTCCTTGGTCACACCATTAAACTACTGCATGCTTCATTATATAAAAGGAAAATAATAGGATTTACCTAAAGCCCAAGGGAATACTGATCCTGTGCTAATTAAAGTTTGTTCTGGGATTTTAGAGTCTTGGATGAGAAAGAGTCATGTTGAGTTTGGTTATTTTATTCATTTGCAGTCAGTTTTCAATTATTTAAATTGAGTGTGTGAATTTTCAAATGTCTTATTATCTTTCTCCATCTTTTGACTTCATTGAGTACATTTTGTACCACTAAAAAAGGGGAAAATGGAATAGGAGGTCTTGAAACTCAAAAGCAACCTAAAGTTACATATTTCTGATCCTTACTGAACAAAGATTAAGGTCAGTGTTTAGGGGTACCTGGGTGGCTCAGTTGGTTGAGCATCTGGCTTCAGCTCAGGTCATGATCTCATGGTTCATGAGTTTGAGCCCCGCATCTGGCTCTGTGCTGCTAGCTTGGAGCCTGGAACCTGCTTCAGATTCTGTGTCTCCCTCTCTCTCTCTGCCCCTCCCACACTCATGCTCTGTCTCTCTCAAAAATAAACAAACATTAAAAATTTTTTTAAAAATCAGTGTTTAAAATTTTTACATTTGATCTCTCAGGAGTTCTTGATGCTTAGAAAATATGGTATGTTGGGCCCTTTTGTAAGAAACAGCAGATGTCCAATCGTGCTTGGCTTCTTTTAAAAAAAATTTTTTTTTAACATTTATTCATTTTTTGAGAGACAGAGAGAGAGTGCACAAGCAGGGGACGGGTAGAGAGAGGGGGAGACACAGAATCCGAAGCAGGCTCCAGGCTCTGAGCTGTCAGCACAGAGCCTGATGCAGGGCTTGAACTCATGAAACGCGAGATCATGACGTGAGCTGAAGTCGGACACTTAACCGACTGAGCCACCCAGGTGCCCCAATCATTCTTGGCTTCTTAAGATCAGACTCACCCTCACCCTACAGAGAACGTAAAAGATGGTCACCATCTCTCAAGAGTTATACACAAGTTTATTTCTGAGTCTTTACATACTTCTAGCCTATGTTCAATGAACCTGACTGCTGAATTCATGAATGATTGTCCCTTTTGTGAGTCCATCTAACCTCCTGACTGGATGATCCTCAAGAGAACTCTAGCTCCTATAGATTCTGATGCTTTGAAGAAAAACTTCTACTCTATCTCCAGGACCTTATGATTGGGGCAATCACTCAGGAACCTCTCTGTCCCTCGAATTCCTATCAAGCCAGCAGCTATCAAAGTCAGCCCATGGTTAGGATGTGAAGTCATGCGGGGCAGCTAGGGTTGAGAATAGCAAGGGTACTACCATTGACTTTTGAGTCAACAGTACTTGACTATTGAGTCAGAGGTGTTCACACAAGGCAAGAAGAGGAGCCAGCATGATGTTCTGGAATCAGTAATCAAGGAAAGCACAGAAGTTAACTGGAGGAAATTGGATAGGAACTTGGAAATGCTGGTTCAGTTTCTTCATCTATCCTATACACAGCATATAAAATGATTTCAGGTAATTTTATGATTATTACCCAGAACTTTTAATAGTTCTTGAACCTTTGACTTGATAGAAGTGTAGATTGGGGCAAGGGAGAGGATGGCTTTAAAAGTCTGCTGTCTACATTTGTGCCAACCCTCAGTGTCTTCAGTTCTGTCTTCCAAAGCAGACCACAGCAGAAGGATTCAGTGTAAATCATTTATTTTTGAAGTGACAGGCAACTCCAGTAAGAGAGTAGGGAGTGATATAGGGAATACACAGAAGGCAGTAAGTTGTATGTGGGTGGATGTGTTATCATCATGGGTGACCTCTGGGGTTCTGTTTGAGACATGTCAGAACTGTGCCACCCACACAGGAAGGAAGCTGGGGAATCTATCTACCAACTCTCATTGTTTAAGGGATCGTCCCAGGGGCATTACGTCCCGGTGCTTCCAACCCATCAAGGGAACAGGTCAAGCATGGTCAGTGACCACAGAAAGAAGATGTAGATGGGAGAACAGTGAACACCAAGGGAATATAGATGGAGTGGTAACAGTATCTTCTACACCCAACACTGCCGATAACTCAGAGTTGACCCTGATGAAGGTAGTGGACTCTGCAGCTTTTCAGATTGCTCCTTCCTGTACCTGGTGGCAGAGGCAAAACTGGGGGAGGGTATCAATCATAAAATTTTCCAAGAAAGGGGACACAGGGGTCTGTTGAGAGATTCAGTGGACCCTTTTCTCTTCTGATTCTGTATCAGGGAGCATTAGCTCCTTAAAGCATAGCAAAAGAATGGAAACACCCACGCATAATGACAGCCTGTCCACAGGGCAGGTGTGCTCACATTCTAGGTTTTTTGCTGTGTGGCTTCATCTCCATTCCCATTCTCTCTCTCTGTCTGTAACTTTCTTATCCCTGTCACATGCCCTGTAAATGTATGTCTGCATATGTGTACACACACACACACACACAATGGAGCATTACTCAGCTATAAAAAAATGAAATCCTTTCATTGTGACGATATCGATGATCCTGGAAGACATTATGCTAAGTGAAATTGGCCAGAGACAGAAATAAAAATAAGGCATGATTCTACTTGTATGTGGAATCTAAAAAAAAAAAAAAGAAAATCATAGAAACAGACTAGAAGGGGGTGGTGGAGGTGGGGGAAATGGGGAGATGTTGATCAAAGAGTACAAACTGTTCTAAGATGAGTAAGTTCTAGGGATGTATTGTAGGATGTGTGTAGTTAACAATACCGTATTGTACACTTGAAGGTGGCTAAGAGAATGAATCTCAAGTGTTTTCACCACACATTTAAAAAAAAAAGTGACTTTTTTTGATGGATCTGTTAACTCAATTTTGGTAATCATTTCACATGTATACATATATGAAATCATCATATTGATATATCGTAACCATCATATCAGATTCTAAATATATACAATTTTTAATTTACCAATTATACCTCAATAAACCTGGAGGGAAAAAAAAGAGTAAGGACAGAGGGGCTATGACTGTTGAAAATTGGTCATTAAAACTATGGCTATTGAAAATTGGATGTACTGGGAGAAATGAGCAGCGACCCTTACCAAAATGTTCAGGAAGCATTCCCATCTCCCTCCTTTGGCTGCCCAAAAAGTGTATTCGAAGTTGCCACAGAACAAACTTCAATGTGTTCCTCAACAATCACAGATGATTCTGTCTTTCTCCTACATGCACTTCACCTTTGCCATCCTCCGCACTCTGAAATAAACCCCACTGACGGTTCTAGGCAGTCTCAGGGACTCTCAAACATCCACTAGGATCCCAGGATGGAGTCACCAATCCCTGTTCATTTTTTCCCTCCACTGTGCTGTTCTAAGGCAGAAACACTACCAGCCGTGGAATTCAGACGGCGCAAGTGCACACAGCTTTCCAAAAAAGGCAGAGATTGTACTGAAGTGTTTGCTTTTCTGTTTTTCGGCCAGTTAATCTCACCGTGGGTAGCTCTAGGCCACCCTCAGCTCAGCTACTCTCTCCTCTATCCTTGTCAGAGCTGCGGTGCTGGTGCTGGTGCTGGTGCTGGAAAAGCGTCATGAAGATTTTGAGCTAAAAGATTTAAATTGACCTCACTTTTGAAATCTTCTTTTACCTTGAAGAATAACTATTATTTTTCTTGAAAATGCATACCCATCTACCCTTGTTTATCAGATCTTATCATCTCAGAGTTAAGGAAGAACCAGGGCATTTATTTCCCAAGTCACTGACTTCTGTAGCACCCAAGACCCAAACCACAATGTTCGTATGGGATCTCCCGGCAGCTCCAACTCAAAAAGAAAAAAAAAATTAATGCCAACTTACATGTGAATTGATCACCATTTTTCCATAAATGAATATTTAGAGCATAACTCAAATGCTCCAGAAGTCAGTTTAAGTCTTTTAAGTATTGTATAGGATAAAAAGGAGAGAAAGAAAAAAAACACTTGTGATTCATATTAACAAGATCATCATGGGACTAGATCCTGGGTCTACTATATGTACCTCTTCCTCAGTTTCCCCACATGAAAAATGGTGAGTTTAATACATACTTAACATGGTCACTGTGTGGACTGGGGACTCCATATTTATGAAACACCTGGCCCAGAACATAGCTCATGGTAGACACTCAATATTTGATTGGATCCTCTAAGCTCCTACTCTCCAGGATACATAGCAAGTACTAAAGCTATCTAAATGAACACAGATCCCCAGATTAGGTATGCGGTGGAGAAGGAAAGGCCATGAATTGATGACACATCAGCCCAGTTTAGGGTTAAAAATAAGCTGTATCTAAATTGGAAAATATTAAGAAATTTAGAAAAAAATCATGTAAGTTTATCACAGAATTCCCATTAGTTCCTCAAATTTGTTTTTTTTTCCACTTAACTAAATTCAAATTTTCATTTATATTTTAAGCTGAATTATTCGTGGTTATTTTCTTAGAAGGCATGCAAAGTTGGTACTTTTACCTTAGCTATCTTTCCTTATCCAGAGGCTTAAAGGAAAATCATCAACATAAAGTACAAAACATCATTAAGATTCCCAAGAGTTTTTTATTACAGAAGAATGTGGTCTGATTTTTTCACTTTCACTGAGTCTGTCTTTTTAGGAGACTCTGCCTCCACTCTCAGCCACCATTTCCAAGTATTCTTTCCTCTGTTAGGACTGCAATATGATAGCCCTTGATGGGGAGGCAGGTTGTGTAACCCAGGAGGAAGGGGACTATGGGTAAAAGAGAGAAGTGGTTAGATTATAAAGTTGCTTGGTGACCCTCAAGACCAAAGTAACTGTGAATTTGTGTGTTTTCTGGCCCTTCTACTCACTTGATGATTAAATCCTACAGCTGTCCAAATCCAGTCCTTGGCTTATCTCAGCTATGCAGAGTGGCATTATTGGTTCAAACTGTCCATGGAGAAACAGATGTATGAGGCCAAAATCTAGCAAAATGCCAGAAGAGTGTATTTGGGCAGGATACCAAGATGTAGTTCAGGGGACCTGCCTGGAAGCTGGGACCAGGGCCAGTGGTGGATAGTTGGACATTGCAATGAGAGATGCCCAAATATGAGTATGACAAGTGGGATCGTCATTCTGTGAATCAAAGTCAAAAAGACTTCATGAAAACACGATTTGGGGACTGACTGTGGGAATCTGATTTGGAACTTTTCTCATAGCCTGGTGATTTCTAATGGTGCTTTTGTTGGACGAAGTCCTGGGAGGGTCTGAGTTCTATCTTAAAGGCATTGCTCTGCCTGTGTGACATGGGTATTCTTTACTTTATCACGTAGAAATGAGGACGTGTGTAGAAGGTATAATCTCCTGTTTGCAAACCCTCGGGTGCCGATAAGACAACCATCTTTGTCTTCTAAAACTGTACATATACTTCTAATTTCTACCAGTTGGTAGAAGCTTAAGCTAAGTCCATTCGTTGCCACCATAATCCCCTAGGTTTCTGTCTACTTTCAATTGCATTTACGTGCTGCCATGGTACATGATGGGTGGGAGGCACTCTGGCATCTGATGAGATGTTATTGCAGCCATCTGGTCTTTGGTCCTCTCTTTCCAAGCTTATGGGTGATTCAAGTCTTTCAGCTTTCTCTCCACTGTTTCAGTCCCTTTCCAAAGCATGCAGGGACCATTCTGTTGCTCCCTTGCTGAACTAGGTTTGGAATTGGGGCTCAGAGAAAAGACATGGCATTGTCCCTTTTACCACATCTATGCATTTCTCCTTCCCTTTCCAACTCAGGGAATTTTTGTCTGGGAAAAAAGGGGGCAGTACCCTGGATCATCATCCATTCTTCCCTATCTACTATTTAAAGCCCAAATGAATATCTGGGGTCCATTTAGATTTAGGGTTTGAAATATAAAATGGGCTTTTAAAACCATAACAAAAAATCTTGGATGCTTGAAACTTTCATTTTTTTACATCTCTCTTTGCTTTTTATTAACAATATCCCTTTCCTGAGGCAATTAATGATGGGCAGTGGGGGTAATGAGTACAGAGAGATTTTGGGGGAAAATCTCATTTAATTCCTGCCAAAACTTTCAGCCTGCTTGACCGGAGCCACCGTTGAAAAACAATGCTGTTTTGTTTTGTTTTGTTTTGTTTGTTTTTTTGTTTTTTTTTTTCGTCAGCAGAGACGAGTCCCAAGTACTCTCAGACAGAGAAAGCCAGAGAGCTTTGTATTTGTCTTGGAACTCACATGGAACAGTGATGAGTGAAATATGGCTGAGTCTCTCTAGCAGGAAAATTTTAGGTCCACAGAGACAAAGGCTTTCGTTCTGACATAGTAAAGAAGGACAAAGCATAGCTGAGGAACACAGCATATAGGTAATAATGTGAAATTTGCAAGAATGATGTGCTCTAGCTTATTCCAGTGAGGACTGATGAGATGTGGGTGTAGCAATCATCACGAGGGTGAAATCCAAGATAACTAGAGACAGGAGAGGAAGTGGCTGTCTTAGAGAGACCAAGGCTGATAAAGTTTTCAATCCAAATGACAAGAAACTTCTGGTTTCTAAGAATATGCCTTTGCATTTGAGTCGATGCCCTTTTTCAAACAAACAAACAAAAACCCCCAAAAAAGCCCCCAAACCAAACCAAAACAAAACAAAAAAACCCAAAAGACAAGTTTCTTTCACTGACAACAGACATTGCCAGGTTTATCCACACAACCAGTGTTCCAAATGCTATGTAAAAATGTAGCAATTGGGCAGATTGTTAAGTAACCTGCTGTAATTGCTTTTATTTGTTTAATCCTTTGAACAAACAACATTTTTCACTTTTTGTCTAAAAGACAAAGGAGAGTTAAAATTTTATGGTTGTTTCTCAGGGAAAATAAAATTGAGCATTTGTTGGCTGAGGTTGGAAGATCATTACCTTTAGCAGTTTGGGCAGCTTGACTTATAGGGAGACGTCTGGTAGTTGGGAGGGACAGCGTCAGTAAAGTGGAAGATGCTGGGGTCAAGGGCAGGGTCAGGAGCCAGGATACTCAGTGGAGTAGATGAGTGGGAAATAACACTTGATTCTAAGAAAGAAACAATAGCAAAACCATCTAGGTAAAAATGGCATCATATCTTGATTTTGGTGCTAAGGTACCTTGCAAGAAGGAGCCACTGACGTCTTGTCTTGGAGACACCTTCCTGTGGGCTCAAGGATAAACCTCAAGCCTGAGACTTTATGGTTTGCAAAAGAGAAAGGATACTCTTGATTTTTTATAAAGGGTGAAAAGAACAATTCATGTTAAGATTTTACCCCCTGAAGCCATAATGGAGTATTTTGTATGTGGAGAAACACTGTGGAAGGGTAAATATATGCGATGAGATTCATGGCACTGATTCTTGGGGCTTTTAATAAACTCATTTAGGCTCTTCTAAACTTAAGACACTGTTCTCAGCTGTATCTCAGGTCATTTTTCAAAATGAGTGTTCTCTTTGCCTTAAAACGATCAAAGGGAATTGCTTATTACCCAGGGTCAACTTATTAACTGGAGACAGAATATTCCCCAATTACAGCATCGCTTAAATGCACGTCTTACTGAGCTCTAGGCAAGGGGCAAATTGGGGACGAGAGGAAAGGGTGTAGTAAAAAAATCCCAGAGTCTTCCTCTATTCCCTAGCTGACTAGCTTGGTAACCTTGGACAGCTCTGTGACCTTTTAGCATATGTTTCCTCATTTGCAAAATGAAGTGAGATGCGGTAATTCCCAAAACTCCTTCTTTCTTTCTGCTTTTCCTAATTTTTTAGAACTGCTGAATTATTGCATACATTAAATGATTTAGTTTCTTCTTTGAAATAATGGGGCCCATTTTCAAGGATCTCCATCTCCCTGTATTTCTGCTAAGCAAGATCTAACACCTTTGATATCCCTGTGTCTACTTTCTAGGGAATTAAAGATATAATGTCATTTGATTTTGTGAAGACACTTAGTAAAAAATTGTCACTGAATGCCTTATGCTTTCCCACAGGGCTATCAGAGCTGAATCCCTACAGCAGACAAGCCAAAGTTAAAATAGGGGGGATTGACAAGAAAGGGAGGTAGAGAGAGCTTGTGCACACAAACTGAAAATGCAGTAAATAACAACGTGAGAAAAGCCATCAGAAAGAAGCTTCTTTCTTCATTCTTGATAGTATTTTATATACATTTTGGTAAGACTGGTAAGATGATATTGAAAAGGTGACAAAGGAAATGCTTCCGGCACTTAGTGAGCACCTAGTGAATACCAGGCATATGTTAGGCATAGACCTTGGTTTTCCACTTTGTAGATGAGGATATTTAGGCACAGAACTCACTCGGTAAGTGAGTGGTACAACTGAGATTTTAAGCCAGGAATTTACATCAGAGGACAAATAAGAAGTTAAATAATCACAGATAAGCCTTCTACTTCCCCCTGAATCTGTCTCCTCCCCTCGTTCTTAGATGTCAACAGCATTACCGTTTCACTCAGGCAATGTACTTCAGACATCTTCCCACGTTCATGCACATGGAAATACCTTATTCATTTTAAATGCTATATCCTTTTCAGGGTGTGGGTCTACCATAAATTAGTTAACCTTTCCCTATTGTTTTTCACTATTAAAAATAATCCTATAGTGAGCATCCTTGTACCTCTTTCCATGTGCACATATGAAAGTATTTTTCTAGGTAGATGTGAAAAAGTAAATATATATACATATATATGTGTATGTGATATATGTTTTTATATCTGTGTATATGTGTATATATATACATACATATATGTATTTTTTAAAGTTTATTTGTGTTTGTGAAAGAGAGAGAGTGCACAAGCAGAGGAGGGGCAGAGAGGGAGGGAGGGAGAGAGGGAAAGAGAGAGACAGAGACAGAGAATCCCAAGCAGGCTCCTTGCTCAGCACAGAACCTGACATGGGGCTCATCCCACGATTCCAAGATTATGATCTGAGCCGATATCAAGAGTCAGACACTTAATCAACCGTGCCATCCAAGCACCCCCATATATGTATTTTTTAAAGATTCTGCCAAATTTCCCTCCCAAAGGGCTTGTGCCAAATCACCCACCCACTCCCCCACTAGCATTGTGTGAAAGTCTCTGTTTTCTCATACTAAAACCAATACTTGATGGCATTAAACTTTAAACATTTTCCAAGCTATTATTACATTAATTTTTTCAAGTGCATTTCTCTGATCACAAGTGGGTTTGAGCACCTCTCGGGTTATTTTCCTCCAGAAAGGTTCCCAATAAATGAAGGGAGAATGACTGAGCTCTGCCATGTGCTGTGCAGAAAGCCCTGAGTTTCTTTGTGAAGAACATGATGCCGGGTCATTTGACTTGGAGATCCTGGAGAGAAGGGGGTGGTAAGATTACACTCTCATTAGGAATTCACCTGGGGGTCATAAAGGAGGCTGAGCAGGTCCTTTAAGCGTGTAAATGATGACACTCGAATCTATCAGAATACTAACCCTGAAATCAGGTTGAATTTACAGCCATAATATCTATCTTTGGATTTGGTTTTATGTTTTTGCCCTTGATTTATGTGCATGCCTTCCTTACCATCCCATATCTCAAGCAACATAAATGTATTAAAGTAATGGAATTTAGCAAATATGTTACACTTACCATCTTTGTTCCCAAGAGGGAATTTGGAAATCTGACAAATATTATAGCTTTCATTTTCGAGACCCATTTTCTGAGCAGTTTCACTAACAAGTCTCCTGATTTACCACGCCATTAACAAAAATAATTCTTTCTGGACAGCAGTAAAAGAGGTGGATTAGCACAATTTACAGCTTTCTCAAGATACATATAAGGTGCCTGTTAAGAAAAAAAGGGACAGGTTTTTGATTAACTGATACATAGACTTGCTTTTAAGACACCCCAGTTCATTCTCCATAAGCCCATCTATTAAGGACAGCATCCCTCAAAGAGGAAACTTGCCATGGCCCTATGTCTTGGCACGGTCTTGTGTTTGCCAACAGTGATTAGGAATTACTTACTTGCTGACAGCCCTTCATCATTGATTGGAAGAGGAAACCTTTCCCCTTCGGACTGAGAATATGGTGCCCAGTTTTTTCCCCTTTAAATGAAACGTTATCCAGAGACAACCCTTTCAATGTGTACACAACAACACACATGGGTTCAACAAAAGAGTGACCTGCAATGAGCAGAGACAGAATGGTTGAGAGCCTAGGACAGCAGCTCATTAGGGTGAAGCCTGTCCTTTTTCTTTGCTAAAGTCAGGCAGGACACAAATGTCTGCCCAATGGAAGGAGTAATGAGAGGAGGCTGTCAGTGAGGAAGATATACAGCTATAGGGAAAGCACTGGAAAGTTCCCTCGACTCCATGGGAACTTTAATTATGTCCTTGATAATTCTTGTATTCAGAAGATCCCAAAGTGTTTGTGGAGCCCATTAAAAAGTTCCAGAGTGGCCTGGTGAGAGAGATGCCCAAGGTGACAAGGGTGTCTTTCTAGGCTGTGTAAATAGCATGGCCGTCCATTCTGTGGCATCGGCCCACAACTCTGAGGCCCTGAGCTCTGATTCCCAGCTCCTACGGTGTGTAGGCATCAGCACGTGGCGGTGACAGCCTTAATTCGATTTTCCTTTGCATCTGTAATTCTGACAATTACAAGGATTCTTACCCTTTTTTTGTGCCATGGCCCTTCTGTCCGTCTAGTGAAGCCTATAGACCCCATTTCACAATATTGTATTTAGATTAAAATATTTAGAATGATGATGGTGTGTGTGTGTGTGTGTGTAAATACATAGATATATGTATAAAAATAGTTTTATACATTTTTCAAAATATTAAAGAGACATGTTTGCAACAAAGATCTGATTATGTACAGCTCTTTCCAACTCCATGTTCAGTGATGACATATTGGTAGCTTGAATGTGACTGTGATGGCAGTATTTACACCACAGAAACTGGCATACATTAGAAATCATGACTCTCTAAGAGTCATTTGTTAAGATACTTACCACCACACTGTACTGTGTATATATATCTGTGTGCGTGTATATATAAAAAACTGTATATACTTACACTTTTATTTATAAATAAATTAATTTACAAATTTATTTATTTCTAAATAAATTTATTAATGCCTTAAATAACAGGATTTGATCACAGGTTACATAACTATCATAATTTTGAAGTACTTATGGGTGTAAATTGTATTTCAGGAGATCAGCAACAATCACAACGTGACATAATATTTCTCTCTATAATTGATGACAAAGTCATCGTTACTGTTAGTACTATTGTGATTCGTTGCCTCCATCCATACTTAAAGGAAATGCTAACTTTCTGTTAGACGTTAATGCAAATAAAGATGCATTTTTCCCCCATCTAAAGAACCCCGGAACTACAATGTCCAGGAAGCTGGAAGAAAGAGGAGCAAGGAGACCAGTTAGTAGGCCACAAGATAATCCACATGAACAGTCATGACATCTTGTGCTCAGCTGAGGAGATAGAGAGATGTGTATATGGGATTTGAGATAGTTAACAAGGAAAGCCAAAAACCAGGAATGTACTGATACAAAAGTGAGGGAGGTGTCTGGAGTGACTCCTAGGGTTTGGGCTTCTACTACTGGGTTTACTGAGAAGGGAATGTTAGGAAGGCCGGGTTTCAGGAAGATGGCCCTGACTTGGTTTGGAATCTATTGGGTTGGAGGTGCCTCTCAGTTATTCCCAAGGAAATTCTGAATAGACAGTGGGATGTATCCATCTGGAGTAGAGGCCTAAGTATACTCTACCATCAGTCTTGGGTGTGGGGGTTGGGGGTGGTGAGACCAGGCGGGGGGGGTGCTGATCCTTGGTGGAGAAGCCAGCCACAGAGAAGTGTGCCACCCTTTCAATAACTTTTCACACTGTGTCCCCTACCTTCTTCATCCCTTAATAATCATTGTGTCAACAGATTGCGTTTAGAAACTGCTGCGATGGCCCCATTTGGGGGAAACCCCGCGCACAGGGAGTAACTACTTTCCCAGTTTCCACACAGCTCCATGCTCGATCTGGAAGCTCAGAGGAGAGTCCTGGGGAGTAGACACATACTAGGAAGTCATCAGGATATTTACAATAACTGGAGTGTCCATCCTATAAGAAACTGCCCTGAGGAAAAAGACTGAGTGAGAAGAGCAGCAAGCAGTAACCTAGAGGATTTCCAGATTCAATGGTTAGCAGAAGCAGATAAGCCTAAAAATGAGACAAAGCAGGAGCAGCTACAGAGATGGGGGAAAGCCAGGTGAGGTGGTGGGGAAGAGGAAAGGAGAGGGTGCTTCAGTAAGAAGAGAGGAGACAAGTAAGCTGAAGGGTGAGGAAGCCTGAAAGTTCTTTAATGGATCTGGTGATAACAGGGTGTTCATTTCATGGGAGCTGTGTCAGTGGAGAGATGGTGGTGGAGGCCATTTGGGAGGAGAAGAAATGGGGACAGAAGTTCTAGACACCTCCTTTAAGAAGGTTGGCTGCTATGAAGGAGACAGGTAGTGAAGTCGTTGGGGGTAGATATAGAGCCAATAAGGTCTTCCTTCCTCTCTCCCTCCCTTCTTTCCTTCCTCCTTCTCTCTCTCTCCCCCTCCCTTTCTTCTTTCCTTCCTTCCTTCCTTCCTTCCTTCCTTCCTTCCTTCCTTCCCTTTTCCCCCTTTCTTCCTCCCTCCATCCCTACATTAGGAAAGACTTGCTTATAAGGATTTATCTGAGGCCAGGTGAAGATACATGAGAGAGAAAGGACCAATAAAGGTATAAAGCTCTTGGGAAAGTCAAAGGAGACAGACTACAAAACCTGGAAGATGTGTTCACTTCTTCTATCAGAGAGTTGAACGAATGCATGAATGAATGAATGGTGCAGCCACCTTTAACCATAGGCGTGTCTTGTCCCTTGTCTAATGGAGGAGTCCTTAGGTGGCTCCAGAAGGCAAAGTAGTTTGCTTTAGGTCTTGCAGCGGTGGGATGCTGACCCCAGCAGGTCTCCAGAGAGATGGAGGTCTCTTTGTGTCAGAAGCACGTGTTGGTGGTTTGGGGGCATTCAGTTCTGAAGGCCTTCATAGACCTGTGGGACATGTAGGAGAATGTATACTGAAGCATATTGGAAATTGAGCTGCTTATTGGTGTTTCCTGTGTAGGTTTTGAAATTGGGGTTGAAAGAGGCATTATCAGGGCAGGAAAGATTGGATTTAAGAGCTCTGAGTAGTTGAAATAAGGGTGCCATCCTGGGGGAAGGGATTTGTGATGGAGATGAACTTAGGGCTTCAGAGCTCTTCGTGTATCAGAGCTCCAGTATCTCTGAGGCTTCCAAGCCCTGCTTTTGACACTCAAATCCAGCAGAGGGTTGCAAGCCTCTCAAGACACAGGTAATAAAACCTTATTGACTGATGTGGACTCTTCTCTGGATCAAAGGGCCCAGTAATGGCATTAGCTGGCGGGCTCTTTTTAAGTGCAGAGAGTGCTTCTCTGTAGATAGCATGCCAAACTACCTAGGGTTAAGATAAAAGGCTTCAAAAAGGCAGCAGCTTCCTTGAGGCTGCTGATGGCCACTCACGTTGCTGCTTTGGCCATGCTGACCCCAGACTGCCAGGGCCGGCCTACACATATCTCTCTCTGTCACCTTGGATCCTGTGAGCCCCAGAATTCTAAGCCTTCACTGCAGAAACAAACTGAAACAAAACTTTTGACACTGTCTGAGGCTACTGCTGCCTATGACCTCTACCACTTAAGCCATTTTTGGAAAACATAGACCTTGAAGTTGCACCAGACTTGGATTTAAATGTCATCCCTTCCCTAATTGACTGTGGGATCCTAAGCAAGTCTCCTGCCCTCCCTTAGGGTCAGTTTTATCATTTATGCAACAGGGTTACTCCTGCCTCCTGTTGAATACCCATCTATTCAACACATACTTGAGTGCCTATTTAAATACTGGCCACTGTGCTGGGCACTGGGGTCTAGCTGAACAAGACAAGCACGATCCCCTCCTTCAGGAAGCTTCCAGTGCAACAGTGGATGTACTAAAGTGCCAGGCCCAGGGAGCGCATTTAAGAAATGTCTCATTCATTTCTTTTTTTGTCCTTCACGTACCATGTCCAACTGAAAGTATCATTTGTTGCCCTGTGTGACGCACAGTGGGGTGCTGTGAGGCATTGAGTGGTTAGCAGATGGCTCTGTAGGGTATAAGAGCAGGGATGCAGTGAGAACTCAGAAGTGGAGTGGAGGGAGGGTCAAACCCCTACTGAGGATGGAATGCAGGCATCCACATCACACCTCCACCTGTGACGAGATGTAGGACCAGTCATACAATTTATGGGCCTCTTTCTTCGTGTTTCAGTTTCCTCGCTTACACAAGGGAGACAATAATCGTACACACATCTGAGGGTTTTTGTAAGGATTAAACAAGCAAAGATGGGCCAAGTGCTTAGAGCAATGCCTGGAACTTGGAAAGTGCTAGATAAATGTTAGGTATTATTTCCATTTTCAGAAGCAAGCTGCTTTCATGACAACCTGCCAGTGTCAAATGGAAATCAGGTGGGAAATCCCACACCACTCACCACAGCCCTTTCAAATGTGGTTCCATCAGTCCTCTCTTTTCCTTTCCTGCTCCTGAGTCTCATGTGCAGATCTCCGACTGTGAAGAGACTCGTCCCTAATAGTAGAATATCACTTTCTGGTTCTATTTGTTGACCATCCATTATGCTGTGGGGTCTCAACAGCTTTAATTACAATAATTTGAGGTTTGTTCAAAACATTATATTCCGGAAAGTTCAAGGATGTTTTTAATTTAATTATATGCAGGTTAACACCACAGATGACTGTTGGGGAAAAAGGAAAATGCTAGTCTTTCTGAATGCAAGACACATGTTTAGGACTGATAAAATACACTACTGTGTTTTGTTTCAGAATAAAAAGAAATGTATAGAAATGTATTACAAAATAAGTATGGCAGTAAGTTGATGTTGGGATGCTTGGTCTGGGGCACTGTTGCTAACAGGCTTGGTTCTGGTTAAGGGAATGAAGTGCGTGGGATCAGCCTTGCATTCAAGTTAGGGTCCAGAGGCCAGCTCCCACAGGGGTCTGAGGGCTAGCCTCTGTCCTGCAGAGACCCACATTAACCTTCTCAACAGGCACCTCCCTGTTCTTTTTGCTGTCACTATTGCTAATTATAGTAATAATTATTGATTGCCATCTGACTTCATTCAGTGAGTATTTACTGAGGGCCTACTATGTGCCCGGCCCTGTTCTGGGCCCTAGTGATAGAGGTGTGGGCACAATAAACAGAAGTCTCTACTTTGAAGGGGTTTATATTCCAGAGGAGAATAAAAAGGGTATGTGTTCGTGCATAATGTTATTGAAGCCTATGGAGAAAAGTGAAGGTGAGATACCACTGGGGAGGATGGTTTGTATGCAAGATGGGCAGGGAAGGCCTCACTGAGGAGGCTGTATGTGAGCTAAGACTTGAAAGAGCTGGAAGAACGAGGGTCTTGCAGGCACGGGTACCCATCCCCCCACAAATCCTGAGGTGGGAGGGCACCTGGGTGTCTGAGGAGGCATGAGGAGATCACAGTGGAATGAAGGGGGACACAACAGAAGATGAGGTTCAGAAATGATAGGAGGGAAACACTGTGTTTAGATTTTTTTTATCATCATCCACACCATCTCACTGTCCCCACTGTCACCACCTCCTACTGAATCCCAGCTGGGACCCAGTAGAGAACAGGCCATAATCCCTGCATTCCTGAAACCCAGACTCTGCCAAGTAGACAATTAAGGGACAACGTGATCTATGCTGCCAATGGGTTGAGCACAGATTTGAAGGGAGTTCAAAGGTGGGCAGAAAACACAGCCTAAATGAGAGAGGATAAGAAAGCCTTCTTGGAAGGTGAGATCTCTACGCCCTTGTGAGGCCAATAGACATTGGCCAAGTGAAGTGGTCAGAATGAGGAGAGGTTCTGCTGCTCAGAGAGCCCTGAAATCCCATTGTGTAGCCTGTCCTGCCTCTTCTTTCGGCTCTGTCTACCTTCTCTCCACCCACTCTGTTGTGGGTACCCATTCCTCTTCCTGACCACCCTCCAGACCTGGAGGAGGTTCCCTCTCATGCGTTATGATCCTGCCCTGCTTTGCATGGTGTGCGGGTCCACCCCTCCTGGTTCAGCATAGTGATGAGCAGCTCTTTCTAGCTCAGCTGTGCCCACTCACTGTATTTAGGAAGGTGTTTCTACTAAACCCATGTCTCTGTGTGTGTAGCTCCCTGAAATCTATACTCTGACTTCCAGCAACCTCCAAGAAGAGATGATGAATAGAGCAGCGGTGGCAAAATATTCACCAACACATATGCTTAAATACATGAACGCGTATATACTTGAATACACATACAGAGTTATGTATAAATGTACATACACCCATACATGAATATAAAAACACACATGCACATATTTACGATTACATACAAATGCATGCGCACACACACATACACATAGACCTAAATGTATGTATACTCACGCATATGAAGATACAGATGTACACACGTTTATTGTGAGTGTATGCATTGTGTGGGTGTATATTTTAGAATGCCTAATTGCACCAGGATCTTTACACCTGGTCTCCTTTTTTTCATGTTTATTTATTTTGAGAGAGAGAGGTGGAGAGCAAGCAGGGGAGGGGCAGAGAGAGAGGGAGACAGAATTCCACGCAGGCTCTGCGCTGTCAGCATGGAGCTTGATGCAGGGCTCGAACTCACCAACCGTGAGATCGTGACCTGAGCTGAAACCAAGAGTCGTCTGCTTAACTGAGTTCCCCAGCCACCCCTGGTCTCCTTTTTTTTGTGTGCACCACACCCCTGCTACGCACATGGTATCACTGTTCCTGTGATGTGGATGAGGAATTTGAGGCTCTGGAAGTTTAAGACTCTTTCCCAAGTTGACACACGTGGTAAGTTACGAAGCTGCCATTCAACCCAAGGGCTGTAAGACAAGAAAGCCCATCCATTCCAGTGCTTCCATGGTGTCAACAAAATGAGCAAAAACAAACAAAAATTTTGGATAAACTGTAGGCCTAGTCCTTGAGCCGCTCGTAGCAAATACACATAGAGAAATGACTAGTTCACACTGTGATAATTTCCATGAAATGGAGGCGGGGGGGAAAGCTATATGGGAGCATAGAAGAGAGAATGGTATTTGAATTAGCTCTTGAAGGATGTGAAGGTGTTTGCCAGAAAGGGGGTGGGGGAGCTGAAGATTTTACATGCCACGGAAAGTTACTGGTGCCATTACAAGATAGCCAGTGATGGCCGTTTAGATGTGCTTACGAGGTTTAAAGTCCTTTAGTTTAATAGCCACAGAAATCGGGGCATTTTACAAATAAAGGCAGAGGCGGCCCCTCACATCTGGCCTCAGCCATCCGTCAGCTGGATGCAACTGCAGGTGCCTCCAAGGAGGGCACCCGCCCTCTGCCACGACGTTGGCATATTCATATACCTGCACATGAGCACCGTGTCTGCTGTTAGGGGTGTCATCGCTTGGAATAAGGTAGAAAACACGGTGGCAGGTAACGTGAGTGATGCTTTCCTAAAGCACTTGCAGTGGCAGAATGGAACCCACTCCCCTCTGAGCCCTTTTTGAGGGGGTATAATCACAAACAGCTGCTTTGCCAGGAGGTGCTACCGGAGACCGTGAGGACATTCTTTCAGCAAAACCATTGCCATGTGTCATTGCTTCTAATATTTACTCAAAACTAAGAAATACAAGATTGAGTTTTATGAGAGGGAGGGAATCAAAGTACATTCTACACACAAGCTGCATAGGTTTCATTGTTTAGGGTGTTTTTATTGCCTCACAGTAATCTTCTGATTGCTAGATGAGTAATCCCGTAATTACAAAAACAATCAATTAATTGATCTAAATTAATCGGATAACATATTTTATCCTGCTAAGCATGAAGGTAGACTTTAGGTAGTTTTCCAGAAAAGCGGCATTGAGCCTTTATAGCCACCAGCCGGGGATAATGATACAGAGTCGAGTCTCAAATCAACATATTTTGGAATTAGTTTGTGACGAGCAGTACACTAAGATCTCATGAAGTCTTCTCTGTTTCATTCTGCAAAGAGCCTCACACTGCCTCCTTTCCACTGCCCCTCCTTCCTCCGTGTCACCGTTGTTCCTGTCTGGGAATGAGGCTGCCCTAACTCCTCGGCGGCCTTTTCCATTTCCCTGTCTGTAGCCACACTGTGGAAAGATGGTGACCTGGGAGACAGGGGAAACTAGGACGTGTGCATTAATGGTGGCAGAGTCATCCGGGAGGAGATGCCTCTGAGCTGGGACCAGATAGCACTGAAGGGGTAGGGGAGGAGTTTTGTATTCTCCTTCCTTCTCTGTTCCCTTATTCTTTTCTTCTTTTCTTCCTCGGTAGTTATTGAGTGCCCTTGGCATGCTAAGCACATTTTAGGCACTTGGAACACATCACTGAAAAAAAAAAAAAAAAAGGCCAAGATCCCTGTGCTTGTAGCTGAGATTCCAGCAGGAGAGGCAAATAATACAAATGAGAAGTAAATCACATGGTATTTTAGAAGGTGACAGGTGCCATGGCAGTAGTGATCATAGAGCATAGTAAGGGCCCTGAAGCGTGGGGCCGTAGGCAGAGACGCAAACACTTAGCGTTAAAAATGGTCTGTGGAAGGTCCGACCGACGCAGCAGCGGGAGTCACAGGAGGGCACACGGCAGTTGGACGAGCTGCAGGTGCAGCCTCACTTTGCCCTGTATGTGTCATTTATGTGAATACAGCATCAACTTCTTTCTGTCCTCGATTCTTTAAAACAGGGATAATTGTATATGCCATGTGGGAACATGAGGAGGATTAAATGAGATATTGTTGGAAATACTATTGGTTCGTTTATACCACTCCTCATTAACATGCTAACGGCAATAACACAGCAGATTTGAAATAGTTAATAGCATGTGTAAAGCCCCAAGCACAGGACCTGGCCCATGCTGGGTGTTCACTACATGTGCGTGTCTGTAATTGTTAAAAGCAAAAAAAGTGACTAGAGCTTGAGTGTTGCACACTCTCATAATACATAAAGCATTATTCTAAATGTTTCATGGATATTAGTACATTTAATCCTTACAACCCTGTGAGGTGGGAGCTATTTTATACCTGAGGCACAGAGAAGTTAAATAATTTCTCCAAGGTCTTATGACTAGTTCATGGGGGAGGCAGGTTGTAAACCCAGGCATCCTGTCTGGAACTGGGCTGCAGTTATCCCTAGGACCCCACGATGTGGAAGTTAACCATCCATTCATTCATTTCACAAATATTTATTGATCATCTACTATGTGATAAGTTTGTCCTGAGCACTGAGGATATAGAGGCAGACAAGATAGAAAGGGTCCCTTTCAAAAAATGTGTGAGTAAATGTGAGACTCATACTTTATCCACCCGAGAGATTTGTCTGAAAAGATAGTCTTTGGTAAGGACTATACTTGTGCCCCAGATTTTCTGGGTGTGGCTCTGAATATAAATACTCTGTTTTATTGGACCATGAGCATTAATGTTTGGCCACAAGCCTATGGGAGATTACGTTCATTCATACAAAGAAGCCTGTCCCTTCTCATGCAGAGTCCTTCCCAGTGGGTCAGTGGGACCTGCCTCTACTGAGGAGAGGCAAGCCTTGTGACTTTTAAGATTACTATCTCCTCGTTAGATAAAGCCATCAATTATAGCAGAAACAGTCATTATTGGCAAGCTGAAGACCCAGCTGCTGTCAGGGAGGAATGGGCTCCTGTGGAAGGTTGCAAACTGATGACTATTTAATCCTTGAACTTTGACAGCAACAATATTAGTTGAAAGTCTGTAAGGCATTCACATCCTCATCTGACATTTTCCCCACATCATTATTTATCCGGTTTTACTTTCAAATTCCCCATAGGATCATTGACATGAAATTCTGAAGGGAAATTTGGAACATTAATGACTGTTTAAAGCAAATGAGTAAGTGTCCTTTCCAACAGGAAATTACCTTTACGGTGTTGGCATAAGGCTATTTAAAAAATTTATATAATGAGGCGGCAACACAAGGTAGATGACTAAATTTCCCCGGCTTGGAGTTGGCCTATGCAGCCTCTGTGGACTTGGCCTCGGGTAAGCTCATGTGGCCTTGCAGGCAGACTGCTTCTGGGTGGTGGAGAAGGCCCGTCCTCTCTGCACGTCTTTTTTCTGTAACTGTTGTCGAGAGACTTGACAGGCCAGGCATTGGATTGGGTGCTGGGCTTACACCATTGAGCACAGACGGCCGTGGAGCTTGCTGTCTAGGAGAGAAGGAAGACCCTCACCAAGTAATACCATTCCTAGATACCTGAACTACAAATATAAATAAGTGCCTTGAACAAAGGAGAACAATATTCTGGAGCCTTGACCAACAGAGGGCTCTGACCCTGCTTGGGGGTTACGGGTGGTCATGGAGGGCTTCCCTAAGGAAGAAATACTTGCCCCAAATCCTGAATGAAGAGTAGAGTCTAGAGAGGCAAGGAGCCAGGTAGGAGGAAATTATTTCAGGAGTAGGGAAGAACAAGGGTTCTGCTGAGTCTGTCTTCCGTTCCGACCATCTGTGCTTCGTGGTCCTGGAGTTCCCAGCTCCACTGATGTGGGAACCATGCTGCCCACTGACTTGGCTCCCACTTGCAGAACCAGAGGGGTCTCCCTTGGTGATATCTCTAGCTAATGGGCATTGAGCATCTACATGCAGCAGACACTGGTCCAAGGGCTTTACGTGAATGAACTGGTTTGACCTTCTGGGTACATTAGCCTCACCTGATCATATAGTGACATTGCCAACGATCAGAAGAGAACCCGACTTACTCGTTGCAGCAATAGTTGCAAACAAGCAAACAAAACTTGAAGCACCCCCAGTGTCTATCAAAAGGGCACCAGTTAATTATGCAATGGGGTGCCTGCCCAATGAGAGCTATACAGCTCTGAATGAGGAGTACAGACTGTTTTGGAATAACCTCCAGATAGACCATTCAGGCGACAAAAGTAGGGTGGAGAAAAGTGTGTAGTGTGCGACTGCCTATCTCTAGAGGAAGGTGGGTATATATTTATCTACATATTTAGTTGTATTTGCTTAAGGTAGGTTAAACCATAATATATTTTTTAGAAAGTTACTGTTCCAGTTATCTATTTCTGTTTAACAAAATTAGTGGCTTTAAGTATCAACACTGTTTTATTATTATGTCTCACAATGTGGGGTTGACTAGGCTCAGCTAGGCAGTTTGCAGTGAGTAGCTGAGGCTGGAATCATCTGGATCACCCCAGAGCTTGCTCACTTGTGTCCTGGTCCGGAATGGGAAGACTCAAACAACTGGGGTGGTGGGGGAGAGACGGAATAGCGAGGGCTGCCCAGGCATCTGTCTTTCTGTCTGTGGTCTCTCCAGCCCACAGGCCTCCAGGTAGCTGGTCTTTCTCCATGTTCACTCAGGGCCTTGAAGGTGCCTTTCCTAAGAGTGAGGGCAGTCAAATCCTATTCCCTTTTATGAGTAGTCTCAGAAGTCAAACAGTGTCCCTTTTTTTCATGTCCCGCTTTTGGAGACAGTTATAAGGCCCACCCAGGTTCAAGTGAGGTGAGGGAGGAGACTTCACCTTCTAATGAGGACGTGGTAAAGTCTGGAAGAGCATGTACAACTAAAAATACTGCTGTGGCCATTTCTGGAAAAAAATAATCTGGCACAGTTAGGGAAAAAGTACAAGGGAACAAAAAATACAAGGAACAAATAGACTTTTTTTTGAATAAACCGTATTTCATAAATTAGAAAATGAAACTAAATAAAAAGGCAATTATGAAATTCAAAAGTCAGAGAAATAATTGAACCTAAATGTGTACTCAGGTAATGGCATAACCCCCTGAGAGGAACTATCCCCAGTGAATTTAAAATACAGTAATTTGACTGCATTCATTAGTGGGATACACTTTAACAGTAATGCTTTTTTTTTTTTTTTAATGAAAAAGGAGAATCTTAACTGTTTTTGGTAAGACTGTTGTTGGAAGTAGCATTGATATTGCTCTTACTATTGTTGTGTGTATTGGGAGATAAAGCAAATGAGTAATTACGTTAGTTTTGAGGAGAATTAGAATTTTAAGAAGATACAGATGTAAGATCAATGAGGTTAATGAAAAATGTTATAGCCCAGAATTGGAAGTAGCATCACCAATATGAATTTATGATGTGTTCTATCTTAAAAATTCATATATTCTGTCTCTATTAAGAAGGCCTAGGGGCACCTGGATGGCTCAGTCGGTTGAGCATCCGACTTTGGCTCAGGTTATAATCTCACAGTTTGTGAGTTCAAGCCCCACATCAGGCTTGCTGCTGTCAGTGCAGAGCCCGCTTCAAATCCTCTGTCCCCCTCTCTCTCTGCCCCTACCCCGCTTGTGATCTTTCAAAAAAAATTTTTTTTAACTTTAAAAAACAAAGCAAAGCAAAACAAAAAAAGAAGGCCTAGAAACAGTGTCCAACCCAATAATATTGAGCTTCCTTAGCAAAAAGATTATGGTCTTCAATTACCATTTCCCTGCAAATGCAACCAAGCCTCTTTGGGAAAACGGTTGATTTCATGTCTGGGGCAGGAATGGTACCAGATAAATCTTACAGATTTTGTCATATCAAAACACAAGGAAGTTACTTGATGTTATTTGGGTCATGTCCTTTGGGGACACCAACATCAACAGGCCAAAGATGAGATAATATGAGCATTAAAATAATAATTTCATTGGATTGAAACACACCAATTATGTTTAAATCCACAAATTCATAGTGATAAGGAAAACAAAATTACTTACTGGTTACCTTTCAAAGATGATAGAAACCAACTCATTATTTTAGAAACTAGTAAATGGAGGGGAAGGACCAAACACATGTCTTTTCTCCTTTTAGAATTCCAGGTCAAAATAATTGCAGAGTTGATGAAAGGAGTTTCTCTTTACAGTTAATAAATGATAAAAAAATGATAGAATACCATGGATTTGCAATCCCTACTTAATTAATGGATCCAGGCAATGGCCATCAATGATTGCTAACATCATAAAAAGAGAGACCAACAGACATTTGTATTTCCTGAAGGAAATCCACACAACCTCCTATCAAGTCGTTTTGAGCCAAAAAATCAAACCTGCATTTGATCACACCTCTAGGATATAACTACCTACTTATAGGAAAACACAGTGGACAGGTGAACATGTTCAGTGACACCACTGTGTTGCAATCAGCCAAACTCTACTGTGGAAACAACTCAGATGATTCAATAAAAAAGTTGCAATGACAAATATATGTATGTATGTGTGTGTGTGTCTGTGTGTGTGTGTGTATACACATACACATACATATAAATCTAAATAAAAGGGAGTTCTGTTATTTAAAAAACAAGTAAGAAATGTAGCAATTAATCATCATGCTTGGTTCTAATTTGGATCCTGATAACAAAATAAGCTGTGAAAATTATAAGGTAGTTAGGAAAATATGAACACAGACTGGATATTTGGTGACCTTTAGAGATTCTGGTTATTTTTGTTCAAGTGATGTAATGTATGGTGCTTGTGTTAGGGGAAAATTCAATATTTTATACCCACATTATAAATATTTACAGATGATTGGTATGATAGCTGGAATTTTCTTTAAGATAGTCTGGGGAAGTGGATGGGTGTTGAGTTGAACCAAGGGTAACAGTGAGTGTGATGTTGAGATCCAGTGATAGATACGGAGGGGTCCATCACATGACGATCTCCACTTCAGTGTTTCTTTGAAATTTTCATTGTAAAAATATGGCAAGAAGAAAATTGACAGGGATAAAGGACTTTCTTCTTTCCAAAGGGCTTTTCATCTATATTTTAGCCAGTAAATATCAGAAAATGGTCAGACAGCACAGGTGTGTCTCACCTTAGGCTCCCAGAACGGTGAAGGGGCAACCAGGTTTTCAGCCACCCTCTGTGACCTTGTGTTCAGAGGCAGAATTCAGTAGGAACACACCGGGAGCATACTTTGTGTTGTGTCATTTTTAAATAATGTCTCACTTTCTAGGAACAAAGCCACTCATTTTTGTTTTCCCTTGATGCCTCAGAAAACAAAATGATAGAAAAACTTCTCATTAACTGAGAAGTGTTTTTGATCCAATTTTGAATTTAGTGAATAGTGAGAACCAAAATCTCTTTGGTCTATTTCTCCTAGATCTAAACAATTTTAGCAAATATTTTCAAGATGCATTGTCTGCTAAGGGAGAGGTGATTCTGATTCTGAATTACTTTGCTATAAATAGGCACACTAGAACCAAATGAAAACCTGAAATCAGAGGGTTGCTTTTGCATGAAGTCAGACTTATTTTAAGACTGCAATGTCTTCTATGTGGCAGGAGGCTTAAACCATTCAAGTTGAAATTCTGATTTTAATAATGAATGGGGACAAAGATATAAAATGGTCGTGTGGTTTTTATTTTCTGCATACAATCTCAAATTCAATCCCAAACTTAAAGCATTGATAAAATTTTAAACATTTTAGTAATTTTAAATTGTTCAATGCCACACGTGATCAGAACCCCAATCATTTTTAAAATAGGTGCTTCTATTATATGTATATGTATAAAAAGTCCTCCAGAAAAGTTAAATTACCTCTCTTGTCTCAGGAATAGAATCCCAATAACTTCCAGATTGAAGCACTTATGAAAAAAAAAAAAAAAAAAGTGAAGTGCTCCAGTAATTTTCAATTGCTTCATACAATGAAAAGTGCCTGTAAATTACTGAATGTGGCAATTTGTTCCATAAGCTTTTTTGATTTTTAAGTAACTTAGTGGATTTGCTGATGAGACACTTTGGCAGTTACCTTAGATCGTTTCAGTTTGAGCATCCACATTTAAATGGGATTAAAATGCGGCATTAGTGAATACTGACCACAGGAAAGTGAGGTGGGTTTCAATTTCAACAGCTGGAGATGATAAGAGTGACAGTAGTTGACTCTCAGGGGACTTGGGAAAGGTACTAAGAATGTGAAATTGAGCTAATTACAGAAAAATGCCACATGGCTGGGTTTGGAATGATTCATCAAGCCCCTGGCATGTTCTGCCTACCCTCTGCCTGATGATAAAGTAGGGGTTATTTCTGTCTGTGGACACATTTGGCTCATATCTCATCCAGGCAACACAGCCTCAGCCTTGCTCTGCTGGTGATAATTTCTTAAAAAAAAATAATAATGTTAATTTAGTAAAATACCCTCTTTGGGCTTTTAGGAGGGGACAGAGAAAGTTTGTAGTTTTCCGAGCAGGTAGTGCCTTAATCCTCTTTTGACTTCTTTCTGATAGGATTATCTTCATCTTTACTGTTTTGGATCAGAATTTACTGTTTAGCCACAAGAGGGCTGTGGTTACTGGCTCCAGAGAGACCTGCAGTCTCCAAGGATCTAAAGCGTCATCAAGGGTCTGCAACCCAGTGTGAGGGAGATGGAGCCAGGGGTTCTGAGCAATGGGCCTTAGCAGATGGTTGGGAAGGGGCCACATGGTGATTTTCCTGATGTGGTGATGTAAGTCCTATGCTGGATGTCAGGGAGCATGGAGAAGTAGGTCCCACTCTTCTTAGAAATGCACTATAGAGGGGCCCCTGGGTGGCTCAGTCTGTTAAGCGACTGACGACTTCGGTGTAGGTCATGATCTCACGGGTTTGTGGGATCGAGCCCTGCGTTGGACTCTGTGCTGATAGCACGGAGCCTGCTTGGGATTCTCTCTCTTCCTCTCTTTGTGCCCCTGTCCTGCTCACCCCCACATACAAGAACACACAGGCTTGCTCTCTCTCAAAATAAAAAATAAGCATTAAAAAAATTTAAAAAAAGAAGTGCACTATAGAATCGAGGTAATCAGTAGACAGAGCTAGGCAAGCTTCCTTCTGGGCAACGTCTGAACTCCTTTTGTCTTTGGCTTCACAAAGCAGTGCCCACTGTAGGGAAACTGAGGTAAGACTGGAACTTCTGGAGAAGATTGAGTCTAAAATCTGCTTTACAAACATCCTCAGCTCTGCTGCCCTTTTCACATCAAGAGACTGGGCCAGATTTTGGGTTATTTGACAGCACAGTAATGAGTAATGAGTTGTCACTTGGATGGAGATAGAATACTCTACCTCAGGAGGTAGGATCAGAGTAGATTGACAATATCCAGGTTTGCCCAAGACTGTCCCATTTTTAGGTTTGAAAGTCCTGAGTCCCTGGAACTTCCTGGTCACAGGCAACAGAAAATAGTTGAGAGACAAGAGAGGATATGTTTTCTGGATGGATTTGGTCTGGTAGTCTGCTCACTTGATTAAGAAGACCTTCACTTGGGTAATACTTTCAGTAGCTTCCCAGAACCATTATTGGAGCTCATGTAGGAAGACTGAGTAGGAGTTAGGGAGGAAGCAGGACTTCTGGCATCTGCTTCCTCCATGGTAACCCCTTTTGTATCTCTTTCACAAACTATCTAGGCTTTAAATAAAGTTTTGTGGATCAGAAGCTTCCACAGTGAACACAGAGTTGGAAATTTTAGAAACAGATGGGGACAAGAAATCTACGGATACGTCATAACACATTGTCCCTCAGTAAGAGTAGTCGAGGAAAATGGTTAGAAGGATTCCGAGGGTCCAGTCAAATCCATCAAGAGGTTGCCCCTGTGGCCTGGGCCGAGCCTGAGACGGAGCCACCCACTATCATCGAGCAACCAGTGGTTGATTTCCCCTTGACCTCCCTTTTTATCCCCTCTCCCCCAAAAGTTCTTCTCTGTGAAGATCTAGTGTAAGGAAACACAGAGCCTTTAACGCTACCTGATGAGGCTGATGGCTATGGAAATAAGCACTTGGGAGCCCTGTCTGCCTCCCTGTTAAACCATTTACACTCTTGGGCTCAGAACACCTCCCAGGCAGGAGGGGCCAAGTACAGCATTTGCCTGCATCCCACTTCTCCTTCGACTGCTACCTGAGAGGAAATAATTTGATTTGGGGCTGCAGGGGGTAAGGCAGGAAAATGCAGTAGGAAGCCAGAGAAAATCAGCAAGAAAATTACTAAAAGGAGGGAAAAAAAATCCGACTGGCTGTATATTTCCTACAACAGGGGATAATGAAATTCTGTTCCTTCTTACACAGCTGTATTCGGTTTGTTTTACATTGTTTAGTATGTAAAAGGATTTGGCTTTGTGTTACAGAACTAATTGCTTACTAGATATTACATGGATATCAAAATACTTTATAAATATTAATTAATCTTCACCTAATTCCCTGGCAAGCACAAATAACCAGTGGCATATTTATTGAATGTGCAAGCAATAATCTGGTTCTTAAAGACTTGTTTTCTCTGCAGAACCCTTCTCATCATCACCCCGTCTCAAAATGCTTCACCTCCTTTGAGGGCCGGATCGCAAGCCACTTCCATAGTAATTGTTAGAAAAATAACAATAAAGATGATGTTAAAAGAAACCAGCCTTATCCCTTAGTGAATATTTACCATTAGCCAGGCCCTGTAGTGAGCATTTCATAGATATGATCTCATTGAATCCCCAAAGCGATCCTATGAGGAAAGTGTTATTATTACCGTTTTGTTTCCCCCCGAAGAAGAGAAGGAAGGTTCTGTGAGCCCGAGTGGGGCAGGGCCAGGGTCCATGCCCCACTCTGTCTGCACGTACACCAAGAAGAGCCACTGTGCTGTGCCTTTTCTGATTCTCACTCTGGAGGGTACATTTGGCCTTCCTGCTTGTTGACTCCTCTGGTCATTTGCTCATTCAGAAGTATTTATTTGAAGGCCAGTTCTGTGTCACTCCATGCTGGGCTCTGTTAGGACACACATCATGCGGAATCCTGAGCGCTAATTACAGAAGTCAGCCTCCATTTCTCTGCTGACATTCTTCGCAGTCCCCAGGAGCAGTGAGCAGTGTGGCTTGTATCAGGCACATTGTCTGGCACAGTGAACGTTCTGGACAAATGCTGAGCAGCAGTTTCTGGTAGACAGGTGAGGGGTGGGAGCCTGAGAAGACGAGGCTATGTGCTCTCCTCTTCCCTAACGCTCATCATGTGTATAAATCCGTATTTCTTTGTGCTCTTAACCTGTTCAGTGTCTTCTAGCTCGACCCTCCCGTAGCGCAGGGACTGTGCCTGTTTCTCTTAGCACCATATACCTCCTGCTTAGCATAGTCTCTTGCTCCTCAAAGCCCATGCACCTGTGGCATCAGCATCACCAGAGAGCTTGTCAGAAAAGCAGAATCTCAGGTCCTCCTCAGACCCACCGAATCAGAATCTGCATTTTAACATGTGATTTGCATGCACAGTGGCTTTGAGCAGCCCTAATCCAGGGACATCACTGCAGTCAGTGGCTGTGATTTGGAAATTATCAGCTTTTCAGAAACCCACTGAAATCGCATGTTTATCCCGGGCTAGGTCGACATCAAGTTTCTCTGCTTTGAGTCAGAATTCTCTCAGCTCAGCTTGGTTATCTCAGATGCTTCTAATTGACAATTATGTATGTCTTTGATTTGTGTTTTAACGTGGCAGGGTGGGGAGGCCCTGGGAAATGAGGTGATTGTTACTTAGTAACTGCAGTTTGCTTGAACGGCCAGAAGTTTTCAAAGAATGAAAAGCGTCAAAAGGAACCAGCCCAAACAACAATACAAAGGTTTCCTATTGATGAAATGGCTGAGGACTCCGGCTACGGATCACGCTGCCCTAAGAAACATGAGACACAAAATAAATACAAGACAAAATAACAATCAGATCCAAGTCATGTCACTTATGAAATAAAAGGGGAAAAGAGGACACACAGTGTCCGATACACCATACTTCTGTTGGTCCATATGCTTCTGTGGAGCTGGCCTTGCGAAGACAACCTTCTAATGATTAATTGAATTTCTCACCTTTTGTTCAAATGCCTTGGCCCCTTGGTTTTTAAATAACATCTAAGGGCAAAAAAGACCCAGAACTTCAGTGAATGACTTTTCACAATGCCATGACATACAGGAATGCCCATGCTCCTAGGTTCTCTCTGTTAACGGTGAAATTATATCAAGGATGACCTTTTGAGGGAATAAAAGCCATTATCACATGGAACGTGGTAGCTATAAAAGATCAACACTTGGAAGCCAAAGCAAAATCCCACATATGATAAATTAATTAGAATAGAAGTTACGCAAACCCTAGACCTTCTGTGTGACCCTCATCTTATAATTACCTCTTCTTTAACAGCAGAATGGAATCTTTTATGTATGAAGATGTTAATGTTGACCCTGAATGCATTAAGAGTCAAGGAGATATTTTTCACATATTGAAAATAAGATTTGATTGAGTGCTTGCAAGTGGTCTAGTGAAATCTCATTAAACTGCTGTTTATTTTAATTCCTTATAAATGGCAGAATATTAGCCATTAATTGTGAACATGAAACCAGTTAGAAAACAGGTTTTGTAATATCTAGGGCTTGCTTTTCAACCCGAATTAATGCACCGTCTTTCTTAGAGTTTTTAGTGTCTTAGAGCAAATGGGTATTTAGGTGTAAGTTTTCATTTCCTCCTCCCCTCCCTCCTGCTTCTTGTTGCTCTCTCAACATGGTTACAAAATCCAGATGAAAAACCACAAAATGCAGTCTACTAAATATATCTATAGGCTGTGTGAAGTCTGCTGTCACTGTTCACAGTTATAATTAGATTTATAAATTATGTGCGAGATTCACAGTGAAACATACGAATCTAGTATTCTTTCAAACTACTACCAACACAGAAAAGTAAAAATAAGAAAACAGTTACATAGTGGCCTTCTATTAACCATGTGAGGGACTTAGGCCGCTTTCATAATCAATGGGGATGGAAACAGATTCCATTTGGTCCTTCCCTGTGTCCAGGGAAGAGGCTAAAACCATGCAAGCCGCTTGATGGAACCTATCTTCATTCTACCCCAGGCCCATACAATTCTCAGGGGACACCTGAGCCAGCACCAAGGCTTGCAGAAACCCCGCTCCAAGCAAGCAGACAACACAGGGGCTACTTAGGAGAGAAAATGGGGTCTGACCACCCTGAGGCCATTATATATTTTCACATTTGATGCCATTATAATGCAAAAGGATCCTACATTGAAGCCTAGGGCTGATGAGTAACAATGCTACTGGCATTTTGTATTTAATAAAACACCTTTCTCCAGAAATGTATTACTGGCCCCCTGGGCGGGGAATTGTCTCTGAACCCAATCAGGATTAGTCACTGGCCTGTGACTATCTCATTTTTAATAAATAATAATTTTCTCAATTCGGTGCTAGCCAGCTCATGTGCTTTCAGAAGGCAGGATATGACTGCTTTGTATTTTCTATACCAATAACCCTTGGTGTCGGAGGATTAACTCTTGATGTGCTGAATGCAATTTCTGCTACTGGACCCTTGGGGGTCTTTTTTGTCCCCTCCACCTGGAAGGCAGCATATAGCTTTCAAATGAATTTAAAAGGCAGTGCCTGGTGTATGAAAAGCAGAGGGCTGCCCTAGACGGCTGAGATACAATTAATTCTTGGTCAAGGTGTGAAAGGAGAGGCAAGGGAGAGATTTCACAACCACCGTGAGCTCCCAGTCCATCCAAAGAGCACCTGTTTGGGGCCAAGCATGGTGTCAGGGCTGTCTGACGTTGGTATCCAGACATAAGACAGACTCACCACGAAACCGAGAAAAGAAAAAGGCACCTTGCACCAGTGACGCATGGCGATTAACAATGTGAACTTTGGAGTCACCTGAGTTCGAGTCCCACTTCACCTCTTGACTGCTGAACCAACCTGGGACCTGAGCCTCGGCTTGCTCACCGCTGTCGTTCACCAAGTATATGTTCACTCCCACAGTTGGCTTCGCAGAAGTGGACCACTGGGTCCATGGGGCTGAGTATCAGATCTTTTGAAGCACCCTGTGGTCTAGAGCAGTGGTCTGCAAACTGTAATCTGGGCCTGCCACGCATTTGTATGAAATTGCAAGCTAAGAATAGTTTTTACATTTTTAAATGGGTTATTTTAATGCTTATGTAATTACCTACACAGTGTCCTCAATTTTGACTCTTGGTCCACAAAGCCTGAAATATTTATTACCTGGTCTTTTAAGACAAAGTTAACAGACTCCTTCTCTGGAGCAGCACTGTGCAATAGAAATCTAATCTGAGCCACATGCACACTTTAAAATTTTCTGGTAGCAGGGGCACCCGGGTGGCTCAGTCAAAGCCTTGGTTGCAGTTCAGGTCATGATCTCACGCTTTGTCAGTTTCAGCCTCAAGTCAGGCTCTGCCGTGACAGTGCGGAGCCTTGCCTGGGATTCTCTGTCCCCCTCTCTCTCTGCCCCTTCCCTGCTCTCTCTCTCTCTCTTAAAAATAAATAAATTAACATTAATTTTTTTTTTCTGGTAGCCACAATTAATAGAAGCAAAAACAGACCGGTGATATGAATTGTGATATTTCCTTTTTTTTTTTTTTAATGTTTATTTATTTTTGAGAGAGACAGAGAGGCAGAGAGAGAGAGGGAGACACAGAATTTGAAGCAGGCTCCAGGCTCTGAGCTGTCAGCCCGACGTGGGGCTCGAACCCACAAACTGTGAGATCATGACCTGAGCCAAAGTCGGCTGCTTAACCGACTGAGCCACCTGGGCACCTCTGTAATGTTTTCTTTAACCTGACATGTAAAAAGCAGTATCATTTCAACATGTAAACAATACAAAAGTCACAAATGAAATATTTTACATTGTTTTTTTTCATACCAAATCTTGAGACCCAGTGTGCACTTGGCATTGACTGTACATCCTACGGCACAGGTGGCTTCTGTATCAGAAACGTGCAAACTCTATTGCATTGGAACCAATTTATGCACCTCCAGACATTCGTAGAGAAAGTGCTGTGCTGTGTAAATTTCAGTTTCCTCTCTCCTGACAAGGTCACAAGGCACCTGGATTTAAAATCCCCAGCTGCCCAACCTTTAGATTCAGAGGCTGTGTTCAAAGCTACAGCAGATTTTCTGGGGGCAGTGAATGCAGTTGCCTTATCCGTCGATCAGATGAGATGATTCTCTTTCTGCCGCTCCTGTCACCCTGTCATTGCCAAACTCACAGCTGTTTCCTTGACCCACAAGGGGCGGTAGCTGTGTTTAACCCTAGGATCCTAGATTGTGAGGAAACACTCTGCCATGGTAGAGCCCACCCATGGCCTCCACCCCTGGTCTCCAGATAGAACTTTCCTCCATCCGAAGGTCTCAGCTCACACACAGCAGGAGGCTGTGATGATCAATCTATATGCATGCTTGCCCCCAGCAAACCGGGGACACTTAATTCTTGGGCAGGGTTTCGTCAGCTCTTTCCGCGTGTGACAATAAAATGAATCTATGTCTCAGTCACACCTGGAAGCTTCCCCTGCAAGCACTCCTGGCGATCACGCTCTAAGCCCCGGAGCCTCCATGTAGAGCAAAGCCTCACTGGCTCTGGCCCCGCTCGGGAGCAGTTGCCATGATTCACTCGCACCATCCGTCGTGAGTCTTCAGTAAAAATGTTGGAAGTGTTTTCTTCCTTTGTGGCTTTCCGGGGCTTTGGGTACAAATATGAGCTCTGACTGTGGAAGATGCTTCATTTGTGCTTGTTGATTAAATGAGTGATTAAATGGTGAATCATTTCACGCTGTGAGGCTTTCAAACTTGAGTGGGCATCGGTGTGACCCAGACGGCGTGTGAAATGCAGATTGCCGGGCCCACCTCCCGAGTTTCTGACTCAGAGGGGCTGAGGTGGGGCCTGAGAATCTGCATTTCTAATAAGCTCCCAAGTCACACAAAAGGTGCTGGTTCAGAGACCACGCTTTGAGAACCATCCATCTCAAATGTAGTATGGCCTTATTTTCTTTAGGTTCTAACTGATACCTATCCTCTTATCACCCCTTCTACCTCTGGTTGAAATTCTCTGTCTGCATACCTTCTCAGACAAGTTACCTGGTTCAGGGTCTTCTCCAGCTTAAATCTTTTATATAATTTTTTTTTTTTTTCTTTAATGGAGCCATATTCTCTTTAGTGTTTGCTAACTTGTATTTAAATCAGTTTACTATTTGCTACAGATATATTTAGAAAAGAAAATTTCTATCATTACCCTAAGTAGAAAATCAATATTGCTTACTATAAATAGGAGGTAAGCATTAAAATAAAGACACAATTACTAAAATGAAAAAAAAGTGTTCATCTGTCTTCTGAGCATACCACCTAAAATTATCTCACATACCACAGCGGTATGTGTAACCCACTTTGAGAAATATTGATGACAAAAGAGGTCAGGCCTAAAGACCTCATCCACTCATGCTCTGTCTCTCTCTGTCTCTCAAAAATGAATAAACATTTTTAAAAACATGGAAAAAAAGAGCACCTGGGTAGGTCAGTCAGTTCAGCGTCCAACTTCAGCTCAGGTCGCAATCTCGCTATCCATGAGTTCGAGCCCCGCTCTGTGCTGACAGCTCAGAGCCTTGGAGCCCGCTTCACATTCTGTGTCTCCCTCGCTGTCTGCCCTTCCCCCGCTCATGCTCTTTGTCTCAAAAATGAATAAACGGTAAAAAAAAAAAAAAAGGTCGGGCCTAAAGAGATTTTTCCCCCCAAAATAATACAAATAAGTTCCAGAAAAATGGAAATGATAGCATCTTGCTGGGTTCTGCTGCCGACTTTGAACAGCAGACATCACACTCTGTTATGAGGGCACTGATGCTCAGTCCCTGCATTCTACAGAGCCTTAGACTTGGCCGAGGAGGGGGCCTCGCCAACTAACACTTCTCTTTGACGAGGGGAACTGAATTCACCTCAGCCAATAAAGTCATTCCAATTTGCATTTTCATAACCCTCCCTTCTATTCTCCGAGTGTGACTCATTTTTAGGACAGAGTTATTCAGTCAGTGGATATGCAGTGCCTTTAAAGGGATATTTATCACCCTTGAAAAATCGTCTTGCAAAATCTTAATAGTCTTTCTTACAACAAAGGCTCAAATTCACTATCAAGATTAAGAGGTGGAGCTTGAATGAGCTTTGCTGGAGCTTCTCTCGATAAGACAGATTAAAGTCTTAAAATGGGCACCCCATTGTGGTTGGAAGCCAGAGGAAGGTGCGGAAATGGTCCTGGGTTGCCTGCAGGCTGTGTGTGGGCTGTGGGTGAGCCCAGAGGGCACGTCAGAGGGGTGGGGGTTAGTCCACTTGGATTCGCCCTTAGGCTCAGCGGTGTAACCTTGAGCGAGGGGCAGAAACTCTCTGCATCTTAATGAAGTCATCTGTAAAATGGCAGTAATGGTGATGGGGAGGGGGCTTGCCAAGCTCAGAGACTTGTGAGGTGTCCGTGGGAAAGTCCATGTAAACTGCTTCCCCTGACTTTCGGCGCAAGAGGAAATAAATGAGACAGGGATCTGCTGTTTGTGCCAAGGGTCCCCGTGACTGCCTCCAGGCTCAGCGATTTGCCAGGAGAATCTACAAGGCTCAGGATGTAGTTGTCCTCATGGCTAAGATTTATGACAGGGAGATGATGTGGAGTGAAGTCCGCAAAGGGAGAAGGTGCATCGGGTGAAGTCTGGGAAAATCCAGGCACAAGGCGCTTCTGGTAGAGGGTGTGATCATCACTCTGGGAATGAGCTGTGTCGACATGTATGAAATGTTACCAACGCTCATTAGAGGCTCAGCGCCCAGGGTTTTCTTGGGGTCTGACCACACGTCCACCTTCTGCCCGGTACGTGGCAAAGATCCAGGCTCCCAGAAGGAAACAGGCGCTCAGCATAAACCACAGTATTTTTGCAGAAAGGTTAGGCACAGTGAGACAGCTTTATCGGTTAGGGTAGCGGGAGCCCTCCCCAAACCCAAGTTCCCAGATGTCAGTCAAAGGCCAACCTTGCAAGCAGGCCATTCCAAGGCTGCAGTCCCAGGTCTGCTAGATTAACTCTTTTTTGCGCAGCAGCATGGGCCATGAGGCCTCTCCTAACTCTGGTCTCGTCCACCATGCTGCCCTCTAGCCACCCAGGCCTTCTTCCAGTCACTGGGCATACCCCTGCAGCCAAGCCATGCCTTTATGTTCACTATGGCCTCTGCCTCGAACGCTCTCCCACTCTTCCTGGTGTGAGCAACTCCTCAACATTCTCCTCTTTAAAGGCACTTCCCAGTCCCCCATCACTTGCCATTTCTCCTGCCCCACCATTTGTTTCTCATGTCTCTATAGCATGCATCACTCCAACACGATCCTCTGTACTTAGGTTTTGCTTGTTCGCTGGTTTCACCTTTATTAGAATTAAGTTCCATAAGGACAGAAAAAGGTATATTTTGCTTACTATGTTACCTTCTGTGTCTAGCACAGAAGTGGAAGATAGGAGGTGCTCATTCAATATTTATCACGTGGGAGTTGATGATTATTATGAAATATGTAGTTGTTCTTTATTCCAACAAACTAGACCCCTATCCTTTCTATTTAATAAAGCATTTTCTTTGGAGGTTAATTTTTCATTTTTTTAATACTGAACTTACAGAAAATTGACCCAAAAAATATCATGAAGAGGCTGAAATGCCTCTGGGTTTTTTTTTTTTTTTTTTTTCTTTTAAATCCCATCTTTCCACAATTGCATTTTCTCTGCAGGAGCCTAATTCAAAAAGGGCTGGTTCACGGAAGGCTGCCCGAGAAACTCATGGTTTTGTTTATACTCACGGCAGTTGTGGGATGCCTCTGTTTAAAACATGTTGGCCTAGATTCCCCCAGTAGTTCTCCATTTTTGTGACTGGCATCAAAGGCAAAGAGCAGCTGAAAGTCTTCGTTGGCCGCTCCACGCCCACTCCCTTTTCCACCTGCCTTCGGGCTTTCCGTAGGCTTAGCCCAGGGTTCTGTAAACTTTTTCCTGAAGGACTAGTTCATACATACTTCCGGCTTTGCAGGCCATAAGGTTTCTGTTATAAACCACTCAAGTCTGCCACTGTAGTGTGAAAACAGAGACAATAGGTAAATTCAGTGAGCATGACTATGTTTTAATAAAACTTTATTTATAAAAACAGGCAGTAGGCTAGATTTGGCCTGTGGGCTGTGATTTACCAACCAAGGCTTGTGTCAGTGGGGGACTAGGACAGAACTCAGAGGGAGGAGAGTAAGTTTCCACAGGCTGCTCTGTCCCTCCACTGGGGGTCACAGCTCCTCTCCGTGAACCCCCTCCTCATAGCTCCCTCTGCTGGGTCTGGAAACCATCTTTCTTCTTGGACCTTCCGGCTTAGGTGAGATAAAGGTGCCCCACTGTTACTGGGGTGCTGCCCTATGCCTGTGCCCATTCTGCCCAACCCTGCCCCATACTTTTGCTAGTTCCTGTATCCCTTTCTCCTCCAATGGCTCACTTTCCTGCTGGGGCTAGAATACCTGGGACTGAGTTTACTGAGATATGGAATTTTCAGTGCTAAACCCAGATAGTGTCTGAAACACTGGGATAATCGGTCACCTGAGCTGGGATGGAGCTCTCCTTCCTCCCCAGTCTCTTTTCCACTGCCTTTTCCTGCTCCCAGCACCTCTCCCTGGGAGACTCACCTTCCTGGCCATCTAACAGATTGATACAGGGGCCCAGTGTGGCTCACATTCCTCACCAAGAGCCCCTCTCTGCTTGAGCTCATTTGCCCCTGGAACAAAGTCTGCAGCTGATGTCTACTTAGGGAGACTCTGGTGTAGTCTCCCAGCCTAGTGTGGAGGACTTTGCCATAACTGTACTTTGCACTGTATAATGTTCAAAGAAGATCTCTTCTCTACATTTTACTATTGGGGAAATAATACTATTTTTTTTTTTTTCCTAAGAAGAATCAAACTTACTTTAAAAGAGCAGTAGGGGGGCGCCTGGGTGGCTCAGTTGTTGTGCATTCGACTTCGGCTCAGATCATGATCTCACAGCTTGTGGATTCGAGCCTCGTATCATGCTCTGTGCTGACAGCTCAGAGCCTGGAGCCTGCTTTGGATTCTGTGTCTCCCTCTCTCTCTCTGTCTCTCCCCCTGCTTGTACTCTATCTCTGTCTCTCTCAAAAATAAATAAAAAACATTAAACATTTAAAAAAAAGCAGGATTAGCAGAAACTTTCACTATTACATTAATCCAGTTTGAGATGAACAATTCCCAAGGACTGACTCATGAAATTTCAGGTAATTGAACTTGTGGACCCAAAGAGATATGAGAAAAAAATATATAATGTTCTTCTCGAACTATTTTTGGCTCGGATGTTTTCTTTCTTCCCAGCTCAAAACCTGACAAACGTTTGCTTGATGGAGAGAAGGTACTGGCTTATCCACACCTCACTTTAATGCAGTGCTGATAATGGGAGGGGTTCGTGACTTAATATACTTGTATCTACATTTACCTTTTTTGTTTGTTTTCAGTGAGAAGCAAGTTGAAGAGGCTTCTCGCCTATTATAGAGATTAGAGAGGAGGGTGTTCGTTTGCCACTGCAGTGAAGCCAAAGGAGGGGATGTCCTCTGTCTTTGGAGACTGTCAATAAGCCACTTTTATCGCCCTAAAATGTTTGTGCCTTTGAACAAGCTAGCTAAGAGGAAGGGCCTGATTCTCTGAGAAAAAATGAACTTGAGTAATGGAGCAGGCTGACTCAGCTCCTCAGAATCCAGAAGACAGTAAATATGGAAATAGTTTCAAGAGGAGAATACTGTAGACTTTTTTATGGTGGTGGTGGTTTCACTATGACAGACAACTTCTCTGCAACCCATTCGAGGGAGACTCTTTTCCTAAGAGTATGCATGAAGCTCAGGGGCTGGGGGGCCAGAAGGCAGTGTGAAATGAATGAAGAGGCCTTGGTAAAGAAACATACGTCCAAAAAACATGAGGGCACACCAAAAATCACTTACAAGTTTAATTTAGGACACCAAGAGCACAACTGAGGTAATAAAAGGCAAATGGTACATGCCTCTGGGGGACCACCAGGGGGGGCCTAGACTGTGGTCATCTAAGGATGAGGTTCTGCCCATCAGGAGAACGCTTGACTCCAGTCCCAGCACTGTTTCAAGCCCAAGTACTTAGTGAAAACCCTTGATATTTAAATGTTAGCAGTTAATCCACATTCTAAAGGCCATCTCACAGGTACAGTGGCCTTATGGGACCTGCTGGCCATCAGAGTCTGCACCCTCTCTGTTAGAGCCTGTTTGTCCTTGGAGCAAAGTCTACAGCCGATGTTTGACTATCGAGAGAGACTCTCGCCTGACTGCCACATCTGTGTTCTGAACATTAGCAGTACCATAGACAAACTTTCAAGGTCAAATTGATTACCCTCCAGCTTAGCAAAGCAGCAGCTCCCTAATTATGTCAGAAGGCAGGATTATCTCTGATCATTCGAGCTAGGATTCTGGATAAAACATCAAAAGCAATATTTAAATAACACGTGGTCCTGAATCAAGGATTCATTGCATTTTTCTCTTACTAAAAAAAAACAAAAAAACAACGGATTATGGTGGGCCATTTTGCTCCATTAGTAAGGATTTTCCAGGCTGTTTTAACTCCTAGGTATTATAACACCATCCTTGATTACACAGTGTCACCATGGGAAAGAAGGATGGTTTCCTTGGTGTCATGGTGGTTCCTGTTCGTAAGGTCCCTGCAAAAATCCAGGCAAGTTCTTAGCTCACACAGCCCAGAATTAGGAACTGGCATAGCCAATGCAGTGCTGGAACTGCTCAGCTCATGGGAGCTAATTGTGTGCACATCTCTTCCCCAATTCTGTATGCAGTGACCACATTGGTCACTCAGAATTGACCATGATGGGAATATTTGCACCATGGAAATCAGAAAATGTTACAAATCAAGGCATTTCTTTATTGGAGAGCTGGTTGTTAAACACTTACCAGGATTCCCTTGGGTATTCCTCATCCTGGATGGCCTCCCTGTATTTCTTCCTTGTAACCTGAGGCCACCTTGTGTTCCATTTAGACATCATATTACTGTCTTGCTTACTACTCTAGAACTATGAAGCAGAAGAAGGCTGCATAGTACGTTGTTTTCTAGTTTCTATCTACTCAAGAATTCTTGCCTTTTAAAAATAAAGTTGTGGGGCTTGGTTAAGCATCCGACTTCGGCTCGGGTCATGATCTCACGGTCGGTGAGTTCGAGCCCCACGTAGGGCTCTGTGCTGACAGACTCAGTCCTGAGACATCAGAGTCATTCTGAGTAATCACTAGTCGCAGCACTGAAGAAGAAGTTCATGGATCACCATCATTCATACTCCTTCCCACTGTGCATCGTCATTTGTTCCTTTGTTTCTTGTGTTTGTTTATTTATAAATATTTATTTTTAAGAGAGAGAGAGAGAGAGAGAGAGCAAGCGCACATAAAGGGATGGGCAGAGAGAGGGGGAAACATAGGATCCAAAGCTGGCTCTGCACTGAGAGTGAGAGAGTTCAACATGGGCTCAAACTTACCAACTATGAGATCATGACCTGAGCCAACGTTGGATGCTTTACCGACTGAGCTACCCAGGCACCCCCATCTTCTTTTGTTTAAAATGTAAGGGCACACAAGCAAAATCAACTAAACTAATGTGTCTAGAACAGTGGTTTCTCTAGTAACCTTACTGCCATTCCCTTAACATTGAGCCAACTGTGTTCTCCTTTTTATTATTTCTACTAGATTCCTTACTTCTTTCCTATACTTTTAATTGGGCCTTTAAAATATGTATTTACATACCAGTGTTTCCTGTTAGGCTTTGTCTTCCTAAAGGGTGGGAGCCTTGTCTTACTAAATTTTGTAGTGATCTTGGCACGAACAGGTAGTAGGCACTCAATAAAGGTCACTTACATCAATGAATGAATCCTTAAGAATATGATTAATTGGCAAATAGAGGAGTCATTCCTTCTGATTCATTTGGAGAAATTTTTATTTGAACATTAGGCAGTTAGATTTTATTTTATTTGTATTTTTTATTTATTTAGAGAGTGTGAGCAGGGGAGGGGCAGGAAGAGAGAGAGAGAGAGGGAGAGGGAATCCCAAGCAGGCTCCACACGGTCAGCACAGAGCCTGAAGTGGGACTCAATCCCACGAACCATGAGATTATGACCTGAGCTGAAATCAAGGGTTGGACGCTCAACCAACTGAGCTACCCAGGTGCCCCTAGGCAGTTAAATTTTAAAGAAAAGATGCATATTACCTTATATCCCAAGAGAGCGTATGTGGCTTTCTGCTTAACACAATCTGTTCCTTGACTCCAACACCAACTTTTGCTGGGTTTATTTCTTTTCTTCTGGAACTTTTCAAAGTGAGAACCTTTAGCAGAAAAAACAATTTAACAAGATAGACATTTAGTTCAATAGAAGAATTTTTCCTGGTGTGAAAAAATAAATTACAAAAAGGACTTTGCCTCTGAAAGATAATTAATAAAAACCTTCCGGTGTGATGACAAATCTGACATCTTGTCTAATGTCTGGCAGAGAAGAAAGTGTTGAGAGTCGCACAGTTAGAATAAAATGTTCCACTTCACAGTGAGGCCAGGCAGGATCTGATAATTATTTCTAAGCAAGAAAAGGTCGTAGTCTAGTTGTTAAATTGACACAACATCAGGCCTGGATGTGTGACTGTTGACCATCAGTGGGATCTTCCTTTATGTTTTCCTGATTTCATAGGTAAATATTGTCAGGAATGTGAGCGGTTATGGGATGATTTCCTCTTGGACATTTTGGGAGGTTTTCTTGTGTAGTTTTGTTTTTATATTTCAGCTTTGATGATGTATAATTGGCAAACACAATTTTAATATATTTAAAGTGTACATCTTGGTGACCCGGCACACATATACCTTGTGAGAGGATTCCCTGCATCGAGTTATTTAGTTAATTACCACCTCCACCACCTCACTCACATATCTGTCCCTTCTTTTATTAAGGCTTTTTCTTTTTTTGGGGGGGAGAACATCTGATTTCCATTCTCCCAGCCAACATCAACCCTAAAACAGACTGCCAGTCATAGTCTTTATGCTCTCCATCACATCTTTAGAATGTATTCATCTTACTCCTGAAAATTGGTATCCTCTTACCAACCTATCCGTGTCTCCCCTAACTCCCAGCCCCTGGAAGCCGCCTTCCTACTCTCTGTTTCTATGGGTTTGATTTTTTTTTCCCCACATATGTGATATTATGTAGTATTTGTCTTTCTCTGTCTGGCTTATTCCTTTTAGCATAATGTCCTCATGGTTCATCCATGTTGTTGTCACAAGTGTCAGTATTTCCTTCTTTCTCATGGCCAAATAATATTCTCTTTCTATATAGAATATATACATATATATATATGTGTGTGTGTATGTATATATATATATGCATGTATATATATGAATATTCCATAATATGTAATATATGATATGATACACGGAACATATTATATATGGTATATATATAATATGTATCTTATATATTCTTTATGCATTCTTCCACTTATGGACACTTATATTGTTTCTATACCTCTTAGACATTTTGGACTCAAACTGTATTTCTAGAACTTTCCCCTTCCCTTAATAGAAGTTATCATGGGTTATAGTAGGCTTAGTGATGGTTCCCTGAACATGTCCACATCCTTATTTCCATAACACATGACTATTACCTGGATAACCCAGGTGGACCTGACATAATCACAATGATCCTTATAAAAAGGAAACAGGAGGCATCAATTAGAAACAGAAGACCATATGATGGTGGAAGGAGATAGTCAGCGATAGACAAGAATGCTCTCCTGCTGGCTTTGAAGATGGAGGAGGGATATCATGAGTGAAAGGATGTAGTTGGCCAATGAAAGCTGGAAAGCAAAAGGAAACCGGTTGTCCCTTGAAGCTTGCTGAAGGAACACAGCCCTATTGACCCATTTTAGACTTCTGGTACCCAGATCTGTAATATAATAAAATATTTTTCAAACCACCAAGGTTGAGGTTATTTGATATAGCACCAATATAAAACTAATACATGAGGCATGTCTTTTTTGAGTTCCCCTGAGTCAGAGCTGGGGACAAAGAACTAGGTACATTTTTTTTTTTTTTTTTTTACTTTGAGAGGTGACCCAGGAAGCAGGAGTGAGGGGCAAGAGATGAGGTAGGGGAGGAGGGAGAGAGCCAATGTAATGAAGTATCACTGAAGTCACTGACGTGGGCAGCCAGGGTTCAAACCACCAGGACCTCTGAATGACACATGGGATGACCTTCAGAGGCATCCATTCAGAGGAGGGCAATTAGGGCATTTAACCAGCTGCCATTTTGCAGCATTGAGGGCGCCTTGAGGGCTGTCCCTGGAGCATCAGCTCCTCAACATTTCTCAGCTCTGCTTGACCTCACATTAACCAGGTTCCTGCAGTATAGGAGCAAGCCCCACACGGGAATATGAAAAGGCTGGGGCACTCTGCAGGGTAAGCCTGAGCTCTTAGGGGACTGTCCACTGTAGCAGTGGCTGAGATGGCACGCTGGCTGAGGTGTTGGACTCAGGTGTTGTCTTCAATTAGACTGAATCCTCACCCCAAGATCTATTCATCTAGTAGGTTTCCTACCTGGTGTCTCCATGGGTTTAGGGTTTTATATACGACTGGACAAGTCTTTCAGTGCCTGGCAAACAACTGGTACTTAATATTTGCTCAGTCAAACTTCCTGGGGCTGCTAAGTCTCACCCACGAGTATCTCATATAGGGACTTCCTTCTTTATTTGTCTTAAGGGAGGTAGGTCTTATCTGGCATTTGAAACCCTAATTTAAATTGCTAAATTTACTAATTTTAGTTACTACTAAGTAAAATTACTAATTTAAATTACTTAAATTTAAATTACTAAAATTTCATAAAAGATGTAAATAGCACCAACTCTAGGGCAGGTACAGCCTCTAGTTTCTATGAAGGGACAGCAAACCAAGCCTTCCTAATTGCATTCACTGAAATTCTTACAAAACAATTTTTCCTTTAAAATTTACCAGTCGAGTCTAGTTGATTAATCCTGGAATCTTAGTAGTAAAGAGTTAATTCCATTTACACAAAAACTATAATTTCATTGAGTGAATTATTTTTGGTTCTGTTTTAGCCAGACTACAGGAGGACATGCCCGGTCAACTCAATCCTCCTGTAAGACAAAAACACTTTCAAATAATCTTGAAAACATCCCAAAGCTTGTTATCCCTGCCAGCTTGCTTCTTGTTTCTTCAACTGGCATGTCTTGGTGTTTGCATTTACCAAACTCTGCATGGAACATTCTTTAGTATACATTGCTACTTGAAAAATGGCAATCCTGTTTCCAATATGGCCTTATCTGTGTCATCATCCCAGTTCCTATTCTCATTACATGAGGGTGTTGTTCCTTTGTCTATATTTATATAATACTTTTTACATAATCCTCTATCCTAATAAAAATAATAATAACAGTTAGTAGCATGTGGCACCTATTATGAACCTATCCTATCCTATCCTAACCGTTTTGATTTACATTAATTCATTGACCCTCACAAAGCAATGATGGTAGATATTGTAACTGGATGAACTGTACAAATGAGAAAACTAAGGCACAGAGAAGTTAAGTAACTTGCCTAGGATTGCACAGCAACTAAGTGGTAAAACTGGGATTTGAACCCAGGTAATCTAGCTCAAGATTCTTTTTTTTTGAACCACTTCCTAATTCACAACATATAGAAAATACTATATTGTATTATTTGTCCATGTGTCTGCCTTTCCTTCTAGATAATAAGTTTGTCAAGTGCTTTGTTCATTTCTCCATCTCCAGTACCTATCCCAGGGTCTGGCAGATAATAGAAATTTTAAACTTTGAATAAGGGAATTAATGAAAAAAAAAAAAAAAAGATCCCAACTACTCTGTCATAACAGCAGATCTCAATGCCCCACCACTTGAAAGGACAATTGCCAAGACAAAAGAAAAGAGCCTGTTTGCACTCCGGAATGGAGCACTCAGACAGCAGTTTCCACCTCATGACCTTCTGACAGTCTTGCCCAAGGTTCCAAGGTCATGAGCCTTTTTTCATCTTCCTTCCTTTCTTCTCTTTCTCACTTTCCCTCCACTCCTCCTCCTTCTTCCCTCCTTCCTCTATGCTTCCCTCTCTGTTGGTTTGCCCAGATTATATTTACATCTTGAAAAACCAAGTAAAGGGAACCAATGTTTTCTGAGCCTCTACTGTGGGGCCAACACTATGGTAGACTGTATGAGTTGCCTCTGGCTGCTGAAACAAATTACCACATGCTTAACATTAACTAAAATTAACTAAATTAAAAAAAATTAAATTAACCAAAACAGCACACATGGATTGTCATATAGTTTTGAAAGTTACCAGTCCAAAATGGGTCTCACTGGGCTAACATCAAGCTGTCAGCAGGGCTGAGTTTCTTTGGGAGGTTAAGGGGGAAATCTGTGTTTCTGCCTTTTCCAGCTTCTAGAGGCCTCTTGCCCTCCTTAGCTGGTGGTCTCTTCCTCCACCTCCACAGCTGACACTGGCAGGCTCAGTCTTTGTCACACCACATCACTGAGACCTGGCTTTCACTGCCACATCTCTTTCTCGAACTCTTCAGCTGAGTCTTCCATTTTCAAGGAGTCTTGTGATTACATGTAGATAATCCAGGATAATCACTCTACTTCCTACTGGAAAGTCAGCTGGCTTTAATTCCCCATTGCCATTTAATCTAACATATTCACGGATTCTGGGGATTCAGCTGAGGACATCTTTGGGGGACTGTAATTCTGTACCTTCCCTTTCAACAATTTGAGGAAAAGATACTGAGTAGCATTCAGTTGGAAATAAAATCTAGATGTTGGTCTCAAATTATGTGTGAAGGCAACAACACTCAACAACTCAACTTGTGCATGAAGGACTCATCAAACTGGTAGTATTCTGTCTCTTTATCTTTCCAAGACTCACAGAATCATTTCCAAGAGTCTGTTACATTATGGCCAAGATGGTGGCAGGTGTTCTGTGTTGTGTGGCCATGAAACACCAGGAAGATTGTAAGGAGGTCAGATTTACAGCTAGTGTGGGTGACATGAGCTTACATGTCAGTGAGGATATTGACATGCGCCCACACATGTGCATGCACGTGTGTGTGTGGGCATGGGTGTGCCCACACATGTCTTTGAAATACCTCTTTCTCCATGTTTTCCCTGTAGGTAGAGTGCCTTTATAAACCCTGTGGGGACTCTGGCAGGATAAAAAGTCAATCAAAATTCATTGCTGTAACATTTTTATATCCTACAAGTCAGAGCCAGTAGCCTTTCTTCCCTGTCAATCTCAGCCCCTCCAAACTGAGTCCAATAGACAGACTTTGACAAGAGTAAACCAGAGGTGTTTTGTAGCAAGGATAAAGTAACTGTCCATCCGCGCTAACAGCAAAAAGCAGTGAGTCAGTGAGAGGAAAACAACCAGGGGCCAGGAGACACTAGTGAGTTCGCTTGGAAAATACCATTTTGGAGCTGGCTTAAGAGAGGATGAGATCTGAGATTGTCCACTGCCTGCTGAGATAATTATTTGTGGCAGGAAGCTTCTCTTTTTTTTTTATTTATGGCTGCTTCAAATACAGTTGTGTTAAGCTTTCTTCAGTCCTGATATTTCTCTCTGGCCTCTGGTGATGTATCTGTGATGCCATGGTGTAGAAGCCTCTCTGTCCTTGTCCCTTCCATGTTTAGCATAGAGTGGGGCAGGTGAGCTGCTGATTCACGCAAACACCCCCAGATCTCAGGGTCTCCACAATGCATGTGGGGTTTCCTTGTTGGGTACCTCTCTCCTAAGTCCTTGTCTTCTAAGCAGGGACCGATTTCTGGGCTCGTTCTATTGGATGCCTCCACCATCTTGGAAGTCCTTCCTTTCTGTTTTCATAGATGGGGAAGAGAGGGCATTTCAGGGGCCAGGCCAAGAAGTGGGGAAAATCCTTTTACTCCCTTTATGTTGACCAGAGTTTAGTCACATGGCCAAAATCACTACAACAGAGCCAGGAGCACACAGTTATGGATACCATTATGACAAGTAACTAAAGCCTTGTAACAAGGAGCGTTCTTTGCTTAAAGAGCCTCTTTCCAAAGTCTAAAGTAGGGGTTGCAAATTCAAATGTCGGGGACAGGGCAGGGGCAGGGGGGCAGATATGTGTGTAACGGAGTCAAGCAGGCAGAAGAGGTGACATAGGGGATGGTGCAGACAAGGACAGCCAAGAGAGGTGCGCTGTTTATAATATGATAATTTAACTCTTATGACAGACTGCTATGGCTAAACTAACCAAATCTGCTGGCTACATCCATCCCATACGCTGCCAGTTGGCAACCTGCAGTCTGGGACAGAAAAAAAAAAAAAAAATTTTTCTGGAAGCAAATTCCAAAGTTGGCTATGTTCTTGAATCACTACCTGTCAGGATAAACATAAACCCTTTCTTTTTTCAAAAAAAAAAAAAGCTCTAAACAGCAGCAAAGAAATGGACGCTAAAAAAAGGAAGCAGGTATGAAGAGTGTGATGTAAGGCTTTGCTATTGGTGTGTTCGTCTAGGGCAGGGGCTCTTACACAGAGGACAGAGCTCTGGGCTACCATTTTAAAGAATGGTTGGTGTTCTGCAAAAGCAGCACAACTCAGCTCGCAACAGGCACTGATGTTTTTCATTGTGCACCTGACCCCAAGATGCAACTCCCCTCCCATCTCTACCTGACTCAGGCCCCTGCTGTTTCCCTTGAAGTGTTTCTGAGCACAGTCTGTACACTGAACAGTTTTACAGTAACAACTAAAGTAATATTTTGATGACATCTGTGAATGTCTACCCTGGGCAATAGAATACCAGTGAAACATGTATATTGGTTTAAACGTAATATATAGAAACAATGATAATGATAGCAAACATTTATTGAGCAACTACTGTGTGCCTGGTACTACATAAGGCTCCTCACAACAAGTAACTCACTTCTTCCTGATAATAACCTTAAGATACTATTATTGTTCCCATTTCCGTCTGAGGAAACGGAGACCCGGTTGCTTGCCCAAGGTTACAGCTGGTAAATGGCAGCAGATAAACTGGGAATTCATACAGAACCAGTGTGGCTGTGTCCTGTGCCTGTAGTTTGTCTGAACATGAATCTGCTTTCATAAGCAGACTGATTGTAATTTTCAAATAATAGAGATCCTTAAATAATAGAAATCCTTTGGTGATCACAAAAGTCGATCACTGCTGAGCTTTCAAAGGTGTATTGGTTGCCTGTTGTTTATGAAGTGCAAGGTAATGCATAAATGAACAAAAGAACCATATAGGAAGACCATAATTCCCAAGGCATTAAAGATAAGTTCAGAATGTTGTTCATAGCATATATTCTGGAAACGTTAAAGAGGATTTAGGGGAAAGTGTATCTAGGTCGTATATATTTTTTTATTTTTTTAAATGTTTATTTATTTTTGAGAGAGAGAGAGAGGGTGGGGGTGGGCAGCAGAGAGAGGGAGACACAGAATCTGAAGCAGGCTCCAGGCTCTGAGCTGTCAGCACAGAGCCCGACGTGGGGCTCGAACTCACAAGCAGTGAGATCATGACCCGAGCCAAAGTCAGACACTCAACTGACTGAGCCATCCCGGCACCCCTCTACGTCATATATTTATAAGAGTGACATCTGATAATGTTGAAGAAGAGGCTTGCTTGGTTCTGGATTAATGTCCAAATACTTTTAAACCAAAGAGGGATGCTTCTTCACATTCTTCCACCAAACTCAGTATGATTGAGATTGAAGGGTGGGTGTCTGTGACAAAGTCATGCACAGATATGCTTAAATTCTGCTAAAAAGTCAAGGGGCAAGTTGAAACTACCACTCCTGCCCAGGTGGACAGTCAGTGTTGGGGAAGAGCCCCCAGATTAGTCTGGATTCTTTTTTAAATGAAGTTTTGTCATTTCAGAGATGTGTTACATGAAACCCAGACAGACACAAAGGAATTCATGTGAAAGCACAGAGCGTGTGGCTTAAAAGGACAAGTCTACATTCCCCTCCACTTATCTAGCTAATTCTGACCCATCTTTGAGATCAAAGCAGAGAGATGTCTCTTCTGTGGATTTGCTTTCTCTAATCCCCCTAGATGAAATCAGACTCCCTGTCCCTGGCTTTGACATGCTCCCAGAGAGACCTGTAATTTCCCTTCAATTTAAATTCTAGTTAATTAATTAAATTATGATCTGCTCATGCCTGGCACCTTTTCTGCTCCACGTTAACAGCTAGCATGTGCTGACCACTATCCTGTGCAACACTATTCCGGTTGCTTTAGATGCACCATCCGTTGAGTCCGCTTAGCTCCTCTCAGTTCACATCTCATTTCCCCATATTTCTGTTACTGTCAGTCAGTAAAGGAAAGAGCCAAGATTTGAACCGAGCAAAAGACTCGGGAGTTTTTGCTTTTAATTACTGCATTATTATGCTTCTATACAGGCTCCAGGACAGCACCTAACAGAGTGCTTGCTGAATCCCCAGGAGAATAATAAATTTGGGGGAGTAAGTGAATGAAGTGAATGCAGGGAGGAGGGGCTCTCTCTTACTTCCTAAGTCACACCTTGCCCAGGAGACTGCTGCCCGTTTTTCCATTAAAAGCATTTAACCTGAATTTTAGTGGGTGGAGGCACCTAAGAATTCATAAAACAAAGCTGAACCTCTGGGAGTCTTTTGACTCCTCCCACCCTCCCTGAGGGTTAGCTGTTGGGAAAGGTTTATTTTTCCTTCCTGACTCCAGAAGAATCCTGAATAGAGCCCACCAAGAAATCAGGAAGGAGAAGGAGCTACAGAGAGACAAGAACAGGGGCTCAGGTCTTCCATCCTCTCAATCAGTTCTGGATTCTTATCCTCAGGATCCAGAGAGAAATGGTATCTCCTTAGTTCCTACAAGGTGACTGGTTTACTGGTCTGGGATTGAGGGCAGAATTAGCTGATTAGAAGGTTAAGGTATAATTGTAGGCGCAGGATGCCTGGAGGCAACCTTTGACCATTTGCTATTTAACCGAATTAGCTGTTGGCCAGTTAAAGATTTTCTGCTTGCAAAATCGCCAGCAAATTATTCTGAGTCCTGAATCTGCATTCTGTGTGTGTGCCCCTTGGGGTGTTAGCATTATGACTGCCTCGGAAGCAATCTAACCAGAGCCTGCTCTGCGGGCAAGGGGAAGTTTCACAAGCAGAATTGCTCAGGTACAGAGCTATAATAATACCCTAACCCCTTTGATTTTAGAGAGATGATGTCGGTCAGGGTGATGATTCCCCCATTTCAATTTCTCTGATGTTCCTCAGTCTGACCACACCATGAACCTCCAAAGATTGATTCTTTGTCTTATTCCTTGGGGTTCAGTGCATTTCAGTGGGCTGTTATTTACAGAGAAGCCCAGGTTCCACAGCTTCCAACCTTGTGTACAACCCTTTGAGTTTGCTGGTGGGGACGATAATGAGTTTTCTTCAGCAGTTGTGTACAGTGGTTAAGAGTTTGTATCCTAACATCAAAGTTTGGTTTCCCAAGAAGCAGACACTAAGTCAAGGATTGGAGTGCAAGTAGCTTTCTTTGGAGAGTGGTGTCAGAGAAATACCAACAGGAGTTGAGGAAATGAGCCAGGGAAGAAAAGGCAGTGAATGGAAGATGAGTTATCAAGCTAGGTGCCACTGTGGACAACTGGAGTTGAATTCCAAGTAGAAATGGGGAGACAGAACACTTGCCTCCCAGGTATGGCTCCAGAGGGGGAGAGAGCTGAGGTATTTGTGCACCGGTTCCCACCTGGTATGGTGGAGGGCTGCTACTGAGAATCTCCAAACGCTCTCTGCTGGCACCATGCTGTTAAAGCAGCCTTCCATGGGATTCAGAGAAGTAGCTCAGCCAAATGTAAAGTCCTGCCCTAGAGTGTGGAAAGCCTGTGGGGTCTGGGAGGAGCTCTGACCGTGATCCATCTCAGAGGACACCTAAGCCTGGATTTGGATCCTGGCTCTACCTGTCCCAACTCTACAATCTTGGATCTTGGGCCAACGTGTGAGAACATCAGGCCCTTTGTAAAATGTAAGAATTTAATTTCCTATAAGAAATTAAATATGGGGTACCTGGATGGCTCGGTTAGTTGAGCGACCAACTCTTGATTTCAACTTGGTTCATGAGTTTGAGCCCCGTATTGGGCTCTGAGTGGACAGCGCAGATCCTGCTTGGGATTCTCTCTCTTCTTCTCTCTGTGTCCCTCCCCTGCTCTCTCTCTCTCTTTCAAAGTAAATAAACATTTAAAATACTAAATACATCATAGGGCTGCTGTGGGGATTAAAGGAGATGATGCATAGCAAACGTAGACAGTGCTTGCCATGTACTAAAGGCTGAAAAACGTTAGCAATTGTATGTTAAGTTTTATGGAGCATCTTCTCTGTGCCAGTATATATGGTAGGTCCTTGGTATCAAAGTTGGGGAAAAAGAGGTAACTCCTATCTTCACAGGGCTTGTAGTCTGCCTACTAAACCTACGACTCTTCCTTGCCTTACTGAATTACCCCTTGCCCAGGAGTGTGTCACCTACTATTATATTCCAAAACACATAGCCTAAATTTTTGACTCTGGGATGAAGAACCCCAAGGATTTGCAAAGACAAAGCTGAGCTTTTGGAAGCAATTGTGAATTTTAGGTTTTCTGGTAGCCAAACTTACACAAGTACAAAGAAAGTGGTAAAACTGACTTTAACAACGTATCTGTTTAGTCCGGTCTGTAAAATATTATTATTTGAACAGTAACCTATATACAAATTATTAATTATTTTACATTATTTTTTTAAATTTTTTGGTAGTCAGTCTTCAAAATCCTACATGTGTTTTTTTTTTTTTAATATTTTTTTAATGTTTATTTATTTTTGAGACAGAGAGAGGCAGAGCATGAACGGGGGAGGGTCAGAGAGAGAGGGAGACACAGAATCGGAAGCAGGCTCCAGGCTCTGGGCCATCATCAGCCCAGAGCCCGACGCGGGGCTCGAACTCACGGACCGTGAGATCCTGACCTGAGCCGAAGTCGGATGCTCAACCGACTGAACCACCCAGGCGCCCCCCTACATGTGTTTTATACTGACATTTTCAGCCCAGCTACATTTCACATGCTTAGTAGCTGTGAGTGTCTCAAGGCCACCATATTGGATTGGAAAGGTCTAGTGGGCCCTGAATTCCTTTGGGAAGTAATTTCCAATGGAATAGTTGTGCTTTCCTCCTCATTATAGATGGCACTGCTCCTTTGCATCTGTGACAGTGAAGTTGGTTTTAGCTCAGGCATCATATGAAATTGACTGTTTTTGTAACGAAATTTCACACATAGAAACCATGGTGAGAGTCTTAGCAGGTGTAAAAATCTGACAAAGTTATTTCTTTAACGGCAACTTAATGGAAACTGCAGCAGCTGTTCCCATTTGCGTGTTTTCCAAATCTCATCGCCAAAACGAATTGTTGGCAGCCACGGGAGAAATATCAACTTACCTCTTCATTTGGGAAATAAAATTAAAACCTCAGCTCATTTCTAAAAGTCACAGATTTGGTAAAAGTTAGCAGGGCAAACACATAAGCTGCAGTTAAAATATTGATGGCTTCGGTTTTTTTCTCAGGTGCTGCTGCTAACATCTGCAGAAGATTTGGACTGCACGCCTGGATTTCAGCAGAAATTGTTCCATATCGATCAGCCGGCTCAGTTCATTGAGGACCAGGCAATTCTAAACCGTAAGCAATGTCACCTGATGATTCTTTTGGCCCATTTTCGTGTTCGAACTCACCAGTGTCTGAGAATGTGTCTCAGGATGTGGTATTCCCTAAGCTAAGTGTTTTCTGATTGTTTTCTGTCTCTGCTTGACCCAGGGTGGAAGCTCTTGACCTAGGGCCTTGTTAGCTGAGAGGTGAACAGAGTAGTTGTGTATTGCTTTGTAGTATTTTGTCATCGGTGAGCATTTCCCCACTACTCCCAGAAAAGGGGACCTCCAGTCTCTAACGTGAGTAAGGAAACGAAATCTATTTCACTTGGGCAGATCCCCGAGCACAAAACCATTGTCTTCCCATGGATTGATGTTTGATCGGGATTTCTTGTGCGTAGTGTTAGGTCAAAATGATGGTGAGAGCAGGTTGGCTTCTGGGAATTTTTAGTCCTAGGAATTCAAAACTCCTATTCTGAAGGCTAATTGAGGCTCTTCAAAAAGATTCACAGAGGTAGGGAGGCAAACCATAAGAGACTTTTAAATACAGAGACCAAATTGAGGGAGGATGGGGGCTTGGGGGAGAGGGGATAATGGGTGATGGGCGTTGAGGAGGGCACTTGTTGGGATGAGCACTGGGTGTTGTATGTAAGCGATGAACCACGGGAATCTACCCCAAAACTCAAGTGCACACTTCACACACTGTATATTAGCCAATTTGACAATAAATCATGTTTAAAAAATTAATAAAATAAAATTATTTAAAAAAAAAAAGAAAGATTCAGAACCTCTACTGGCTATTTTGTGAAGTAAACGCAAATCCCCCCAAATTCCAATGAAAATATTCTCCTGTCAGATCTGTGGTTATCATCTCTTCCTATTTTTAATGCCAACATCACATTGTTTTATGTTCAGGAGAGTAGGGCATACATTGCTAAATGTGTGGTGAGCATAGTTTTAGCACAATAGAATTTAAAATTGATGGCAGGCAAATAACCATTTAATTGTAGACTCTTGAGCACCATTTTTTAACATCCGGGAATGAAGGATATGAAAACAGTGATTTAATTTGGTCAGATGCTCCAAGGTCCCTTTAGGGAAGATTATTGTGCATTTGCCCTTATGGTCTCAGGTTCGCCTTCCACACTGACCATACTCCTTCATTCCTGTGCTCTGTGGCTGGTATATTTAAAGGAAAGGAAAACAAAACAAAAACAAAACAAAACAAAACCGGCCTGCGTGATTGGATTATTCTGTGAGGCTGGAACACATTTTAAGAGTTGAAAGGAACACGGTAATGAAGACGCAATGCTGAGCAGAAAGGCAGCTACCCAAGGTGAAGTCCGTGAGCATCTTGATGCAATTACACCAATGAAATCATGTCAGTAATTAGAGTCTGCAATGACAAGGTGCAGGATCGGCACAAGAAGTGAATTCCAATATGCGATTTCATGTTAATTTGATCCCTGAGTGTGACTTTTGAGTCAGACCATCAGGAACCCTCATTTGTCTTTTGAGTCTTCTATTTATCAGAATCAATGTGTTTCAAAGGGAAGTTTGTTTAAGAGAACCATTTTTCTGGCTCTTCTCTTATCTGTCCATCTCCTCTCTTCTCTTTCTCTCTCTCTTTCTCTCTCTGTCTCCCTTTTCTTTCTTTTCTTTTTTCTTTTTTGCAAGTGGTTATCCCTAACGGCACGTATATTAACATGGGTGGGAATGTGAAACCACCCTGAGTATGGAAATTAATAGAGTTGGTATGCAAAGTAGGCCCATAAATGTGATTGCTTCTGTAATCCTCGCGACACCAAACAGCTTTTAATTCACCGCTGAGAAGCTGGAAACAATCATACTTTGGGGGATCTTTTTAATTTAAACCAGACCATACTGTACATTCCAATATCACAGTTTTGTGTGTATCTGTGTTTTTTTTTTTAATCCCCTAAGTAATTATGTGGGTTATGGTTGTTGGTTCTGTGTAAGCTAGTAAATGCTAAATGGAACCAGCTTGATTATCAATGATAGCACATTTAGGAAAAGTCAGTAATATGGGAATTGAGGATATTTAAAATTATATATATGAATTTGTGTGTAAATTGTTGGATCAGCAAAATCTAACCAGCTCCCCTCTTGGTGAAACTGTAGGTTCATATGTCTTCATAGGGTTAAAAAAAAATACGAAGAGTAGATCTGGTTTGGTACTTCTGAGTTCATCTCAAAGCAATATACATAGATTGTTATGAGTTAGGCCCTGAGAATAAGGTTAATTGTACCTAAATGAAGAAGAAAGTTTCCATAGACTCGAGAATGCCTACTGAATATTGTTTGGGAAAAATCTGGATTTCTAGAAGAAGTAGCAAAGTATTGCTCTGTTCTAGAGGAAAGGAAAAGTCCGGAGTATTGAAGAAGTTTCCCCCTAGCCAATGAACATTCCCCCTACTCTCTCCTTCCCTCTCCCTCTCCCTCTCCCCTCTCTCATTCTGTTTCTTTCATGGGTTTCCCTATGGTTTCTATCTCTTGAAAATGTGATTAACCAAGAAACTGGTGAGTGGTGGGTACTCTCAGAACGAAGGCCATATTGACTCAAGGCTAACGTCTGGGTGAAAATGGAAAAGAATCAAACAGAACCAGAAAGCTAAAAAATACTTGCAGTTGTATACTAAGATCCAGGAAATGGTTAGGATCATTTTAGTGACACACACACACACACACACACACACACACACACACACACACACAAAATTGATGTTTTAGGTAATAAAATTTTAGGTTAAAAGACACCAGGCTAGTAACATCTCTTGAACTCCACTTATGGCATTTGTATTTTCCATTTTTCCTGTTTCTTTACAATACTTAAGAGCTTTGGTTTCCAATCGTTATAAAGTTTTGTCTTGTAGAAGGTGTAAACACAGCATAATCAATCAGTTGATGTCTACACCTTTCACCATTCTGTAAAGTTGTCTGAAAGTCTTGTGTCCTTGCCTGACAGACGTATTATATCTGCTCATACCCCATACTTATATTCAACCAATTCTGTGTTCAGCTTTTAGCAGGCTATAGAGAATGTTTATTCTGTCCACGGCTTCCTGCTCTCTTTGTTCAGACAGTAATATTTCCTTTTATCCTTTTTCATCTTTTTCTTCAATTCTCAATGACTTATCTTTTTCTCCTTTAACTGTTACTAATGGTCACCTCCATTCCTTTTATTTCCCTAATATTTTATTCACTGTTCACTCCAATACATCTTTCCTTCAGTTGTTCTAAAGCCTTTTATTTTCTTCACATCCAAATAACTCTTTATTCTACTCTCCTTTCCACTAACTAGACTTGCTTTCGTCTTTAAAAGGCCATTTTTCAACAAGCTTCTAGGATCAAAACATGGTGTCCCACTATTTCTTCTAATGTAACCAGGGAGCTCTTTCATTGTATCTTTCACGGTGTGATGCAAAGCCCCCAACTCATGGTAACTTGGACAAAAGTTTCCTGCCTTCATCCCAGTCTTGAAAGATGAGCTGGGAAGATGTGGCCATTTCCTTTTTTTTTTTTTTTTTTTTTTTCATGAGAAGTACAAGAAGAAGGGAGAGAACAGTTTAGAAGGCAGAAACTCAGGAGATATCTATTCAAGTCCTTTGTATTCAGGGAGGAATCTTTAAGGGGTTTGTGGTAAGGGTTCCCTCAAGGCCTCCAACGCCCTGAATTCTCTTAATGGGTTTGTGTTGTTGCTTGCTCATCTGCAACATGAAAATCATGTGATTCTGGTACTCACCATCTTGAGCCCGTGATCTCTGAATAGGGATGCTGCTTATACACTCCCAGTCGGCACCCAGGCTTCAGAAGAGTAAGTGGCCTGGAAAACTGAGCAGCTACCAGCTGAGGTGGAAAAGGACCAAGTGATAAGCCCCTGACTATTTTGTGTTCTGCAAAATTACAGAACAGACTATTCTGCCCTGGCCGCATCAGCTCAGACACATCTTCCTAGCATTATGGAGAGATCGCTGATCATCAAGGTAGCTAGGGGAACCATACTTATGGTTCCAGCTTCAATTATGGGTTGTCTCCAACTTCCGGTGTCCAGAAAGGACACCCCATTGACCATCCAGGCACTATCAGGCCAACAATTTCCTGCCTCTTCTTGTTCATTCTTCCTTGATCACTTATTGTGGACCACAGACACACACAAGCACACAGACACACGGACACAGTTACACACAGATAAATTGCTGCATCTGAGTTCCAAGCCATACAATTACACTCTTAATCATCAACCTGCACTAGTTAGAATAGGCCTGGTATCAAACGACTCCAGTGAGCTAACACAATGAAAGTTTATTTCTCATTCAGGTCACGAGGATACAGGTTGGGCTACTTCTTGGGTAGCTCTACTCCAAGTATCTGCCCTCCACACAGGAACTTGAGGACTCAGGCTGCTTCCAAGTTGGTCCTACCTTTCTGAGCCTTCCAGTCATTCTTATGTCACTTGGCTGGGGACAAGAGAAAGTATGGGAGAAACACAGGTTGAGCCACTTTAGCTCAAAAGTGACCTGTAATTTCTGTTCATACTCTATTTGCCAGTCATGTTAAGGCTGGGCTGGCCATGAGCAAGTCCTTTGAACCCTCTGAGTTTTTGATGATCTCATCTAAGAAGGATAGTAGCGGTTCTTACTTTTAGAATTGGTGATTATCGATGAAGAAATGTGCAGAATGCATTGAAAATGCAATGAACAGGGGCGCCTGGGTGGCTCAGTTGGTTAAGCGGCCGACTTCTTGCTCAGGTCATGATCTCGCGGTCCGTGAGTTCGAGCCCCATGTTGGGCTCTGTGCTGACAGCTCAGAGCCTGGAGCCTGTTTCAGATTCTGTGTCTCCCTCTCTCTGACCCTCCCCTGTTCATGCTCTGTCTCTCTCTGTCTCAAAAATAAATAAATGTTAAAAAAAAAAATTAAAAAAAGAAAATGCAATGAACAAATTAAAGCTGCAATTATTATTACTGTCACTATTGCTATTGTTGCTGCTATGGTTGTTATTATTACTGTTATTCATGGACCTTAGATGGGTTCAATTTCCCTACAGTGACTATCTAATCCAGGCTTTATAGAAGACAAATCGTGGGTATTAAAAATCTGAAGAAGTGAGTGATTTTTAAGATTTGAACTCTATGAACCAATAGAACTTTTTTTAAATCTTGGGTTGATTAAAACATATTTTTAAACATTTTTCTAAACCTGGATATGAAAAAAGAGGAAAAAAAAGAAAGCAGATAGATGAGATAGAGGGAGAATACTACCATTTACTTTAGTAAGAATGTTCTTTTGAAAGGTCATTTGGAAAAACATAAAAATAAAATAAAAGATCATTTGGCATCAAAAAACAAACAAAACAGGAATAAGGACTAATTACAGCAGAGAAGGCAGTTCTTTAATATGAATAAATCTTCCTTTGTAAGAGAATGTGCCAAAGGTCCTTATTTACCTCATTTTGTTGGGAGATCACATATCAAAAGCATTAGGTTGATGTTCTTTTTTTACTATTGACTTTTATGATATTGTTCTGAAGTTTCAATATGTTCATTTTTCTACAAAGGCATGGATAAGTCTTAAGTGATTTCCTTATGACAGGCTGTATGCCCACACTGACAGCAAGAAAAGAGAGAGAGAGAGAGAGCATTTCTGGAAAATGTAAGAAAGTATGTATACCTTAGGAACAGATGTTGGGATTTGCAAAAGCGTCATGGGTGTTGACCAGTGTGTGTGGAGTGCCCCCTTGAACCTCATAACAGGCCTTAGGGGACAAAATACTCTCATGTGCCCATTTTAGAAGTAAGGGTACTAAGGCTGGGGTAGGCAATGCAATTTACCCAAGGTCATATCACTCATGTCACTCAGTGACATATCACTCAGTGTCAAGATTTGAACCCAGGATTTCAGTCCCATGGTTCTTATCCATAGTTCTCTGGTCTAGTCTCTTGTAGTTTTTGTTGATGTTAAGGGTGACACATCAAAGAAATTTGCCCCTTAATTTCCCTATCTACATTCATCAGCCTGGTTGAGACAGAGAATTTCTATTGTGTTGTATTTTTTCTGTTCATAACCAAGTTTCATTTTTCCTCTGTAATATTAAAAAGAATACAAAAAAGTACCTCTTTTTCCTTGTTTATAATGGATCCAGTTAGTACCAGATTGTCCATGACCTGCACTCCTGGCTTTCCACCCTCCCTATGAGTTTCTTTCACCAGGACACTGGTTGGTCATGCCACCTTGACACTGACCTTGGTTAGTAGCCGGGTCATCCATGGAGTGCATGGTGTTGCATTAATCATATTTGTACTTAACATACATGAGTCATGGCTTTTGAGGGTGTTTTTAATTGACTATAAATCAAACAGGGAACTTGAAAAATGAAGGCAATTAATGAAAAAGCAATGTGAGAGGTGTTTTGCATCCTAACGTAGGAAATACATCGCCAGTGAATTAAATGTCAAAACAAAGGCCCTTTTGACCCTGCTGAAAAGATTTCATTTGGATGGTAATAAATGGATGAACTTTCCAACCTGGCAGGTGGAGAAAATGCCTGCTTCCTGAGTTCAAGCTCACTTGGGCTTTTATGTGTCCATATTCTCTGTCTTTTATGTGTCTATATTCTTGTGAACTTCCCAAGTTCTTTTATTTTTGTTTTTAGTTTTTGTGATTAAAATAAAAACAATAATTTATTTTCCATTTTCTGATTGTATTTTGCATACTGGCTCATATTTTCCCTCAAGTTGGCAGATTAATTAAATGATTAATGAAATACTTGACCATCCCCTGTACAGCATTTTGGATAGATCTGAACATGGTTAGAGTTTCAAGTGGTATATTTATTTAAGCTTTTGGGATATGCCAACAAATATTACTCTGAGGCCACTTAATTCACTCCACATTATGAAGGTGACTATACTTTGGGTCAGAATGTGGACTCCTATTTACATTAATGAGAGTTGTTCCTATATTTAAATAGAGTCATATAGGGATGTAGTATTTGTATGGGTTTGCTTTTCCACCCCATCAACATATTTGTGACAATCTCATAATCATTCAATTAATATTATTAAAGTCTTCATAAATATATTATATTAACTACCTCATTTTATAAATGTAAGGTGATGTAGTAAATACAGAATAAAAGGGACACAAACCTTGTGTTCTTGGAGAGGGCTATAATGAAGTGCTTAGAGATCCTTCCGTTGAACTCGGGTGCTACGTTGTGCTTTGAAGAGTAGGAAACATAGGAAGTAATGGAGTGAGGGGCCCAATCAGGTGAGGAATCTAATGCAGATGGGCTCCTGTAGTTTTCTTATCAGCAGAATGGAAGAAATAAACAGGCTGGAGGAATCACACTGTCAGCCCTGGGCTAAATTTGCCCCACAGATAGGTCCTGTCTGGCTGCTCAGTGTGGAAGTGTTTAGCGAAAAATATTTAATGAAAAGAATTTGTTGTCAACATGGAGAATTTCACTTTTTAAAAATTCATAACTTCTGGGAAGATTAGGCCTGGAGAATACAGATCCCAGAGGCAGGCTGCCTGGGTTCAAATCCAAGGTCGGCTCATTATCAGCTAAGTAATTTGGGCAAGTTAGAGGAACACAAAAAACTCATTGTGCCTCAGCTTCCTCATTTGTAAAATGAATATTATAATGGTGGTAACCTCTATAGGTTGCTCTGAGGATTAAATGTTAATCTATCTAAAGGGCTCTGAATAGTAACTGGCCTATAGAAAGCGCCAGAATATTAGCTGCCAGAAGTAGTGATAATAGTAGCTGAGATCTTCCCTGTGCCCCTCCAGTCTCTGCTGTCCTCTTATCATCCAGTCGGCTTCCTCCTTCATTCTGCCTACCGCTTATAGGCATCTAAATTCACTCCATGAAGGGGCACCTGGCTGGCTCAGTTGGTAGAGCATGAGACATTAGATCTCGGGGTTGTGAGTTCAAGCCCCACAGTGGGGGGGGCAGGCTGTACTTAAAATAATATTTTTAAAAATCTTAAAAAAAAATTCACTCCATGAAATCACCATTGTCCCCGGTACTGGTGTATGGATTGAATGATGTGCCACAAAGACCAACCACATGTGTTGTTTTTATCAAACCACTGCTGTTACTGACAGTAACTGTTCTTGGTGGTCAGAGAAGCAGAAGACAATGCTGAGTGATGGGAGGGTATGGGCTGGCTGGCATTGGCTAAGATTTTGAAATCTATTTTCAATGTTTTGAATCATCAATACACATAATGTGTGGAAAGGAGTACCATGTGTTCAGACAGTGTGACTGGCTTTCTAGAAGTTCAGAATAGGAGATGAGAAAGAAGAGTGGGGAGACATGGGCTGTCATGGAGCCACCTGCAAAGGTCTCAGATGGAGGTGGTTGGGAGGTATATCTGAGGAGAGGTGGGAGCATGACCGAGGAGCACGTATAAACAAAATAAGGGTGGGAACAGAGCCCCAGAGAAATCCAAGGGTCTAGACTAGGGAAGCCATATAGTTTTTTTTTTTTTTTAAGGTTATTTATTTATTTATTTATTTTGAGAGACAGAGCAAGAGGGGAGGGTCAGAGAGAGAGAGAGAGAGAGAGAGAGAGAGAGAGAGAGAATCCCAAGCAGATTCCAAGCTGTTAGCCCAGAGCCCAATGTGGGGCTCGAGCTCACGAACCACGAGAACAAAACCAAGAGTTGGATGCTTAACCAACTGAGCCACCCAGGTTCCCCTAGAAGTTTTCTAAAAGAAATGAATAATTAGTTGAGTCTATCCCAGCTCACTGACTTGTGTGACCCCTTTACTCTCTGCACCTCTGTTTCCCCATTTGCATAATAAGGGTATATCAGTCTCATTATAGCAGGGCTGTTTGGGCTGTGATCTAAAGTAACCCAACTCCACCTGGCATTAGCAAAAACATAAAATTATCAGCTCACATGACTGAGATTTTTGAGGCTTGAACTTGCTTCAGGAACACCAGGATCTAGAGGCTCTGATGATGTCATCAGGATCACCCTTCTTCCCTCAGTTCTTTCTCTAGTGTGGGTAGCCTTCACTCTCAGAGGTCCCTTGCCTCCAAAATGGTGACCAGAGACCTCAGGATTTCCTTCTCTCATTTTAACAACTTGAAACATCTCTTTTCCAAGTGCTTCAGCAAACATCTCCTGGCTAAGTCTTCTGGTCCACTTGGGCTCACGCACCTATACCTGAGCCAGTCACACTGTCAAGAGATTTTGGTATTTCTGCTGGCCAGGACTGGGGAAATGGAGATGCTGTTCCCTGAAGGAAAGGGGCAATGCTGGGCTGGCAAAAAACAAGAGTCCACCGTGAGGGCGTTTTACTCTGCTGCTAAGGCCCTTTTGAGCACCAGCATTCCATGACGGCAGGCTGTGCCCAAGTTTAAGAATTTGTAGAAGCCAGCATACACACACACACACACATGGAAATGTTCTCAGGTGGCAGGGAATGAGGATCACTCTCACCCCGGGTTGCTCACTGGTGGTGCTGGTGAGCAGATTGCCTAATTAAGACTGTCAAATCCAATGTGATGCCATATGGCCTCACTCTTCAACCTGTTGAGTGTCTTTGCTCACATGGTTCTGGAGCTGATGTAAATCTCTTTTATTTCTGCTTTTCTTCAAGGGAGTAAGAGCACAGGAACATACGGATGTTGCAGGAGCATCTCCTAATTCAAGGTATTAGAACCAAATGAATTGGGCTGCTTAATGAGTAAGGCATCAAAACATAAACTGGGAAAGATGAAGCATGGCTTTCTGAGAAGGCAGAAGATCTTATTATCCTGTAATAGACCAAATCTACACACATTCTGATCATTGTGGTGCCCTCTGTCCTTTTCATGTTAATTTTCACGAAATTTTTGTTGGCTTGAAAGTGAGAGGACAAGAGGTGGAAATACTTGCCAGCCAAAATATCCCCAAGCATTTTTTTTTTTTTTTTTTTTTTTTTGTATTTGGCCAACTTCACATTTTCCTTCTGGAGACAGAAATAGGATATAAGAAAGGAAATGATATATGTGGATTCCCAACTATTCATTTAATTAATGATTTAAGAAACACAGAATGGTCACCTATCTTATGCCAGGCCCTGTACTAGATGCAAGGGATAAAACTGAACCAGAGTAAAAAAGATGTCTCCTGTGTTGTCACTTTCATTCTTGTGGAAACAGAGGTACAGACAGGATAAGAATAAACTCCTAAGAACACAGGAAAACAATATGTGAAAATCTGATGAAGAATACTATGGAGGAAATAAGACACAGGCATATGTTGGAGATTAACGATGGAGATTTTTGGATGGCTGCTATAGAATGGGCTGCCGAGGAGTTTTCTCTGGGAACCTGAGCCTGTATTATGAGCAGGGAGACTGGGCCGGTGAACATTTAGGTAGAGGGACCACATAAGTCAAGAGCCCTAAGATGAGAATAGGTCTTTCAGTTTGAGATTCTCTGATCCAGGAAAGGGGCTACTATTTTATCCATTTAATCAAATCAGCTACTCTGTAAAATAGGATTATAAACCCCATTTTATAGATGAGGGCGTGAAGGTTGATTAAAGGATCCAGTATCTCAGAAAATGGTGAAAAACATGCTCTGATCTTCTGACTCTGTGTGTTCTCTCCACATGAAAAGCTACGCTCAGTGTCCTCCCACAGAAGCACCCCCATCCCCTTTTTTTGAGAATAGATCGGGGTGACCCTGAGAGCCTCATAGGGCTGACGTGAGGGTGCCTGCATTGGATTGCTTAGTTCCATCACTTACAGTGGTGACATTCTCAGCCAACCTCTCAGCTCCTCAGTTTCCTCATCTGTAAAACAGTAGTAATGTTTTGTGGGTTGATCAAGATAACACAGGTAGGTGTTAGGACAGTGCCAACGACGTGCAAGCTCTATATAAAGGTTGGCATACATATTTTTTTAATTTTTAAATTTTATTGTAGAGAGGTGGGGAGGGACAGAGGGAAAGAGAATCCATGCAGACTCCATGCTCAACGTGGAGTCGACTTGGCTCCATCCCACGACCCTGGGATTATGACCTGAGCCAAAATCATGAGTCAGATGCTCAACTGACTGAGCCAACCAGGTGCCCCTAAAGGTTGGTATATTTTATCATTTGAGGGAATAAGGCCAGGGAGGCGAATGTCTATAGAATGATGCTGTTGGAACAGGCAGCACCAGCATCTACAAAGGTGGCACAGATAGCAAAGCTTGGCTCCTTTGAAATAGAACGCGGTTTCTTCCTACTTCCTCCGGGTCTCCCTTTTAGGTACTTTCATGTTCTCAGGGTATGTGCCATCACACCCACCCCCAACACACACACACACACACACACACACACACTGCTGCCTCATGCTTGGTCTCTTTGGGCTAAATGTTAAAAGGATGCTCCCAAGAAGCATTTGAGAAGCGATTCCTCCCAGCCTTAGATCAGATGTGTTTTGCAATTCAGGGAGTTAATAAATTGCATATGCTGTACATTACACAGCTCCACCAGGGGGTTATGGGGCAGTGCTTTGTAATAAAACAGATATTTTTGCGGCAAAACATATGACTATTTACCCAAAGCAGGATAAATAAGGACCATCACATCAATTCAGGTTGGGTTTTGTGCCAAATGAGTTATGAAAACACTTTTGTATGCCGAGCCTCCTGGATTTCAGAAATGCAGAGTGTACTCCTTAGGAGAAGATTCCCTTGAAACATTGCAGACCTCAATTCTGCTAAAACATTCGGCTGGCCTCTTCACATGCCAGCTGCTTCTGGGGGCAGTGGAGTGTGGTAGCAGCTCAGACTCCAGGTTCTAGCTGCCCCCCACAATCCCGTTCCTCCTTGTGAGCAACTTTGTAAATGATGTCTTGGCAGGCCACCCCTGAAAAGTGGCCAACCGCTGCACCAGACTATTTCATTCTTATTTGAAGCCAAAATAGTTGTCAGCCATCCAGGTTCCTCCTAACTGTGCATGTCAGCTGATTCTGGAGCCCTCCCAGAGGATCTATTTTTAGCTAAAAGTGGTTTTAATTTTCATATGTATACATTAAATCCACGGAGGTGGGGGGACTTTCCAAATAAGGAACATTGATTCTGAACAACATGAAAGAAATAATTAGTGCTTGAAAAACAGTTCAAAATATGAGTCGAAACCTCTAAGGAATATGGTTAGCGCTGCATTTTTCAGTGGAAGGAAGTTTGCCGGATTAAAAACAGAAAGCGAGGGCGAGTAGGGATGAACCAGGCCAGAAGAAGGATCCAGATTCACATTCTAGGCACTGAGGAAGGGGACAAGACTAGGGGGGTCTGAAATAGAGAGCAACTGGGATTGTCAGGTGGGCACCCATGGGCATGTGGCCCAGTGGCCATCCACTCCTAGTGTCCAGTGGGGCACGGAGGGCACGGGCTAGAACCAAGTCCTTGCCACACTCACCAGGGATGGGAGAAGGGCAACAGCCCTTAGGAAAAGGCATGGGGCCCGGCACATGGCAGCTCTGATCAAGCTTCAAGGCATTTTGTTTATTTTGGAGCAAGGCAGTTCTGGGGTGGGTAAGACCTAAGATCAAGATGTATGTAAATTTTTTTTAATGTCCTAAGTTGCCTGCTTTACTTTTGGGGCAGGCCCATTCAAACTTTTTGTTCTCATCATGTACATTTTTGATCAGGCACTTCTCTGTGGTGGGTATTCTCTCTTTGTGTACCTAAGGAGAGGTTAAAGAGTTCTGTGTTATGAAACACTTTGTCAGCTGTAATTACAATTCAGTGACTTTATCAGTTCTGATGAATCGCGACCAACTCAAGACTTTAAAGAAAAGGAGTTAATGGGAGGAAGCTGTGGAGCTCACAGGTTCATCCAAAGCCCCAAATGAGAAGACCTCAAAAAGGACAGGAAGTAAAGAAGTTCTAAGAGTTTCAGCAACAGGAACTCAGAGTTTAGGACAGTGCTTTTCAAACCTGCTATAGTGAGAGATTGGTTTTTGTTTCAATGCACCACAGACTGTTACTTTTGCAATCAATCAGTCAATGAATCAATCAATAAAAGAGCTGTGAAATTATAATTTTCAATAAATTAAAAACGTGACTCATGTAGAAATACAAGGTGAATACAGGGCCAAACTCACCAGTTAAAAAGCGCTCTAAGGCAGGTCAAAGAACATTGTAGGATCTAGGTATCTGTGGTGATTTAATCAGGAGGAAATGTTAGCATCAGTTTGCTAGTTCACATATAGAGCTGGCTAATGTCCTACAGGGCAGGAAACTATAACCTTTGGAGTTATCTTTTCTGCTTAACATTATTGGCATCTCTACTATACAGAGATCTACAAATCAACATGTAATTTCACTGAGTCTGCAACCTTCAATAAGTAGTAAACAATGAGGCTGTTAACTTGAAAAATAAAACCTCTGGTAATTTCACCAGCAAAAAAAAAAGGTGTGTGTGTTGGGGGGGTGGGGGGTGGTTGGTATTTCGGGATAGCCGAGCATTGCAATCCCAGACAAGCAAGCTGTGGCAAAACCACTGGGGAGTCCACAGCACAAAGCAGAGAACCCCCTCTTTTAGAAAGGAAAGGAGCTAGTCAGGAAGGCTGTTGTAAACAAAAAGGCCATTGGAGTAAACTGGGAGTTTGAAGTACAGAGGCTTTTCATTGGCCGAGTTGTGATGGTCTCTCATTGGCTGAGCTGTTTGGGGGTGGGGAGCCTTTCTTCCTCCTCATGAGATGGGAAAGTAGAGTGTACTTGCCAAGGGGTCTCTTCTTATTGGGTCTGAAATTGGCCATAAGTGGTAGGGCCTGAGAACTTCCCCTACTGAACCTCCCAATTCCATTTTAGTGAGGGTTCTCTCTATTAATTCTCACAAGGTGGGTAAATTACATTTTCCTAGATAATTAAATAATCCTTGAATGGACCTATTAAGTAATGCCTGTATATGACCCTGAAAGAACATTCTTGCCCCCAACACAACATTTTTGTTTTACTTTCAATTTTTTTTGAAGTTTTTAATGTTTATTCATTTTTCAGAGAGAGAGAGAGGGAGTGCGTGAGCAGGGGAGGGGCAGAGAGAGAGGGAGACACCGAATCCAAAGCAGGCTCCAGGCTCTGAGCTGACAGCACAGAGCCGGACATGGGGCTCAAACTCATGAACAGAGAGACCATGACCTGAGCTGAAGTCAGACACCAGTGGGCGTTCCTTACTTTCAAGTTTTAAATAATTTTTCTTAACAATATAATAACATTTTTTGCTATAAAAATGAAAAAGCAAAGACATAGAGAATGTAGGCTTTTAAAAAACTAGACTCATGGGCGTAATATTACTCTATCAAATTGCTTTTTTTAATTAAAAAATTTAATGTTTATTTTTGAGAGACAGACAGAACATAAGCAGGGGAAGGGCAGAGAGAGAGGGAAAGACAAAAATCTAAAGCAGGCTCCAGGCTCTGAGCCATCAGCACAGAGCCCAGTGCGGGGTTCGAACCCATGAACTGTGAGATCATGACCTGAGCCAAAGTCGGTGCTTAACTGACTGAGCCACTCAGGTGCCCCTCAAATTGCTGTATTTATCTTGTCATGGGCCCTTTACAAGGGTTTGGGCACTGGTGTCTGGACCACACCTTTAGCTTTGTAGACCTTAATAGGAGTAGCTGAGCTCACTTACCTTCCAGTTTTGGGTGTCTGCCTTCAAATTCTTGGAAGAGAAGCCAATAGACTCGACATTCGTCAAGAGCCCCCACTGTGATCTGGGAGATAGGTTTGGTAATTAGAGATCCAGTCCCTAAAAAAAGGGCTCCAAGCAAAAACAAAGCAAAACAAAAACATCAGAGGCATTCACACAGTTACTGAGATCTGAGAGCTATGGCCCAAACAAGCTGGGGACCGGGGCAGTGCAGGGTTTTGATCACAGGGAAAGATGTCGATAAACCACCATATTCGAACATCACTTGGGCTTCCACATTTAAGTTTTCAGTCACGTGGCCAACAACTCAAGGTACAACTTCCCAAAATATCACCAGATGACTCATGTTAATAAAGCACAGGTACATTTATTTAAGCCTACTTCCATAAGGAACACCACCTTGACAGAATCTTAGCAACGTCTCAGAAGGTGGAATTCAGAATGGATATTTATAGGGTTTGCGAGGAGGGTCCAGGCTCTCATGATTTAAGGTAGGAAACTGACATCTGGTAAAACTCATGACATACTGATTTAGTATTGGTAGGCATGGCATAGCGAGGTTCTTAGGTAAGCCTTGAATTAAGACCTCCAAGTTGTTTTGATAAATGCTCTGGTGGGCAGACTGCCCCCTCCTGAAACAGTAAAGTTTTTTACTGGTTTAGTCTTATCTTTCTTGAGCAAAGTTTTCTGGTAACAAACAATTCTTTCAAGTTGATACAGTGGTCTTAGTTCTTGGTTCTTAATAGCTGTGCCATATTGATGTGGGTGGTCTCAGCTGTCACAACATGGTACTCTGCATGTTTTCTAGGTCAGAATTTCCTAAACTTCTCTCTACACAACACTGTCCTATAGAATGGTAATAAGAATGCACAATGGAGAACAATATTTTGAAGCTAAGTAAGTTTGGAGAATGCTGGAGGGGCAGGAGGGGTTGGTTTGTATTTTAACTATAGGCCACTTTTAAAATGTGAAAAGTGCGCAGTAAATGTTCCAGAGGCCTACAGACTTGCCTCAGAATGGAACCCCTTACCGGTCAAAAAGAGTTCATTCAATCCTCCCTAAGCCACACACCTTCTACCTGCACCCCAGACTCAGGCTACCTTTCCATTCTCACCTGGGGGCTAGGTTAGAACCGCTCCTCTGAGCCCCAAACCTTGTCTTTCTTCTTGAGGAGAGGGAAAAGTAGAAATATTTTTCTTTTTCATTCTTTCTTTCTGCTGAGCTCATAGGAAAGAAGGTGGAGTAAAATGCTTAGAAATAAACATACCTTTAAAATAGGTTCTGTCACATAATGACTTTGGAGTCAGGCTCAGAAGCCAGACTTTCTGAGACCCAGGGAACCTTCCCATCTGTCTCCCTCTCTAGCAGCCTCCCTGTCTCCTTTACACAGGTTAAAAGGTCCCAGGGTGGGTGGAAACCTCTCCTCCATGCAATCCTGATTTAGCTCTACCTCAGGCTTACAGTAAAATGTTTGCAAATTAGACAGCCCTTTTCTGGCTTTCAGGACTCTTGTTTTGCTTAAGTCATTAGGCCGAATATTAAATCTTTCACTCTCTTTGCACTCCTGATTCAACATCCTAATCCTCCCTACGGCAAAAGATGCCTCTGGCAAAAGAGCAGGGAGGTCAACTAGGAAAATCTGAAAAGAAAGGCACCTAAGTAAATTTTAATAAGATGGCCCCCCTTGCTTGAGGCACAGACCCAGGCTTACAAGCAGGCAGGAAGCCACTGTATAACCACCCAGGAGTTGAAAATAGAGGTTGGTTCTGGAACCCCTCCTGTGGGTTGATGGCTTTAGACAGCTTGCCTGTCTTAGAATTTTTTAAAGATCAGGTAGGTTTGAGTAGGGGTAGAGGCGTCAATACTGGCCATTGGCAGGAGTCAGGAGATCTGGGCAGACTTTAGGGGATTTACAAACCTCTAGGAAGTTATTGGTGACCTGAGCACAAAACCCCTGGTGCTTTTATCTTTATCACTCTGTCTCCACCAAGACTCCAAGCACCAAGACTCCATCTCCAGTATTTATGCCCTTCTAGATGTCACCTGAGTATCTGGGATTGAGACATTTAAAATAAGGGTTAGGTCTGATTTTATTGAGTATTTTAAAAAGGCAGCAAAATGTTATGTTCTACCTCTTCGGATCCCACCAGCTTTGGACTATCCCAGGGAGAGGAGCCAACATTTCCCGAAGCTTCCCAGGCTGGGTACATGCTTTTTACCATCCCAACTCTGGTCCTCATAGCATCTGTGACAGGCAAACCCCCAGGCTCTGCAATCTGAGCCCTGGGATCTAAGTGCAACCTGTCAGCCTTAGTAGCTCTGTGGCCTGGGTGCAGTAACTTAACTTCTCAGGGCTTCTGTTCCTTCTAAAAGGCAAGCATCAGTGAGGTACTGAAGGTGAATCTAAAGCTGACACACAGACACTGCTCAGTAAATGGTAGTTATTTATATCAATTAATGCTATTTAATGATGGGCTTCCAAACCTCATTTTGAGCTCTGTGACTAAATGATATATACTGTACTACATACAGATTTTGTTCAGGCTCTATCCTATCCCTCCAGATATTTTCCACTTTGCAATGGGAGGCACTCACCTCCCCAGTGGAGCCTCCTGTTTCTCCTCCTACCCACACGCTTAATCCCATAAACCGGCTCTGGGCACAGGTACCTGGTTGAGGGGCCCAAATGTTTGTAGTTTATTATTAAAATGTTTGCCGTTACATTTACACAGTGCCCGACTGGGTTGATTGCTTCATATATCGACAGTACTAAAGCGCATACTGAATGTTTTGCCTGCCAAGGGCCTTCATCTCATTCAGCCTGAGCATATATAAAAGTGATTGGAATGGGAGCGTTTGCTCTGTTATTTTGGTGATGGATTTAGGGAAATGGAAAATAGCAAATTGCTTTGTTTCTGGACCTTTGCCAGGTCCTTCCTGGTTATGGATACCGCTTGCCTGGTTGATTGAAGAAGGCCAGCTGCTATTCCAATAGCTTAAATCAATGGCCAACGGTGCCGATTCGCACGTGTGTCATGCTCAGTGCAGTGACACGCATGTTATAACTACCAATTAATAACTTTTCTATTATGTATCAATACGATGCTGTATTTCACAAGTGGATCAGCCCTTTAATACTAACATTGACACTGAGGTCAACTCCACTTTTATTACGTCCTTGAGGAGATTTAGATACAACTCCCGTCCTCGAGTACAGAAGTCCATGCAACAACCTCAGTTTCTACATTTATAAAACAGACTGAGTAAGGCCCAGGTCCTGGGGCTGGGAAAATACAATGAGATGCAGTCTTTGAGAGCATTTTTAAAGACGTGAAGCATCACCCTCTGATATCCGGTGCCTCTTTAGGAAAGATTTCCGTCTGTGTTTACGTCAACTCTTTCACATGGAATGTGTGGTTGACTTACTATATGCAACATCAGTTTCCAGTGTTTTGTTGTTATTTTTACTTTTGCGTGATATGTTTGGAAAAGGCACATGGCCAGGGGTGACTCAGTGGCTGAGCTTATCTATGACATGTCACGTGAAAGTGTTTGGGTTGATTAAGGCTTCGTTCAGTCTGTGCCTCTGGGCTATCTTGCATGGAGGCCTAAGCCTGAACTTTGGGTGGTTTTATTGGCTGGGGTCTCCAGTAAGATGACTCAGAGATGGACATTGGTATGTGGGAAGTTTATTAGGGAGTGCTTTGGGGGTGGGCACATGGAGCAGAGCTGGGTACAGGAGAAACTGCTCTGATACAGTCTCACCAAAGACTCAGCCAATCTCCAGGGATCTCTGAAGCCAGCATGCCCCTTCGGAGTAGTCTCGAACTGGGTGAGAGAACCAGGCCTTTTTAGCTCAACGGTGATCTGTCACTGGATGTGGGCCATGGGAAAGAAGTACGATCCTAGGGGAGAAGACCCTCTATAGCCAAGGCGTTTCCAGAGAGGGGCTGACAGTCAAAGATGGTCCCCAAAGGCGGGGAAAATAAATCCTTCAGCCCTGAAGAGAAATCTGACAGGCGCATTGCAGCGTCCACTATAGTTAGGTCTAAAACAAAGCCATCTGGCACCCACTGAGATAGCTCCCAGTGGTCACTGCCGCCCTTGGAGACAGACACCCACTTCCTAGCATTTTGACCTGGCACGGTGGTGGGGAGGAGGCTGAAGACTGACTGCTTCCCCCTGTGGTACCATAGCTAAGCACTGGTTGGTGACCCCTGTACCTCCTTCTCTTCCTAGCTTCCATTCTTCTGAGCATGGCAGCACGCCGTATCCACCCCCACCTTCTGAAGTAGCACTCACTGGTGTTTGTCTGTTTGTTTGTGAATCTGTAATCCCATAGAATTTCTATCTTTCAGGAGTTTTACCTTTCAGGTATCCTATCATTAACTTTCACATATGATTATTTGTGTGTGTGATTATTTTTGTCATTATTTTAGGCGTCTCTGTTTCTATTAATTCAGGTAGAAATAAGTTCTCAGCTTAGTCTACCATCTTGACTAAAAGTCCTCATAGTGTTATAAAGATGGATTTTAATGTGTAAAAATATACAAATTTTTTAAGCAGAAGACGAATAACATAATGTTTTTAGTGATTTTTTTTTTCACAAAATAAAGATAGACTAGAATTTTCTAAAGGAATAGAATAAAGAGGATGCTGAGGTCATAAAAACAATTCTCTTGACCCATCCATTCTAAACTCTTGAGAGCAGAGGCAGAATCCATCTCAGGATTTTGAAAATGGAAATTAATTATGGATATGCCGGAGCATGTGACGTTTGAAGGTGTATTGGGCCGATGATCCTCGACACTTGTAAGAGGAGGGGCCGGATGCTTTGGGAAACGTTAACAGAACTTTGCTCCCTGTCGCATTTGCTCCTGGTATTACATATTCAATCTGAACTCTCTAGGAAGGGCAAATGATCCAGTTGAGAAAGACTTCTTGAAAAAGAAATATTATTTAATTAATGTCTGTGTCGATGGTGATTGATGTATGAGGTCACCTGAGGACAGTTCACACTCTTCTGGATGTTTCCTTGCTTTCTTTTACCATATTTGATAGTGTGTTCTACAGATCCAGGCTATATTTAAAATTTCCAGAATTAAAAAAAAATAGATACAAATTTTTTTTTATGTACAAGTATGTTACTCAGAGCCCAATTTATAATAAGGAAAATTCAGAAACAGCTCATGGAAGAGCTACATAAATTCTGATACACCCATATGACTGAGTATTATGTGGCCCTGAAAATACATTCCTGAAAAATATTTAAAGACACCGAAAAATGTCACGATCAGATGCTAAGTGAGAAAAGCAAAATGCAACACAGTGTAAATGTAAAACCAATTAGATCTGAAATGCTGTATTTGTTTTTAAAAAGCCTGCTAGAATATACTCCCCTGGAATTTCCTCAACACTAATACTAGGCTTATTTATTAAATGTTATTAGGTAAATATTTTTTTGTAGCCTAGTGAGTACAAGAGGGTTTATTATGTAACTGTTTTCCTTAACAAAATGCTTATTTTAGAAAGTAGAGGAAAGCCAAAATGTATTTCCTTCACAAAACCCTACAACTTGGGTATGTCCATCATCTTTCCTGCCCCCGAGTCTCTCTTCACTGTTGGCATTACCCATTGGATGGAGCCCTTCCAGGATGGCAACCCTGAGGGGCTGCAGTTCTTAGTCAATGCATGCTCTTCTGCACCTAATGTTGTGGCTCCAAGCAAGTTACCTATAACTTCTCTGAATCTCAGTTCTCCAGTCTGTAAGATGGGTGCAGTAATCATACCTGATTCTACTTGTCTGGTGTAGATTAAATGAAGTAATGCATAAAGTGCAAGGCACAGTGAGGAGACCATCACTCGATGTGTTTTAAAGATAAGTGATTAACTAGGGGCAAGAAACAAATGGCCAGAAAGCATTTCCAGCCTCTACACTGCTCCCCACTGCATCAGACCCAGGAGTACCCTGAGGTTCAGTGGGACGTGGGGGTATCGTTGAGCCACGAACACAAAGTCACATTGCTGCAGATCTCCTGGCCTCCTCTTACTTTCCCTGGTGCATTTCTGTGTGGTGTCTACTCTAACATGTGTTCTCCTTAGAGCAGACTTGGAAGGAGTGGGAGGTCGTTGTGCTCCATTTTAGGAGGAACATTTGACAGAAGTAAGTGGCTATAAAATATAAACAGGTTAACATTTTGTTATTTGGATTTCAATGTGAAAATTTGATTTATTATGTAACTCGTGTTTTATCACAGAGGTGACCGATGTCTGTGATTGAAAATTGGATTCCAGAATGTTGTCCCAGCCTGCGGCACTTTCTAGATAAACATTCTAGAGTGGTGTTTTGGCATTTTCTTCACCAAAATGACGTATATGTTAAAAAATATATAGGTGTTTGGAAAATAGTATGTCAGAATATTAGCAGTTATTATTTCTGGGTGGTTGGATTACAAGCAATATTCACTTTTTCTTTGACTTTCTTCTCACCTCCCTTTTTAATAGTGAGGCTGTATTGTTTGTATTTTAAAGAAAATGATGTTCATAGGGCACCTGAGTGGCTCAGTCAGTTGAGCGTCCAACTTCAGCTCAGGTTATGATCTCGTGGTCCGTGAATTCGAGCCCCGCGCTGGGCTCTGTGCTGACAGCTTGGAGTCTGCTTTGGATTCTGTGTATCCCTCTCTCTCTGCCCCTCCTCTGCTTGTGCTCTGACTCTCTCACTCTCACAAATTAATAAATGTTAAAATTAAAGAAAAAAAGAAAATGATGTTGCTTTAAAAAAATCCCCTAACAATAAGCTGTAGAGAAATACCTTAAGTTCAGCACACTTGATTTAGAAAAGCCTGAATACACACACACACACACACACACACACACACTGATTTTTTTTCTTCCCGTTGCATAAAATTGACATTGTAACTTATTGACATTGTAACATGTAACTTATGATTCATTTTACACTTCTGATTTCGTAAGTTATTGCCATCGTGTGAAATAAGGTACCCAAGTGTTTCAACCATATTAACGGCATATACTAAGTGCTAATCTTTACTAGTAGAATATTACCAGGATCAGGCAAGGTCCAGCTGCCCTGCCACGAATCCACTCAGCCCCCTCAGAGGCAGGCATTAGTATCATCCCCATTTGACAGACGTGGAGACCAGGCACGGGATCACTCCCTTCCCGAGGTCCCACAGATTCCATCTGGGCAGTCTGGCTCCATAGTCTCTTCCGTCTGCCTCTGCTGTCTCTGACTGATGCACACGCGTTTCAGGCAAACCTGTGGAGAGCTGCATGTTAGCTGGCTGGCTATTCGCGTGGTCAGCTCTGCTGGAGGGGGCTGCAGGGTCACATGTGTTGTCTCATTTCTTTTTTTTTTTTTTTTTTTTTTTAACTTTTTAGCGTTTATGTATTTTTGAGATAGAGAGAGAGTGAGCACGAGTGGGGGAGGGACAGAGAGAGCGGAGGGAGACACAGAATCCAAAGCAGGCTCTAGGCTCTGAGCTGCTGGCACAGAGCCCAGTGCGGGGCTCGAACTCACAAACTGTAAGATCATGACGTGAGCCGAAGTCGGACACTCAACTGACTGAGCCACCCAGGTGCCCTCTTGTTGTCTCACTTCTTAACCGCGCTGGAGAAAACATGAGCAGGGGCCAAGGGTGATTTTTATTTTCTCTGGTTTCTTTCCTGCCTTCCATCCTTCCGTTCTTCATCCTCTTCCTTCCTTCTTCCCCACTTCCTCCCACTCTCCCTCCCTCCCTTGCTTTATTCCTTGCTTCTTTCTTTCATCCTTTTTGGAAAACACAAACCAAAAGGGCATACAAAATAATATTTAATTAAAAAAATCTACTCATACTCTTAGTAGGATTTTTACCAAGCCCTTTTGTTTTCTGTTCACTCTTTCTGGTATGAATAATGCCCGCTCTATTTCTTGGCTTATTAGAAAGAAACATAGTGTTTTGATTTTTTAAAAAGAAACTGTTTAAGTGAAGGGTGCCTGTGTAAGCCTACCATTTTTAATGCAAGGATTCAATAAATCCTAGACTTTGCATCTAATGTGTCGAGGTCTGAAGAGATCTGTCCTATGAGAGAGTTCACTAATTTCAATTATCTGATTTTTATTATCACCTTCTGTGGGTCGGAGAGACAGGATTTTATAGAATGCTGTCACCTGAGGCTGTGACAATGGGGTTTCACACCATTAAATCCAGAAAGCATAAGAGAAAGGATAAGAAATGAGAGGGCTTAAAGACATGCTAGTTTTATCGTGAAAAATAGGACCTAGTGAGCGGCTATGAGACATAAAAGTAGGGGGTGCTCACTCGTGATCCATGCCTTTGCATGTGAACTGCTTCTATGAATAATTAATTTCATGTTAATTATTATTCTCATCACCATTGTATCACTGCAGTTGTACTTAGTAGCGAGGAAAAGGGCAGGTAGCATGATGTAGGGAAAGCTCTCAGACTCGAGTGTGCATCAGAATCACAGAGTGGGGAGAATGTGTTTGCAAAATGCAGGTTGCCAGGTCTCATGCTGATGCCAGCCCTTACGCTCAGTTCAGACTGGTACGACTGGGGTGGAACCTGGGAATATGCATCCTTGTCAAGCATCTCAGTCGATTCTAATGCGGGCGGTATGAGGACGACACTCAGAGACACTGGTGTGGAGCCCACGCTTTGTCACCCATTCGTCTCAACACCATTTATCTTCCCAGCACCTCTTTGGCCCAATATTTAGTCAGAATTTGTTTCTCACCCGTATGAGAGGGGTACATAAGCCCACTCTTTGCTCTCAGAGCTGCCTGTCTGGGGCAAGGCAGCACAGTGGAGACATAGCCATCATGCTGATCATAGGGGTCATCACCATCTCCAGTCCTTGCTCTGTGCCTGGGACAGTGTTGGGGCTTCGTGAACACAGCATATTCCTAAAGAGCTCACTGATTGGAGCCCAATTGCTTGGGTCCAGATCTTGACTCTTCAACTTGCTGTGTAGTCTTGGGCAAATTATTTAACCTCCTGGTGCCTCAGTTTCCTCATATGTAAAATAGGGATATTTGTAATACCCACATCTTAGGTTCTTTGGGGGATGTATTAATTTTTTTAACGTTTTATTTATTTTTGAGAGACAGAGTGCGAACAGGGGAAGGGCGGAGAGAGAGAGACAGTATCCGAAGCAGGCTCCAGGTTCTGAGCTGTCAGCCTAGAGCCTGACACAGGGATCGAACCCACCAACCATGAGATCATGACCTGAGCCGACGTCGAATGCTTAACCGACTGAGGCACCCAGGCACCCCTAGGGAATGTATTTAAAAATTACTATAGGGGCGCCTGGATGGCTCAGTTGGTTAAGCATCCAACATTGGCTCAGGTCATGATCTCATGGTTGATGAGTTTGAGCCCCATGTTGGGCTCTCTGCTGTCAGCATGGAGCCCGTTTCCCATTCTCTGTCTCCCTCTCTCTGCTTCTGCCTCTCTCTCTCTCTCTCTCAAATAAATATTTTAAAAATTACTATAAATAAAACTCCTAGAACAATGTCTGGCCAATAATCAAGTGTCATGTAAGTGTTAAATAAATATAACCATTGTTGATCAAATTCGTGCATGTACACATGTTCTCTCTTTCCTTTTCCTACTTTATTGCCAACATAATGCAGATGTATTCTAGTAGCTGACAGACTTTTAAAGTGGAGACCAGTTTTTGGAGCCTCTGTGCCTTGGGGAAGGAAATCTGCAGGTATTAGATGGGTTTGGCAGCCAGCAGAGGCATGCAGCTGGGGAAGGGAGACTCCCTGGGGTGGGGGTTTTAGAAGAGAGAGCTGGATTCAGTTCTTCTAACTAGGAGAGCTGACGGGTAACAAAACGAGGCTCCCTCAGTTGTCTGATGTAGCAGACAAAGCAAGATATTTAGTTAATAGCAGCAGCCTGGTGCCTATAATTTTCAAGTCCTGGGAGGCACATTATGTTGCCCAGAGTAAGCAGAGAGGTAGAGGAGGGAAGTAAGAAGAGTTAGGGAGAATCTATTTCCCGTGTCCCTTGTTGTAGTATTTGACTCACCTCAAGTTAACACTAATAGAACATTTGCTCAGAAATGTCATCGCTGAAATAAACGCGTTAAATTTAAACTCTGACTGCCCCAATTCATCTGTTATGTAGTTGAACTGGGAACAGCTCAGACTTAAAAGGGATCTCCAAGTTTTTCTCAGCCAACAAGACTTAGGCCACTTTGTTTTCTCAGATTGTGCAGACTTGTCCAATTTTTGGATGAAAGTCCTTTGGATACTCGGCAACCATACTATTTTTCCTCCAATCGTCGACTTAAAATATAAAGCAGAAGCTGTGAAAGAAAAAAAAAAAAAAAAAACCAACCCAAAGTTCCTTCACATCTTTATTTTCTAGCCAACTATGGCTTTAGTCTGAAGCTCTCTCTTTTAGGGAGAAAAATCACATTTGTACATTTTCTCGTGGTTGGCTGGACTTACCCACAGATTCTTGGGTGATATTCAGGAGGATGCTTTGTGTTTTGGCTGTGTTGGAATTTTTCTTCGGGGACTATATATAGCAGTGGAGGGGGGTGGTGTTCAGCTCTTTCTCAGCCTAGAACTATCTCATCCTTTTGCAAGAGATGCATACAGAGACCATAGCACGTTGGGAACTATTTTTTTGCTTTCCATTGTAACACTTTTAATATAAAATAGATTTTCGTAGTTTGGTTACAGATGCAGTATACTGTGGAAAATTTGGTTACCCTGAAAAAGCACAATGAAGGAAATAAAACCATAAAGGACCCACAAAGAAATAACTAGTTTTATGTGTTTTTTTCCTATTTATCCAGTCATCCATCCATCCATCCATCCTTCCTTCCTTCCATCCATCCATGTATTCATCTTTCCGTCTCTCCACCCCTTCATGCTTTCACTCATCCCGGGAAGAAATAATGGTACCTTAAGAGTACTCTTAAGGTAAGGTATAGTAGTGATGATGATATAGGCCCTTTGTGGCGTGCTTTATGCTTTCAAATCCTGGCTGTGCCCAGCACTTTCTGTAACCTTGGGCAAGTTTTTATGGTTTCTTTTCCTCTCTTATAAAACGACGTTAATAATAGTGCCTCCTTATACATTGTGTCAGGATTTAATGATATAATCCATATAAGATGATTGGCAAAGTGCCTGACATAAAGGGAAGTTCTGAATAGATATTAGCTATCCTCATCATTATCGTGACTCTGGCTTATTTCATAGAGTTACCAAGCTCTGATAAGAAAACATATAGAAACTACTTAATTCAGTGCATAGATATTATGATTGTAAATGCAGCAATATACAGATGTGTATTTTGTTTGTGTTACTGATATCCGAGCCCCGTGTTGGGCTCTGTGCTGACAGGTTGGGGCCTGAGGTCTGCTTCAGATTCTGTGTCTCCCTCTCTCTCTGCCCTTCCCCTGCTCACAGTCTGTCTGTCTGTCTGTCTGTCTCTCTCTCTCTCTCTCTCAGAAAAAAACATTAAAACAAATAAATAATAATAAATAAATACATAAATGCTATTTTAATAACCAAAAATATTCTATAGTAAATGTATTCATAACCAATCTGTCACAGCTATTCATTTAGAATATATCAAATTTCTGTGGTTATAAATAATGCTGTGATGAACATGTCTGTTCGGTTATTTCCTTAGACTAAATTTCTAGGAGTGAAATTGCTGGTTATATGTTGTATACATTTTACACCTTAACAATATTGCCACAGTGCCCACCAAAAAGTCTACACCATTCTCCATTTCCGACCATGGACGCGACGGCCTGATTTTCTGCACTCTTGCCAGCCTTATGTGTTATTGCTGCAAACGTTTGCCATTCTGTAGACAAAACATACGCTCTCATTGCTATTTTATTACTTGCTTTTATTTAATTAACCAGCATAGTTAAACTTTGTCATATGTTTGGTCCATATGACCAAAACTTTTGACCATATTTATTTCTACTTCTTCAAACTGTAAACTCAATAATATTTGTGCACTTTTCCATTGAGTTGTTTGTTCTTTTCTTAATGGTTGTGCCAGAGTTTAAAATTTGATTTTCTAATGGGAAGGCTTTGGGATTGACTCTTCCAATTTATGAAAATTGGCTAAACCGTTCCTGCATTTGCTGCGAGTGCCTACAGTTTACAGTATTCCTTTAGCCAAGGATGTATTCAGTCAAGTGCTGTTGGACTTGAACCCACTCCTAAGTGCCCTGGACACTTCTTACCACCCTACCTTTCATTGGATCTCATTTCATTTCTGTGATGTTTTCCTGCTTCTTCTAGATTTCAAGTTCATTTTGCTCATTGAAGAAAAATAGTACGTAACAACGGTAGATACCCACTGCTTTTCGTCTGCCTCCCATGTGTCTCGTCTGGGCTGCATTCTCGTTGTTTTTTTGTACTTCGTTTTCAGCCTGAGCTTGTTAGATGACTCTTTGTGCAATCACATCCGTGCAGATTTCTCACCCCAGAAGCCTCCCTTTAAATATGGTGAAGAGGCTACCCAACGACTTCCCTTTAATATGTAGAGAATAGCGCTTTAAATCTTGTGCCTAAAGATTCATCTTCACTAATGGCCTAGTGCAGAAGTCAGCAGACTTTTCTGTAAAGGGCCGGATAATATATATTTTCAGCCATGCTGGCCACACGGGCTGTGTTGTAACTAAGCACAGAGACAGCCATGGACAATAGGGAAAACACCTGCCTGGCTGCGTTCCAGTGAAATTTTACTTATAAAACAGGCAGAGATTCAGTGTGGTACATGGGTGATCGTTTGCCCACTGCTGGTCTAAATAAGAGAAAAGAATGGTAAAGGGAGTGATGTGGGAGAATACATTTTAGCTCATTACTCCCTAAGGGCAAAGTGCCTTCAACATTACCAGCCTATGGACTTGATTAGGTGGAGAATTCCCTGGAGGACTGCCTTTCCTCCCTGCCATCCCTCCTCCCCCACAGCCCTAAGAGAATCCAGCCTGGAGGGAAGGACCCAGGCAGAAAACACCTGGGGAGAGGAAGAAAAGAAAGGGAGAAGCATGTCCAAATGGGACACCAGCCACTCACCACACTCCAAAGCTAAGGGTGGCTTGAAGCATGATGCAAGCCTACTCCGGGGGGTGCAAAATACGGGAAGCCATGGTGTGCTGGTCCCTGGATCGCATTTCTGAATCTCACCAGTTTTCTTTTGACTCAGTATTAATCCGGAAAGCTATTGTTTTAGCTGAAAGGGCTGTGTGTCAGGTATTTATTTCACTTGATAATATTGATGGGATTTGTTTGTTTTTTATTTTTGTCTCTTTGATTAGCCACCTAAGGCATTATTTTTCTGAGACCCAAGCTCCATAACGACCTTTTGTAAAACAACACATGTGCACTCCGAAGGCCCTGTCTGTCTCCTCTCCCGGCCTTGTCATGGAAAGAGAAATCAGGCCACCGCCTCATTACAGCCTGCCTTCCTTGTAAGCTTTGTGCCATCTACAATAATAAAGGGAAAACGTTTAATCTGGCCGTGGCAGGGACTGCTGGTAAGAAAGGGGACTGGGGGGTCATGGGACCCACGTGACTGATCACATCCCTCCTTCTCTGTATGTCTCAGTGTCCTTCTCTGTCAAGTGAGGGGTTTGGACTAGAAATAGAATGATACGTGTGTGGCAGGTGTCCCGTTGCTGTGTCCTCACTGCCTCTGAAAGGCATTGCTGCACAATCTCTGTGTTCTCCCTGGTCCCCTGGAGAGAAAGCCTTCTTGATGCAGGCCTGCTGGACTGGCTGTTCCCACCCCATCAGGGGATGGTCTCGAAGGCTCCTGTGCCATTGAAGTTTGTGATTCTTAACATGGAACTCAGACTGGTTCTATGGGGTTATTCGCTGCCATGGTCAGCGGCAGTGCTGAAACATCGTCCTTGTAGCTGCCCCTAAGTGTAATTAAGCCCCTTGAAATGTAAACTCTGCCCAATGAATGGACGTTTGCAATTCGCCTCTGGGTTTTAGGGGCAATAGTTTTTCATTTTCTGTCTTAGGACCTGTTATGAAGTGACTGTCTTGAGCAAGCCGAGGAAACGGAGGCTACTGTCCGTTCACCCGACTCTGTTTGTGTTTCATTGCCTGGGATGTTTTAAGATCCTGTGCCTTCAATAGATTTCCTGAGCTAATAGTTTGTCTTATTTACTTCGCTAGGCTGTAATCGTTGCTGCGGCTGACCATTTTGATAAGCGACTTGTGAGAAACATTCTCACATGAATGAGAGTCACTCTTTAGGTGGTTCTCCTTAACCTGTTTTCAATCACAGAAAATAATTCCCTGGGAAATCTTTTCTTTGATTCAAAAAATACCCCTTAAATATTTAAATACCATCATCCTGAATAATGTTGAATTGATTTATACATGAGATTAACCATAGCACCCTTGATTAGGGAAACTTGTGCTTGATCTGTCTATCCATCTCTCTCTCTCTGTCTCTCTCTCCCCCTCCCTCCCTCTCTGTCTCTCTGTCTCTGTCTCTCTTTCTATGTGTTCTCCTGGCTTCATAAATGAATTAGGTAACTCACTTCCGGTGGAGCAGAGTGGAGAAAGACATACACGTAGGAAATTAGGATAGAGTTGGGGGAAGTCTGGCACCCATTCTGTGTCTCACGTACAGACACTAAAGATGGTCTGTAAATATGGAAACTTGTTAATAGACAAAGCGAAGAGGAAGATTTTGCCGGGTCTTTGGTTCACAGTGTCCATAGGATATAAGCATTGCTCAAATCATGCTGCTATTTCTTTGGTATTGAGACCTAACAGACTTTTCTGCTATGGGTTCTGACACAGGAGGCACACGTGATAAAGTTGCCTCTGTCTGTATTACATTTCAACATTGCTTTAGACAAAGCAAAAAAAAAAAAAAATCTGTGTCTTTTTTTTTTTTTTTTTTTTTCCAGTTCTAGAACGCATGCATCTAAAAGGGCATGGATTTAGGGTTTTTAGAAGGAAGCCTATTCACAGAGAGGGTCATTCAAGAAAGGGAAGGCCTTTCTTTGGAGGTGCAATGGGTCACAGATCTCCATAGGAAATGTATTTATAATATCAATGTAGTTTGGGATATTGCTTCCCGGTGCTTTGTTTTTTAATATCTTAACACCCCCACAGACTCAGTGCTATATCTGACTAAGCTGGATCCAACATACAAAGCAGTAGCATCTCAATGCGTTTCTGATAAGTCACCTGGTCTTGATGATTCTGAGACACTGATCACTGAATGCTGGTTCCGGGCACAGGGATCCGCTTCCAGAATCTTCATGCAGGTTGATAAAGAAGGATCCCAGATGAGCATGGGTAATGAATGACCTGGCAGCCTGGTCTAGAAAGGATGCTCAGAGCAGGAGATCTTGACTAAGAGCCGCCCATGGCTGCAATTGTCTGGGACACACATTTGCACCAGTTGGGAAGCCCCAGAACCTTCAGTGAGGAGTAGGAGTTTGGTCTCTTGCCACCACTGCCAGCCTCAGCTTCTTGGAAAGGCCAGGGACTTCGTGAGCATCTCAAGCCCCTTTCTTTACTGTTCCTTTGCTAGAGTTGAAAATATAACCGAGGTGGGCCCTCTGAGGTCAGTTCTCCTGCCTCAGTGGAATCTGAGGTCTCGGCCATAGAGTCCTCATAGATGTAATTGCCCTTCACAGCGAGTAAAATTAAGTGACGTTTATAAGCTATCCTTGCATTTATTGCCCTACTCAGTCTTCACAGAAACTATAAATCTGGCAGGCCCAAGGGTCTTATCTCCATTTGGAGGTAGGTACCTGGATGGAGCCCAGAAGATTTAGAGGACTGTGATGTCAAGTCACAGAGGAGGGCTTTTCATAGCTTGTTTCTGTTGTTATTATTTGATTTCTGTAGTATCTTGGGACTCACTTCATACTTCCCCAGCCCCCAGAGGAGTAGCATCTAGTGTGGCTTTCCCTGAACCCCATCCCCATCAGAGGCTCTGGGTGAAATGAGTTTCCTGCTGGAAATTATTGGGAAAATTTGTGTTATTGGGAAAATTACCTCACTCTTGGAGACTCTTAACTTCCTGTGTATTGAACAGGTCCTCCAAAAAGAAGCAGGTTTTGTGGCACTCAGCATTTCCCAAAACCTTTTAGTTTTTAACCTCGTGATGCATTTAGAGGAGAGGACAAAGAATACACTTCGGGAAATTCTGTTCCAGAGCCATGGGTACCTCGCTAAGGCTAAGACTCGAGGACTGTCCTTCCTTCATCCTAGATTCCCCTGTATTGAGATATAGTAAGAACTCAACACAATGTTGAAGATATTAAATTTCATTGGTCGAAGGCCTTGGAATTGTCCACAGTACACCGTGTCTCAAGTAGACCGCTCCATTGTGTCTCTACCTGTCGATGCACTTGTCCAACACTTATTATCATTTTTTGGATCAGAAAATACCATCCTAGTAGAACCAAGAATGGTCCATGCTACAGAGAAGTGTGTTGTGGGTTGTGAATTCCAGTGATCATGGCGTTGAGCAGACTGTGGCTTATACTTTATCTCATGGCCCTGACTTGACGAACAGACCACACTTTAGATTCCCATATGATCCAGCAAAATAGCGACCTATTCAAGAATGAAGTCATTTAGAAATCCCACACCCGTCTCATGAGTCAGCAAGAGTGAGTCCTGCACATATGAGTGCTTCTTAAAGCTTTACTCTAACCTCAGAAAGTCCTTATCATACAGATGAGGACGGTAAGGCTCGGGGAACCCTGCCGTCACTCTGGGCAGTTTTGACTCCTCATCATAACTCCCACTCAGAGCTCTGTGATCTTGTGCAAGTTAAGTAACCTTTCTGGGCTTCTGTTTCCACACCTGTGAAACCGGGATGATGCTATTACCTCCTGCTAACATTGTCATGAAGAATAAAGGAGTCAACACACATAAAATGCTTAGAACCAGGAACTGAAAGCACTTGAGAAGAATGAGCTGTTATTTAATATATGCAATTTTCTCACACCTACACAGCACATATGCACACACACACACACACAGCCTAGCCTCACTCAGCTTATTCAACAAGACTGTTCCAGGTGAGATTTAACTATTTCCAAAGATCAACTCCACTTTCCATGAACAACGATTTTCCTTCATAAAGCTTATTGGGGGTGTTGTGTTGCCTCCTCTGAACACAGTTCTCATAAGAGGAAACCAAAAAAAAAAAAAAAAAATTGGCAAATAAATCTGGTTAGAGGAAGTGAGCCACATCACTCGATATCTACTTTGAAGGAGAAAATAGTCATTTCAGTTTGCAAATTATTGTCTCTTTACTTCATTACATACCAGAAGGGAGTTTGGGATGAGAGGTCTAGAAAGTATAACAAAACCACTACAAATTATTCTGTAGCATTTGGCATTTAATTTAAAATAACCAGGAAAACAACTAATTGAAATGCTCAGTGTGGCTTTTTTTTTTTTTTTTTTTTCATGCAACAGTATCTTGACTGAGTTTTCCAAATTACTAAAAGCATTTAGGCATTTCTGGGAATTTGGACCTAGTAACCCTTTAGCTCTTTTTATTTAGAGTTCTGGCATTTTTTCACTAGTGTCAAATACAATAATTAGTTTTCACAGATACTGAAATTGTTAGAGTAATTGCTAAACACAGTTCCACATTTGGCCCTCCAAGACAAAGTTTGTAAAATTTGTGAGCTGTGAACAGTAACTTTACTTGGCCTGACAATTGTCTAAGAGATGCATCCTCAGTGAATGAGAGAGGGAAAACAGTGAAATGAGACGTCAGAGTCATTGCGATTTGAATTGTGGACAACCGTAATCCCTGAGTTCTGTGTAAATTAGTCGTCATAGATTGAAAACAAACAAACTCGAAGAGATAAACCTCACACTCACTACAGCCAATTAGATATTCAAAGGAAAATTCTCAGTTTTTAATATGTGACAAAATCACATAAATACGTATGTGTTGGCATCAGCAGTTTTGACAGATGTGGCTTAAAAATAGGAGAAATGCACAAACAGATACAGGCAATTCTAATGTGGCCTAAGCCAATAGCGAGAAGTATTAACAGCATGCCAAGTCTTTGCTCCAAAGAGAAGTGACTGCCATGTAAACAGAGTTGGAGTGTAGACGGAGTCAAGTAATGAGCTTCTAATAACTGGAAATGTACAAATGTAGTTAATTTATGATAAAGTGCAAATTTTCTCTGTGGGTAATTGCTATGGATTAAACGTTTGCATCTCCTCAAAATTCATTTGTGCAAACTCTCATCCCCAGTATGATTGTATTTGGAGATATGGCCTTTGGGAGGTAATTAGGTCATGGGGGTGGAGCCTTCACGATGGGATTAGTGCCCTTAGAAGAAAAGACACAGAGAAAATGAGGAAGGACAGCCATCAGGCCAGTGTGTAGGTCTGATCCTGGGTCCGAGAGAAGGGAAGGAGGGCAGACTGAGTGGATGTATCTGAGACTGTCAGGCAGTTCTGAGGAAATTCAGCAATGCTGTCAGGGAATCCTTGAGCCCAAACCGGCCATCCCAGGAGTCATGAGTGCGTCGGGAATGGTGCTGCCTTGGTATCGTTTTTGTGCTCAGTAACTGGATGGGAGTAGCATGTGAATGCACGGCCTTGGTAAGAAATGTGGCAATGGGTTTTGGTTTATAACTGCTGGGTTTGTTGTTGTAAATACTCCCTTTAGTTAGAAATCTGAGAAGTGCATCTTCATGGCTACCACAGAGGTGTATACAAAATTTTAGCTCAATGAATGAAGAAGGAAGGAAGGGAGGAAGGAAGGAAGGAAGGGAGGGAGGGAGGGAGGGAGGAAGGAAGGGAGGAAGGGAGGATGGAAAGAAGGAAGGAAGGAAAGAAGGAAGAAGGGAGGAAGGAAGGAAGGAAAGAAGGAAGGAATTACTAACTCATATTTATGTACCTGCCTGTTCCTCCAGGTTTATAGCCTCACTTTTGTCTCTATTAGCTATTTTTTTATTGAGCATCTATTATGTGCAAAGTAATTTACGTGTAATGCCTCATTTGATTCTCATAGAAGCTCTAGGTACCATTATTATCCATCTCCATTTCATAGATGAGGAAAATGAGGTTCCAAATAGGTTATGTAATTTTCCCAAGCTCAGAAGCGACCAAGTGGAAGCTCTCTGTTTTATAAAGTTTGTACTTAAACGTACACCCTTAGCTGTTAATGCTCTGTGTTATTAATGTCTAGTGAATGCAGGTACAGAGAGGTGCACTGCCCCGTAGAGGAAGCTTCTGAAAATAGCAAGGAACAGGGGCATAGGAATGCATCCCAGACTTAGGCAGGTAACGAAGATATTCATCCATGAACGTGTAGTGATCATTCCTTCATTCTTCCATTCGTCATTGGACATCTATTCATTTGTTCATCGACTCAGCGAACATTTATCAAATGCCTTTACATGGGCTGAGTTTCAGTCTTTAAGTCCTTGGGGCACTCACTGTCCACACTGTCCAGTCCAGTAGGCAACATGGGGTTATTAAGCATCTGAAGTGTTGGTGGCCAAACTGAGACGTGCTGTGAGTATAGAATATACATGGGGTTAGTAATGGGAAAAAATTATAAAAGCAATCTCATGAACACTTTTCATATTACATATTGAAATGGTTATTTTGGGTTATGGAAAGTTAAATAAAATATATTTTTAAAATGCATTTTAAAACTATTTTTAAAATTGATCCCACCTGTTACTTTTTCATTTTTTTTTTCATGTAGCCACTAGACAATTAAAAATGCACCTGTGGCTCATAATTACCTGTCACAGTGCTAGTCTACTGAATGGTAAATACAAGCATTTCAATAGTACAGAGCAAGGGCCAATAGACTGCGGGGTGTATCTACACAATGGGCCATTTGAACTGGTCCTTGACGAATGAGTTGGATTTCACCCAATGGATGGATACCTGGGAGAATGGCATTCCAGGTGGGTAACACAGCCCAGACAAAAATGTGGAAAAGTTGCATCCAGTGATTTAGAGTTAGGATTCCGCGTAAGGCTGGGTTCTCTGGGAAGCAGATTCTGAGCTGGAGTTTAGCATATTTATTTATTCAAGCTCTTGTTTATTAAAATGTGCCCTTGGCTTCAACCAGTATTTGAATATGGGCTGCCTGGGGAAGGGGCAACACCTTGGGTCAAGTGCCTCTCTGCTGCTGATGTGCAGGAAATCCCTGATGGGACCACAACATGAAGACCTGTCCACAGAGGCCATGCCCATCGGCTGGGGTAGCAAGACCTTCCTTGCGAGGCAAGCTGGGTGGCATATCACTGTGTTCCCTTCAGTTGTCTAGAAAATAGAGGACAGAGTACTGCACAAAGTGACTCCTTCCTTGCTCAGGGCACAGGGTCTCACATTAGCTGAGTGGGTGGGAAGAGGATCGAGTCTCTGTGACGTCAGGTGGGCACTTTGGAGTTTGTATAAATTACAACCAAGGCAGTGGTGAATTTGTATGTGTAATGCATTTACCCATGGCCCCTAGAGTACACTAGAAGACAATTTCTTGGTGTTTAAAAGATTATCCTTTTAATAATTCATTGATCTTAACAACACAATACATCAATGGTTTACACCAAAGCCATGTTTTATCTGCAATGCACTTCTAAATTGAAAGGTACCATAAAATAGCACTTAACTTTCGGAATCCTTATGTTATCTAAAGCTCAGTTTCATATTTATTTGATGATAACGAATATCCTGTCTACTTTATTATCCAGTGCAAGCTCTAATTTAAGAGCTCAGGAATAAATGAGGCAATGCCTGCAGGTGGGTGGCCTGTGGGTGTGCGCGTGCGCGTGGGTATGTGTGTGTGTCCTAGAGTATGTATGCAGGGTTGACCTTATAAGTTTACTCACAGCGGTTATGCATCAAACGACACTCATAAAGTGAAACACATTTGCATTCTTGTCTCAACTGACCCATTTGGTGTGAATGCGTTTAAATTTTTTTTTAACGTTTATTTATTTTTGAGAGACAGAGACAGAGCACGAGCTGGGGAGGGGCAGAGAGCGAGGCACACAGAATCTGAAGCAGGCTCCAGGCTCTGAGCTCTCAGCACACAGCCTGATACGGGCCTCGAACTCACAAACTGTAAGATCACGACCTGAGCTGAAGTTGGATGTTTAACCAGCTGAGCCATCCTGGCGCCCCTTGGTGTGAATGCGTTCAAAAGAATACTGTTTCTCCATTCTTAACACTTCTGACACCAAATATGTGGCATTTCCACACCAAGCAATTTCCCGACTCTCTGAACACCAACTGGGTGTCCTACAATTTAATTCAGTCCCAACACTAACTACCCAGAGTGAGAGCAGATCCCACCTGTTAGGGCTGAGGCCCACAAGACCACACTTCAGATGCCAGTTACAAGCCGCGGGTCCCCTGGTTGCACATCTTTCTGTCTGACTTGTCTATAAATTGAAGAAGGGTTCTCATGACCCCTGCCCCAGGTTTGATAATTTTCTAGAGGGGCTCACAGAACTCAGGAAACACTTTACTTACATTTACTGGTTTATTATGGAGGATATTCTGAAGGATACAGATGAAGAACCAGATGAAGAGGTACATAGGGTGAGGTGTGGAAGAGTCCCAAACACAGGGTCTTCTGTCCTTGTGAAGTTGGGATGTACCACCCTCCTGGCACATGGGTCTGTTCACCAACCCAGGAGCTCTCTAACCCCTGTGCCTTAGGGATTTTTATGGAGGCTTCATCATATAGGTATGATCAATTTTTATTAACTCAATGTCCAGTCCCTCTCCTCTCCCTAGAGGGCTGTAAGTTCTAAGCTCCTAATCATGGTCGTTCTGGTTCCCAACTTCCATGCTGAGGCCATCCACAAGCCCACCTGGAGTCACCTCATTAGAACCAAAGATGCTCCCATCTCCTGGGACACTCCAAGGGAATAGAAGCTGTGGATGAGCAAATCAGAGCTGAAGATCAAACAGTAGAACAGCAGATACTCCTAGCACCTCCATGGTTTAGGAAATTAACAAGGGTTTTAGCAACTGTAGATTAGGAACCAGGGCAGACACCAAATATATATTTCTTATTATGTCACAGCATTCCTTTGACAACATGGGCGTGGACCTACAATCTGCTCTTCTGACAAAAACAAAGGGGATTGTTGTTTTCAGCATAACTAGAATTGGAAGTAGCTAGATTTCTCTTTCCTTTCACTTGTTCTTCTTGGTCCCTATTTCCTGGCACCTGGCATTCTGGGTGATGGATGTGTGTACAAGTGATTCTGAGGGCAGAACAGCCACCAGTGTCCCCCACTGACTAAGAAGGAAGGTGGAAACCTGTGTATATGGTCAGTGTGGCCGCCTCTCCCTGCCTCTACTGCCCCATCCTGCTGTGCTCTCTCTTACTTTCTGTGGCCCAGAAGCGTGGCCCTGCCTCCACGTCCCCAAACAGGCCATGATCTATCCCAGCCCAGTGCCTTTGCACCTGCAATTAATTCTGCCAGGAATGGTTTTCTTTGCCTTTCGGGTCACAAATTTCTACCTGTTCCTCTGTTGAATTGGTAGTGCCACCAGAAAAAGCCTTGTCTGATGCGCGGATCAGGTCTGAAGGTCACAGGTCCCACAGCACTGCCCTTCCTCACGGCACCCCCCACCCTCTCACCAGTGTCTGTCCCCAGGAGGGCAGAGCCGCACTTGTCCAAAACGTAGCTGAGTGCTTGCCACATAGAAAATACGACTATGTGACTGACCGTAAGAATAAACGAAATACCACCGACAGGCCAGACAGAATAAACTCTGGAGTTGGGTTTTACTTGGATGTTGATGATCTTTACTGCAAGAATTTCAGCAAATCGGTGAGGCCACAAGGCAGCCTGCCCGGGCTCGTGAAACACAGGGACGGTGATATAGAGAAGACAGGGAGTGAATTCTATCAGAAAACCTGGGGAAGCTAAGAGATAGGGAAATAAGTTCAGAGGCAGGTAGAACTGAAAAGAGTATTTTTATTTTTTTTTTCAGTTTCCCAGAATAAATAAGCTTTAAACATGTTTGTACACTGCCAGGAAGTAGCCAGTTGGGAGGATGTGATTGAAGACGCAAGAAAAAGAGAAGGTAATTGATGGGGCGACGTCCCCGAGGAGACGTGAGGGATGAAATCAACAGTGTGGGTCAAGAGGTGAGGCTGGGAGAGGCCAGCGCCGAGGCAGGTGATATTTCTGCCCAGGCTTTCAGCTTTTGTGCGGAAGAGTGAGGAAAGCATCAATCACTTCCTTTCTAGCTGGGTAAATGCCAAGAAATTCTACGGCAGAAACTTCCCCAGGCAGGAGGCTCGGAATTAATTGTGAGGATTAAGCATAAACCAAAAGGAGCAGGCAAGCCCTAAGCACTAAATCCCAGGAATAGGGCCCTTTCAGATCAAGAAAACGCATCTGAGAATGGTCTGGCAGCCCAGGATGCTGAGAGAAATCTCGAGGTACCGGCAGATCACATTAATGCCCCCTCATAAGATTGTTTCACACGGGCCAAAATGTACATTGATTTTTTTTTTTTTCTGTGATTACACTTCCAGAAAGAGAACATGATCTTTGGAATCTGTTTGGGGAATAAAAATGCCTGTGCAGGAGGAAAGGATATTTTTTGACCTTCTGCTGGCATTGTCTTGTTCTTGTCACAGCTTGTTTGTGAGCAGTGCAAGGGCCCCAAACCAGGAATATCCTTGCAGCCTTTCAAATATGATTTACCTGATTAACAAAATATTGGTGGAATAGAGAGGGCTTGCCTGAGGGTGTGTGTGTGTGTGTGTGTGTGTGTGTGTACACAAAATGAGGTTCTTGGGTAGTCAGGGAGTGGGGGTGAGGGCAAACTGACCTTGTGTTTTATCTAGGACAATGGTAATGGGCTGAGGTTGCAGGGAAAAATAAAATACAAATATTTGGTGAGCAGACAAATACATGGGTAAATACAAGAATGAATGGATCAAAGAATGAATGAAACTACTCACTGCTCTATGGGCTCTAGAAGGGTTTCCTCCCCAAAGATAGTACTTAAATATCATTACATCATGAATAAATAACAATCAGCAGCCAACAAATATTTATTGGATTATATGAGTCAATTTCTTAGAAACACTTAACATAGAATTTTGCACGTATGATGTGCAATTTGAGTGCTAACCAGATAAAACGGACATCAAATATATACCAAGCCCTGTGCCAATTGCTAGGATATTATTCAGAGTAAGACAGACACAGGCCCTGCCCTCATGGAATACAGAATCCAATGGATGGCTTCACTGAACTTGTAGGACATCATTTCCACCCCTTCTGTCTGCACAACAGATTTTCTGTATCGATACCTTCCATGTACATGACTCATAGTCCTCCTGGAAAATCTGAGCGGTGTTAGCGACCTCATTTTCAAATCTCAGGGATCTGAGCTAGATCTCTGCAATTTCCTCCAGTGACTTGCCCAAGGTCACACAGCTATTAGGTGGCAGAGCTAAGAATTAAATCTGTCTGATTCCCAACCTTGGGCCATTTTCCTTTATTATACTGCCTCTAATTTGCCCATTTTAAAGTAGGAAAGAACTGAAAGGCTCATGTTGATGGATTTGATGTGATTTGTAAAAAATTAAGAGACTGCCATTTTTCATAATAGCCATAAACTTTACACATCCACATGCCTTACCCCCTTAAAACCAATAGAACACAGCTCTCTCTTTCTGAGAATATTCCCCTTCGATGCTAAAAATTATCAAACCTACTGGGAAGAAGAGTTCCCTGGGGATTTGCTTTATAAAATAAACAGAAATCAATTTTGACTTGTTTTCTAATCATGATAAATGAAGCCAGGTTAGGAAAAAGAAGTCCCAGCACTACTCAAGGATCATTTTGCCAGGATGCATTGGTCTTTGACAAGCAATTAAGAAGCCCTCTGATTGTGGCTGGCAGTGCCACGGCTCAGCACACTCCTGATTAATTCTCATTTTCATTCTTTCCTTGGGATTTATTTACTCATTTCACCTGGAATGTGTTTAGCTTCTTAACCTCCCCATCCCCCCTTTCCCCACGTGCTTCCTTGCTTGGCTCCTTCCAACTTCACCTACCCATTAATCAAAGCCATGTTCATTCCTGCTGGAAAAGTACCATACCATCTTGGCATTGATTCATTGTGTTTTCATTCATTCATTCATTCATTCACTCATTTGTTTTCTTTTCTTTTTTTTTTTAATTTTTTTTTAACATTTATTTTTGAGACAGAGAGAGACAGAGAATGAACAGGAGAGGGGCAGAGAGAGAGGGAGACACAGAATCTGAAACAGGCTCCAGGCTCTGAGCTGTCAGCACAGAGCCCGACGCGGGGCTCGAACTCACGGACCGTGAGATCATGACCTGAGCCGAAGTCGGATGCTTAACCGACCAAGCCACCCAGGCGCCCCATTCATTCGTTTTCTATTTCACCTAGTTGGCCTTCTTTATTTCCATCCAGATATACTTTTGAAACCCATCTGTCTGCCTTGGGGGATGCTCAGTAGGGAGGGGGTTCATCTGATGTGAGCTATTAACAGCACGTTTTGAAATACATGCCAATGAGAAGTCTGAAGTCTGGACATAATTGAAGCGTCTTGGAGCTACAAGAGATGGAATCAACATCTTAATCTTTGTCTTCATGGAGGTCAACAATTGAATCCTGTTTCTAGCGTAAGCACAGAGTGTGCATCTTTCATACATTATTTCTTTTAATCCTTGCAACGACCCTACAAAGAAGGTAATGGTGGCCTCACTTTATAGACAAAGGGAGGCTCAGAGAATTTAAATCACATGAGCAGTAAGTGGTGAAACCATCCCTCAAGCCTCTGCCTGCTGAATTATTAATAGGATAACCCACAGCAGACACTGATTCACGTGTGGCATCGACAATAAGAGCAGTGCTGGACACCTTCACTGCAAACCATTTGACCCAGCACCTTGGTTAGGTTGACTTTGCATGGCCACCCTATTGAATCATGAGTTTCCACGAGCTGAGATCTACACCAGGCCATCCCTCTCAGCCTGCTCCACTTGGGGACAGACATGACTCGATGGGTGGTTGGCCCTATAAAGGGTCTTCAAATGCTTTGCCCATCCCCAGTGGACTCCCATACATGAAGCAGGAGACCTACTTCGTGGTCTCTGAATGTTTGCCCTCAGCAACCCCCCCAATCCAATCCTTTCTGATTCTGAGCCCCCCAATTATTCACCCTTCTGTTTCCTTCCTCTCACCCTGAGAGCTTGAGCCCTTTCCTCATTCTTACAATGATTCTGGCTTCCTCGCCCTGGCACCCTTTGGAAAATGCTTCTCACAGTTAAGTGGCCCTGGGAGCTTTCAACTTCGAACCCAGACTCCAACATGTTTTCTCTCTTTATAGTGGTGGTTCATGTCAAGAAAATATAATGGCCATTTTTGGTGTATCATGTGTTTTATGGGCTTATGATAACAACCCTGGGATAGTCCTTAGCGTACCTTAATGAGGTTCGCTTATTATCTGTGATTCATAAACAAGAACACCAAGGTTTGGAGAGGTCATATAGATCACTGAAGACCCTACAGGTAGGAAGTGGTGAATCAGAATGGGGTCCCAGGTCTTGGTTCCGTCTACTCCAAAGCCTCTCTCCTTTTTCCTCTCTTCTCTCCTGGAAACCATAGGATCCTGCGATTTTCTTCTAAATTGCTTTTTCTATTAAAATTATAACCTGTCATTAAAATATTTAAGCACACAAATTAACTGGTGTTAATTATGATATTTCAAAAGGTGACAAGCAATTTAGAGTGAGATTTGAAGGTAAAAAAAAAAAAAAAAAAAAAGACACCTAAATATAACTTGGCATCTTTCGTAATAAATACAAATCTTTGTCAATTGTGACTTTATCTAGCCCTGATAGGCCTCAGGTCTAAATGGAACAGAACATTCTGAGTCATCAACCATTTTTACCAGGCTCAGAAGCATGTAAACAGTTTTTGGAAATTCTGGTGCTTCAGAACATTTTGGCACCCAGAGTCATTGTGTGTACCTTCTTTTTCATTTGTTTTAATATAATGTATTGTCAGATTGGCTAACATACAGTGAGTACAGTGTGCTTTTGGTTTTGGGGTAGATTCCCATGATTCACCGCTTACATACAACACCCAGTGCTCATCCCAACAAGTGCCTTTATCCATGCCCATCCCCCATTTTCCCCCTCCCCTGCCCTCCACCTCCCCCCCCCCCCCCATCAGCTGTCTTCTTATGAGTCTCCAATCTCCTCTCTGCAGGGAGGTTGAAATGATAACTTTCAATTTAAACTCCCATCTCTCCGAATCCTTTGTCCTTTTACATTTTATGGTAGAATAAGGCAGAAACAAATGACCTCCTGGTAGGACGTGGTGGCCTCAGGGCGGAAGGGAGAAATATGTGTGTGGCCAGTCGTGCATGGTGGTCTTTGCTCTGCTGTTCTGTGTCGCTCAAGCCTCGCCTCCTGTTAGACTATGATGTACCATGAAGCCAGTTTAACTAGCAGGCAGGGTCCACCAGAACCAGCCTGGTCCTGACCAGCAGGGTGAGTTGACTGGCAGTCATTACTCCTTCTGGGTCCTAACTTCCCCCAAGGGGGGTGCAGCATTTGAACGGGGTGAACTAAGGTTTCCTCCAACGGCTCCAACATTCTATGGGCTCTAACTCTAATTACTACCCTTGACTCTACCCTCTAGAAATTTCTTACCGAGTCTGTGGAGGGAATGGCAATGATTCTCCAGGGGAAGTGGGAGGAAGCAGAGGCAGCACGATCAGTGCAGGGAACTGCTGTTACTGATGGCACTTTTCCAGAACCATCTGATATGTTGAGACTGAGGAAGAATCACTGTTGTCTGGATCATCTGTAGACCAGGTTCTTTTACAGGTGATAATCTGGGGCCTAGAAAAGCTCATTAACTTGCCCAAGGTCACACGGCAATGCATAAACACTTAAGAGCAAGATGAATATTAATTAATCTTACTTTATATCTGACAGTTATTTTAAAGGAAAAGTTACCATTGAAAAAGATAAATTAGAACATCACAAAGTGAATCCTGTGTATGTATGTGTGAGAATTCTTAACAGCAAATTTTTGAAAAGCACTTCTACAGGAAAATAAGAACTCCCTATTTCTACAGGAAAATAGAACTTCCTTCTACAGGAAAATAAGAACTCAGAAATGCTCAAAACGTGACTAAATATATCACAGACCATATATCCCTTAGGCCAGTGCTTCCCAACACAAATACAGTGTAAACGGCATAAAGTAAAAAGACCAGGTGAAATTAATTTGAGTGATGTACTTTAACCCATCTAAAATATTATCTAAATATCTAACATATTATCATTTCTACACATTCTCAATATAACAAATTACTGATATTTTACTTTTATGGATTAAGCCTCTGAAATCCAATGCACATTTATTCTAGCCTTCATATCTCAATTTGGATGAGCCACATTTCCAGTGCTTAGTAATCACATGTGGCTTGTGCTTCCTCATTGCACAGGATGGAACAATTTTCTCTTCTCACTTCCTCTTTTTCCAGGTTCTATCAAAATTTATCTTTCATAAAATATTTAAATAGAATGTACTCTGGGTTTTAAAAATACACATATGAGGGGTGCCTGGGTGGCTCAGCTGGTTAAGCGCTGACTTCAGCTCAGGTAATGATCTTGCGGTCCATGAGTTCGAGCCCTGCGTCGGGCTCTGTGCTGACAGCTCAGAACCTGGAGCCTGCTTTGGATTCTGTGTCTCCCTCTCTCTCTGCTCCTTCCCACTCGTGCTCTGTCTCTCAAAAATAAATAAATATTTAAAAATATTAAAAAAATAAAAATACACACATGAACATATATATATGTGAGTATATATGTATGTCATATGTATACAGAAACACACACATGCACACACACACATAGAGGGAGAGAGAGGGGAGAAAGCAAGTACCTTTCGGCATCAGCATTTCTGGAAAGAGAATCCCTTACACTGGATTTTCTTAAACAGGTGGAGAAGTTCCTGCAGATTCCATGTTCCATTTCAGGCTTATATATTTTCAGAAGCTCTATATTCAAGGGCTTGTGGCTTACCAGACTGCCAAGGTGGCAGTGACGAGGGTACATTTAGCACAGAATTGGTCCTTAGTCCCCATTTCTCTGATGTGAGCTATCAGCTTCAAGATGTCCATTTTTGTAGCTACATCAAAGCTTTGGCCATTTGTGCAGGAAATCCCTCAAAAGCAGTCACAGACCGATTGGCACTGTACGATTTGGTATTACCATGTCCTGAGTTAAACAAATGAGAATCTTGAAAGGATATTCCCTTGCTAAAGACCTGGGGAAAGAGAAGTACAGTGACCCCAGGGTCCTTTTTGTGAAGATTTAAATGGGGGACACACATGAAAATGCTTAGTGCATGTAGGTGCTAGCTGTAGTGTCCCAGAGCTGCAGCTACCCATGGCCACAAACCTGAATGGCTTAGAACAATGGAAGTGTATTCTCTGACAGTTCTGGAACCCTGCAGTGGAGGGTCAGCTAGGCCATGCTTTCTGTGGAGACTCTGGGAGATAATCCTTCCTTTTCCTCTTCCAGCTTCTGGTGGTACCCAGCCATCATTGGCATTCTTTGTAGGAGTTCTTTTTTTCTTTTTTTTAAGTTTATTTATTTTGAGAGAGAGTGAGCACAAGTGATGAAGGGGCAGAGAGAGAGGGAGAGAGAGAATACCAGGCAGGCTCCATGCTGTCAGAACAGAGCACCGATGCAGGGCTCGAACTCACAAACTGCAAGATTATGACCTGAGCTAAAACCAAGAGTTGGAAGCTTAAGTGACTGAGCCACAGAGGCGCCCCCCTGTGCATTCTTTGTCTCACACATGGCATCACACCAGTCCCTGCATCTGTTTTCACATGGACTTTTGTCTCTTTGCCCTGTGTCCTCTCCTTTTTATAAGGATACCAGCCATTGGATTTAGGGTCCACCGTAATCCAGTATGACCTTATTTTAATTATATCTGCAAAGATCTTCTTCCCAAGTAAGGTCCCATTCTGAGTTTCTGGACGGGCATGGATTTGGGGGAGGACACTATTCAACTTGGCATGGCTGTCACTAAATTCCCTCCTGAGGTCTGTCACTCAAGTTCAGTGGGTCACGTCTACCACCAAAATCTCCTCAGACACTTAATGTGGACTGTTGACTTTGGAAACCGAAATGGGATGCAATGATCACCTGATACAGTGGAGTCCTTTCTTTGAAAGGAATTTTTATCACAATGAAGGCCAAAAAAGAAAGCAGAGCAGAACATCCTGTGTGTTTACCTGTGTCCCCTTCCTCTTTGCTCTTCACTAGGCTCCCGGAAGTCTTTCTTAGCCTCCCTAACACCCCATAATCCATCCTCTTTTTAATTGTAATCCCTTTATTGTATAGACCAAGACTGATGATGCTTATAGATACAGTGGTTTTACCCAGAATCACACAACAACTCATATCTGAGCCTTGCTTCAGCCACAAAATGTCCAGACACTCAGTCCATCTCTGTTGCTAACAGGGATGAGTGGCAGGGACCCGTGGTATGTTTTTCTTTGGAAAAGGAAAAACAAAACATTCCATACGGGGCAAGTTTTCTTCTTCTATTTTACAAAATTATAAGAGAAAGTTCATGGTGAGGTCAAAGCCATGACAACATCTGTGCTTCCTCTGTGGAGTTTCTGTTTCCAAGTAGGGGAAGAGATGGGAGTAGGCACCTTTGGGTCAGTGTGGAAGGAGGGAGTCCTTTCTCTCAAGGACTCTCAAGGACTCTGCTCTCAGTGTCTCCTGCCACAGCATGTCTGGGCCATGCTCTGTGTCATTCCCATTTTTCACAAGTATTTTGGGTGTTTATTTTTCCCTCAAAGTAAACAAAGTGTGTCTTTGAACCCAAACCATGGTCTAAGCCTTCCAAATTCCTCTCTTAAAAACTGTAGCTCCTTTGAAAAACATTTTAATTAATATCCTTCATTTTTTAGAGCGGTTTTAGGGTTACAGAAAATTGAGCAAATAGTATAGAGTTTCCATATACTCCTACTACCCCACTCATATCTTCCTGTGGGTTGGACAAATGTGTCATAGGATGTATCTGTCATTAAAGTTATCACACAGAATAGTTTCACTGCCCTAAACATCCCCTATGCTCCACCCTTTCATCCTCCTTTCGCCCAAACCCCTGACAACCACTGATCTTTTTACTACCTCTATAGTTTTCTCATTTCCAGAAGGTGATAGAGTCATACGGTATGTAGCCTTTTCAGACTGGATTCTTTCGCTAAGAAATCTGCATGTAAGGTTTCTCCGTATCTTTTCTTGGTCTGATTTCTTATTTCTTTTTTTTTTTTAATTTTTTTTTAACATTTATTTATTTTTGAGACAGGGAGAGACAGAGCATGAACTGGGGAGGGTCAGAGAGAGGGAGACACAGAATCTGAAGCAGGCTCCAGGCTCCAGGCTCGGAGCCGTCAGCACAGAGCCCGATGCGGGGCTAGAACTCACGGACCGCGAGATCATGACCTGAGCTGAAGTCGGCCGCTTAACCGACTGAGCCACCCAGGCGCCCCTCTTATTTCTTTTTAATCACTGAATAATATTCTATTGTGTGACTATTCCAAGTTACTTTTCATGATTTCAACCTAATAGTAAAATTTCGATCTCTGTACCTGAAAGCCAGATCTACAGTCAGATTAGAGGGTCTCTCATGGACACAGTCTTTCTTTCTGTGGGCCACCAATCAGGTCCACACCATTTCCCCACTGGCTTGCCCTTGTGTCTGGCAAACACCAGGACTTATGCCCTAAGACCCATCTAGAAAATTGTGTATTTTGCTTAATTTAAAACAATATATTTTGGGGGGGAAAATAGAATATATGTTGGATTTATTGTGCTCATGATTCTATTGGACCATATTAGTCTAGAGAAGAATCCCAAAGAAAGAGGAATTAGGATATAGAAGAAGATAGACCAGTTTTAAAATCAAGAAAGAAAACAAAAACATACGGAACCTTGACATTTCCCAGGATATTACCCCATGGTTGCCACAGATGATGAAGAGATAGAATGTAAAAGAAGAGGTAGCTTCCTGTGGAATTAAAATTCCAGAATGTTCCAGAAAGTGCCAGACATGGGACCAAATAGGACTGGCTAGTAATGAAAATTCCACCCACATGGACTGGGTTGCTAACCATAGGGCTGGTGCAGCTCATGGAGCTCTAAAGCACTCACAGTCACCTTTCTGCAGTGGACATGGACCACAGGTTAGCACAGGGGCCACCCAACCAACAGCCCTGGGAAACAGAGAAATTCTTTTTGGAAACACATTTTGTTTTTAACTTTCAGAAGTCATATAATTTCATTTTCATTCTTAAATAATTCTGACAAACAGAAGTCCCCGTTTTCCTCCCTGCAACTATATCCCTCTCTTAAGAGGTAACAGCCATGATTAGTTTGATGGCCATCCTTCCAGAGCTTTTTCTGGACATTTAGATCCACGTACGTATGTCCGTTGATACATAGTGGTTTGTGATGTGGGTGAGCTATACATAACAGAGATACTACTCTGTGCAATTTTCTGCAATTTGCATTTTATTATTTTTTAATTTTTTTTAATGTTTATTTATTTTTGAGAGAGTCAGAGTGCAAGTGGGGGAGGGGCAGAGAGAGAGGGAGACACAGAATCTGAGGCAGGCTCCAGGCTCTAAGCTGTGAGTGCAGAGCCCGACACGGGGCTCGAACCCACGAACCATGAGATCGTGACCTGAGCTGAAGTCCGGTGCTTGACTGACTGGACCACTCAGGCACCCCTGCAATTTGCATTTTAATTTTCAAGTCCTCCTGAACAACCCCATAGTGGCCTTTCATGTTGGTGTGTTTACACCTGATGTACAGATGAGATGATCAGGTGTTTCTCCCTAACTTTTGCCATTACACATGTGGTGGTTGTATTCATGTTCATCAGTATCTGGCCTTTTTCTACTTTCTGGAAGTGGAGATTGTATTCCCCTGCCTTCTTGATGTTAGCCATCACGATGTCGCTGGATCCAACCGCAGAAATGTGTGTGCAAGTGGCATATGTCACTTCTAGACCAAAGCACGTTAATTGTTGGTGCTCAGTCTTCTAATCCCTTAAGATGCTGCCACTTTGGTCCCCTGGGTCCCTGGGTGTCTATGATCCTCAGAATCCTACTGCTGACTGCACAGGCATGGGACATAGGCAACAAATAAACCCTTGTGGTTCAAAGTCACAGAGAATTTAGAGTTCTTTGTTATTACCGCATAGCCTAGCCTCTTCCGGCTGATACCCACGGCAGTGAGCAGCTTGTGCATGTTTCTTACTGCACAACTGACAGCATTTTCCGGGAGTGAATATCTATGACAAAGTCAAAACATTACATTGCTTTTAAGCATCTTCTTATACATCAAGCCCCTACCTTTTGTCCCTTGGCTCCTCTGCATCTCTTGACTTTAGACTCCTCTCTATTATTTATTCATGGTTTATTAGATAAATGTCCCCCCCCCCCCCAGACAAACCAGGAGCTCCCTGGGGTCTGCCGGTTCCTTTGCCCATGCCTCCAGTGTTAGCAATTGTTTCATTAAACTCTAATCTCAAAGCTAATCCCTGCTGGCAAATGTGTTCTGTCCTATAAGAAGGCTCCCAGGCTCCAAGTCTCAAACCACTAAACAGGCCATGCAGGTGTTTAGTGGTGCTTATTGCTGGTCACGTGATACTGTTATTTCTTTCTCCACATTTCCAGTATGATTCACACTACAAAAAAGGATTACCTTTCGGTTTGGGAGGTACTAAATTAGAGTGCAGGATTTCCAAAGCCCTATATTCTTCTTCAGAGCACAGCAAGGGTGTTCATTCTGACCTCAAGGGCCAAGGATACTGCAGGCTTCCCAGTCGATGAGTTTATTCAGCTCTGACCTGTGCAGCCAGTGGGGCAGCAAATGGGGTGGGAGTTTCTTTGAGGCTGGTATGTGCTCCACCAGAAGTTAGCAGTGGGGGAAAGCTGCTGAGGTGGATGTAAACTCAGAGCTCAGCCCCGTTGCCAGGACAAAGCCAGTCACTCACTTCCCAGCTGTGGCCCCTGGGGTGGGGGACCTGAAATCCTATGTTGATGGAAAGCATAAGAAGATCAGAACAAAATCAGAGCTTCGAGCGCTCTGTAACTGAATCCCAGAGCCTCCCTGAGTGCTGAGACCCTTTGCAGCTTTCATTCGCTTACACATCTCATTGAGGCATGCGGCCTAACCTGATTTGTGCAGAAAAACACATTTCTGCCAAAAGAGGAGAGCCGGGCCTATGGCAGCTTTCAGGAAGATTTGTCCTGTCAGCGAGGTGTGACCCTGTGTCCACCTATCTTCCATCATGCCTCTCCCCCCTCACAAAGCTGCAATGGGTCCCTGACGTCCACGGCACCGCGCCTCGCCTCTGTTATGACAAAGGGACCTGGAAGAACACTGCAGAGGCTCACATCTGCACCTGGATGTTGCTCTTGCTTGCTCTACTGTCCTGGAAAAATCCTTCCTCCTCTCCGACTCCATGGCTTTTTCTGGGAAGCAAGGTTGTACCGGTGCCTACCCTAAAGGATGGCCGTCAGGATTCAGTGAGCTAACCCCAAACGGATGATAAAGATGTTCTGAGGTTCCTCCGGGGAGCAATGCTCAGGCACGATGACGCGGGTGGCACCCGGTAACCATGGCATTCAGACAGTGTCATCCTTCCTGTGCCCCCTCACTCGCTGCCATACAGCGTCTGTGGGGCCTGGGTCCCCTCACACCCATGCTCCAGGCTCCTGCCCCGGAGTCCTGATTTTTGCCACCAAACTCCCCAGGGCATTCCATCATCGGCTTGCGTGGGGCTGCCCCCACCAGCCATTGTCCTGGAGCCTGAGCTGTGCCCAGCACTCCGGCCTCGTCCAGCCTTTCTGGACTTGAAGATGCTTCTCCTGAATCTTTGGTGCTGTGACTCGCGACTCAGTCGTGTCCAGTCCACTCCCTCATCCTGCAGCCCGCAGGGCCCCCCAGCTCTTGTCAACCCCGTTCCACAGATGCCCCTGCCCTCTCTTTGTGGTCCCATCCTGCAGTTGCCATGGTTACCCGTGGGGGAACAGCTTTTCTTCTCTACTCTTCTCCCCAAATCTCCAGCCGGCTCCCCCCCACCCAGTCCTGTCTGTGTCCCTCCTCTGAGACTTTTCTATGCTCTACCTCTGTGTTAACTTGTGGCTTTTCACATTCCTGTTGTTTCCTTAACTGTATAGCAAACTCATGGAGGGTGGGGGATTGACATTACTGGAACCCTCCATCATACATCAAAGAAACTGAATTTGTGCCAGCTGAATTAAAATACCCTACTCCACCCTAACACCTCTGTGGGGCTCCACAACACATAGGTGGGGCCCAGACGATTATGAAATTGATGCATGAATGAATGCAAACAGGCCGACACTTTCTCAAATAACTGGGGGGTCTTCGAATCTAGTGCAAAATCCTCTGCTAGGCCAGAACATTCTTTGAAGTAGATGAGTGATTAATATGAAAGATAGGAAAGTAAATAAAATAGTTCGATTAAAATACTCTTAGCTGATATACTTCATCGACCCCGGGGAGGAAGAAACCACCTATAACTCACATCTTCTATTATTGCGTTTAGGGACAGCGGTACCTAAAAATCATGTCTCTTCAAATGTTTGTTGTCTCAGCATTGTAAGATCTGTATTCAGTCCTAATTCAGAAGACGTGAAATTGAAGGTAGGACTGAGGTATCTCATCATCTGCACTGGTGAATGAGACCCTCTGAGTCTATGTTGGTTTAACTGAAAACAAATAACAAAGCAAATAAACAAACAAAAAAACCTCAGTAGAAATGGAACTTAGACTTTAAAATGGTCCAAAAAGCGTTTTATGACAGAAAGTGAATTGGAGTTTACCCTTTTTATCCAAAGGGCAGGTAGTTGGCCTAAAGAGAGAGGGGGTCCCATAGAGTATTTTGATATCTGGGGAGATGTGTGTGTTGCTGGCTAATCCCGCACATCCATGGATATTCAGACAGATGCACCTGTTTTTCTAGCCACATACTGTGCCTTGACCCCATGCACTTAGAGCTTTTCTTTCCCCACTATAGGTCTGCCCCCTGACTCCCCATGCCACCCCCAGGGCTGTAATAAAGGGGACAGGGGGGAAATTGAGGTCTTCACTATTACAGCCATCTGTGAACAAAGTTCATGAGGTAGTCAGGGGGGAAACAGGTCTAAAAGTGGCAGTACTGCCCTGGCCGGCAGAGCAGGTAAACCAAGGCACAAGATATTAGGGTTGACAAAAACACTGTGTGATAAGTGAGTCTGTGGATGGAAGGGGAGCCTTGAGGATGGGCAGCCCTCCCATGAGCAGACCCCGACATAAGGGTTCAAGGGCAGTTATTTATTTGGGAGATGGAGAAGCTACAGGTGGAAGATTAGGGGGTTGACACAGGGAAGGGAAGGCGACTAGCTAGTGAAGCTCATAAGATGGTAACCAGTGGGGGCCAATGGAGCCCAGTCTTTAAGGGGAACACTAAGAAAGTGCATAAAGCAAGTTCAAAGATATTCTACCCAAGGGGCAAGGGAGCCCTGGGGGATTTATACCCCACCTTGCTGTCAGTCTTTGTTTAAAAGCTGGCAGGGGCACCTAGGTGTCTCAGTCGGTTATATGTCTGACTCTTGGTTTTGATTCAGATCATGATCTCATGGTTCATGGGTTTGAGCCCCAAGTCAGTCTCCTCACTGACAGTGTGGAGCCTGCTTGGAATTCTTTCTCTCCTCTCTCTTTCTGTCTCTTCTTCTCTCTCTCTCTCTCTCTCTCTCTCTCTCTCTTGCAATCAATCAATAAAGCTGGTGGGGCACCTGGGTTGTTCAGTCAGTTAAGTATCCGACTCGTGATTTCAGCTCAAGACATAATCTCATAGTTTGTGAGTTCAGGCTGTGTGTCAAGCTCTGTGATGACACTGCAGAGCCAGCTTGAGATTCTCTCTCTTCCTCTCTTTCTGCCCCTCCCCTGCTTGTACGCTCACTCTCTCTCTCTTTCTCTTTCTCTCAAAATAAATAAATAAACTTAAAAAAAAGCTGGCAAAGCATAAGCCAGAGGAGGCAGTGCGGCATTGGAAGAACAATGACTCATCTAAACGTTCTCTTCCCATGAAATCCAGCAGCCACGCTCTTTCAAATTTACCCAGAGGAGTTGAAAACTTAGGTCCACGTGAAAGCCTGAATGTGGATGTTTACAGCAGTTTTATTCATACTTGCCAAAAGTTGGAAGCAACTAAGATGCCCTTCAGTGAGTGACTGGATAAATAAACTGGGGCACATCCAGACCAAGGAATATTATTTAACACTAAAAATAAATGAGCCACCAAGCCACGAAAAAACATGGAGGAAACTTACATGTATATCACTCAGGGACAAAAGCCAATCTGAAAAGGCTATGTACTGTGTCATTCCAAGTCTATGACATTCCCGAGAAGGCAAAACTTGAGAGACAGTGAAAAAAATCAGCAGTTACAGGGCTCGGTGGGGAGACAAGGATGAGTAGACAAAGCACAGGGGATTTTTAGGGCAGTGAAAATACTCTGTATGATACCACAGTGATGGATGCATGACATTATGTTTGTCCAAACCCATATAGTGTACAACACTAAGAGTGAACCCTAGGGTGGACTCTGGACTTTGGGTGATTGTATGTATCCATGTTGGTTCATCGCTTATAACAAACATACCTCTCTAGGGGCAGGGGGAGTTGGGAACGGGGCGGGGCACGATATATGTATTGGGGCAGAAGGCATATGGGAAATCTTGTGCCTACACAAGGCACATAATTTTGCTATGAACCTAAAATTGCTCTAAAAGAATTAAGTCTTTAAAAAGAAAATAAAAATAAAAAAGAGTAGTGATATGGTCAGGACAAGGATAGGAGTGGAATGCCAGGGAAGGGTTACAAGAACTACAAAGTCAGGATTTAGCCGCTGCCTCTTTTCTACCCGTGACTTGGCAGGTTCTTGCTAGAGTCGAGATTAGATTCCAGAGCAGGCTTCTGCCTGGTACAACTTATACCACCACCCGTGCGGTCCCCCACCATGGCCCACTTATTAGTAATGATAATAATGCATAAGATACGTCAGAACGGTGTGCCCCATGTAATACCTTAAGCCACGTAGCCTTCACAACAATGTCTTTGGGAGAGGAGGAGCCTGGGATCCAGCAATCTTAAGCAAATTGTCCCTTGCTGCACAACTAGTCAATAGCAAAATTGCTCCCCCCCCTTTTTTTTTTCAACTCAGTTGCCTGCAAGTGTCTTAACCGTGATTCCTGCCAGTACTGTTCTGTCTAAACAGACCCAGGCACTTACCAGTGGTTAGCAAGTCTGACTTCTTCAACCGATGAAAATATTTCCAAAAGGAACAGCAAAGAAATGGAAGTTGTAATGAGTTTTGAAGGCAAGGCTCCCGTCCCGAAGCTTGCTCAGAACTGGTCCTGGCAGAAGTGAATTCTGCTTCTGAGTGTGCAGAGGGGGATGGGGCTCTGCCGTCCTGGAATCTATGACTTGTGAGAGCAGAGAATGTGGAAGTTACACGCTCCATTTAGACATCAGTGTTCTCTATTACAAAACGGTCCCCTAGTTCATTAATCAGACTCTCCAAATTTGTTTAACTCATTATTTATAACATCGTTAAATCCAGTGACACCAAAAGGTGTCACCGTCAGCAGTGGGCAAGTCCGACTTTAATCCTCAGAAAATGTGTAAAATGTCTTTCTCTCCTTCCCTTATCAAGAATGCTGGATGGAAGCAAATGTTAAATTTGCACAGTGTGCAATGGTCTAAACTTTCACTGAATCCTAATTGACTTAATACCCTGTTGCCTTCTTGAAACTGGATGATGAAATGTAACTCTGAGACAGCTTAAATAGAACTCAGGCCTGGATGCTTCCTGCAAAATGGCTTAATTTGGTGGTTATTGCACGAGCGTTGTATGTGCAGTGATCAAATCCTGTGTTTTCAATTGTCCTTTTTATGGCCAATTAAGATAGTCTTAGGATATAGATTTAATATCGGACTAGTCTAATGTAACACACTAAAGCGTGGCCTCCAGTTATAGAGTGCAGGGCGGGGGTGAATGTCTCTTTTGACAGTGGTTCTCTGGATAAGTTTTACAGGCTTCTATTTCTGAATTGAGTCTGAGGGCCGAAGCAGCACATTTTGGAAATGGTTTTGTAAACTGTAACGAAGGTATCTTTCTTGAGCAGCTTCCTGCTCAAAGATGGCAGAGTGCTTTACAAACTTATCAAAGTGATATACAGGGATCGTTTTACTCTCTGCTGAAATACAGGGACCCGCGGGGAGCTGCAGTCAGCAGTGAAAAATCTTAGAGTTGCCAGGTCGACACTGGGGACAGAGGGTGCACAGCATTTAAAACACCCTCCTAAATGGCAGGGCCTGTTCAGGTGGATGCAAGAGCTGTGTGCTGGGATGACACCTGCTCCAAGGTGACACTTCTGCAGAAGGCAGTCATGTGAGTTTTGATGCTTGTCTGTCCCAGATGGGGTGGTTGTACAGCTCCTTGTCAAGTTGATTCTACCCTTGGATCATTCAGTTCTTATGAGCCACTTTAAGGTACCTTCTGATAGACACACTCTAAAAAATGGGCACGTTTCACTGCTCTCCATTTTTTAGCATAGGAGATCATCAGAGGGGAACTGATACATCACGGCCTCTTGAATGCCAATTAACTACCGGAAGACCCATCTGAATGATAAGATGAAGGAAACACAGTCTGGGCTTCAAGGGACATGCTCAAAACATTTCTGAGCAGAAGCCTTTTTGACTGTTTTAATTAGTACTTTAAAGTCATTCGCATTTAATGCATCAGACGTTTCTGTGTAGATGACAATGTTTAAATGCCTCCAGACGGTGTATTCCTTTTTATGCTCTTATGATTTTATGTAGAGTTCAAAGTTCAGCTCCATGGGATAAACATGCATTCATTATCTTCCACATACATGACCACATTCGAGAATGCAGAACATTAGGGAATGCAGAAAGAAATTAATCCATGGGCTCCAAGGAGCTCAGTGTAGTCGGTGAGAGATTCGGGTACAAATAATTCAAATAAAAGGAAGACTCTGAAAACACCATGATAGATACACACACACAAAGCCTGGTAGCATATTTAGTGATGTTGTCAGCATTTTTACAATTGTTGAAATATGTGATTGTCATATCTCTTAATTTTATTTATGAATTAAGAAGGCAGGAGGCTTAGAGAATCTTCCCCCAGTAGAAGATGGTTGCAAAATATATAGAATTTATATCTCTGCATTCTTATGTGACACATTTGGGTTTTTCTTAGACAAAATTGTATTTGCCATAGTTCTGATTAACATATAGCAGACTGAAATATGTGGAAATATTCAAAGACTGAAGAACTGGAAAGCTCCCATATGCACTCACACGGCCACTCACCGTAAAGGTGATTACTGAGAAATATGAGGGGGCAGATGAGAGCGCGGGGCCTTTGTCTCCAAACCAATATGACGGAACAACAGTAACTTATGGGGAGCGGGGTCAGTGAGGAAGGAAGGCTGAATGTCTGGTGTCATCAGAGAAGGTAAATGGAAGGAAGACTCACAAATGGGAGGGAGGAACAGGTCACATTAACTGTAGGGGGGCTAGACGATACCATGGGGTCAATGGGTCCATGGAAGAACATGACCATGCTGGTCTCATGGTAGTAAGTCCACCAGAAGGGCATATAGGCTTAAGCCAGACAGGTGCCCGGTTTGGGGGAAAGAATATTTCAGCTCAAACGCAGAGAAAAAAAGTAGACATTTTTAACAACTGGATACACCAACACAGCACAGCAACAGAAGAAACAATCGTTCTTCAAAGGGAAATTCTGATTATAGAATTGCAAAACCCTGCAAGATCATTGAGAAAGGAGAAAGAGAGAGAACATATATCCCCAGAGGTATGTGGTGACAAAATACGGACTTCTTTAATAAACTTGGTTTAAAAGACAGCATATAAAATAAACTGAGGTGTATATGAGGGGCACGACCCATCATAACTGCATAGGTGCCTAAAACTTCTTGACAACTGTAAGCTTCAAATAAGCCAAAGACAGTAGAAATAGGTTTGTCCAGGCAATTGTGCGCAGACCTGCTGTCCAGCAGACGGTTCCCTGGTAAAAGATGACAGAGTAAACTCAGAACCACGCAGGCTCAGGTTACCTCCATTTTTTTTTTTAATTTTTTTTAACGTTTATTTATTTTTGAGAGAGAGAGAGACAGACAGAGCATGAACGGGGGAGGGGCAGAGAGAGAGGGAGACACAGAATCAGAAGCAGGCTCCAGGCTCTGAGCCATCAGCCCAGAGCCCGACGCGGGGCTCGAACTCACGGACCGTGAGATCGTGACCTGAGCTGAAGTCGGACGCTTAACCGACTGAGCCACCCAGGCGCCCCATGGTTACCTCCATTTTTATGACCAAAGAAAATAATCATCACCTCATAAAAGGGTTGAAAAATATAAATAGGAGAAAATTGGAGTCCAAGATAGTCAAAAAGATGATAAAAGTGCATCCTATCGATTTAAGCGAGTTCACATCTACAGGACTAGATGAATTATCCCTCACAGAGGACACTGAGAACATTGTGATTACAATCTCAGCAACAATTTCTGTAATTTTTGAGGCATCATGGAGAAGAGACACGTGAGTGGATAAGAGATGCGCAAGGCCAACATTTTTGAAAGAGAATGTAAGTTCTGGAAATCAAAGACCATGAAGATGAACTTAAATCTTAGTAAAACTCTGAACAGATCTATCCATTGGTCACCATTTCTCCATCCATCTCTCCATCCATAAATTTCTATTCATTTGGAAAATATTGACTGAATACCTACTGTGTGCTGGGCACTGGGGGTACACTAGAAAACAAAATGTAAATAGCCCGGTTCTATTAGGACTTAGATTCAAAGGTAGGGGGGTGGGGCGGTTATAAAAGGACTCTGTGAATTCTATGAGGATAATAGTGAGATCCTTCAAAGGCTAATGTCAAAATCAAGGAAGAATGACAGCTGGATTGGTTCACAACCCCTGTGTTACTCAGGACTTTTTCCATTGTAAATGCCAGAAACTCAGTTAAAATTGGTCAAGGCAAAAGGGTGTGTTGTGGTTTGTGTATGTGAGAAGTCTATGAACAGTCCTGGCCTCCAGACTGGCTGGGCATTTACATTCTCATACCGCCTATCACTAGGACTTTCTTTTCTCTTCATCTCTCTGCTTGGCTTTCTTCTACGTTGGTTCCATTCTCTTCACTTTTTGGGTTTTTTTGGGGGGGTTGTTTGTGTGTGTGTTTGTTTGTTTTGATTTGTTTTGTTTTGACAGTCAAAATAGCTTCCTGTATTTCCAGGCCCAAGCTCTATCTCCACAGCCTTTGCAAGGGAGAGAAGATCTATTCCCCCCCAGAATAAAATTCACTTTTATCAACATGGGTCATGTGTATCTCCATGAATCAGCTCCATGGCTAAAGGAGACCAAATAAACTGATGGTACTGGCCTGGTTCAAGGTCAGATGTCACCTCATGCACCAGGACAGAGTCAATTTGTCATTCAGAAGGACTACGGCTCTGTGAGAGTAGAGAGGGAAAGCATTCATACCATTAAATATGATGATAGATTCAGGGTTTTTTGTATATGTACTTTATCATGTTAAGGAAGTTCCTTTTCTACTGCAAGTTTATTGAGAGTTTTTATCATGAATTAATGTTTGGATTTTATCAAATGCTTTTTCTGCATTTATGTATTACTTCGGTGATCTGTGTCTTCTCCCCCCACCACCTTTTTTTTCTTGGCCAGTCTAGCTAACAGTTTGTCAATCTTGATCTTTTGATTTTCTCCATTTCTTTTTAGAAATTTATTTATATATTTTGACAGAGAGAAAGAGAGAGTGAAGCAGGGGCAGAGAGAGATGGAGAGAGAGAATCGCAAGCAGGCTCCACACTGTCAGTGCAGAGCCCAACATAGGGCTCAAGTCCACAAAGTGCGAGATCATGAACTGGGCCAAAATCAAGAGTCAGACGCTTAACCAACTGAGCCGCCCAGGTGCCCTGCCTCCATTGCTTTTCCACCTCACACTTTACAGAGGCCGCTGGCAAGCTAAATTTTATCTGGCTAGACACCTATGTTATATAAGAAACTAGGACAGGCAGGCAAGGAAGGCACATGAAAATGGAATTCAAATCTCTGCCCTTCATTACAGAAGAGGAAATGAGAAAAGCATTTCACCATCCAGAAGTGGAACTCAGATCAGCATATACAACTTGCAGACAAGCAAAGGTGGGCAGTGTCCCCACCAATCCTAGAACACAAGCCCCAGATCGTACAGGTTTGGATCGAATTCCGGGCCTTACCCTCTGCTAACTGTATGTATTAGATAATGCATGCTGCTATAACAGATAAGCCTCCAAAACCCAGCAGCTTACTGACTAGAAGTTTATTTCTTTTTTTTTATTTAAAAATTTTTTTTTTATCGTTTATTTATTTTTGAGACAGAGAGAGAGACAGAGCATGAATGGGGGAGGAGCAGAGAGAGAGGGAGACACAGAATTGGAAGCAGGCTCCAGGCTCTGAGCCATCAGCCCAGAGCCCGACCTGGGGCTCGAACTCACGGACCGCGAGATCGCGAGATCATGACCTGAGCTGAAGTCGGACGCTCAACTGACTGAGCCACTCAGGCGCCCCACTAGAAGTTTATTTCTTGCTCTCAAGAGAACTGCCCATGAAATGTTTTATGATTCAGGCCTGGTAGCAGGGAACACCACTCCTGTGCAGAGGGACCTGACCTAAGAGAGGCTGGAAAGTTCTTCCAGCCACGTGCCCGAAAACATCTCTTTGGTGAATCACTAGTCAGTTTGTGCCACGCTCTATAATTTGGAGTTTATCTTTATGAGCTTTTGTTTCCTTATATGTAAAAAGAGGATAATAATGTCTGTCCCATGAGCATCCCCCATGCTCCTCAGTGTCTGGCACAAGGTGGGAGCTAATGAACTTTTGTTACATGCGTGAATGAATCGGCAGGTGGATAAAGTTGGTGTAAGGACTGGCATATGCAGCACACTTCAGATCATGTCTGATTTACAGCAAGGGTTCAGTCCATGACTGTAGTTGCTGTTGCTGTTGTTCTTGACGCTTTATAAAGGGATGAAGCTGGACAAGAACACTGAAGAGCTAAGTCTCTCTCTGGAAGCTTTCCGGCAAAAGCCACCTCTCCTGCGTGTCATAGAGTGGAGTCCCACCCTGGCATGTCCCTTGAGTCTATGTGATCTAATGGGACATCACACACACCACAGATTCACTTGCTCCCTTGAGACTCAGTTTCCACAGTTTTAAAAACCTACTTATCACACTACCGTGGTGATTTATTGAGATAAACATATGGGGAACTCTGGGGAAAAAGCCTGGAGCATGGAGAGGGTAGGTGCTTAATAAATATTTGGGCTTCCACCCCCCTTTTACTTTGCTTCTCTGTTGCTTCTATGACATAGACAACAGTCTTTATTAATTGCATTGGAAATGATTTGTTGTAATTAAAGATCAAGAGAAAAATCAGGGGTTGGAGACTGGAATCGTAGTTCTGCAGTTCCAACCATTCTTCCTTGCAAGTGATCCCAGAGTCCCTTAATCTGGGCCCCAAAGGCAGTGGTGTTTGTTCCGTAGACTTGAGGTATCTGGCAGCTGGCTTCTCAGAACTTCTAAGAACTGTCAGTAGGTAAATAAATCATGAATCAGAGATTCTTATATTGAACCAAAGTTGATGGAGGGCTAAATATGTCATTTCCTAGGGAAACTAGTTATCTACAATGTTTCTGTAAGATGATGATCACGTTTAGTGAAACAGAAGGTAATGATGAAGGGCTTACCTCCTACATGGTTGCTTTAGGACAAAATGCAGAGTTGCTGCCTCCTTCGTTCCGAAACAGCGTAAAACCCCACACCATCCCCTCCACCCAGTGTATGAAAGTCACCATTATTTAAAAACAAAAACAAGTTAGGGCACCTGGATGGCTCAGTCAGTTAAGCATCCAACTTCGGCCCAGGGCATGATGTCATGGTTTGTGAGTTCAAGCTCCGCGTCGGGCTCTGTGCTGACAGCTCGGAGCCTGGAGCCTGCTTTGGATTCTGTGTCTTCCTGTCCCTCTGCCACTCCCTGGCTCATGTTCTCTCTCTTTCTTTCTCTCTCTCTCTCTCTCTGCCTCTCAAATAAACAAACAAACAAACAAACAAATAAATAAATAAGTAAAAAAAAGACAAAACAAGTTTAGAATTAGGATAAAGTCCATCTAGCAATTGAGTGGTTCCAGGGGGGAGAAATCAAAACAGTGTTTATTCAGGTGGCAGCCGCGGTGGTGGTAGTATGTTGGCTTTTTCTCAGCTGCTGTGCATTTCGCTGTGATTTTCACTTCTGCAATACCACTTCAGTAGTTGGAACCATTACGTCCGATCCTGTGTTGTCAATGGGGTCCTGAGGTTATTCCAGCACCTTAAGAAAAGCCGCCATCTGCCTACTTTTAGAGCTTTTAACATAAACCCGGAGAACACCGGGAAAGCGGGTGAGTTACCGTTATCAATATGGAATGTGAGGTTTCCTGTACAATAGCACCACCTCTTTTAAGTCACCGTGGCCAGGCTGTGCAGAATGCATAATGATATAATAAATAATGTGTGTGCCGAGTGAAAGCTTTGAGTAATGGAACTAGCTAACATTTAGAATTTTATTAGGGACGAACTGTCTCAGATGTTCTTAGTGCTGTTATTACCCCCTCGTTAAAGCTGGTAATTTTTGTTTTTAAAGCACTTTGGAGACACTCATTGATACATGTCTGGAAAAAAAAAAAATATTCCTTTTTTTTTTTTACTTAAAAAACAGTTCCCAGGAGACTTTAGCACCATGTAAGAATAATACTCTGATTGCTCAAGTGGGTGGATTGTGCAGTCTCTATTTTTCATTCTTTAATCATCTTAAGAGATCCTAGCTTTCCTCACCATGAAGTGCAGACGGGGTGCTGTATGATTCCCCTTGTCGAGAGGATGAGGGAGGGCAGAGCTCACCAGAGACCCTGATCCTCCTGGGTGCTGCTTCTGTCTGCTCTCAGTAATACCCAACCGCTCCTGAGCTCCTTATCAAAGACAGAAGAGCTAACATAAAATTTTTAAAAAGGCCCAGTACAACTGTGACCACCCAGTACCCACAGCCGGTGTTTAAAGGGGAGCATTTGCTCCCTGTTCCTGCAAATAGTTGCCAGATGGGAGTGTAGACCCATTGTTGCTTGATGCACCCATTTATCAGTGAGAGCTGGAAATAAACCGTGCATGGTGTGTGTTCAAGGTAGGAAGAAGGAAAAAAGGCAGTGCCACTCTTTAATCAGGCAAGCCAACACTGGCCATGGAAATGCCTGACAGAGTTCTGCCTAAGTCTCACGGACGAGGACAGATCAGGTGGTCACCCTACCTGCACCCTAGGCTTGGAAAGTATTTACCCCCTCAGCTGTTGTGGAAGCCAGGCCAGGCAGAAGGGAGTTAGGAATGGGTGTTGGGCCAGCTAGCCTTAACTGCCTGCCAACAAGTACACATTATATTTAAATATTGGCTCTATATTAAGGGAAACAAAACATGTCAACGAGCCAGATATGGCCCACAGGCCTTGAGTCTATAACCTCTACATGAGACAAACCAATGTCTGTCCTTGGTATCTCTCTGCCTGTCACTTCAATCCTGTAATTTCCAGATTCATTGTCTCCAAGCTCTTTACCACCAAGGACTTGTCTTACTTTTTTTTTTTTTCCCCCTGTTTTCTCCCTGGAATCCATCTGTTGGAACATTCTGTCTACAAACTCCTTTTGTTAGGTAATAATGAGTTTTCTCATTTTAAAAAATTCAACAAAGACTTGCAGAACTGCCAGCCAGAGCCTCTGATCGACACAGGATAACCAGCAGGAGAGTTGGTAGAATTCCAGACAACAATAAAAAAAATAAATAAATAAATGAAAAGACATTTTAATTAGACTGTGCAACTTTATCTTGGGTAAATAGATACATTCCACTGTGACAGGGGTTGCTAACTTTTTCTTTGAAGCGTTGGATAATAAATATTAGAGGCTTTGAAGGCCATATGGTCTGTGGTGCAACTCTTCAACTCCGTGCCATTGTAGTACAAAAACAGCCATGGACAATATGTAAATGAGTGGGTGTGGCTGTGTGCCAATAAACCTTTCTTTTTTTATAGAAAGCCTGTGGGTCAGATTTGGCCAGCGAACCATAGTTTTCTGACCCTTTCAGGATGCCTTTAAAGGTATTAAACTGTTTTCACACCCCACTTCCTACTAACTTTAGAGGTCCTTATTGGGAACACTGATTTGGATAATAAACCTTGCCCCAAACCACTCTCAGCCTGTTCTGACTTGCACTTTGGTTCTCAACACTATTCTTAGAAATGATGTCCCCACATACTTCCCTGTACCATAAAGCTTATCCTTGGCTTTGGGCTTGACTCTTTCTGCAGAAGTCTAGGTCACTAGTGAAGGCAACAATCACTAGATCACTAGATGGAGGCCAAATCTCTTAGCTCTTTAGGCACATGAGTTTTGGAGACTAAGCTAGGTAAGAATTCCAACTCTGCTGCTCTCCATATTTGTAGCTATAGTCAATTCGACCTCTCTGAAATCTGAGGGGTGGGCAGGACGACTCCAACCAAACCTGAGTTCTCATCTTAGCTTTGTTGGTGAAGGGTCGTCACCCATCCACTAATGACTACGATGTACTCTGCTATGCTTTTATACCAGTGTCTAGTTATACTTGTATAGCAAACAACTACCAATGTAGTGGCTTAAAGCAATAACACTCATTTATTTTACTCATGAATATGCAGTTTGGGAGGGTCGATGGGGACTGTTCATCTCTGGTTTTCACCGTGTCAGCTGCAGCAGCTTGGAGGCTGGAGTCACTCAACAACCAGAAGCTTGAGTCATTTAAGATTTGTTCTTTAATGTGTCTGGGGGTTGGTTGATGCTGGCTCTTGGCCAGAACGCCCACATGTGGCTGCATGGGCTTCCTTATAGTATGGTGGCTGGTGCCAACAGGGAACATCTCAAGAGCAAGGTAGATGGAAGTACCATATTTTACAGTGGTTGGGGCAGTGAAAAGTTCCACTGAGGTTCAAGGGGATGGAAAGACAAGAGGCACGTCACTGTAATTCACGTTATATGAAGAGCCTTATAGATGCGATATATGGTGGCAGCACTTTTGGGGAAATTCAGTCTTCCACAGAAAGTATAACTTGAACTATTTTCAGCCAACGTTCTACCATCTTCATAAAGCCTCTTGGTTGAAATCATATAAGGATTCCTCATATGAGTAGACACTGCCTGCCTAACAGTCAAGATGTGGGTGTTCAGATGACCAAAAACAGGTAAGGAGTCTTCAAATATGGTCTTCCCTCTTCCAGTAATTTTTCCTTCTTCTTTCTCTGGGAAATTCCCATTTATATTTTAAATTTCAGCTTAGAATTTATCCCTTAGTGTTTTCCCTCCTAGGCTTGATATTTTCCCCATCAAATCTCTTACCATACTGTACTTCAACTTCCTGGTTATGTCTCTGGTTCCTGTCTAGACTCTGAGTGATAATACAGAAGAGACCGTGCCTCGGTTACTCACCATTCAGTTCTCAGCACAGACACACTCTCTAGCACACAACAGAGGACCAGTGAATGAGGGATCAGTGCTAATGACGTTTCTTTACATTTCTGTATGCAATAATGAGTCACTGAACATCAAGAGAACTAATTGATTCTTCATGAACAACGTTTGAGCCCTTTGAAAAGAGTGGTTATTGTTTTTGCATATGGGGGCCGTGAGATAAAATTGCTGATAAGCTCATAGTCTAGTTATGGAGACATGTGGTTCTAACAATCATTTACATTTATCCATCCTTACGACATACAGGGGCACTAAGCAATTTTATTGTGCCACTAAGGATTATTAATTTAATCCTTGCAGCAGCCCTTTGAGGTTAGTCCTAAAATTGATAGCATTTTGTAGATGGAAAGAAATAAAATCATGGTTAGTAAATGGTAGAACCAAGATTCAATCTGGGTGTAGATAATGGATTTCTTCCACAGCATAGACAATGTAAAATGCAGTGCTCGGAGTAAAGTGACAGAGGTGGCATGGAGAACAGTGGAAGGTGCAAAGGAAGAAATGAGCAGTTTTATTTAGGGATGGGGTTAGGAGAGTCTCTGGAGCAAATGGGTGGAAGGCTGGGGTCTGGCCAGCTCTCATGGAATTTTCTGTAAAAGAAGACAGGAATATGGGAACCCGGTAGCAACACCAGGCAGCTTATCAATGCACCAAAGAAGCTCTATGGGAAAGAATGGGAAGGTATGGGCTGCTGGCTTAGTATATCCTTGGAACTCACAGGGACCCCAAGATCTGGGAGCATGGTCCCAGAGAAGCTGATAAGGGCCAAGAAAGCAGAGACCTGGGAGAAATGCAAACATGTCTTATCGGGTGCTCACACGAATTATGGTTGCCTAGGACCACAACTATGGTGTGGCAGTAGCTTCCAAAGAAAGCCAAAGGAGGAAGATGAAGGGATGAGCTAAATCACAAAGCAAGGGGCGTTGGCAGTCCCCACAGAGACAGGGTAGATGCTTTCAAAACTACACCCTTAGTTTCAATGTTGTGTTGCTTTTCTACTTAGTTTACCCCTCATCAGGACAGGACAATTCAGAACTTCTCCGACTCTGCTTATTTCTAAAGATAGGTGCCAGCACTACATAGATTTTGTTTCTTTTCAAACCAAAATTATTCTTTCATTTTCCCTCTTTCTAGGTGTCTTAGTTTCTGTAATTATAAATGCTGTATATGCTCTTTGAAAAAAAATAGTAAGGAAGTGAAAAAATTAAAACCTGAAAGTTTCTACTCTGTCACTTCCATTGTACCAGAAAAGGGGTAACCACTATAAATAATTTGGTATGTTTCCTTCTAGATGTTTATCAAGCTATATACAAGCAGATACAAAAATAGTTTTTCCATGTGATCATACCATTTATACTGTTAGTACTGGTCTGCCATTTTCCCATTTTCTCTTGTGTGTATGTCGGAGAGGCGGGCAAGGTGGGAGGGAGGGAGATCTGCCTAAGGTTTTTGATGGTTTGATGAGTGGCCACTTCCCTAACTGATGGGCATCGAGGTTGCATCTAGTTTTTCACTCTTATAAGTGTTGCAAAAATGATGTCTTCACACAGACCCATTGAATGTAGGATTGAATTCTAGAAATGGTATCACTGCATTGAAGATGGGCTCATTTAAAATTTTGACAGATACTACCAAATTGCCTTCCCAAAGGTCTTACCAATTCATCCTGCCACTGAGAGCGTTTAAAAGTGTTCTTGTCCCCACAACCTCACCAGCTCTGGAAACTATCAACATGGAATATTGTTATTTTCATTTGCATTCATCATAACACCTTGTCTTGAAAGTTAGGTGTTTCCTACATAAATAAAAACTGTCCAAGAGGAGAGTTTTATAGGTCCTTTAAAAACTCCTCAGGTTTCAATAATTCACAGATTTGAATGGTCGAACTCCTTTATTATTTTTTAAATCCTGAAGTAATGGAAGATTTATAAAGAGCTTACACTTTTTATTATATCTGACATTTACTTGGAAATCACTGGAATGGTTGGTGATTGGGATGAACACTGTGTTACTCAGATTAACTGAAACCCTTTGTCTTCTCTTTTTTTTTTTTTAACTTTTTATGTTTATTCGTTTTTGAAAGACAGAGACAGAGCACAAGCAGGGGTGGGGCAGAGAGAGAGCGGGACACAGAATCCGAAGCAGGCTCCAGGCTCTGAGCTGTCAGCACTGAGCCGGATGTGGGGCTCGAACTCACAGACCAGGAGATCATGACCTGAGCCAAAGTCGGACGCTTAACCGACTGAGCCACCCAGGCATCCCCTTTGTCTTCTTCTCTTGTGTCCACTCTTCTATTTATTAATCAAGCCTCTCTATGTTTTTCATTTATTTGATTTTTGTGTTTTTTTTTAAATTTTTTTAATGTTTATTCATTTTTGAGAGACAGAGAGAGACAGAGCATGAGCTGGGAAGGGGCAGAGAGAGGGAGACGCAGAATCGGAAGCAGGCTCCAGGCTCTGAGCTGTCAGCTCAGAGCCCGATGCGGGGCTCGAACTCACAAACTGTGAGATCATGACCTGAGCCGAAGTCGGGCGCTCAACCGACTGAGCCACCCAGGCGCCCCTTGATTTTTGTTTTTAAAGTTTTATTTATTTATTTTGAGAGAGAGAAATAGTGTGAGTAGGGGAGGGGCAGAGAGAGAGAGAGGGAGAGAGAGAATCCCAAGCAGGCTCCATGCTGTCAGCGCAGAGCCTGATATGGGGCTCGAACCCACGAACCATGAGATCATGATCTGAGCCAAAACCAAGATTCGGACTCTAAACTGACTGAACCACCCAGATGCCCCTAAAGCCTCTATTTTTCTGACATTGGAATGCAAAGAGTTCTCTCACAATATTGGTCTGAGTTAAATATTACCAAAATAGATAGCATCATGTTTGATCAGTGCTTGCAAGGCACTTGCTCTCACAGAGATTTCTGAGCTTTAGTGGTATGGATGGTGTTCATTATGCATTTTTGGAACCATCGTGTGTATTTTTACAATTATTGGATCACCTTCAAGAAATGTTTGTGTTATAATTTGAATCAGGTTGACGCTATGTTTCCAACCATTTTCCTGAAGTATACATAAAGTGTAGAAGTCACAAATCTACAGCTAGATGAGTGTGTACAAACAGAACACACACATGTAACCAGAACCCAGAGGAATAGCAGGGCCAGCCCCTGGAAGCCCCTTTGCCCTCCCAGCCACTGTTCCAGAAGGCTAACAGTCTTCTGACTGTCAACAGTATGGATTAGTTTGCCTGTTCGGAACTTGATGTAAATGTAGTCATACAGCATTCTGTCTTTTGTGTCTGGCTGGCACCCTATCTTTTTAAATACTGTAATAGCTCGATAGCTAACATTTAACACATGCCAGGCACTTTGTGAGCACTTTATATGCATTGGATTAAACACAGGTGTGTTAAATATGAGTGACATTTGGGTGTTTTCCATTTTGAAATGGCTCTCTAGCTGGTACAGGGGATGTCACAGATATAGATTTCCTTCTCATGCATCCGATGTATGTACTTTTTAACAAATAATTTATTAAAATTAGGAACCTCTTCAGAGCCATAGTTTCACAAAGAGCTCCCCAACTACTCTCTCTGCGGGTAGGAGTTCGTAATTATCCTTTAATAAACATGTAACTGTGTTCTTAGGATTCTGAGCAGTTATGCCATCAAATATATCATTTTCAATTGAGCACTTAAAATTAATGCTATGGAGCTTTGGAGATGCCTACATAAATCAATGTCCAAATTCACCCTAGGTAAGAAGGGCAGTGAGGATAAAACACACCCCCCCCCCTTCCATTTCCTTTTCAGGAAATGATGACCTATCAGGGAGGACATAAATCACTCCTGTTCCCAAATTAGATTAAAATTCTGTGGCTTAAAGCTTGCCTTTACCTGAAGCCTATAATATTAGGCCTCTGGCTTTGTCGTTCCCCCCAGATACAAGTCTTGCTGGTTCTCAGAAAACAGTTCTGTGTCTATTAACAAAGAGGCTGAATGCTCTACCAAAGAGAATTCCAAACAAAGAAGGCCTCATTTGCTCCTCTGAAAGGTCCCCTGGGGAATAATCTTAGATTCTTGTGATTAGGTAATTATCCATGTGATTCTGCCTGGGAAACCTGTTTCTGGCTCGCTTATACTTAGGTTGTCCTCGCCTCCTGAGCTAGAAGGGGTACCTAGCCTCATTTATCTGACTCCCCCCATAGCATCTTCTCATGATGTAATTGAAGGTAACTAGAAAATCATATTAATAATCTGCTTTGAAACCATGTCTAATAACAAAAGAAAAGAAAACAAAAGAAAAAAATGGTTGTAGTCTTTGGTAAATGTGGAGAATTCGACTTTCCAGTGCTAAACACAGACATCTGCTCTGGGAAAGATTGGAACACGCACTCCACCTTCCACCTTGCAAAATGCCTCAGTCGTTCAGCCCTTGATGCTCTGGGCATGAACCAAAGTCAGGCAGTCTGGTGAACAATGTGGACACGAGAACTGGATGTCAAGGGTTTCTTTGGTTGTGGGAGTTAAGGTGCCTTAGAAGTTCCGTGGGACAGGGGGCTGTCCTCCACCTGCTCTACACCTAGCGTGGAGTCTGGCCATGAGTGGATGTTCAGACAATGTCTGCTGAATATAAAGAGTCCATGGTCCAGGCTGCTGCCACATTCTTTCTTTTTTTTTTTTTTTTTTAATGTTTATTTCTTTTTGACACAGAGAGAGACAGAGCATGAGAGGGACAGGGGCAGAGAGAGAGGGAGACACAGAATCCAAAGCAGGCTCCAGACTCTGAGCTGTCAGCACAGAGCCCGACGCAGGGCTCGACCTCCCAGACCGCGAGGTCATGCCCTGAGCCGAAGTTGGACACTCAACTGACTGAGCCACCCAGGCGCCCCTTGCCACATTCTGTGCTTACTTATATATATATCTAAAAAAAGTCATTTCAGTCAGTGAGAAGGATGTTGCTGCTTTGCATGAGGACAGCCATGTGGGTTCACCAGTTGAAGGAAGGAAGTCATTCTAGATTAGTGGTCAAGAGCATAGGTCATATAAGTGGAGGCAAATAATGCTACAATTCTTTTAGTATATTTCTTGGCATGAGTATGTCTCATGTACTATTTGGGACATACTTATACTAAAACAAGTATTTGTTATTTATCTGAAATTCAATTTAACCTAACTGGACATCTTTTTTTTAACAACCCCAATTCAGTTCTGCCTGCCCCATTTTTATAATGTTATTTTTTGGGCAGTAATTCCTAAAGAGGTGAAGAGATCATTTTCCAAGAGTCATGTGGGTTTGGCTCTTTCTAGCTGATCTATAAGGGAAAATCTTAACTTTTTCCATAAACTTCTCCATTAAAATAGAGGATAACTCCGTTGTTAAGAATTGATGGGCTTCCCAAGACAACACTTATAGGCAGAGCAAAAACTATCATGCAAACACTGATCAAGTGAGATCAAGATTGTGTGCGTGACCTTTACTGAAATACAGTTCTACATGGGATCATGTCTGCTGGAGGAAGGTTTCTGTTGGCAGGCCCAGCATTTGTCCCTCAGCAAAGACCTTTACATTTTATCACTGGCATCAAGGAAGACATGATGAGCAGAAATATTTGATGTATTGATGGCGTGTTTTTCTGGTTGATACTTCTGATAACAGATTCAAGAATTAAAAATAATTTGGTAGACTGAAATGGTAGGCTGAATTATCAGCAATTAACATAATAGGAACAGTGGTTAGATTCCGTACCTGGCTCCAAACAGTGAGCTCCACTTGGAAAATTTGTGGGGATCCGTGACTTAGAATCATAAATAAAAGCAGGAGTTAGCATTCAAATTTACTTGTAAGGCCACCGTGTTGTCTTAGTGGTTTTCTTTTCTCTCTTTCTAAATACTAGGCCTTTGAGTGAGGAGGTTTTACGAGCTGTTAGCATGGCTGACTCAAATGATTCTAGAGGCATGTTTTCAGTTGTGTGGGAAAAGAGCTCACAACTATTTATGTAAAGTCCATCTGGTGTCAAGGCCTGGGTGCTATTTGGATTAAATGAAACACAACTATTTCCCAACATGCTTTCCTAGCACTGGGTGGTTAAAAAAAAAGTTAAAGTGACCTACATGGAAAACAACTCAGAACATTCTGAGTCTTGAACCAGTGCCTCTTCAGCGTGAGGTTATATCAGAGTCACCTACAGGCTTCACTTAAACAGTGAGCTCCCCTCTCAGAGTTTTTGACACAGAAGGTCAGGAATGGGGCCCAAGAACTTGCATTTCTAAAGACTTCTAACAATGGTGATGCTGCTGGTCCAGGATCTTACTTTGAGAACCACTGCTGTAGACTGTGAAGTTCATATTAAAAAGTTCCTGCCCTAACTATGAAAGTCTGTGACCCTGACAAATATTGGGGACAAAAATTGAGAATAGATAGCATTGATTCTATTTGTGTGTATTATCCCCCCAAAGGGGCAGACTTGTGAAGGTTTAGGGCAAGGATAGATGGGGATGGGGAGGTGTGGTCAATCCATTTGCCCCTTGGGTATCAAGTTCTCTGGATCTTCACTGATTCCCCTGAGAATTCGCCTTTGAAGTACATGGCAACATAGTGCCAAGAGAAGAGATGCTTCTTCATCAAGGCCTCTCTGCCATGACCTCAGCATGGCATTACCATAACCAAAATGGTGCCCATGATGGTGTTCAGATTCTTTCAAGGCATCATGTACCATTGAACAGGTGACAACCATGGGGTTCTCAGTTCTGTTTTGTTAAGAAAATAAAAATAATAAGTGGCATTAAACTAATTCCATAAATGCCTGTTCCCTGCTGATAGGGTGGCCACATTCATTGTTCCATTGCTTTGTGGGTGGTTTTTTTTGTTTTTCCTGGAGTGGCTATAATACAAGCCATGATTCATGCAATGTGCCAGCCTCAGAGATATCAAGACCTGTTTGCATAAATATCCACAATCATGTTTCTAAAGCTGTTTCCTTATTTCCCTTTGTTGCTGTTTTCCTTTTCATTGAGGTCAGTTGAAATAGTCTTTAATTGAGGCTATTCTTACACACACACACACACACACACACTATAATTGACTTATAAATTCCATGAGAACAGAATCAACACCTATTTTCTCAGAGAGCTATTTCTAACCCTAATGAAGTACCTTACACATGGTAGCTATACAAAATCTGTGACTGACTGAATGAATAAATATGTATATCTTTGCAAGCCAGTGATCTTGGAGGTTACCCATTGATGCTCCGTGTGTTGTTATCTCTGAATGCACAGGAACTTTGTTCTTCCTGTGAACGAAATGCAGATCCTGAGTTAAGCCTTACTAACATTTACCTGTTCCCTTCTAAAGCTATTTTGTAGCAAAGACAGTATTTCGATTGTTTATAGATTTAACGTTATATATTCATTGATTATATCTACCACATTTATTTTTAAAGGTTTTTAAATAGTTTATTAAAGTACAATTGCACAAAGGTAAATGATTTTAAAACACATAAAACACAATATGGAAAAAGAGTAGAGGGATATAATTTTTAATAGTTAGTACCAAATTTGCTTTGAGTTTCCACATAACCGTGGGAAAAGATGGAAATGTGTTGCCTTACATAGTTCTCATTGTTTGGATAAAGAAGAGAGAGAGAGAAGAAGCATGCCACATAATGGGAAGACACAATTTTTCCATTTGCGTATGTTTCTGGTAGGAATGTATCTTAAGAGTCTTTATGGAAAAGAGCTCTTGAGTTATACAAGGAATAGCTTTTTCAACAGCTATTTTGCCAGAGGTATAAAAACTTTCTTCTCCTGGTTTACTTTGTATATCTTACCTCAGTAAAGACATGAAAAGGAATCCTGATAAGGTGAATGCATTCCCACAGAGAGCTAAGCTTCCTGGTGATCAGACTTGATTCAGGAAGAGCACTCAATGAGCTGAGAGGATTAAATGATCAATGTTTCTTTTAGATTAGCCCTCTCAGATATCAATGATCACCAGCCTTAGAGGAGATAATGAGGCAATTTCAATATTGAGCATTCCAGAGTGTCTCAAGTATGGGAAGTCCGTGTGGTTAGGTTAGGAAGATGGCTCAACGCCAACATAACATGGCCGGCCCCAGCACTGGCCCTCTGTCAGGACACGGCTGTCCAAGGCCCCAGTCCCTGGTCCAGTGGGAACACATGAGATGACTTTGTGTGTTTTAAAAAAATTTTTTAAATGTTTATTTTATGTATTTTGAGAGAAAGAGAGAGAGTGTGAAGGGGGTGGTGCAGAGATAAAGGGAGCTAAAGAGAGTGAATCCCATGCAGGCTCTGTACCATCAGCACAGAGTCCAAATGATGAGATCATGACCTGAGTTGAAATCAAGAGTAAGACGCTTAACCGCCTGAGCCATCCAGGGCCCCTGGCTTTGTGTGTGTCTTAATCAGGGTTCCCAAGAAGAAGCAGAGATGTGAGTGCAGGTCCTTTCTTAAGGGGGTTCAGGGGGCATCAGAAATGGATAGGAGACAGGAAAGACAGGCAGTGTAAGGTGCCATACTGAGCCATGGTAGGTAACTAAAGATTAACCCCATAAGAAAACTCTAGAAATGAGGTAGACAGCATACCTCAGAGTTGTCCCACCTGGGGAAAGAGGGAAAAAGAGTATTGATACATCAATTCTCTTTAGTTGACTGTACTTCAACTCAACCAGTTGAGGGCTACTCCCGTGAAAAGGGTGTTAATTCCAGAGCACTTCGCACCAGAGGGGCTTTAACATGCCGTACACACTGGCTAAGCAATCTTCTGTGGGTCTGAGGAAAGTCCTCAAACACAGAGCTACAGACCCTGCCATCAGAAGACTGGAGCACAGTGAAATGGAGTAGGGTCTGAGATAGTTGGCAAGACACTGGCAGCTTCTCTGGTGTAGAAGTCACCTTTAAACATTTTTATTTTATTTTTGAGAGAGAGAGAGAGAGCACAAGCGGGGGAGGGACTCCAGGCTCTGAGCTGTCAGCACAGAGCCCGACACGGGGCTCAAACTTGTGAACTGCGAGATCATGACGTGAGCTGAAGTCACTTGCTTAACTGACTGAGCCATCCAGGCGCCCCTAGAAGTCGCCTGTAGAAGAGAGTGATCGCAGTATTAAATAATTCTGAGTGCTTCAGTTCTCTGTCAGATGAATGAGCAAATTTGCCTCTATCACTTCTCTTCGCCTCAAGTAGAAAGACTCACCATAGTCTCTGTGTATTTTTAACACCTCTCTGTGCTTGCTAATTATTTTTTTACTTATTTTTTTTACGGAACAGAAAGTAAACTCAAGATCATTATTTTTTGCAAGCACCATTATCTAGTTAGGGATGCCCTAACACTGTTTTGTTTCCACTGGGATTTCTCCTTAAGCATACCTTCTATTTGTGTAAGACCATGTTGCTTTTCTATGTACAGTAGTGATATGGTTTCCTTTTTAAATGAATGTATGTAAGTAAAAAAAATAAAAGTCAATGTGCAGAAAAAAATTAATGACATTAAAAATATATCTAGTGATGTGCTGGTATATGTTTGAAAACTGGCTCTCTGGGGAAGAAAAAATCCATAATTTGTAGTGTTGGCCTATTTCTGGGGTATAAATACTCCCACTATGACTCAAGACAGAAATAGCTACCAACACACCACCAGATATACATAATTGGTTCTCACAAGCTGGGATTAGTGGGCCCCAGCACATTTCCAGGCACCACCCGGAGATACAGTCTCACAAAGTTCATGTGCCATTCACAAATCGCTTCATGAGCAAAATGAAGGGCAGAACTCGTATTATCTTTCAAATGTTTAAAAAATTTGGTACTTAGGTGAGTCACAGGTGCACCAGCTGACAGAACAGTAATAACAAGTCATGCGTGTTCTTAAACCACCGTTCAGGTGAGATCCTGGAGTACAGACTCTCAGGTACACGATTGATGATTTCACCCTATGAGAAGGAAAACATTCAGTGTTCCCAGACTCCTCCATCACTGTTGTTGCCTTCTGGTTTCCTGCGGAACGGGTGTTATTAAGAAACATTTCCTTCCCTCTGGTTCCCGTGAACTACAATGTTTAGTCCCAGGTCCCTGAATGTCTGAACTTAGTTTACCCATTTCTCAAGTTGTTTGTTACTTGCAGTGTTGATAACACGTGTGAGCCTGTGGCTAATGCGGGTGTATTTCATTCCACTGTAGGTAGGACGCTAAGCCTAACATTTGGGAATGAAGATCTCAGCAAAAACCCTACTTTGGACATATATGTTGCCTTGAACAAATTACCCTCTTTTATATATATATATACCTGTAAAATGAAGGTGGTAAAATTAACAACCAACTTATGAAGTCATCATCCAGCTAGAGTGAGCAGCTGAACATCACTGCTTGTGTAATGGTAAAGATGGGTACAAACCTTAATGGTTCTAACTGTGGTTATTTGCCTTATTACTCTTTACCCCACGGATCCATGTGGGTTTTGTAATCGGTTTAGTGCACTGTTCTAGTTTCTTTGTTTTGTTTTGTTTTGTTTTTTAATTCCAGATTTGACTCAGGTGAGCTTGGCATAGTACCAGATCTTTCTGGCTTCCCTCACCTTAGCTGGCTCCTGCTTCACACATCTTTCAAGATGTTTGTAGAAAACTAATCAGCATCTATGTTTGTTTTCTAATTTTCTTTTGCTCACACATACCATGGCCACTTGATTAGCAATCAGCACTGTGTTGGCAGTTACATACAGGCCCCGCTCCTCCTAATCAGGGATGTAGGAAGCAAACGCTGGTGTTTAAAGGGAACCCTTTTTTGAGCTCTTGTCCCATGACTCCTAATTGTTGTAGTTCTCAAACTCAACCCAGCTGCACGCTTTATTAGGGAAACATTTATTCAGATAACAAGCCTTGGGTATGAAAGAGGAGTAATTATTTTGGAAATGCATTTGAATCGTTGTATGCCATAGTGCAACTCATGTTCCAAATGGAGAAGGTGCACATTCGGGCAGAAATGTTGCTTTGTAGATGGACAATACCGCAAGCATGTGGCTGGGAGTTGCTGGCAAATGATCGAAAAATGGACAAATGAAAAGACGCCAGCAAAATAAGAGGTAAAAAGCGATCGAAACTCTGAAAACTGACCAACATGAATGAAATGCCTAAATTTCATTCATGAACTCTTTCCTTCTTTCTCTCTCTCTCTTCTGTTCTTGCTGTCTCTTTGTTTCTTTCTCCCTCCCTTTCTCCCTCCCTTTCTCCCTCCCTCTCACTTGCCTTGCCTTGCCTTGCCTTGCCTTGCCTTGCCTTGCCTTGCCTTTCCTTCCTTCTCCATCAAATATTTTTGAGCTCCTATCATAAACCTTGCTCTCAAAGAGCTTGCTGGGAAAGAGGCAATGAAAATATGTGACTGATGGCACCTGGGATCTCCCAACTTATGAAATGTAAACGACATAGGGCCAAACCTCCATTCCATGCCTTGCAAATGTTTAGTGATGTCTACAAACTTTGGGGATTTCATGGAGCTCACATGTCATTGGTCACCCTGGCTCCAAGACCATGCTTCTGCTTATTTAGTTTTTTTGCCTTATTGTTTTGTTCACATTCCATAATCCACATGTAGAAAATGGTCCCTCCTTTTTTTTCACAAAAAATTCACATAAAGCGTTGTGTGGGTAGCACACTTTACTGAAATTCTGGGAAGTTGCATTTGGAGGTTGTATCAACTCCGAGTGGAATATTAAACATGACTATTCTTAAATCTTCTTCAGGCATCAGGCACATGTTCTTTGGCTGTCTACATCCAGTTCTGATTTCTCACCTCCCACAGTTGTCTTGTCCTGCCTCCCTTCCCATCTCTTTTCTTTAGTTTTCTATCCTCAATGCTGGGCCTGCTCTGTGCTATGAGTCTGTTCTCAGTTCCTGATCTTTCACTAGGGTCCAATTCTGACTACTTATATGCAGACCCAAGATGTTCTCCAGAATGAAAGACCTTGTTAAATTTAAGAAGAACTTCCCTCAGTGGTAATTTAAGTTCTTTACATATTCTGAATTTAAGTCTTTGATAAATGTGTGTATTCCAAATCTCTGCTTGTCTTTAACTTTCTTATTGGTATCTTTTGATAAACAGATATTCTATATTTTAATGAAGAACAATTAATATTTGCATGCCCCAAGGTCACAAACATTCTCTACTATGCCTTTTAAAAACTTGATTTCTTTAATTTCCATTATGGATTTTCATGTCAAATTAATGTTGTGTTTGGTATGAAGGATCAAGAATTATTATTTTTTCTAATCTCTCCATCACCATTTACTGAGAAGACAATCCTTTCCCCCACTGAGTCGCAATGACCTCTTTGTCGTAAATTGAATGACTACATATGTGTGCTCTATTTTGGCACTATGTTCTGTTCGTTTGGCTTTTATATTCATCTTTGTGCCAATACAAGGATGGTAATTTTTCATCATTTTCCTGTTCACATAGGCATTTAAAATATCCTGTGATAAGTACTCTGAGTAGAAGTACAGACTATAGTACATGCCAGAGGACCTAACCTAAAGAGATCAGAAATGCCTTTCCCAGTAGATGTCATTTAGGCTGAGAAGCACTTTACAGGTGTGCACTCCGGGACATGCCCACTCAGCTGTCACCTCACTTTATGATGGGTGCACTGACTTGGTTGATGTGAACCACGTTGTATATGCACTGGCCTGAAATAATAATGCCAATAAAACAAGGAAGATACTCAAGTAGAGGTAGAATAGCTTCATTGTAGATATGTGACCCTGAAGCTCAAATAGAATAAATGATTTGCCCAAGGTCATAGAGCTGATGAGTTCTGATACCTTGTTTGGGACTCCCGTTTCCCAGTAGATCATGATATTGCATGACCTCCGATTACGGACATCCAAGGTCCCTGGACTAGAATGTGGTGAACCCTATGTTTGCCCTCAGTTCTGCTTTACTCTAAGACTATGCTTTATCCAGTATCCTTGATTGTCTCCCCGGAAGAGCTGAATTATTTGTATGCCTCAAAAAGAATGAGCTAATTGATTCTCATTTTAATATAGTAGCTCTGCCCTAACCCTATCAATATGTATCCAAAAAATCTTATGGTGCATGACTAATTGCACTTTTGAATTATATACATTTAATTACATATTTGATTTGATAGTTTAGCATTTAGAATTATTGCCATTTCCTACTTACCGATCTTCTGTTCTTGCATCCTAATTGTCTTTGTTACAGACTCCTTTCTTATGCATAGAAAAGAAATATAGGCAGGATTTCTTCTTTCCATATGTGTGTATTCTATACTGCCTTAGCAGCATGAGTCAGATATGATAGTATAGAACAGATAGGTCCTCATAATGTACTCTTTGCAAGATGGATCTCCTTAAGTATAATTATGTTGTAATGATGGAAATGTCTGTGAAAGATTTTGTCTTTTAGTATATAAAACTAACTATCCAGTAGTGAAAGTTTATATGACTTAAATGGAAGAAGAATTCATGGGGGAAAAAAAAAGTTTAATTAGCATAAGACTTTGAAAATCCTTTCTGGGTAAAATAGACAGTTCCTTCCTTCTATTTGAGGCTCTAACTGATGGCTTCACTGTTATGAGACAATGTATGCTTGACACAGTATCTGTGGATAAAACCACTGGCTTCTATCAAGTCGATCAAATATTTATTGAGCACTTATTATGTCCAGAACACTTTGGGGAACAAGAAATATCAGCCTACCCTTGCCCTTAAGGATATATCAATTGAGATACAATTTAGACCGCTGCAATCAATTACACAGATGTCTCAAAATTCAGTCTCTAGATGTTTGGTGTAAACAAGACAAAATGTTCTGATAATGAACCTAGTTTCCTTTGTCATGTGACTTGGCCTCCCGCATCCTTGAAATAATCTCACATTTTTCTGCAATTATCAGCCTCGACCGATTCCGCAATCTGTTGAGAAAGAAGGTTCTGGAAATATTGTCGGGCTCTGCGTCTTATTCAGGTCTTGCTTCCACTTCTGTGAAGGCGCTTAAATAGCCCTTTATCAACTCAGACCCCTTGAGATTGAGTATTTAATTTCTCTTCATCTGCAGCCTTAGGAAATAACCCAATTCATTACTTAGCCATTACTTAATTCATTACTGTCATTAGAGATCAGGAGAAACATCTTACCAGGGCTGAGAGTACATGACAGACCTCAGCTCTCTTTGTCCAGCACGACGAAAAGGCTATGGAAGGGCCATAATTTGAAAGTCCAGTCATGGGGTTGGATTTTATTACACTCAGCAGTGCCAAGCCTTTGCTGGATGATTCACACAGGCATGGCCTAACCTGATAGAAGAAGTTTGCTGCCCAAAGTGTTCACCAGTACTTTGTGTCCTCAGGGAGTGTTAGGCTCCCTGAGATTGCCGATCTCTTAACAGGACAGAACAAATGGACAGAAGAGTGTGTCAAGAGGTCAACGCACAAGGGAGCTGCTTTCTGTAGGTTGGGGTGAGCATGGGGACTTTCTTCCCAGGGGACATTTGGCCATGTCCGGAGATAATACTTGTGATAGTGAAGAAGGAGAATGCTATTGGGACCTAAGGGGCAGTGGTCAGGCATGCTAATCCTATATTGTACAGGACAGTCCCTCAACAGAATTATCTGGCCCACAATGTGAACGTTTGTTGAGAAACCCTGAGTACCTGCCCACTACTGCCCCCCTCTAAAACTATGCATATTGAATTGTGCGCCCTTGTGGACTTACTGTTTTTTTTAACTGATTAGTGAGATACAGCTGGATGGATATCTAAGCCCCTATCTGTCTATCATCCATTGTGTATCTAATCTGTCTACCTACTTATTTGTCCATTTCCGGCTTCATTTCACAAAGTACAATGTAAAGCAGTCTATACAAACTACACCAAATAAGGTAGTTAAAAATACATCTAAACAAGAGAAAATTTAAAAATACACAGGGAGGGGTGCCTGGGTGGCTCAGTCGATTAAGCATCTGACTCCAGCTCAGGTCGTGATCGCAGAGCTCATGAGTTGGAGCCCCATGTCGGGCTCTATGCTGATAGCTCAGAGCCTGGAGCCTGCTGTTGATTCTGTGTCTCCCATTCTCGCTGCCCCTCCCCTACTCGTGCTCTGACTCTCTCTCTCTCTCAAAAATAAATAGTAAACAGGGGTGCCTGGGTGGCTCAGTCGGTTAAGCGTCCGACTTCGGCTCAGGTCATGATCTCATGGTCTGTGAGTTGAGCCCCACGTCAGGCTCTGTGCTGACAGCTCAGAGCCTGGAGCCTGTTTCGGATTCTGTGTCTCCCTCTCTCTGACCCTCCCCCATTCATGCTCTGTCTCTCTCTGTCTCAAAAATAAATAAACGTTAAAAAAATTAAAAAAATAAATAAATAGTAAACATTAAAAAAATACACAGGGAAAGTATCAATTAAAGTGGGTATTGTCAACTGTGCAAAATGTATTACACTGGTAATCTGACAAGTCTGACCTATAAATTTGTTTCAGCTCTCTTTGAGCTTCCTGTTAGCCAAAACAAATTTTTTAAAGTCATTATATTTATTATATTATATATTATCCATGAGAAGAAAACAGATTAAGCAATGCTTTTAGTGGTTCAAAGGCATTTCTCACTTGGAACTTAACATAGATCATGGATAGCAGTTGCTTTTAATGTGAAGAGCAAGATAGCAACTATTTTCAGTTTTGGGGGCCATAAGGCTTCTGTTCTGGTCACTTGATGGTGCCACTCTAGCCCCAAAGTGGCTGTAGATGGTATGTAAACCAATGGGTATGATTGTGTTCTAATGAAACTTTGTTTACAAAAACAGGCTAGGGGCCAGATTTGACCCTCAGGCCATAGTTGGCAGATCCTTAGCAGCAGATCTCAGTAATGCCCCTAAATCAAGTGAGAAATGGGTTTTAAGATGATGTTTTCTAGACTACTCAGCGTAAGCTGAGAACATAACCCCAGGAGATGTAAAGCAAGAATTTCTGCACCATTGGCAACAACTACAAAAAGCATCTTCAGGCCCTTTACAGAAATATGCATCAAGGGTTGTGTATTTGTGTATTGTTTTGTTTTTTTCCATTCAGTTTTGTTTTGGGCCAGACCCCTCCTTGTTTGGTGTAGATACCCCAGTGTAATAAAATCCCTTGTCTCTGATATTAAGTCTCACTTGCAAGGAAAGAAAACTTCACCTTGCTCCTTCCATCTTCCTGAATGTTTAAAAGTTATGCAGAGGTGAAGCATTGTGACAAGGCAAAAGTATTATTTCCCTTGAAAATATTTCAGAGATTGAGGCAGATGGATGGCATAGTTCTAAGTGGCCATGATAAAATAGTTACTTTAGATTCTGCCTCTGAGTCCTTTCCCCCCAGGTAGTCTCCACTTGTCTGATGGCCTCAGCTTGGCTGTCACCTCCTTTGTGAAGGATTCCATGGATTCTTGAAGGAAGTAAAGAGTCTTCTCTTTTGGCCTTCTCTAGAGCTTTGTACTTCCAACTTTTATAACACTTTTCTTTATATCTTATAACTTCTTTTCCCCATTATCAGTTGAGCTCTTTGAAGGAAGAGTGTGGGACTTTCTGATTTTATACTCTTCCCCTCTGTGGCTATTGCAACATCTAGTACAAAAGTAGCCATAACTATCTTTTGGGTAAATGAATGAATCAGTGGACACATGCATGGATGGAGGGATGCATGGAGGGATGGATGAATGGAGGGATGGATGAGTGGATAGAGAGAGGGAGGAAGAGATAGGTAGATGGGTAGAATAATGGAAGGAAGGACATCGGTGGCGTCTTAAAAATATAAGTTCAAACATAGGTAGCACTATTGCAAAATGTTTCACTGGTAAGCACTCTGACAAATTTGTCCTATATCCTCATATAAAATTAATCTCAATCTTGGTTCTGTAACAAAACAAAATCTCGGGACACCTGGGTGCCTCCCACGGTCAAGCGTCCAACTTCCGCTTGGGTCATGATCTCACGGTTCGTGAGTTCAGGCCCCATATCAGGCTCCAGGTTGATGGTGTAAAGCCTGCTTGGGATTCTCTCTCTCTCCCCCTCTGTCTCTTCCCCTTCTCTGTGCACACTCACTCTCTTTCCCTCTCAAAATAAATAAACTTAAAAAAATAAATATGTTAAAAAAAAACCAAAATCTCAACTCAACATATCAGATTTATGTCTCAATAACATATAATACATATGCCTAGACAGTCACTGACAGTCAAAATGATTTATGTATACAATCATTAGAGTGAAGTTCAAAGTGTTTTAAGCAGAATCTACATTTAGCCTACATATGTGTATATTACAAAGGATGCTGTAACAGATTAGATAAATACAATCAAATCATTGCTAATAACACTCAGCCAAGTCATTGTAAGTATACACATACATTAGGATGTGTCAAATGTTATTGGCTATACTATCAGTGGTGTCCCAGCAGATATTGACAATACCAGCATGTGTGTTGTAACTTGACGTTTGCCCTTGTAGGATCTATGCCTCCTTGCACAGAACTTGCGGTTTTTCCTACCGCCTATTTTGCTGTCACCTGTGTCCGCATTTTGTATTCCTCCAGCTGTCTTTTCCTCCTGTCACCTATATTCACTCTACCTACCTTGGCTTCCCATTCATAGAAGGGTGAGCAAGAGTAGTTGCAGAGCTGATATTTTTGGACAATCCTGGAAAAAATGGAAATATTGGATCACGAAATCCAATGTTATCCATGTTCGTGTATTGGCTAAAACTGTTACTTTACAGGGTCTTAGTGTTCCCATTTGGGTGTTCACATCATTCTGACACATGCCGCGACTGATAAGAATAGCACAAAACTAAATGAATTATTACAAATATATATCTTGAAAGAACTGTTTGCTCAAAGAGGAAACTTATCTAATTAAAAATTTCCTTGCATAGGGACACCTGGGTGGTTCAGTTGGTTAAGTGTTCGACTCCTGATTTTGGCTCAGGTCATGATCTCATGGTTGGTGAGATCGAGCCCCATTTTGGACTCTGCACTGACAGCACGGAGCCTGCTTGGGATTCTCTCTCCCTCTCTCTGTCCCTCCCCCTCATGCAGGCACACTCTCTTCCTCTCTCTCAAAGTAAATAAACTTAAAAAAATTTTTTCCTTGCATATAAAATATCAAAAACCACAACCAGATAGTCTTATATGTGTTTTATTCAAAAATTAAACTTGTAGGCGTGGGGACTTTCTGCAATGCACCAAAAGTTATTTTGGCATTACTTTCCCACACTTCAAGTTTATCTTCTTAGATTTTCGATGGAAATCAATTCCTCAAATGGAATTTTATTACAAACTGCTGAAAATACTATTTAAAGTGAAATGCCTAACAAAGATGGGTGTCATGGCAGTAATGAATTCATGATGGGGCTAGTTGGAAGTGTATGACATTTTAAGTGCCTCATCACTCTGAATTCATTTGGCATTTATTGTAATAGAAATGACCGTATTGAATTCATTTGGCATTCATATGGACTTCACATGTATTTATGGAGATATAACATGGTAATTTAACATTTACTGTACTAAGCATTATTTAATGGGCACTGAAAGACATTGTCATACAATGCTTAATAAAGTTAGTACTTCTAAAGTTAATCTTCTGTCAAAACAAAGAAATGGAAAACCATTTTGATTCCCCAAGTAAATTATTTGGATAAGCCAAAATTATGTATTTACTCTCCCAAATATGCTTTCTAAATTTTTAAGCCAGAAGGTTGACTCTAGGACCAAGACAATAAGGCAGATGTTCAGTTTAGACTCCTTTATATTCTGAAATTGTCTGCAAATACATTAATCTCAGTCTAAAAGTATTAAGAAAGATTTTCTTGGAACATCAGCAGTGAATTTAACACATGGCGAGCCTTCAATGGATTTATTCTTTCTCCCCCTCTAGAGTTCAGTATGCTCCCTTTAACATGGTCCTGGAAAATAAATTTCTGTTTTATCCTTGCAGAAAAACTATTTTTAGACCAAACAGATCATTATTTGGGAACAATAACAAGTTCTCAGTCATGAGGATCTTTGCTGAAGAGTGAAGGAAGGGTTCTTTACCAACCATGATGGCATTCATTTCTTTTTCTTCTAAGAACAGAGTTTGAGGACACAGCATAAGACAAAGTTTGCTCTTAGTCCCTTTCAAATATGTGGCCTAGGATGAGCTTCCCTCCCTTGAATTTTCTCACTTGTCTTGTTTACTCCACTCAAAAATAGAACTTTTATTGAAAACTTACCAAAAATCACCAAATAACTAATCCTCCTGGCTTGAGTTCAATCAGTGCCCAACTATGATCCTAGAGTATTGCTTATTGTAACATCAATTTACTGAAAATATTTTAACACGGTCTAGAAAGAGGGAGAAAGAGAGTTACTTATTTTCACATATACCCTGTCTAGACATTTTAAGTAATTAATATCACTTCCAAATTACTGTAAAGGATTCAGTTACGGCAAATATCTTCCATATCTACATTATGAGAGAGCTTACAAATCCCTAATGTCAAATAATCTCAAGTAACCCTCCTCTGTGGCCCAGGGCAAGATTTTAAGAGTGAGGATGGGGCCCCGGGGCGGGGGGAAGGTAGAGGGGAAGGGAGGCGTGCCTTAGTTTCCCAGAACTGCCATAGCAAAGTACCACAAACTGGGTGACTTAATAGAACAGACATGTATTGTCTCAAAGTTCTATCTAGACCAGAAGCTTGAAATGAAGGTGTTGGCAAGGTCATGCTCCCAGCAAATCCCCAAGGGGAAGATCCCTCCTTCCGTGCCTTTTCCAGGTTCTGGCAGTTCCAGCTATACCTTGGCTTGTAGCTGAATCACTCTGAACTCTTCGTCTGTCTTCACATGGTGTTCCCCCTGGGTGTCTGTGTCTTCACACTGCATTTTCCTCCACTTATAAGGACAGCAGTCATATTGGATTAAGGCCCACCCAAATGACCTCGTCTCAACTTACTACATTTCTAAATACCCTATTTCCAAAGAAGGTCATATTCAGAAGTGCTGGAAATTAGGTCTTCAGCATCTTTTGGGGGATATCGTTCAACCCATCATAGGAGATACCCTACCAATTTTTAATAGGGTTAATATTTTAAAGCATGCATTTATTTTTATAATTGTCTTTGCTATGGTAGGATCTGAAACAAAAAAAATTTTATTTGCCCTTAGGGTTTCTTTGTTTTCTGCTATTTGTGTTAGCACTAGTCAGAAAAATAAAGCTTTCTCTATGACACATTGCATTTTTCCTTTCACATGAGAAATACTATTGTGTAGTCATCTCCTCTTTGGTTTAAGTGTATCTCCTTGGTTTCTGTGATACAGCATCTTTTGTTAATTATGAGTCGCTTTGCTTTCTTAACTCAAGTTTGCTTTCATTGCTTGATAGGAGCCATACTCCTTGTATGAACAACTAGATACTTCATTTGAAATCAGAATCAATCTTCAGTATGTTTTACTCGGAATATCAGTTAAGTGTCTCTTGGTAGCAAGCAACAGGAAACACTCTAATGTTAGGCAGAGGAGTAAAAGGAAGAAAAAGAATATTGTTAGTATGTGTATTAGTTTGCTAGAGCTGCTGTAATAAAGCACCACAGACTGATGGCTTAAATAATAGAAATTTATCAGTAAACAGTTCTGAAAACTAGAAATCTAAGATCACTGTACAGATAGGGTTGTTTCTTTCAGAGCGCTGGGAAGGAGAATCTGATCCATGTCTCTATTTAGCTTCTGGTCGTTTGTTGGACATTTTCAGCACCCATTGGTGTGTGGGAGCATCACCATAGTCTCTGACTTCATCTTCTTCACATGGTATTCTCCCTGTGTGTGTTTCTGTGTCTGCGGCCAAATTTTCTCTTTTTTAAAAAATTGTTTTTAAGGTTTGTTTATTTTTGAGAGGGGGAGAGAGAGATAGAGAGCAAGAGAGGGGGCAAGAGGGAGAGAGGGGGACAGAGGATCCAACGTGGACTCTGTGTTGACAGCAGAGAGCCTGATATGGGGCTCAAACTCACAAACTGAACCATGAGATCGTGACCTGAATTGAAGTCGGACACAACTGACTGAGCCACCCAGGTGCCCTCAGATTTTCTCTTTTTATACAGACTCCTGTCATATTGAATTAAGGCCTACCCTAATGGCATAGTTTAACTTGATAAAGACCCTATCTCCAAATAAGGTCATATTCTGAGGTATACTAAGTGTTAGGACTCCAACATATTTTTGAGGCGGACACAACTCAGCCTATAAGAGTGGGATAATGGTATGTGCATGGAATTAAAGGAGGTACTGACTAAGAAAGGAAACAAAAGCATGTCTGGGTGCTACAATCTGTGAACCTTCTAGAACCCTCCCACCAATATGCCTAGATGTCACCCATGTCTATGTTTCTATCTCCTGAATTTCAAATCCCGAAAAAGAATTTGAGTGATACAGTTTGATTCAGGTACCTTTCCTTGGATCAATCACCTGTGGCCAGGAGGTGAGGGTATAGGACATAATAGCCATGTTTGGTAGGGGAGGGTATGTGCGTATGTGTATAGGAGTTTTGCCTCAAAGTAGGTGGAATCATAATGAGACTATGCACTGGCACAAGGGTATGTCCTTACCATGCTTCCTCTACTCTTTCCAAACTCTTGAGAGGAAAGGCTGTCCTAGCTCCCAAAGAAGGGATGGCTTTTCATTGAATCACCAATTATAAATTGACCTTCTAAGGGGCACCTGGGTAGCTCATTTGGTTATGTGTCTGACTTCAGCTCAGGTCATGATCTCATCGTTCATGGGTCGAGCCCCATGTCGGGCTCTGTCCTAACAGCTCAGAGCCTGGATCCTGCTTCAGATTCCATGTCTCCCTCTTTCTCTGCCCCTCCCCTGCTCATGCGCTCTCTCTCTCTCTCTCTCTCTCTCTTTCTCTCAAAAAAAAAAAATAAAATAAACATTAGAAAAATTTTAAAAATAAATAAATAAATAAATTGACCTCCTAAGATGCATCCCACTTGGTGCTGAAGGTATAGACATGAACGGTGGGTGTTGATATTCAATCATTTGCATTGGTAAAATCTGAGGACAGATCTTTTCATTTCTTCCCAAGCCCAGGGCATGGCTCACCATGTAACATCTGTGTTACATATTGGGGATCCTAGAGGGCTAGATATAGTCTATTGGCTCCCCCAGAAACACTATACACCATTTTCTACTCTCCCTGTGCCACAAGACACTGGCCTGTATAGACCACATCAACCTGGGTCTCTTTCCCTCTAGTTTTGGGTTAGATTCTCTGGGTGAACCAGTGAGAGTCCTGGCAGAGAACAGATGACACAATTAAACTAGTTAAATTGAAGATAATGTAATAAAGTTACTCTTGACAAAGATGGTGGACAATGTGTAAGGAAATTACATGATACCCTGACAAGCAGCACCAAAAGTGACCACATTCCAGTTCTCACACTTGACCATGGTACAAGCCATGTCCGTGGAAATCTACCTCACTGTGTCAGGATGCCCAGTTCCCCCATATAAGGCATCTGCAGGATTCTCAGGTGCTTCTCTAGACATTTGCAGACCTGGCTTGAGTAGAGGGAAGCCCAGAGAACTTCAGAGATGAGTCCATTCATCGCTGACCTGCACTCTCTCTGGTGTGGATGACTGTCTCCCCAGGGAGGAGTTTGGTGAATATTCAAAGACATAAAGGACATAAATTCTCTGTTAGTACAGCTTTCATATTCCTACCAGACCTGAGGGGCTCAGCACATTTTCCTAAGTGTTCTGTTTCCTTCCCAGGAGCCACAGAGTTGCCACAAGAAGATGAGGCCAATAAACCACTACATCTGTTTGTTTGTCATTTTTCTTTAGTGAAAGTTTTAACAAGACTCCCTCCCAACAGGGTCACAATCTCAACACATGTCGCTTTGCTGTATGCTTCGCTGGAACATTGTGTTGTGTTGGGATGAATTAAATGTACAATTACAGCATATTTTCTTGAAAGGAGTTTTGACAATGATAAATGCATAGACATTTTTCTACACTTAGTCAACCTGATTCCCTGCCCATCAACTTGCTCAGGATTTGCTCTGAAGAATCAGTCTCTTATAAACGGGGAACCTTGGATACTGAGCGTGGATCTGTGGGCCTAGGTTCAAATGCCATTTCTTCCAATTTTGTACTGTATGAGCTAGGGAAGCTTTCTTAATCCTGCTAGCCTACTTAGTTTTCTCATCTGTAAGAGAATGGTTTTAAATTACTTCCCTAATAGTACTGTTGTGTTAAATGAGACAACACTTGGAAAGTAATTAGCATCATCCCTGGCAAATAGTAAGCTCTCAATGAGTGTTGGCTAGCATTCATGCAGGTAATTTGTCCTCTTAACTGCAATGATGACTCTAACGTGAGTTCAAATCCCAAGCATATGGAAAAAAGCACTTTTTGTTATTCTCAAAGCAGGAATAAACAGGTATTTTTCTACAGACGCTTGAATATAATAACAGTAGCTAATGTCTATTAATTATTTAGTATGTGGCAGACAGTATCATAAGTGTTTTCTGTGCATCTTGTTTAGTTATCATACCAACCCTATGAACTTTATATTATACATCTGTGTTACATATTGGGGATCCTAGAGGGCTAGATATAGCCTATTGGCTCCCCCAGAAACACTCTACACCATTTTCTATTCTCCCTGTGCCACAAGACACTGGCCTGTATAGACCACATCAACCTGGGTCTCTTTCCCTCTAGTTTTGGGTTAGATTCTCTGGGTGAACCAGTGAGAGTCCTGGCAGAGAATAGATGACACAATTAAACTAGTTAAATGGAAGATAACGTAATAAAGTTACTCTTGACAAAGATGGTGGACAATGTGTAAGGAAATTACAAGGGGTTGTTCAGCCTCCTGGACCTAGCGTTGGTGTGGCACCATTATCCCTACAAAGCCTATGGGATAAAGGTTGAGCGTAGTTACCAGAGCCAGAGTCAGAGAATGACATGTAGAAAGGGCTGCCAGTGACAAGACTGCAGTCTTCAGGTGAGGGATGCAACCAGCCTTCATTGACCTTTAGGCAGGAAACCAGGAGAACTGATACCCTGCCTTGCTCTTCTTCCATCTCCAACCTCTTGCTGGTTTTCTTCATTTGCTAAACCCAGCTAGAACCCAGCTAGAAGGCTTCCAGGTGACCCTATCGAGGGACAGAGCAAGGGAGAGAAGGGAGAGTGAATTCAGAGGACCACGCAAATGTATACGGTACATCTGTCTATGAACACAGCACTAGTAAGTGATATTTGCTTTAAGCCATGGAGAATGAGATATTACCTTTGCTCTACTGTTCTAAACCTCTCATTTTCTCCTCCATCTTTATCTCTTTTACTATTCTTCTTCATAGACTGTGACTTCTAAATATTGTAGTGGGAAACTTCAAATGGCTTCACATCTTAGAGTAATCCAGCTACTCTTAGATTTGGGAAAATTTCATTTTGGAAAGGTCAAGATAACAAATACATTACTAAAAATCCATTTATCCTTTATTTTCTCATCATTGAAGGAAAGATTACTGACAAATATGGCAATAAAGGTTTCTATTGCTGCAGTTTTTATAACAAAAACAAACATAGTTCTTAATGAATTTTTGTTTATTAGGTCAGCAATTGCCAACATGGGGTTCCTGGGTCTTAGGAAACCTTGATGGTAGCAGTGGAGGTCTGGAAGCTCTTTTAAATATTTTAGAAAGTCTAATATAATCATACTTTTACAAGTGATAAAGCTTCACAGACTAACAAAAACATCAAGATTCTCTGCTTTGGACTGAAATGATATTCGCTCTGTGTGGTGACCCTAGTAATTTCATGCTGATCAGAAGCTCTGATTGGCAGTTATGTATGCCTTTGGTTAATAAAACATGGGAGAGCAAATGAATTATTACTTAATCTATGCAGTTTGCTAGATAAAGTCTTTGAAAACCTTGAATCAATTGGGGGAAAATAAACTGGATGCTTGGTAGTGAAATAATAAGCTTCATACAGGCTTGGCATTTCTCATATATGCAGGAAGGCCAAGGCAGTCTTCTGGATGTGCCCTTCATCTAGAAGATCTGCTGAAAAATTCAAGTCAGTTATTTGTTTTCAATAGTAGTAACACACAGTTACTAAGTGGCCAGGCACAGTGCTGAAATGTTCCATGTGTAATATCTTACTTCATCCTCCTAGTAGTCCTAGGAGGAAGGCAGTCTAGCTATCTCTTAAGTGGAGTTTTCTCAGAGGCTGACTCAAGGACAAGGGTTTGTGTGCAAGTTGTTTACTTGGGAGGTGATGCCAGAAAGTACTGGTGGGAGATGGAAAAGTGAGCTGGGGAAAGGCAGCATAGGATACATTACCAAGCAGGTTGCTGCTGCTGTGGACAGGAGCATCTGCCATGTTCCTGTCCTGCAGATGAGGAAGCCAAGACTTCATGAGTTTAAGTAATGTGTCCAAAGTCACAGAGCACTTGCAATGATGTCCCCTTCCATAGAATTTTATAATACCTATGACAAAAGCCTACCAATATGCAATAGCCTATGAAATGAGTTCTGATTCTTGAAGGTTTTGTTTTGTTTTTTACAACAACTGGGTTAAGAAAGGGGTCACATATCATACTAAGTCCCTCATATAAAGTGAACAATTCCATGGTTTTAGCATATTCACAGAGTTGTACAGCTATCATCACAATCAATTCTAGAACATTTTCATTACCCCAGAAGGAACCCTATGTGCATTCGTAGTCGTGCTTCATTTCCTCCATTCCACCCCCATTCCCTGGGAACCAATAACCTATTTTCTGTCTCTATGCATTTGCCTTTTCTGGGCACTTCATATAAGTGGAAACATGTATTATGTGATCAGTTATGTATAACTTCCTTCATTTAGCACAATGTTTTAAAGGTTCATCCCTACTGCAGCATGTATCAGTACTTCATTCATTTTTATGGCTGAGTAATATTCAATTATGTGGATATACCATATTTTGTTTATCCATTCATCACATGATGGACATTTGAGTTGTTCCCACTTTGGGCTGTTGTCAGTCATGTTGCTATGGAAATTTATTTATAAGGTTTTATATAGACATCCTTTTTTTTTTTTTTTTTTTTTTTTCCATTTCCTTTGGGTATCTACCTAGGAGTAGAATTGCTAGGTTATATGGCAGCTCTGTTTTTAACCTTTTGCAGAACTGCCAGACTCTTCTCCAAAGTGGTCCTGGAGTTTATTGATGGCTTTAATCTGCTCTTCAAATGAGCAGGCTGCCTGCCTTGCACTCTTCGGCAAAGGAGAAAAATCACTTCTGTGCTCTTGCAAACATAGATTTCAAGAATCCCTTAGCGCATCCAAGAATGCTGCCTGCATTATCAGAGTTGACTTAAGTTGGTCCTGGATCTCAGTGCCTGCCCTTCTTGCTTGTTACTTATAAAAGATTAATAGTTTAACTTCATCATTATCCATTTAGTTTATGATTATGGGTTGTTTGGTTAATCCCACTGGTTGTAGTGATACACATTGTCATGAAGAGTATTTTTGGCCTGCAGTTTCCAAATGACTAGAATTTAAAGCATATATGGATGGCAGTTTATTAAACATGCATTTGTTGTTGTTTTCATTTGGCCCCTGCTGTGAGTCAGGCACTGTGTTAGGTGCTGGAAATACAGTGGAGGGACAGAAACAAACACAATTCGGTTAGAGAAAAATAAACGTGAAGAGGAACTCTAGGAGCAGATGCACTGCTGAGTCATTGTTGGGGTCCTCTTCATGGCAAACAGCTCCTACATCCCTATAATTCATCCTGAATCTGAGATGAGCTCTGCTCAAAAGTGCTACGTCACCAGTTAATGCTGTTGTACAGTTAATTATAAGCGACACAAGAAAGAAATGGAAAACCTCTTCCCCAACAGGGACTTGCAATTTAAATAAAGAGGGAGAATGCTTTGTGAAGTGGCTTCCACCTAGAAAAATTAAAATAAAATCTGTTAATACGTATAAGGACAGTGATGGTTGAGGGCGTTCTATTTGCTCCCACGGTATTCTGAATATGATTTAATTTGGAAAACAAAACAAAATCTTGGTGGTTCTTATGGTGATGAGAATGCTAAATCAAGGCTTTGTTATTTTTTAACTCTGCCTACTGGACGCTGCTCTTGGATGTGCCACAAGTACTCTACAAGGACAGAATTAAAATCACAGTCTACTCACAATTCCACCCTCAACCCAGCCCCAAACCTATTTCTTTCTCCTGTACATGGGTCCTATCTTAGCATCTTGAGGGTGCTACTCATCATGCTGTTGCCCACACCACAAATGTGGGCGTGACTCCTGTTTCTGCCTCTAGCTTCCCCCACCCATTTACCAGTAAGTCCTCAAGTCTTAATGACCGAGCATCCCATGTATTTCCCACAGAGATTAATTTCTCTCCATCCTGTGTCTACCCTATGTCAAGGCTACTGTCATCTCTTGCTTGCTAACTCTTCTCCCTAACTCTGGGGTCTACTCTACAACCTTTGCTCCAAAGAGCACCTGCGGGGGCGCCGGGGTAGCTCAGTCGGTCGAGCGTCCGACTTTGGCTCAGGTCATGATCTCACGGCTCATGGGTTCGAGCCCTGTGTCAGGCTCTGTGCTGACAGCTCGGAGCCCGGACCCTGCTTCGGATTCTGTGCCTGCCTCTCTTTCTGCCCAACCCACTCGCATTCTGTCTCTGTCTCTCTCAAAAATAAATAAACATTAAAAAAAAAATTAAAAAAAAAAAAAAAAGAGCACCTGGTGGATCATTCCAAAGCTCAGAAGTATGTCACTCCTTTTTAGAACTCCTCTGGATAGTCATTACCTCGTTCAAGTCCACATTCTTTAACATGGGTGAGGACAGTTTTCATGACCCAGCATCTGATGACCCTTCCAGTTTTATTTTCTCCTGTCCCCTTGCCAGATGCTCCAAATTGAGCAGAGCCAAACCAAATCTTTTACTGTCCCTACAATGTGCGAGGTCCTTTTGCATCGGAGGCTTTGCATAAGCTGAATCTTAAAAAAGTACTTTTTCAATAGCATATGGCTCAGTGGATTTCTATCCTCTCTTCATATTAATTATGAGGCAGATTCAGATGCCATTGCAAAATCTTGGACGGTGGTGATGTCAATACGGTAGATGTGCATTTCTTTCTCAAGTGATAGTCCAGGCATAAGCGGCCCCGGACCGCTGTGGTGGCTGCGCTCTGTCACTTGGAGATCCTGTGGAGACAGAGATGGAGAGAAGAAAATCTGTCTGAGAGATATGTGCAAGACTGAATCTTTAAGACCTGGCTTCCCTCTGGCATTCTGGCATCTGTGGAATGTTGCCTGTGTCCTTGTGGTCCCAAATGGTTCACTATCACCTCTCATTCCAGTATTCTGGCCAGTGGGAAGGAGGGGTAGGGGAGGAGGCACACATCCCTTCTCTTAAAAAATGCAGTTGAGAAGTTGCACCCACCACTCCTGCTCAATCTCATTGGCTGGCAATTGTTCACACAACCATAACTTGCTGTAAGGAAGTTCAGGGAATCTTGGTCTTTAGGAGACATAGAGCATTTTCTGGAAACTTCTTTTGTATAAAACTAATCTGGAGATATAAATAAATTTTTCTTCCAATAATGTACAATCTTGGAGTTTGGGGCACTGGAGTCCTACTTTTTCTTTTTTTTTTTTTCCCAACTGAACACATTTCCAAGCCAGAGTGTCAGATATCGAAACTTCAAGATAGACGAAGGCTACTAGAAGGTTGGCAGTTTTATCCCCATGTTACAAATCATAAAACCAAGCTCAGAGATGTTAAGTACTTGCCCAAGTACACACAGTTTGTACATGCTGCCTATTTTCTGAATCCATATCCTGTGCTGAATACTCATGCAGGCCAATATATCATAGTGGTTAAGAACATCAGCTTTGAACTCAGAAAGGTGTAGATACACCATTTATTGACATTATGATGTTTACAAAGCTCCTTAACTTTTCTGGGCTTCATTTCTGCCCCAGGGTGTTATGCACATTAAGTGCAATAATGCACGGAACGTGCTTAGGAAAATGCCTGGCTGATGATGAACACTTGATAAAAGATGGCTGGCATTAGTTACTACAATAAACCTTTCTTAAACTTTTGTCATTATTGTTATCAGTAATTGTCACTGTTGGAGACATGGAGGCTGGAGAATAGGTGCTCATACCTCTGTGTATGCCCATTTCTTCATGAGGCGCAAGACAAAAGAAGTCTTGTAACAAAGGCTTTCACTTTGTCCTAATCTACCTGACCCAGGGTATCCACATTTGTCTATGGGATGACAAAGGTGGATTGAGAGGCCTCTACTCTGTCCGCCTCTCGGGAAATTCACAGATGAGTAGCTAAGTACTCAAACTATGGAGTGAGACATGCCTAAGCTAGAATCCCAGTCTCCTCACTGTCTGGACTTGGAAAAGGCACTTGACCTCTCTTAGCATCGATCTCTGCCTTTAAAAGTGAGAATAGGAAATATCTACCTCATAGTGATGCTGGGAGGAATCGCTGAGGTCATTCACCCAAAAGTGCTTAAAACAGTATCTAGCATGTTGTTCATGCTCAGTAAATGTGAAGGGGCTCAAGCTTCCCCCACTAAGCATGGATTTTGGCAGAGGCAGTAGGGACAGAAAGGAGGGGATGCAGAGAAACTTAGAAGGTAGAATGGAAAGGACCCAGTGATGGTCCACTGTCAAGGGTAAGGCAGAGAGAAAGAAATCTAGTAAATTTATCATTAGGAAATGGATTACTTGATACAATGGCTCACCAAGATGGGAAATACAGGGGAGGAACAAGTATGCCAGGAAGACAGTGAGAGTCACAGTAGACATGTTGGGTTTTAAATGGTCCAAGGATTCACACATAGAGATGTCAAACAGCCATTAGCTAGTTGAGTCCCAAGTCTGTCAAACAGCCATTATTAGCTGGTTGAGTCCCAAGTCTGTATGGAAGTCTAAGTCTAAGACATCCACTGAGGAGTCATTCAACTCAGGAGTCACCAGGCATAGGTCAAATGCTTAGTTGTCTTTGGGGACCAGCAGGGGTCAAGTAGGAAGGAGTGATGGGTGACTTGGGTCCAACAGGCAGAGCGTGAACTGCCCAAAGGCCTTCAGATGGGTTTATTCGGGCCAGAAAACAAATCCTAGGAGTATTCAGCCCGAGGGCTTTCTATCCAGGAAGGCGTGGAAGTGCTTGAAATGAACGAAATCTACCCCAGAAATTGCCTAGTGCGAAAAGAGAAGGTTAAAGATCAAACTGAAATATGCTTGGATTTCAAAGGTATCACTGAAATCTACACTGTATGGGAGTTTGGCAAGGAACGAGGCTCTCCCAGCAGTGTTCATGCTCTGACAGCTGTAACCAATACCTGACATTTCCCTCTCAGATATAAATAATTATCTTTCACAGCAATGGCATAGAAAAACAAGAAAATTCCCCGTTCTTTGGAAAGCCTCTATTTCACAATTCATGTTTATCTCTCTGTATCTTTCCTACATTTCAAAATCATGTTTTGTTTAAAAGTAAAACACAGACAAGAAAGCATTGGTGAGGCAAGATAATTAAACGACATGCATTTCACTCGAATCGGAATGACATTTTTGGCGGGGGGTGGGGAAGCAGGGATGTTTCGCCCCCTGTCGTAATTTCTTGTTGCCAAAATACCACACAAACTTAGTAGCTTAAAATAACCCAGATTTACTCTCTGATTGTTCTGGAGGTCAGAAGTCTAACATGGTCTCAGTGGGCTAAAATCAAAGTGTGTATAGAGCTGTGTTCCTTTCTAGAGGTGCTAGCACAAAACCTATTTCCTTTTCTAGATTCTAGAGGCCCATGGCCCCTTCCTCTGTCTTCAAAGCCAGCAGATTTTCATCTCTCTGACCATTTTTTTTTCTGTAGCCGTATCTCTCTCACTTTCTCTTCTGTCTCCCTGTCTACTTTTAAGGACCTCGTGATCCCATCGAGCCCGCCTGAATAACCCGGGATGATCTACCCGTTCAGAGTCAACTGATGAGCAAAGTCCCTTTTGCTGTATCAGTTGACATTGTCCTTCAAATTGCTGAGTAGTATTTCGTGTTACGGACGTACCATAGTTCTTTCAGTAATTCTGAATAAGGTAGTGCAGGGTTTTGTCTGAATGGAAGTTTTCATTGTCTGAGACAAATACCTCAAAGTGCAGTGGCTGGGTTATATGGTTTTCGTGTTATGTTTTTCTAAAGGAAAAAAACCTGCCAAACTGTTTTCTAGCGTGGACATAGGAGTTTGTGTTCTGTCGAAGAGGTTTGAGCAGTGAAGGGATGGGATCTTATGTATGTTTAAAAAACCACTGGGTCAGCGAAGGCAAAGGTAGAGGCAGAGGAAGAGGTGGGGGTGCTTGCAGTGGTCCAGGTGGACGCAAGGGTGTCAGTACAGGGTGGGTGAGGTCAAGGGGATGAGAAGCAGTCCGACTGGAGGCATACGTGGAAGATACACTTGACAGGTTGCTGCACTTGCTCATGGGAACTGAGAGAAGGGATTAAGGAGGACCACTGTGCTTTGGGCTTGAGCACGCTGGCGAATGGTGGTTCTATTTGTCTTGAGAATAGCAGGACTTGGACGGGAGTGAACATAGGGAGGAGGAGAGGCCCATGTGTGATTTAATGTGCCTGCCAGATTTCAAGTGGAAACATTGAGTGGGTGCTTAGGAATAGGAGTCTGGAGACTGGAGGAGGGTTGGGATGCTGGAGATACAGAAAAAAAAAAAAGGACAATGTATATGTGAACATGCCCAACACAAAACATGGCATAATCACAGGCAAGAGCTGCCCACTCAGTTTGGATCTCAAAATGAAGTGTTGTTATCTTCTGGGCTCCATCAAGAAAATAGCACCTTAGGCTCTAGTTTCAACACAGCAAGGACGCTGAACGACAAGAATGTGCGAATCACAGACACCGTGATGGACGCCCAAGTTTTCCTCTGGTTCATTTCTGAGATCTCCTCGGGAACTTCTTTGTATAAACACATCCTAGAGAAAGTTTGCTTTTTCATTTGTCTGTAGCAAGCTTGCAACGTGCTTTCTCTTTTTAAAATGCCCACTGTTAATGCAAGTAAGTCCATTGTGATTTGTAATTATAGGAAGAACCCAACACAAATCACTTTTAGTAGTACAAATGTTTCTATTTTATGTTGTGCTTTGGAGGGTTAAAAAGGATAATACAATATATGGATTGTTGTTTTGTTGCCAGAAGTTTCCATATTGGCTTCTCAGGCTCTGGGGTGGACTTGGCAATGACTTTTGTGATGTTCCCATCTTGTTGCTGCCATAGGAATGTTAGCGGATAATTGTGCATCTGCCTCCCCTACAAAACCAACTTCAGCACAAGCCCAGCTCACCTTCCACCTTCTGGCAAGGAAACTAAGGCCCAGAGATGAGACAGTCCGTATACAGGGACAGCACACTCAGGCCTGGAAGGTCTCTGATTAGCGTCCCCTTCTCTTGCCGCCCTAGCGATCCTTGGAAAACGAATACAATTGCTAACCCATAATTCTGAGGAGACAGAGAATGAAAGTTACATTCCCTTGTTTCTTTAGGTTTCTCTCCTCCGGCTAAACCCTCTAGATACATGATATATTAGGTTCAGGCCCTAAATGATAAACAGTTGAAATGAGCTTTGCTGCAATTCAACAAACTGTTACAGATTCCCTGTCTACTTCCGTGATTCAGTTTTTTTTTGCCCATGAGAATCCACGGGAGGACTTAAAAAAAAAATTTAAAAAAACCCCACAAAACCTTGGTGCCTGAAACCAGACCAACTAAATCAGAGCCTCAGGGAAATGCCCCTGTTTTAGACATAAACCTGGGGTAAAAATGATATTGATCAGTGGTAGGCAAAAAAAAAAAAAAAAAAAAAAGGCCCAACAAAAGACGTGTCAAATCCCAGGATCCAGTGAAGGTTAGTTTGGGGAAAGGTATCTTTGTGTGTGTGATTAACTTAAAGATTTTGAGATAATCCTGGATTATCCAAGTGGACCCTAAATCCAGTTACAAATGCTTTAGTAGGAGACAGAGGAAGACAGAGACAGTCAGGAAGCGGGGGTGACGGGACCACAGGGGCAGAGATTGGTTGGATGCAGCCACAGGGCAAAGACCAACTGGGGCCACCAAAAGGATTGTCCCCTAGAGCCTCCAGAGGGAGTGGGGTCCTGCCCATACCTTAATTTCAGACTTCTGACCATGAGAGAACAAATTTTTATTGTTTCAAGCCCCTCCGTTTGTGATAATTTGTTACAGAAACAGTAGAAGATGAACACAGAGGCCTATGTTAATTTGTAATATCACACAAAGGAAGTTAGCAGAGATGGGCTGCATGGAATTTCTAAGAGAGAGGGAGGAGAGGAGTAGTGATGTGAAGGTTTGGAACTCACACTGACAAATGTGTGTGTAAAACTCCGAATGCTTAGCCAGGTAACACATCTGAGAATTACCCTCCTGTTTATTCTTCATTTCTGCAAATGGGTTGTTTCCTTAAAGTCTTTGTAAAAAGGGTATCAAGGTGTTAGTATTTGTAACAGTGCTGAGCTTGGTTTCCTCTGAAATGCAAGACCTACAAAATATTTTTTAAAACACTTTAATAATTTTTAGTGTTTTCATAATTTTATTTACTGATGGTTACTAGTGACTTGGAATCCAGAAAAAAATATCTTTAAAATGTTTATTTATTTATTTTGAGAGAGAGAGAGAGAGGGACAGGGAGGGGGAATTTTAAGCAGGCTCCACACTTAGTGTGGAGCCCAACTCAGGACTCGATCTCATGACCCTGGGATCATGATCTGAGTTGAAAGCAAGCATCAGACACTTAACCAACTGAGTAACCCAGGCTCCCCCAGGAAAAATATCTTTTAAACCATTGGATCAGGGAAAGTATATATAAGCAAAATACTAATTCAGGAAAAAAATTGTTTTTCTGATAAACTGTACAACTTCCTTGAGATGTATCCCTATAGGACAACAGGTATGATGAGGCAACTCTGTGAGAGAAATCCCTGGAAAGAAAGTACACAATTGGCAAAAGGGAAGAAGAAAGGGATGGAGGGAGAGAGGAAGGGTGCCTGATGTGAAATAGAATGCCTGTCAACATTCCCAGTGTTAGCTGCGGTATTAAAACCTCTGGGAAGCCTTACCCGGGGTCCAGCTAAACACTGGGCCCTCCAGTACTCTTGCCTGTGGTGCATGCCTTCACCGTACGACCACCCTGAGAATGAGGTGTTTCTCCTCTCCTCCCTGTGGGACTGGACAGCCCTGCCGTGCTGTATTCCCGGAGCACAGCACTGTGCCCCACCCGCCTCTTAGACTCAGCCGACTTGTCTTCTAGTCTGTCATCAGCTAAATCATAGTGACTATCACCTTCTGTTTAATGACTGGAATCGTCTCCAGTAACATCTAGATCTGCTCCTTTCCTCTCCCCCTGAGTCGCCACCTTGGGGAAGGGTGTTAAAGATGCACTCCCGAGCACGGCACTCAAAGCTCCTGCCACCCACGGCCCGTTCTGGTGAAAGTGTTGAAGCGCTCCCTTTGCCGTGAAGATCCGGCCGCTACAAGGTCTTCCATGCACGGGCTCTGGCCAGGCCCCCCGCCCCACCGACTTGGCACTGAGCTCCTGGTGTTCAACATATGTGTCTCCTCTTTACACCTTCTGTCCCTTGTGCAGGGAACTTCTGTCTCAACACCTGCTGTATATAACTCCTGCCCCTCCATGTGGTTTCACACCTGCACAGCCTCACAGACTCACCTCTAACTCGTAATTGAGGTGAGGCAGCCCCCCCACCCTTAGGTTCTCACACAGTCTACCTTCCCTTGTATCTCCAATCAACTGTAATTATGTGATAATCCATGATGGCTGATTTAACCCCCTGCTTCCCCATTAGAATGTAAGCTCTGCGGGGACAAAACCAATATCTGATTCGTCCTCACCAGGTCCTTAACACCTAGACCAATCCCCAGCACACAGTAAGTGGTCCAACGTTACCTGAATGCCCCGAATGTATTGGTAAAATGCACAAAATACCCATTTCCCATGGAGGTGGGAAGGCCAATGGGAGCAGCCTTTTCCTGCCTTACTTCTGCAGTCCTCGTAGTCCTGCTTTTGTGGGGGTGATAGCAAGCCCACCGGCGAGCCCCATGGAAGAACAGACAGAGACAGCTTGTTTTCGCAGCTAGACACAGCAGTGCGACATTGGCGGCTCCTTTGTGGGAGTCCCGCGCTCCGCTGTTCACATGGGGAGCAGCCAGGGACCGTTGGAGCTTCGGGCTTCCGAGACTTGCCGAATTGCTTTGTGTGCACAGACAGCACTCTGCCTCTTGGTTTGTACAGCCTCATGCTAAAAACCCTGGCAAGGAAATACATGCCAAAGAGAAAAAGGAACGGAGATGTCTGAGATCTAACAAACCCATAGTGGGCCTGTTCTGTACTTACAAAATCATCTGCTTGTGCACCATGAAGAAAAAAAAAAAAAAGGCACAGACTAATGTAATTTTCTTGAAGTCCCCTATAAAGTATTTTATTCCATAATACAGCTACATTTATGAAATGGCTTTATCTCGAAAGATCCCGAAGGGCTTACTAAAGCTGAAAAGGAGAATATCAAGTATACGGCAATCTCAGAAACACCACCAATGTACTTTGGTGATAAGGATTGGGGACTCTGTGACAGCAGGTAGACATCTTAAAAAGCAGATAGTGGCTTATCCTGCTAAACCTTCAGGGAAGAGAGAGAGAGGAGATAATTGCCCACATTGGGCAAGAGTCACGTGGGCTTTCTGTATTAATAAGGGCCGTGGCTTTCTTCCATCTACCATGTGAATTAAGTAAGTGACTTCTATCAACATCACCCTCCCCATGTGAAATAGGCGGCTATCAACTTACAACACTTCATAGAGAGAACAAAAAAGCATATGTGAAGCGTCCAGGGGTTAATGGGGGTTAGGGGGAGCGTAATTCAAAACCTATGCATTTAAAAAAGTAAAACATAACAACCCACACTTTATCCAACAGTTAAAATACCATTTCACACCCAACTTCTACCTGATCCGTTCCTGCCCAAACACCTGATAGTAGATTTTTCTTCTTTTTCACCATCCCTGCTTCGGATATGGTTCAGATCCACGAACTTTCAGAGCGTTAAAGGAGGGATGGGGCCGGGGTGGCTGGCAGGGAGGAAAGGGTCCTTCTTGATGATCTCCCAGGAGCATCACCTCACCAGGAGCTAAGGAAGGAAAGTGGAAGCTGCAAGTGATCGAACAGGCTAACAATTAAAAGTTAACTAAAAGGAACTCCCTTCTCCTCAGTGTTCAGGTCTCCCCTCTCCCCAACCTAGAGCAGGACTCCCTCACCTCACCTGTGCCATATCTCCTACAGTCGTCTGCTCCCCCTGCACAGCTCACCTTCTCAGTTTCCCCACCTCATTGCCCCTCACATATTTACTCTCATCCTTACCCCCTTCCCACATTCTCCTCCAAAGAACGGATGGTGTGTAGATTGGGTCAGCTTTTCTCAGCTGGGGGAGAACAAGAAGCCACATCGGGGAAGATAAAGATGTTAAACTTTGGGTTTGACTCTGTTATTATCATCCCTTATTTTTTTTTCTGTTCTATTTTTTTTAAGTTTATTTGTTTATTTTGGGAGCGACAGAGACAGTGCTGGTGGGGTAGGGGCAGAGAGAGGGAGAGAGAGAGAGAGAGAGAGAGAGGGAGAGAGAGAATGACAAGTAGGCTCCTCACTGCCAGCGCACAGCCTGACACTGGGCTCGAACCCAGGAAACTGTGAGGTCATGACCTGAGCCAAAACCAAGAGTGGACACATAACTGACTGAGCCACCCAGGTGCCCCTCTAGGGAGTGCTGTTCTAAAGGAAGAGGCAGAACTTAAGTAGCAGGGAAACCCAATGGAGCCAAGCACACAGGTGAAGCCTGAATGTGGCAGGTGTGAACAGAGTCCTGTGAACCAATCAGCCAACAGCTGGCTGAGCATCTTGGCTAACCCCTGAGTACCTTGGGGGGCAGCCTCAGGAGCCGTCCTGAGCGCTCCACACACGGTGACTGCCTTGAGAAGTAGGTACCTGTCTTTCCATTTTATTGATGAGAAAACTGAGGCTCACAGAGGCTAAACCGCTTGCTTAAAGTAATCTGCTAATCAGTATGGCCTCAGACATTCCAGTCCAGATTGGTCGGACCCTGGAGCTTTCGTTCTAGAAGGCTGTCTTTCAAAACATAGGGTTTTATTTTTATTTTGTATTTTGAAATGAATTCAGACCTATGGCAAGTTTCAAAAAGAATACATATAATTCCTTTATACCCTTCCCCCACATTTCCCAAATGCTAACCTTTTATCCATTTGCTCAATTTTTCCTCCCTCTCCCATCCCCCCAACCATTTGAGAGTAAACTGCAGACCTTATACCCCTTTACCTCTAATGTGCAGAGTGGAATTTCCTAAAAAAAAGATTTTTAAAATTTTTTTATCTTATAGAATCACAGAACAATTATCAAATCAGATCATTAACACTGTTGAAGGAATATTATCTAGTCTACATACTCAAATTTAGCCAATTTTAGGGCACTAATGTTCTTTATCACACACACACACACACACACACAATTCTGTTCTGGCATCCAAACCAGGATCATACACTGGTTTAGGTATTTAGACCTCACGTCTGTTTAGCCTCTTTTAATCTGGAAAAGTTCCTCAGCCTTATATGTCTTTCATGACCTTGGCATCTGTTAAGATCATAGACCACTTATTTTGTAGATTGTCCCATAATTTGGGTTTGTGTGATGTTTCCTATGCTTACATCCACATTACGCACTTCTGGCAAGAATATCACGGAAGCATCATTTGTCCTTCTAGCACATCTTACCTGGAATACGCGGTACCTACTTGTGTCACCACTGGTGACCTTAACTTTGATCTCTTAGTTAAGGTAGTCTCCGCCAAATTTCTCCTATAGAAACTTAATATTTTTTTAAATTAATAATTATCATGCAAGGATGTCTTTTCAGACTATGCAAATATCTTGTTCCTTTTTATACTTTCACCCACTAGTTCTGGTCTTCACTGATAATGTTTGCCCAAAGCAGTTATTACTGTCATAATTGCCAAATGGTGATTTTCTAATTACATGATTCCTTCTACATTTATTTGTGTGTTCAGTTTTAAGGAAAGGCTTTCCCTTCCCTCCCATTTGTGAACTTTCTTTCATTTAAAAAACAAAAACTGTATCAATCTGGTCTCTGGGATTCTTACTTTATAATGGGGGGTTATCATCTCTTACTATCATTATTTATTCCCGGGTTCCAATTGTCTGCAGTGTGGCCTATGGGAGATTTAATATGCAGTTTTTATACCCAAGGATCCTAAAACTTCAACCCTTCTTGCTTCGCTTATCTGCCACCTTCCACTTTCTTGTCTCGGATCCTTTACCTAGAGAATTTGTTATTTTCTGAGAAGTCCTCAGACCCAGTGATCCAGTTACTGTCTGTTCTTGCTGACTAACTCTTGAAATAAAAATGTTTTAGAAGTTCATGGTGGAAGTGAAGGGAGTTAAGTGGCAATTCTCCCGGGAGGCCACACTTACGGCCCAACCAGCTGCTTGGAGGACAAGGGAGCTAAAACAATCTTTCCTGAACACTTTTTGTTTCCTCATTCCTCTTTACTTTGGAGCACATTCTACCCTCTCTGGCCAGACTAATTCTAGCTCCCTACATTAATCTAGAAATGGACTCCCAACTCCAAGACGCATCTCTCCTCTGTGAAGCCATCTCCACTCTCGAGGCAGAACTAATTATTCTCTTCCTGGCAGCTCAATAAACTCTTGGTATAGCCTTTTATTACAGACTCCATCACGTGCCATTATAGTTTTGTGGGTTATTCTTGCCATTCTGTTCCTCTTGATAGGCTGTGAGCTTTTCACAAGAGGATTCTTACACATACCTGCACCAAGTAATAAGAAACATTTTAATGGTTTCAAATGCATTAGAGTCTACTTCCAAATCATTATATAAACCAGAAGCCAGCCAACATGTTTGCGAAGAGCCAGGTAGGCATTGTGGGTGATAAGGGTTTCTCTTGCAACTGCTCAGCTCTGCCACTGCATGGTGAAAACCCCTATCAACAGTACACGAAAGAATGAATGGGCCTGTGTTTCAATAAAACTTTATTTACTTAAACAGGACTTGGATTGGATTTTGCCCCAGGGCCATAGCTTATTGACTCCGATCTCCCCCACTTGAAGATATTCTCAATGTTTGAATGACCTTTCTCTGGAGATCCCTAATTTTCTATGGCTCATGCCTGCAGATTGCTAAGGCCATTAACCTTGTTTGTGGTGATTGCTCTGCTCCAAAGAGGTTTGTCTGGGAGGGGAGCCTGTTTAGGTGTTTAAGGCATTAACCCTCTAGCCCAGGAAGTCCCATGCTGCTGGACCTGGCTATAAGCTTATTCATATTTCACACAAACTTGTACAGATGGATTTTATACAGAAGGTCTGTCTCGATGAAAGTCTGCATGGAATGAGGTTGGATCCCAAGCCTGAAATTCAGGGGCACCGATTAGGCATAGGGCAAGACCCGACTGTAGAGCCGTGTGGGCAATAGACCAGTACCAGAAAGGAAAACAGTTTCTGAACAGATTCTATCACAGATTGCTGCTAAAGAGAAGTGGATTGGGCAGACAGAATCTGAGTCTGAGAGTTGTGTTTGGGCGAGAAACAGAGCAGTTGAATGCTCATTCCATTTCTGCAGGAGCTCTTGCATTGATGAGTTCCATTTCTGGGGTGGCAATTCCCAAGCTTCTTTTTTAAAAAAAAAGTTTATTGTGTGTGTGTGTGTGTGTGTGTGTGAGAGAGAGAGAGAGAGAGAGAGAGAACATGGGGGAGGAGCAGAGAGAGGGAGAGAGAGAATCCCAAGCAGGCTCCATGCTGTCAGCACAGAGCCTGACACAGGGCTTGAACCCACACACTGTGAGATCATGACCTGAGCCAAAAGCATGAGTCCTCTGCTTAACCAGCTGAGCCACCCAGGTACCCCTGCCCAGGTTCTAATGTAAAAAATCTTTAGCAGAATAGCGTGCTTGGCTAGCTGGGTCTCTGGGGTCTGAGGCTGTCGTTGTTGCTAGCCGTGGGGCCTGGGGAAGGTATTTTGCCCTCTTCTCACATGCAAGTGGGATAATATAGCACCTTCCCCATACAGTTGCTGGGGGCAGAAAAGAGTAAGTCCACATGAACTGCCAGCGACCGTGGCTATCACGTGGAAAGAACTGAACACGTGTCAGCCATTTTACTCTTACAGAGAGTAGCATTATTCCAGAAACAGCCACCAAGATGGGCACTGTTCCATGAATCAACACCATTTGGGTTTGCTTACTGATCAAGTTACCAAAGCAAGCATCCACCTTGTCCTTAAAACCACTACAGTAGAGCTTTATCAAATTCTTTGCTGAAATTCCTATAAAAGACCTACCACAAATCTGTATTGTTTTGCATGTAATGTCCATGAAGGAAACTAGGTCACTCAGGCACAACTTGATTTTAATGATCTCCTCCAGGCTTCTAAAGATCACCCCTCTATTTTCTTTGTAAGTGTTCGAAACCATCGCTTTGACGATCGGTTCTGGAGTCTTGACCCAGAACAATGTCAGTCTTCTTAAGGAACCTCAGAATCTCCTGCCACCTTTGGAAATATTTGGAGATGACCTTTCTACCCCCTGTCTCGGCCCTCTGGCCATTCTTGTGTTTAGAGCAACGAGGTGCAGTCTCTCGATCTCCTTACCCAACTTGGGGGGGTTCTTTGCCCTTCTACCGCTGTTAGTTATGCGTTTTCATTCTGCTGCTCATTTGTCGTGGCATTTTGTCTTGAGGCGTTAGAGGCAAACTGATGCTTGGAAGGTCTACTTTCTCTTTGCCAGCCCTCTCCTTTGCTCACCTGAAAGAAGTGGGCTTTATGATTCAACTCTCTGTTCCAAACTTAGCTTTAAAGCCCATTTGGGTGTCCTTAGAAATTTTTCTCTGTGTCAGCTCATGTGAGACACCCACTCCATATGTCTTGTTTTCCCCACTGTTCGCTCTTCAATTGAACAAAACACATATTAGGTACCCACTGTGAGGCAAGCATTGTACTATGCTTCAAAGATACAAAGGAAACAAAATGCAGTCTCTGCTCTTAAGCTCATGGTAAAGTGAGACACACGAACAGACGCATACAAGACAGTGTGCGAGAACTCTGTTGAAGATCTCTACGGCACAACTGAGCACCTCCGCCTGGGGGATGGAGGGAGTCAGGGATGACTTTCCTGAGGAGCTGGGTTTTGAGCATTCCTTTGTTTGCTTTATTCCTCCACCCTGCGCTGTTCCCCTCTCTGGTCCCACAAGCAGCCATTAGCAATGTGGACAAGTATTTTTGCTTAGGTAGAGTTCCTGCAAAATGCGCATTGCCATTTTATGTGCCATGTATTTCGTATTTGAATGGATATAAACGATCCCGTATTGTGTACCTTATTCTGTTTTTCAATTTCCTTCACTAAGCACTCTTTTTTTTTTTAATTTTTTAACGTTTATTTATTTTTGAGACAGAGAGAGACAGAGCATGAACGGGGGAGGAGCAGAGAGAGAGGGAGACACAGAATCGGAAGCAGGCTCCAGGCTCTGGGCCATCAGCCCAGAGCCCGACGCGGGGCTCGAACTCACGGACCGTGAGATCGTGACCTGAGCTGAAGTCGGACACTCAACCGACTGAGCCACCCAGGCGCCCCCTAAGCACTCTTTTTAAGATCACTTATGCGGGTGTGTGGACCTCTAGGCTGTTAGTACTAATTGCCGTGTATCCCTCTGGGCTGTGTGTCCTCCACATTCCCCTTTTCTGTTGTCTCAATATGGAACATCCTTTGTGGTTCCCAACACTCCAAATAACTATGCGGTGTGACACACGTGCGGAGCATATAGGCCCAGGAATATAGTCACTGAATCATAGGTGTGGCAGCAGAATGATGGACCCCGAAGATGTCTACTTTCTAATTCCCAGACCTTGCGAATATGTGACCTCCTGTCACTCAAAGAATGCTGCGTACATGGTTAACTTAAGAATCTTGAGATGGGAAGATGATCCTGGATTGTCCAAATGGACCTACTGGAATCAGAAGGATGCTTACAAGAGAAGGGGGAGAGGCAGAAGGATGGGAGTCAGAGATTGGCGGATTCTCTGCTGCTGGCTTTGAAGGTGGAGGAAGGGGCCAAGAGCCAAGGAATCTGGTGATCTCTAGAAGCTAGAAAAGGTGAGCATATTGTCCCCTAGAGCTTTCAAAAGGGGTACAACCTGCCCACACCTTGATTTTAGCCAGCTGGTGTTTTAAACCACTCAGTATAATTTGTTACAGCAGCAAGAGGAAACTTACAGAGGTGTTATTCCTGGGGTCATTTTGACTGAAATGGTGCCAGATTTCTTTCCAGAATGGTTCCCCTGGTTTCCACCCCCTATAGCTGTGCATGAGGTGCCCCTGACTCCTCACCCTGACTGCTCTCTGTGGCCTAATCCAGCTTTCTGACTTCTATTAGTCTTACGAATACAAAGCATAAATAAGAATTAAGGAGGGAATCAGAATTCCCAAACCAAAGTTGGGGATGGGGAGTGGGCTAGAGATGGCCTTGAACCCCTGGCTGCTGTGGCTGGATTGTGGCTGGCTTGTGGTCTGGGGTCAGTTGTGGGGACCATGTAAGTCAGCAGGGCACCCAGGGTGGGCCTCCCGAGGTGCCCATGTGGAGAATCAGTGGAGACAAAAGCAGTGCTTCTGGTGAGGACACAGGGGGCTGGACTCCATGGAAGAGAGAGCCCCAGACAGAGGGGAGGGAGGGTGGTTAGGCAGCGAGAGTGAGTGTCACTTCTAGTTCCACAGCTGCCATGTGACTTTGGACAAGTTTCTGGCCTCTCTGATCCTTGGTGTCCTGCTCTGTATGTCAGGGAGTAATAATACTGCCTTCCTTACAGTATTACTGTGAGGGTTCCATGAGATCGTTAATGCAAAGCCCTAATCTAGTGAACTACATTAATGCTAATGTAGTTAGCAACCAGTTGATAAAAATAATAATATTTTCGTCATTACAATAAATATAATAATTAGTACAGTTTCTTATTTTTCTCACATCAGCCTTTGCTAATTTACAGTATCCACTTTAGACCTTGCTGGAGACTCACATATGCAGTAGATTTTCACATATTTGAATGCAAATGCAAATAACCATATGCATCCTTTTCAAGTAAATCGATCTCTCCCTCCTCCATTGCTCCCCTCACACCACCCCCTATCCCTCGAAACCCAGCGGTCTCCTTTTAGGGTTGCTCATAGCGTAATGCAATTAGACACAATGTATTTTCCAGACATCTATCTTGCAAGCTGTCTCCCCCAACAGTTTTTGGGATTAAATAATGCACGAGAGGACAGAATAACAGGGATCGTATAAGTGGCAGAAAAACAGCGCCGTAAGGGTTCTGTGTTGGGGAGAGATGAAAGCGCCTGGTCAGAAGGCCGATCCCAAAGTGAAAGAGAAATGCAAAGGCACTGACAAGGCAGGAAAGAAAGGCGTTTTTACAGATAAGACTTGCCTAGAGCTGAAAAGGAGATGACTCGGGAGACAGGCAGCGTGTTCGTTAGGAACTCTGGAAGAGACACACCTGAGGGGACCTGGCGTTTGAAGGGCCCGGGCTCTGAAGAAACTAAAAGGTGCCTGCGCCCTGGGTTCTTGGACTTGCCTGCGCGGAGGTGCTTGTTTCTTCCCTGGGTTCCCACGGCTCTCTCTTTTTGCCGCTGCGAGAGACGAGAGACGGGATCACTCTCTCAGCTGTAATGGTGGATTTGTGTGTTTCTCTTCTCCACTCTGCTGGAGCTCCAGCAAAGACCGTCTCTTCAGACATTCTCCTCCTCCTGCTCATCGCGAATGGCGACAGTAATTATTGGCCATTTTCTCTGACCCGGTGCTCAGAATCACTTGGCATGCATTATATAAAATGCGCCCACGACCCCCACGGATGCCTATTTTACAACTGTCGAAACTGAGGCAGGTGGAGACTGGGAATTTTTTTTACAGACACACAAATGGTAGACAGAGAAGGTATGATTTGCACTCAGGCGTCCTGACTCGTGAGCAGGACTGTCGAGGTTCTGTTTATCCCGCAAACCGAGCAAGATGCAGGGCACAGAGAGTGCCCTCAGCCAGTGTTTGACGTGTGGGCAAATTATAGTGCCTGCGACTCATTTGGCTGCTGTGGCCCCAGGAGTCAGGACTTCCGTCCCTCGGGCCTGGCACAGAAGGGGGGGAAGGGGCAAGCTTTCCACTTGCCAAGGTGAGGCCAGTGGCTTGTGCAGAGGGCTTGAAATTCCTGGTTCCCCAGTCTGCCTTTGCCTCACCTCTTCTGCGTGGTCTGAGCAGTCTCAAGAGACGTGATAAGAAGGGAAGAGCAGAAGTTTCATGTTTCCTCTTACAGAATTTTTAAAGCAAAAATACCACTGGAATACATTTTAAAACCCTGTCCTTCAAATATTCTTAAAGGCTTCTGCACCAATCAGGTGAGTAAGTTCCCCAGACGGACTTCCATTCTGAGTTCTCCCTGGCCCTGCCCCTCTCTTCAGTTGCTAAATAGAGAGTTCCAGCCATAGGCCCAACATCCTCTGTGGGCTGCAGGGTTAGATGGAAATTGGGTGAGTAAAGGGGCCAGCCCTCAACCGGGGAGGCTTAGAGAGAACCAGGCTACGAAACAGGAGTTCAATAGTCATTTTACGGTCAGCATTAAGTCATACCCAGACCAATAAGGAGAATGTGGTCAGCCTTGTCCTGCCATGCTTTTCTGAAAGAGGAAAACAGTAAAATCAGAACAAAAGCATGGCTGAAACTATCAGAGAGCAACGTGGCCTAGCCAAGATGCCACTTATAAATGTGGGTCGAGTGTAGGGAAGGGGCAGTGTAGCCCCCGGGGGCCAGTAAAGGTGGGGAGCAGTTACCAGCCCTGGCCTGGGGGACAAGAGGAGGGAGCCGGGGAATAGTTCCTGCATCCTCCTCTCTGCCTTTTCTCTCTGATGAGTTTTGCCCATCGGTCAAAGTCAGAGGATCAGGGAGCAGTTCGAGCCCCTACAGACCAGACTCCAGGATGGAGAAGAGAGAAGGGAGGAGAACAGAGCAAGTTCAGGATGGGGCAAAGTGAAGTCATTGCCATGCTGGACACAAGATGGTACATGGAACATGAACTGTAAATTTGAGATAACTAAACAATGTACTTTAAAGCTACTGTACGTGATGTTTGACAGCTCATTCCGCAGCAACGCTGTGCTGAACTCAAATAAAACATCCCTTAATCCTCCCAAGAGTCTAGGAAGGTACGTGATGGTTTTCACGTTTTGCAAAGGAATCGGCAGACACTTGGTCAAGCCAAGCCCCATTTGCACGACCAGGGCCCTCTGGACTTGACAAAAATGTATCCTTTCAGGCGTACCTTTGTCTCTAAGGACCTTCTTGTTTTCTCTGGTCCTCACCTTTCAGTGCTCCTGACATCATAATATTCAAGAAAATGTTTGTGTGTTTATTTCATGGCTAGGCATTCATCAGAGAAAAAAAGAAACAACAGTCTGCTGAAGTGTCCATGTCAGGAAGTTCCTGGGGGCTGCCCTCCTCATTAATCGAGCGCGTTGAGACCCTTCTGGTGCTTTGTAGTTAGTGATTCAGGACGAAATGCCGCTGTTATTCTGTTTCCTCCCCAAATGCTGTCATTTCAGCACAAAGGAAGCCTGGAAGCCTCAGAAGCTGCATCATCAGAGGGCCCAGCCTCTTGTGATTGGCTTACATACATCCAAGTATCAGCCGAAGGCAATTTTCAAAAGGGACTCCATTTCTATGGGGATATTTTCCATTGAGCTGGTTGCTGACTCTCACTTAGTCATTTAAAAATGATTCAAAGGGAAGGAAATAATAAACTTCCATTTTGGCTTTCACCAGCATATCTCAACACTAAATTAATTCTCAACATTTGTGGATAAAGTTTGTGTCCTGATAAATTCGTTCCCTCAAGAATGCTTTATGCATCTTTTTTCTCCATTCCCGAGCTCACATACCACAATTCCACTCCTGAGGCTTCAGTCTTGAGGCCCTCCCCCACCCCCGATCCCATGCCTGGACGGTGATGTGATAAAACCACATCAGCTCCGAGAGGGTCCTTGTCCTGTTCTCCACCCTCAGTTGTGTCCCTTCCTCTTCTCCCCTCAGAGAAGAGAATGTCTTTTCTTTTGAAGGCTTAACCCCTTAACTAGTCTTTCCACCTGGATCCATAGGAAGCCTGTGGTGGCATTTGGTTCCTTTGTCTCCATTGCCTTTCGGTGTTTTCCTTCCTTCTTTTTGTCATAAACAAACAATAACAAACCCCTCTGCACGCAACATCCATGCAGAAGATGAACATTTTCCTTGATCCCACTTTCTCCCTTTCTTACAAGGGCTGTCTCGTCTCTTGTTACATCTCCTCATGTGGGATGTGCAGGCAGCCTTTACTGCAATGTTGCACCTACCTTTCTAAATGTTCAGTCCACTCCCTCCACTGCTATAAGCCTCTCAAAGGCCACTGGTGCTTTCCTGGCAGCTGCCTCACAGCCCATGCTTCTCAATGTTTGCAGCTTCAACACTGCTGTCTTCTTTTCTTATCCCAGTCTCGAAACTGCTCTTCCCATGACTTGTATAGTTCAACATCCAGTCACTCCTCCTGCCTTGCTGTCTGAAGGCTGTTCCTTGCCATCCTTCCGTCCTGGAAAAGGAGGTCTAGCATTCTGTGTCAGGACATGGACTATCAAGCCATATATCCTTGGTCCAACTTCCAACATTAGCGCTTATTCACTGTGTGATCTTGGGCAAGTTATCTGAAATGTTTAATCTTGGTGATATATCTGAAAAATGGTGACTGATGCCTACTATATAGAGGAGGAATTTAAAATTCGTTTCAAACGTTTAGAAAAGTCCCTGGAAAATAAGAATTTATGCCATTAATATCAAGTTGATATCTTCCAAGATTCTGACTCTATTAGTTTCCTATTGCTGATGTAACAAATTACAAGCTTCGTGCCTTAAAAGAAAAAATAAATTTTTTTTTTGTATATGACAGTTCTAGAGGTCACTGGGCTACAATCAAGGTATCATCTAGCTCCTTCTGGAGGTTCTAGGGAAAAATCTGTTTTCTTACCTTTTCTAGCTTTTGGAAGATACTCTTTTTTGGCTCATGGCTTCTTTTTCCATCTTCAAAACCAGCAACATAACATCTTTAAATCTTTCACTGGCCTGCACTCTCCTGCCTCTGTCTTTCATAAGAGCCCTTGTGATTACATTGGGCCCACGCAGATAATCCACAGTACTCTTCCCCTTTCAAGGTCAGTTGATTAGCAAACTGAATTCAGTCTGCAACTTTTATTTCTCTGCCATATAACCTAACTGAAACAGGTTTCAGGGCCCAGGATAGACACTAAGGTAGACATTGTTTGGAGAGAACATAATTCTGCTACTACCAGCTTGCTACTACAAGAATTATTTTGTCTTTACATCGTTTCTTTGGGCAGTTGTCTGAATTTTTATGGCTTCAGGTTTGAATTCTCTACAGGAGATTAGTCTTTATTTTTTTAAGTTGATTTATTTATTTAACATAATCTCTAGCTGCAGTGAGGGGCTTGGACTCATGAACCCAAGATCAAGAGGTGCATGCTCTTCAGCCTGAGCCAGCCAAACACACCGGAAGATTTGTCTTTCTGATTTCAGCCTAGTCTGTCTTTACTCTGGTCTTATACCACAGCTAGATGCAAGGCATCTTCTCCTGGCTGCACTCCGCACAAACACAGATACGGTCATCATAATCCCATAACCAATGGGATGACCCTCCTTCTACAAATGGCCCAGCTTTCTCAGTAATTATTGAAGAATGAGGAATCTTTCTGTCCATTTTGGGTGAGAAGAAGTAAGAAAAACATGTTTGGTGGAGAGTCCCATCAAACCGAGTGAAAGAGCTGCTCCTATCAATAGTAACTATTACATTTCCTAAGTGTGGCAGCTGTGAGAATATGCCTCGTAGACCTCTAACTACAGGGAGCATAACTGACCAGTGGATCCAGCTCTGGAGCCCTGAAGGCCATGGCAGTGTTTGGGCTGAGGCCATACTTCTTACTAGTTGTTCTCTCCAATGATTCAGAAAGGAAGGGAGACTAAGACCTGCTTCCAGGGTAGTCATGGGCTGGGCTGAACTCTAGGACCCCTCCCCCCTGCCCCGCTACAGTGTTGCAGAACCTGCCTTAGACTTCAGGCACTTCCTTAGACTGTAGGACACTTCTATCTAGCCTTCTTTACCTTTCTCCTTCTCTAGATCACACTTATACCTAAGTCTGATAGTACCCCCAGATACTCCCAGCTTCCTCCTCATTTTCTCTCATCAGGATCTCCCTAGAAAAAATCATTGGTTTTTAATGCCATCTTGTGTTTGTTTCTCATGGATCTGGATCCACACGCTAAAGGATTGAGGGCCAAGACCTCATGGGGAAGCCCACCTCCTTGGATTCCTTGGGTTCCAGGCAGACTCAGAGAATTTGTGATTGCCAGTAAGTGAATACTCAAACAATGCAGCCTCCCTGGTGCCAGGAAGAGAAAGTGGGAGGAAAATGGGATGTTTTAGAAACAACAGAAGGATCCGTGAGACAGGACTGCTGTGAGCTGGTGTCATGCTTGACATAAATTGACAGTTAATTGACTAGAGATTTTGGAACAGTTCAGCAGGGGTGTGTGTATGAGAGAGGGAATGTGCGTACCCTGAACAATGGAGACAAAGACATGTGCTCACTTCAGAGCGTGTCTCTCTGAATTCGTCTGCCCTGGTCCATCTTGTACATCATCACCACCCTTTCTCCTCCAACCCTAGGGACTAACTGAGGGGCAATGGATTGTTCACTGAGTTCCCAACCGGAGGAACTGTGTTCAATACCTCAGAGCTAGAGGCACATCTACCAAAGACACAAGGGCTTTCAGCTGTGGGTAGGAAGTGGGACTGAGCAGCCCATAAGAGCTTCCATGTCAGAGATTGTCATGCATTCATAGTCATCAGAGTGCCCCATTCTAGTCCATTCAAACATGATAGATTATCTGAATCACCTGGGAGACCATTAAGAAAAACATCCCAGATGTTGTAAATCAAGATCTCAAGGGGGCTAAGAAACTGGATTCAATGGTAACAAATTCTTTCCCTTGCAATACTGTTGGCCAGTCCAGTTTGGAAACCACGCGGCCATATTCAACAAAACTGGCCCAGATTTTAGATCTATAGTAGTTCATCATTGTCTTCGCATTGGAAACATTTTGTGCTATCAGAAGTTCATTTGTTTGTTTTAATGTGCTGAAGAACACATACATCAGAATGTAATAGGAATGAATTTAAATTATCGTTCTGCCACTGATCTCTTGAGTGATCTTGAGTAAGATATTCAGCTTCTCAGAGCCTTGGTTTTTTGTTTGCCTTTTTTTTTTAGCTGTAAAATAAGAATGATAATGTATCCCCTTCCTGGGTTTACTGAAATGATTGACTAGGATAATGATAATAGCTAACACTCAGATTAAACTTTCTGTGTGCCAATCTCTGTTTCAAGTACTTTACATCTGCTAGCCCATCAATTCCTAAAAACTCTCTACATTCTAGGTTCAGCTGTGAGTCCCATTTTATAGATGAACGAAACTGAGGAACCAAGAGGTTAAATGACTCACAAAAGGTTGCACAACTAAGTAATAGGGATGAGATTTAAATATAGGTATGTACTCAGAATTTTTTTTTAAGGACTGTATGTAAAGAACCTCACCCAGAGCTTAGAATGTACTATGTGCTCAATAACTATTAGCTAATATTATAATCACCGCTTTTACCCTGGGCCTTAGAGTGCACTTGTCATAACTCTCCAGCATCAGCAATACTCACGATAGCTTCTTGTGAAGCCAGAACACCCGTGTCTTCATGTCCTCTCCTTTGTGTGCTCAGCCCTGTCTGGGTGATAGGAAAGGCAGCATGCACTGAGGTGTCAACTTACTGAAACTGGGGACATCAAATTCAGAACCTATTCCTGTTGAATAAGGTGAAGAAGTGCTATTGTTTGCTCGATTTCTCCTAAGTGGTGAAGAGTCTTTGCAGAAGGAAAATGTGAGTTCTTTAATCCTGATATTCTTTGCTGTAGGACCTGCAGGTGTCTAGGGAATGCTAGTGTCAGTATCTCTGAGACTTTAGGATAACTTCTTTGGAGTATAAAGGAGGGAGAGTTGAAAGGCATCTCTTTTATAGCCAAAAGAAATTACAGGATGATTCATCCCATTCTGTAGGAAAAGCAGAGCTCAGAGATCTTGAAATAAACAAGACTTGGTAGTTTGGGAGGGGAAAAAAAAGTATCATCAAATTTATGATCTGATGGCTCCAATGAGGACAATAAATGGCGCTTTGATGTCTCTTCTATTTATTAGAAGTTTTCTCAGTGCCCACCTCCTCCCCACCCCCACTCATTTCCCTTACAGAGAAATTCTCACCCACGCCCTCCAAAGATAAATGCACAGGTTTTAGAGGTAGTCAGAACTGGGTTGAAGACTGGTTTTGCCACTTCCCATGTGTGAGATCTTTGGCAATACACTCACCCGCTCTGAACCTCAGTCTCCTCTCTTTCTTTTATGAAGTATTGGTGGCACTCTTAACACACTTTTGAGAATTGTGATGGGACATATGTGACCATGCATAAGTACCATTTGTGCCTGGGTTAGGGCTCAGCCAAGCGCTCTATAGATGTCAGTGATGTTCACAGGACACCATGAGTTATCACACTGGTACGACTGAGCCTCCTCAAAACTGGGGAACCAGAGTGAATCACAGGATTGACTTCCTGTGATTCAATGACAAACATTTGACATTTTATGCAGAATAGGAATGTTTTATTGAAAACACCCATTCTTGCTTTCATTTTCATTTTCAAATATCTACCCTCCCCACCATAAATATAGTCCATGATTACAAAAGCCCTCATCAGACTCTTTAGCTTGCCAGTTCTTTCAGATTTCCACTGCCCTCAGTGTCAAAATTTCCTCAGTCTTTTAGTGCTTTATCACAGCAAGCACTTATTTCTTGCTCATGCACCTGAGGGTCATCTGGAATATAGCTGATCTAAACTGCTAGGTTAAGCTCTCAGCCATGGGAGGGGCTTAGGTGTGTTACCTGAGTCTCTCATTCTTCCGGTTATGGTTATAGCAGAAATGCAAAAGGCAAGCCCCACCTTGGGAATACATCTTGAGCTTCTGCTTGTATCATATCCAGTAGCATCCATTGGTCAAAGAAAGTCACTGGGCTAAGCCCAATTATAAGACCATGGCAAGGAGAGTAATGTGCACAAATACTACAAGAGAGTGAAAAATTGGGACCGTATCTCACTGCACCACACCTGGAACTCCAAATCCCCTCATTCTTTTGCATTTTTATTGATGAGCACTTGCAAGTCCTGTAAGGCAGACCCAGGTGGTTCAAGTGACTTAAGTCAATCAGAAGAGGACATAGACCATGTAAGGGAAATAGACACCACCTTAATCTGGTAAAATTAAGAGTAATTTGCTTTTCAGGAATCAACAACATCTAGAAAAATGCCTGGTACAAAATGGCTGCTCATTAAATGTTTGTTGAAAGAACAAATGAATCACCCAAAAGCATCTTTAGTGACTGGTCATCTTGCCATTTCTCCAGAAGCTTCTTCCATTGATCCCTCCACCGTGATCATCGCCACATACATGATTCAGCTTCTCTATTTTGGTGCTTCCTCAGTTTCTTTTTTGCTTTGCCTTTTTCCCTTAAATTCCCCAAGAGGAATGATCCTATTTAATTAATTGGCCATCCTTCAATCTGTTGGGCAGAGATCTTGCTGCCACTTGTTGGCACAAATAAGCCAATAGATAACAGCTTCTTTTTAAGTTGTCCTTCACTGGTTCAATCAGAAAAAGTAGTCAGGAACATGCAAGAAATTCCCTGTGGCTGCATTTCTCAGCACACATCTGTGGGATTCCACTGTCACATAGAGACTCAAGGACTTTGTGTTGACTTTGCTATATCCCTCTCTCCGTGAGGATACCTCTGTCCTGTGATTTGAAAAGATACCTTCTCTCCAGCATAGAGAGGTCTTTCTGCCCCCGAAATATTCTTCACAATCTGATGAGCCAGTAGCCCCTCATCTCATCATTTTCTTTTCTTTTTTTCTTCTCATTTTTTTTTTTGAGTTTATTTATTTATTTTGAGGGACAGGAGGACAGAAGATCTGAAAGCGAGCTCAGTTCTTACAGCACAGAACTCACAAACCTTGAGATCATGACCTGAGCTGAAGTCGGATGCTTAACCAACTGAGCCACCCAGGAACCCCTCATCATTTTCTACTGCTGACTGGGTGGAACCCCATCCCTCCCAGCAAAGCATTCCCTGCCAGGACAGTGCACTATCCCAACTACTGAAACAGAACTATTTTTTTTTTTTGGTTTTGTTTTTAATATCTTGTAGCAACAATTCTCTTCTTTAAACCATTTAATATTAGAGTGCCTGGGTGGCTCAGTTGGTTGAGCACCGACTTCAGCTCAGGTCATGGTCTCACAGCTCATGAGTTCGACCCCAACATTGGACTCTGTGCTGACGGCTTGGAGCCTGGATCCTGCTTTAGATTCTATGTCTCCTTCTCTTTCTGCCCCTCCCCTGCTCATTCTCTGTCTCTCTCTGTCTCTCAAAAATAAATAAACATAAAAAATTAAATCATTAAAGATAGATGAGGGCCCAAGGCAGCTGAGCCAAAACTGAAGCAACAAAAGTGCTGTGTGTGTGTGTGTGTGTGTGTGTGTGTGCATGTGTGTGTGTTGTTTTAGTTTAAGAAACTATTTTAGAAAAAGAAACATATTAGAGGCCTCCATCATGAGGAGAGTAGAAGAAACAGCCAAATGACTTGGCCAGTCAATGGAGAACGGGAAGATAGGAGTGTTGACCCCTGATCTCAGGTAGAGAAGTTGGAGGCTGGAGCTATGGGGCCAGAGCTGGAAGAATGTGGAAGCTTCTAGCAAAGCTGGAAAGGTCTAGAAAGAGAGCAAATAATTAAGGGTAAATTCAGGATTACAACAGATGCTCAATCAAGAAATCACAAGACAGGAGGTGCTCTGTGGGTGGGAAGTAAAGACAGAATGGTATCAGTTGAGGGCATTAGAGCTTAAATTATAAGCTCCTCAAGGCCTCAACTCTGTTGTTCCTCTACATTTCCAGTCCCGAGGACTCTGGGCAGCACCTAGGTGAGGCTTGAGGATGTTAGATAACAAATTGACCTATTAATTAGCAAATTAATTAATTAGGAATTGAAATCTAGGGTGCACTTTGCACTTACACAGAAAAAAGATCGCCTTTCAAAAATCTATGAAGATGAGAGAGAGAGAAGAGAGAGAGAAAATGCTGAGAAATGAATGAGTGAATGAATATTCCACCTGTACCTGGAACATGGCAGGGTGAGCACTTGAAAAAGGAAAAAGGTCCCAAGAAAGACGAATCTCTGTCATCCAGTAATATGACAGAGACTTTTTCTCTATTAATGCAGAGTGTGAAGAAATCTCAGCTTTCATGTTATATTCTGGATACAGGGTCATGTCCACTTCTGTACCTAGGCTGGTTCTCCCAGCCTTAATTCCAGGTAGCTTAATCCAGCTACCTGGAACTGATTTGTTTCTGTACCCCTGCTGGCCAGTTTTCTCTTTACCCAAGTACTGAGCTGTACATCTAAACTTCGGCGTCAAAATGAAACTACCCTTTTTAAACAGCCTGGAGTTCAATTACCAAAATTCCAGCTCTTGCTCTCCATCCAAGAGCTGTTTATCAAAGTTGTCTTCTTCATGTCTGATCTTTCTTGACCATCTCCCATCAGTGGCCTCTTCCTGTCTCCCAGATTCTGAAGCCCAGGCCATCTTTTTGTCAGGCAGTGCCCTAATTTCAGCTCACCTAGTGAAATAATCATTACCACCCTCTTTCCAGGTGAATGTTCACTGGGTCACATCATGATTTCTTCTCCTTTCTCTGCATCCATTTCCCCCTCCCCTTAAGCAATGTCTCTTTCTCTCCTCCCTCAATCCCTTGTGGCTGGGAGTCAAGGAGACAACTGCTAATTGCTGTAGAATTCAGCATTTTCCAAGTTTGCCTTTGGAATGGATAGCATTTTGTTCTATAGAAAAGCAAGTGTTCTAGAAAAATATGCAAACTTCATTTCAAGGGGGACGGCATACTCTTCATGCTTCTATTGGAATGAGTCAGCAGTGAGGAAGCAGGAATGCATGTGTGTAGTTCCCACTTTCCTTTGCCCATCAGTCTCTCTGTGTCTTTGTAGGTACAGCCCCATTGCATGAAGACTCACATGGGTCCTGCCTACACTTTTTCAGAATTTCAAGTCACTCCTATGACCACCTAACGAGGGAAACCAAGAAGTCCCCTTATGTTCATTAATTTGTGACTCTCGTCAGGTTTCAGCCCCAAAGCCCATATATCTGTTGGCTCAAGAATGAAAGGAAGTTTTTATTTCATGTGTCAGCAGGAATCAATGGCCCTGCTTTGAGAACACTTCTGGAACCATGTTGATCTCATTGAGAAATGGGCCAGCAATGGCACCTACCCTAGACAGAGCACGAGGAAGCATTGGCAGTGTTTCTACCACGTACATGCCTTCCTTGGTTTGATAAAATACAAAAGTGAGTACCTGATCCTTCATCTAGGGGATCCTCCCATCTTGCCTTCTGGAGGTCTCCAGGGTCATAACTGGCATAACGTTTCAAAACATGCCTCTTTTTATATCTTCATAAGAGGTTTCAATATAGGTCAGAGATATTTTTTGAGAATTTTAGTTGTTCTAGGTGATACCATTGACCCTTCTCTCCTAGTTTACAATTCTCCAGGCAACAGTGACACTTTGATGGCCTGGAAAACCATTTCTAATGAACAGCACCACACTCATCAATGTTCATTGTAACCACACATTCATCTGAAAAACTGATCCCACACCCTTGTTAGATATTGCATAGATCATATTTACAGTAATTTTGGTTTTTTACTCCTGAGAGACAAAGTTAAGGCAAAGTTTTGCAAAACTCAAATATTTTTAAAAATCTTTGTTTTAATATACTTTTGTCTTTCTGCACCCCTCCCTTGTAAGGGGGAAGATGTAGGTTAGATTGGGCAATGTTATGTTGATTCATCTTCAACTCAGATTTCAACTCCTTTACTTTAGATACCACATACCAGTCTTTCATTTCTTTCCTGCCCCTCTCAAGTCCAAGATAGCACCTAGGAAACTACCAGTCCACTCCAATCCCTCATTTCACAACCACATCCATGTTATAATTTACAAAACTTTTCTCGGGGTGCTGGGGTGGCTCAGTCAGTTAAGCGTCTGACTTTGGCTCAGGTCATGATCTCATGACTCGGGAGTCCGACTTGGGCTTAGATTATGATCTCACTGCTCATGATTTTGAGTCCTGCATTGGGCTCTGTGCTGACAGCTCAGAGCCTGGAGTCTGCTTTGGATTCTGTGTCTCCTTCTCTCTCTGCCCCTCCCCCACTCATGCTCTGTGTCTCTCAAAAATAAATAAACATTAAAAAAATTTTTTAAAAACTTTAACTGTGGAATGTGGGTAGCTGAAGTGATATGAATTTTATCGAGGGATAAAGCAATCTTATTCACCTGCTGACGCCAACATTGCACGCAGCACAATGTAACTAACAGGGCTGCTGACTTGGACAATAAAAATGATTATGTCTATGAGTGGTAGAATTACAGAAGTTTGAACACAGCTGATCTCAGCCTTGAATGTAGTAGTGGAGAGGGGAGGAAAAACTTAAAATTTTAATTCCACCAATGTAACAAACTCCCTTTATATCATTATCTTTGTAGAGGGATGTACAAATTTATATTTGGAGAATTTTATACTAATCAAAAAGAATGTAGTGAATGAGCTATACAAAAGTAGAGATGAGGAAACCATTTCTAGCAGATCATATAATTAAAATACATTCCTGGGGCACCCGGGTGACTCATTTGGGTAAGTGTCCAACCCTTGGTTTCAGCTCAGGTCATGAACTCGCAACTTCATGGGTTCGAGCCCCACATCGGGCGCCGTTCTGACAGCTCAGAGCCTGGAGCCTGCTTCTGATTCTTCTCTGCCTCTCTCCTGCGTATGCTCTCTCTCTTTCTCAAAAATAATAAACATTTAAAAAAACACACTCACTGAGGAGGGGCAGTGAGATGGGGACATTGAGGGCTGTCAGAGTGTCTTTTGGAAGCAGAGCTCCACTGATTAGCTTCATTAAGTACGTAATTCCTTTGTGCTTCAACAGGAAGTGGTGAAGTTCAGAATTATATCAGGCTGGGGTTTTCATGCAGCGCAGAAGTGTGTTCTTGCCCAGACTTTGTCACAAACTAGCAAGTGGGGATACACCCCCTGCCTAATGTCAGTGTGCTTATTTGTGAAATGAGGTCCTTGGCTTGGAATCAGTAGTTCTCAAACTTTACCGTGCCTCAGAATCACCTGGGACGCTCGTGAAAAATATCAACTCTGGTCTCCACCCACTTGGAGATCCTGATGTATAAAATCAGGGCTAAGTATGTGCATGTGTGAAACAGAATTTGAGGTTAGATTGTCACATAAGCGGGACTCTGTTCTGTACTTGGAGAAAGATTGTCCTAGGACTAGTTGTGGGACACTGTGGGGTGGGATACAGAACCTCAGTGATGCTTTCACATTCTCGGGGACCAGAGTTCTGCAGTGTTCTAGAACCCTCAGAGTCTCTCTCTCACTGCCTATACCATCGTTCCCCGGATCCGCAGAGCACTTTACCTCTTATAAATACTGGCACTATTACTGTGTCACTACTGATTTAAATTGTGGCAGCTTTTAAGTCAGTGCTGGGGTTTGACTCAGCTGAAAAGAAAAAATAAATAAAATGCCAGGGAGCGAGAAGTATGTAAACCGAACCTGTGCAGACTCTAGAAATTGATGTTTGACTTCCTTGCCGGCATCGATGCCAAGCCAATATCCATCATCATCGCAGAGTCGTGTTTGGGGTGATGTTGGAGGACTTTGCCACAACAACTTCTTTTACATTAACAGCAAACAATTGCGGCTGAATCACTGTCAAACACATGTTGTATTAGACTGTGGCTCATAGTTCAGAAGGTGCTCCTGCTCAGCTAGGATTTGGTTGAGTGCTTCTTCTCCTATCAGGGGAAATGTCTGTATCAGTGCACTAAAAATCACAGAAAACAGGCCCCTGAAACAAACGCCACAGGAACAAATATCAGCAGGAACTAGCAAGCCAGTTTTCCTGCAATGGCCTTTGACAGGATTAGCATCAGGTGGAACCCCTAAGAAAAGCACTCTCCTAACGCCCGGCTACTTTGTGCCTAGACAGGGGACCGGCAGAGGATGAACAGGGCGAGACGAGGTGCTCCCCCACCGCTCTTCCCCCTCCCTCCAAGAAACCCTGAAGGCCTGCTGCTTTCTCCAGTGTGATACCCCTTTTCAGGAGCAGAAATGCCTTCTGCAGAGCCAGCCCATTCCCTCCGGTGCTGGTCTCAGGGGAAGTACAGCATCTGGTTCCCACCGTCCGTCTAATTACCCATCTGCTTGTGGGGAGGGAAGGAATGCTCTGTTCCCCTTCCCTTCCCAAGCACTTTAATGTGCTGAGGCATGAAGACAACGGCAGCTGCATCTCAGAGCCCACCCTCTGCATGTTGCACGAACTGGCTTTGCTTTTCCATTTGATTCTGGGTCAGGGCTGCCTGACACTGGATGCCAACATCTCTCCCTCTCTCTCACTTTGTCTCTGTGCACAGCCTTTGCACTGGACTGACCCAGGTTACATCCTGCGCGCTCATTGGGGTGCCTGAGGTCCCCTCCCTTAGGGATGGTCAGGCGTCTTGCTGTTCTGTCCTGGCTTATTCCTTCTGCAGCACCAGAAAAGACACCCTGAAGCGAGTAGTCTTTGGATCCTTGTCTACAGTCGTTATCAAGTGATGACCCTTTGGTTATTTCCCCCTCGCTCTAGAAGCCATGTTTAAAAAGAGCTTATATGCCAAACAGACTACACTTAATAAACAACCATTCATTCATTCATTCATTCATTCATTTTGCTACTATTTCAATATTAATCAAGGTCGTGTATGGGCCAGAAACTCTGATTAGTTTTTGATAAATGGAAGGACCGGTCTAAATTGATTATATTCAGGCCCCAAACAAACACATTGGAGCTAGCTCAGATGATCTGGTTATGGAGAAGTTTGCAGTTTAATTCAGCTTGTTGAAATATTGAAGTATTTCAGAGCACCATTAGCCTCTAAGCAAAGTCGTTAGGAGAATAACTTTGGCCATAGAAACACATGGGTTTAGAGTCCGCTTGGCTATATACTAGCTGATGTCCTTGGGCAAGTTTCTGAACTTAACATATCCCAGTTTCTCTGTGGGTAAATTTGAGATAATCTGACGCTGTAGGATAATCATGAAGGTAAGATGGCATAATGTTTACCAAGAACTTAGTTGAGACAGATGTAAAGCAAGAAATCAGCAAGTATTAGCTGCTTCTATCTCTATTTGCATCATTTTTATCATCACCATCAATTATATTCACAACGCAAGAGGCTTGGGAATGGAGACCCTACACCAGGAACCCCTTTCCACGCTTGGGCGAACAACCATTCAACTCCCCTGCGGCCAGGGCTCCTAGGGATTCCCACTAATCCTCCCTTCTCCAGCAGCAATGCCAATTTTTGCTGGACACAACACGGCTGCCCAGCCCAAGATTACTTTTTCCAGCCACCTTCGCTGGGTGTGGCCATAACCCCAGGCGATGGCCAGGGAGATGTGTGTGTACATGAAGCCTGCACTTTGAGTCATGCCCTTTAAAGGAAAGAAGCGTGTTCTTCTTTCATATTTTCCCCTCCCCTCCAGCTGGAATGCAGACATTGTAGTGAGTCATCTTTAGTTAAGAGGGCAGCAGCTGGAGATGGCATGGTTACAAGATGGGTTCTCAATACCATCAAGCCACCGTTTCAGCTCTAGCCACCACCCCAAACTGCTGCATGAGGGAGCAAGAAACCACTTTGTTGCTTGAAAGCGCTGAACCTTGTGACCCCTTATTACAGTCCCGTAGTATGGCCTAAAATCATGCCAAACAATTATTTTTAACACAGAAGTGATGTTCTTCCCTGGTTATACACCTTCCTGAGGTTCAAAGCCACATCAGCCTATCACGGCTTACTTCTGATTGCGTGTAACTAGATGACAACAGGGGTCATGCTGCATCCATTCAGAAGAAAGATTACCCGGCCCCCCTCATGGGCTGCTGGGGAATCAATATCTTTTAATTATGAGAAAGCACACTGTGTTTACATTTCACACAGAGGCAAGAGGAAGGTCAAATCACAATCCTTACAGCCTTTATCAAAACCATGTACCGCTGTGTTTGTTAAGTGGGATCCAAAATTGGATGAACCTGGAGAGTTTTCATCTTCCTGTTTTCTCCCGTTTGTATACATGGCCGTACCTTACGAGATTAATAAGGCTTATAGAGCAAAGCGTCGCAAAGGAGGATGAAACGTTTGGGCAGATGAGATACCTCTTGCTTTTTGGGATAAAGGCAATTAGTGACTTGAGGTTTTCTGGGTGGTGCAGTGACTGGCAAGTTATTATATTTTTTTCCTGTTGTATATCTAAAAATATTTGAGAAGTAATCAAAACTGTAAGCGCACACACACACACGCATACACACGCTCTAGAGTAAAGTCCTTTCTCTTCCCACTGCGTCTAACCAGTGACTCATCAGCTTCCTGAACTGGAACAACACTGAGCTGTATGAGTATGGAAATGTCAGCTCTGAGAACAGTGTGTGCTGCTTTGTGTGAAAATCGTAGACAGGCTTACAAAAGCCAACTCAAGACGCAGAGTCACCCTGCCCTATCGCTCTGCCTGACTGGTCTCCATGTCCATAAGGGTTGTTTGATTTCTTAGCAAGCATTCACTGGCTTCTCTGCAGAGCCAGGTCATACATTGGAATCAACAATAACATTAATGACAGCAACAACAAGAACAATCCTGTTTAATTTTTACACCTTATGTGGAGATAGTGTTAGCTTCATAATAAAAATGAGAGAGCAGAAAATCAGAAATGTAAAATTTTCCCCAGATGTCTTGGAAAATTATAATAAGTGATTATAATGGTGATGGTCATGGTGATGGTGATAGTGGCAATATTGGCAATGCTGATGGTGGTGACAATTATGGTGACAGTGATGATGGTGATGATGGTGATGATGATGATGATAATGATGATGGTGGTGATATGATGATGATGGTGGTGATGATGATGGTGATGATGGTGATGATGGTGATGATCATGATGGTGATGATGATGGTGGTAAAAATGGTGATGCTGATAATGACGGTGATAATGGCGGTGATGATGATGATGCCTTATTCTAGGTTAAGCACATGCTAAACATTTGCTGTTTAAATGTTAAATGTGTAGGGGCACCCGACTGGCTCTGTCAGTCCAGCGTCCAACTCTTGATTTTGGCTCAGGTCATGATCTCACAGTTTGTGGGTTCAAGCCCTGCGTCGGGCTGCATGCTGACAGCGTTGAACCTGCTTGGGATTTTCTCTTTCTCTCTCTGCCCTTCCCCTACTTGTGCATGTACACACACACACACACACACACACACACACACACACACACTATCTTTCTCTCAAAATAAATAAATAAACTTTAAAAAATTTGTTTAAAAATGTTAAATGTATAAAATTAAAGTGCTTACTGGGGTTCCAGGGTGGCTCAGATGGTTAAGCATCCAACTCTTTTTTTAAAATTTTTTAATGTTTATTTATTTTGGAAAGGAGAGAGAGAGAGAGAGAGAGAGAGAGAGAGGGAGGGAGGGAGAACAAGTTGGGGAGGGGCAGAGAAAAAAGAGGGAGACACAGAATCTGAATCAGCCTCCAGCTGTCAGCACGGAGCCCGACGTGGGGCTCAAACCCACAAATGCTGAGATCATGACCTGAGCTTAAGTCAGATGCTTAACTCTCTGAGCCACGTAGGCACCCCTAAGCATTCAACTCTTGATTTCAGCTCAGTTCATGATCTCATGGTTCATGAGATTGAGCCCCTCATAGATAGCCCTGCATGCTGATAGTATGGGGCCCACTTGGGGTTCACTTGGGGTTCTCTTCCTCTCTCTCTGCCCCTCCCCACCTTGCACTCTCCCTGTCTCTCTAAAAGTCAATCAATCAATCAAATAATCAAAAAAAGCACTTAATGCAGTGCTCGACCCATTGTAAATATCAGTAATTGCTGGTTCTAGGGGCCAGCACTGAGACAAGTGAGATACTCTCTTTGGGCACAAAATTTAAGGAAGGGTCCCAAAGCACTCACTATCAAAGTAAATAAGATTTAATGCAATATTTTATAAAAATAAAAATTCATTTAAAAACCCAGGTCAAACCAAATGTCAACATTTTATTTTTTTATTTAAAAAAAATTTTTTTTTAACATTTATTTATTTTTGAGACAGAGAGAGACAGAGCATGAATGGGGGAGGGTCAGAGAGAGAGGGAGACACAGAATCCGAAACAGGCTCCAGGCTCTGAGCGGTCAACACAGAGCCCGATGCGGGGCTTGAACTCATGGACCGCGAGATCATGACCTGAGCTGAAGTCGGACACTTAACCGACTGAGCCACCCAGGTGCCCCCAAATATCAACATTTTAAATGAAGACAAGTTTAGGCCTTGCACTTGCCCCACTCACTTTCCCTTAATCCCATCCCAATCTCTTCTTTAACATAATTTCATTTTAGTCCCCAAACAAGCCTGAGCCCAAATTGTTCTTATTCCCATTTTATAGATGAATATACTGAGTCTCAGGAGGTTTATCCACAATTAACATAGCTAATATGTAGAAGAACTGGGATTTTAGTTCCAATTTACTCACCATAAAAGTCCAGTTTTTGCCCATTAGTATACAAGGCTTTAAAAATAAATTTGTTTCACATCACCACAATTTTCACTGTAATTTTCAGGGTCATTTTTAAAGGTGGAGAGTAAAAAGAAACTAAGTACCAGCTGCAGCTCTCACCAGCGCAATGACGTCAGCCAAGGTGACAGCGATACTTGCAAAACTTCAAGAATGTGCACTTGTTAAACATCCAGTGCTTTTCTTAAATAAGAAGTCTCTACTCTGCGCCTCTAGATTATTTCTGATTCACATGATAATTTATCTTAATCTATTTGCAAACCGGTAACTCTTCTCTTTATTCTCCAAAAGATATCTCTTCAGACACCAAAATGCATTCTTTCCATCAGTAGTAAATTCACTACCGCATTTGATGCTTGAAGAGTATCACTATCCTGAAGATATCCCTTTTCTTGGTTTACATTATATTCTTTTGATTTGCCTTCTTATTTAACTCTGTATTTTATGTTTTACACTGTACATTTTCTAACTTTTTTTATACCCCTTTTCTCTTTCTATTTCCTCATTGCACATATTCCCCAATGTTGTTGGGATTTGACTCTTTTCTTTTCTCCCATGTCAGTCCCAAAACTCCTATGGCTGAATTCTTGGGGCATGTACCCACACAAATGTGACTTGAAGAATGCTTACCAAAATGCCATGTAGCTATATCCAAGTAATAAGATTTAGGAGAATACCAATTTTTCTTACCCCTTTCTCTTTGATTTTTTTCTTTACCAAGGAACAAATATTATATATTGATACAGAATATATACGTTGATATATATATCTCAATCTTCCCATCAAAATAAATCCCTGATGATAGTACCAAGATATATGTTCAAGGAAACTGTAAAAATCTGGAAGAAATCAATCAGAGGTGAATTTTTAATAATCTGATGGTCAGGCAGACTTTAAGCATGTCACCAAAAATCAAAACTGTAAGCTGAAAAATTGATATAGTTGACTACATAAAATTTTAATGATTCCACACAGTAAAGAAAATCCCTATAACTAATTATGAGGGCAATGACACAGTGAAAGAATAGATATTTGTTCCAAAGATCCGAAAGGACAAAGCTTCCTTTCCAGTAGATCGTCATCCAGCACCTACTTTAACCTTTACATGTCTTTCTTTCCTCATTGATGACACGAGGCTAGTGATGCTGCCTTAGAGGGCTCTCATAAGAAGCAGATGGGGAAAAAAAAACATTCTTTCTCAGTGGTTCTACCCTAGGGGCGACTTTGCCCCGCAGAGGGACCTTGGGCAGTATCTGTGCTAGTTTGGGTTATCGTAACCAGGGATTGCTGCTGACATCTAGTGGATGGAGGTCGGAGGTGCTGTTAAACATCCTACAATGCAAGGACAGCCACCCAGAACAAAGAATTATCCAGCCCCAAATATCAGTAGTATTGTTGAAAAACTCTGGTCTGTGGAGGTTTTGCAGAGCATCTTTCATGTAGTAAGAGCTCAGTGAATGTTAGTCATAATTACATCTTTTCTCATCCATCACCTCTGTACGCACGTCCAGTCCCTATGTGCATTTGCACCCTGCCACTTATGTCTTAAGGACACGACATGATTTGAGGTATGTCTTCTTCATTCTGCACCCATTTATTATTTTCTGTTTTCTTAGTGCTTTTCACTTCCTGCCTCCCTTTCCAAATCTCCACTCCCAACCAGATGTTTGACCTCTTTTTTCAAAATCCAGATAATTTCCTTTCTGAATTCTTACTGCTCTCTCTACTTTTAATCTGGTTATGTTGTCATGATCGTCTAGATAGATTAAAAGTCCTTGAGGGAAAAGATGACTTTATATTCATTATTAAAACCCCCTACAGTGCCTACTCTGTGTAAAGCCTGCACAGAGGAGGCAAGCGACTCATGCTTGTCAATGTGAACTACTTTGGCAATTCCATTTTTATACAATTCTTGCAATGATAAAAAAAAATAATAAATTCCTGAGAATGCACTTATAGCCCTGTCTTTGGGTCGCTTAACACAAGTCGTCTTGCATTGTTTGGAATTCCTATAACCCATTTAAATGAGCTTATTGTCCATGCACATGAGGATTATTCAGTATGTTCAAGCAAATAGTGACCAACACTGACAATGGATACTTTTCCGTCTCTACCTACTCCGCTGGTCCAGTATTCAAGCCATTGTTGCTCACATGAATGTACACCTGCCAGACTGTGGCCAGGGCCTCAGACGTGGAACTGCTGCTTTCATTTTAATTTAAGAAAAATAGAAATTGACTGGGAGGTATTTATGCAAATCAGGAAGGTTCTGAGGAATTATCTGGCAGCCATGTTAATGGATGTTCCATTCTTAGAAATGAATCTCACATTTTGCTTCTCCCATCAGAAGGGGCTCTGTGTAGTCATTTATGCCCGCAGATGATTGGATCCGACCAGAAGACACTTGACGCACCTCATGCATGGCAATGAATCCAAATCCTATTTGGTCGGGAGTGTCCCTCGGGCTACAGTGGAGATCACTTTGGACTGGGGAAAGGGCAGTCATGGGAGGGCCTTCCAAGTGGCAGAATTTTCTGCCTTTTCCATATCACTGAATTCCTCAGGAAATGCTGTGCACTTGAGCCACACCTGAAGCAGTACTTCTTCAGGTGAGAAAAGTAAACTTACCTTAAGTTGTTTTAAACACAACGTTTGTGGTAGTTTGTTACGGCAGCCCTAGGAGATGAATACAGTGAACTTAACAGACAAAAATCCCTGCCCTTGTGATGTTTTCATTCCAGCTGGGTGCAGACACCCAAGAAATAAGTAAAATGTATTGTTTTTTTTTTTTTATTGTGATCAGTAAGATAGAGCATAATGAAGCAGGACAAGGAGACTGGGATTAAGGGAAGGGGTGTGGTTGTAAATTAAGCCTCATCAGGCAAGACCTTACTAAGAAGGGGGTGTTCAAGTGGGACTTGAAGGAAGAGAGGGAACACGTCACGTAGGGGTATGGAGGAAAAGCCTTGGAGACAGAAGGATATGAAATGTTCCCAGTCCTGGGACTGGAGGTGCCTGGCATATTGAAGGAACTATCAGGAAGCAAGGGTCAAAAGACCAGAACATGTAGAACTTTTTTTTACTTGGGTTTATCCATTTACTCAGCATATCTTTATTGAGCATATACTATGTATATTATTTCATGGCATTCTTACAACAGCCTAGAGAGGTAGGTATAAAATCCCCACTTAACAGATAAAACTCTGATGCTCTGCTTAAGATTACTCAGCTCATATATGGTGGCACTGGAATAGGAATCCAAATTCAATGTCCTTTCTCCAGCACAGGAATGGCTTATATAAACATTTGTTATCTTGTTTAAAATTCACCTGCAAGTGTTTAAACTCATATGACAATCTCAATAAGCTCGCTTGCTTCTGAGGTCAATGCAAATGTGCTTTGAGCTAAGAAGTGCCCTTGGGAGATTAGAGGGGCTCCTACTTTGGCAAAGGTTGGGCTGTGCACAGCTGTCTCCCATTATGTCCTTGGACTCGTGCAGTAGCTTTGTGACTCCAGGTAGCACTGGACTGAAAATTTATCTTTTTAAATGGCTTAAGTGTGTGTGTTTTTCTTAATATCCCAAAAAGCCATATTCATGAAGAGGGACAAAAGGAGAAATGCCGTGTAAGGAGAATAAATAAATGCAAAAATCAGGGTAGTCACACATTATCATTGGTAGCAGCCCCTCAACACAGAAAAGAGAACAGAGAAGACACCTATTCCTAATTCAAGCAGTTGTATCCTAGTTGCAAACCTCTCAGGCTTCATCCGATTTGCCTCCCATATTGCTCACTGTATGTCATGTCCTGGTGTGTTACCAGAAGAAACCAGAGAAATACACTGGTGGAGGAACCAAAACCAAGCTCTACCTTCTGCTCCTGACATTAGAGCACAGAGGGGATTACTAAGCCCCCTGGGCAACTCCTACTCTTCCATTCAAAGGACCCTCTGAATATTTAATGGAAGTAGTTAAAGATATGTGATCAGTGCTTAACTGGCATGCTCCATCTCCTAAATAATTCTGTATAAACAGAAACTTGCATATTTATGATGCCTCTCTGCCACTTCTTTTCTATTTTCATTTGGTTGGTTTGGGGAAAAATTCCAGGTGGATTTGCTTCATGTAAATATTATACTTCTTTATCATATTAATAAGGGAAGAGGTAGGAGAATCAAGACAATTCAGTGAGTTGTGCTGAAGTAGATGCTCAATAAATACTGTCTGAAAAATGATCTATGTAAATGAGGGAGATTCTGGCTTGGCGAGGAAATGTTCATGGGTTCAGGGATGTGGTTTCATAGAACTGAGCCTGGCAATAGAACATGCTCACAGGAGAACTGGACCCCATTCCTGACCCAGTGGATGTTGGCATTCTCCTATAGCCATTCTTGTCGATGGCAGGGAGTTGGATGGAGAAGGACAAAGAGAGGGACAGGGAAGGCTGAAAAAAAGCTCTGTAGGCTCAAAAGGATGTGTGTTGGAAAGAACTCTGAATTAACAATATATAGTGGCAGCTCAGACCTGGGCGTCCAAATTAGTTAGGGGATTGGCTAATAGCTACAATAAAGATGGTCCAAAAGCAGAGGCTGAAACAAAACAGAAATGTACATCTTTCTCATAAACCAGTCAGGTCAGGCAGGGGATCCACAATGGAATCCAGGACCCATGTTTGGAAAAGATCAGGGCTGTGGTTTGCCTTCTGTGATGGTATGTTCAGCACGGTGTAGTAGCTTTGCAACCCCAAGTATCATTGGACTCTTAGGTCATAGGCAGACCTGTTCTGACACCCTCTAGGGTACTATTGTCTTCCCTATGTCCTACACCATATCCAGCCTTCTAGAAGGGGACAAGAAGGAAGAGAAGAGGATGCATCTTTTTCTTTTTTTTTTTTTTAAGGATATATACTGCAAGCCTTCCTCCCACTTTCCTCCATTCTCCATCGACCAGAGGTGAATCACATGACCACACACAGCTGCAAGGGAGGCAGGGAAGTGCTTTCTAGCCACGTAGCCATGTGCCCAGGTACAGCCCAGAGTGTGGAAGTAAGATTCCATTACTTCAGGAAGACCTAGCTTTCTGTTGGATTTTGGATGAATTTCTTGCTATATCTTAACTTAAAGACTTAGTCGGGAGAAGAGAGAATTTCTCCACCAAAGCCCATAAATTCCAGGCTCTGCCCCACCCCTGCATTCTTTCTCCTTCTTCAAATCTCATTTATTTCTAGTCCCCTACCTTCTGTTGCATGTAGACATCGTAAAGTGTCATCCTAGAGTCACTTAGCTGCAAGCAAGGGACCTCTCAGAGCTCATTGTCCCTCCCACACTGATCTAGGCCACTCCCACCAACAACCTTAAGCCTTGAAATGTCCAGTTTCCAGGTAGAGCACTGAGCGCTGTCTTCCTAATGCGAAGGACCAAGACAAAGGAGAATCTCCAGCTAGGTGTGTGTCTACCTTCTTTTCCTCCCAGATGCCCAGGACTTGTCCCCTGGTACACTACGCTTCAGAAGCAATGTTCACTCATCACAGTTCACACTCACATCCTCCCCAGGAGCAGCCTAGTTGATTCTCTGTCTCAGACAGGAGAACTAGGCTCTGCACGCTTTTCTTTGTATTCATTTTTTTAATTATTCTTTCTTATTTGAGAGGGAGAGAGCACAAGTAGGGGAGAAGGGCAGAGGAAGAGAGAGAGGATCTCAAACAGGCTCCACATTCGGTGTGAAGCCTGAAGTGGACCTTGATCCCACGACCCTGAGATCATGACTTGAGCCAAAATTAAGAGGTGGATGCTTAACTGAACCAACACTCTCAATCTCTTTAAAATAATTCGTACCAGGACGTTTAAGACAAAAATTATAGAAGGTCATAGGGTATCCTTGTTGATAGTGGTTCAACACAAATAGAAGACATTGAAAGATTTGCTTTAAAATATGACCTCTGCTCTGTTATTCAGAACATCCTGGTCCTGCAATGAGTGTTTTGTTTGTCATTCATTTTTAATGAGTCAAGAGTCCTTAATTTTCAATTTACGGTGTAATTTAAAATCATTTTGAAATGTACTCTGTCTAGGTTCAGTCCTGCATTTAGTGTCCTTGAAGTCAGTAGCTTAAGGTGGCTTGTGTTTTAGGTACACAATGCTGAATTGAAACTCAAATCCTTTCTGGTAATAAATAATAAATAATCCTTTAACTCAAAATTTTATGGTAATTTTCATCTTCTGGATACTCAAGGAGGGTACTTTCAAATCACAACCACATAGTTAACACATACAAAAAAGTCCCAACACAGTAGTTAATTACTATGAAGGAGTTTATTGCCATGTTAGGTGTCTGTTTTTAGACCCAAGTGAAAATATGATCTTCTATTAATGCAGAGAAAGGAAAAATGTGATCTGAGACGTTTTCCCAGTTGCATAAGAAAACACAATTTAGACCCTATCTCATAAATGGTTTTGATGGACACAACTTAGTTTCTCTACGGCACCTCCTTTGTGAAAAATGCTGAAACCTGCCTTTCTGGGGCACATCAAAGGCTTAGCCTGAGAGAGAAGAGGTGGCTGGGGAAGGCTGGCCCACTGCTTGACTGCTTGGTACACCATTCTCTGTGCTGCCATTCACTCAGTCTTTGTTGACAGCCCAGGTCCGAACAAGGATTATTCACTTTTGTAATCACTGGTGTGCTGGTGACCTGTGTAAACAAGAAAATAAGTGAAGTGAGCCATAACTCCAACAGAGTGTGAGGGGAATGAGGAGCCGTTATTGATGTTTAAAATCTAGATCTTTTCAAAATGGCGGCAATTTTATATTCAAAAACTGGTTTCATCCCAATGCAATATTTGACCGAGTTAGAGTAGAATAACTCCAGTTTCTGAAATTCACTCAAATAGGAATGATCTGATTTGCCATTAAAATGGTGCATCTAGGGCCACCTGGGTGGCCCAGTCAGTTGAGTGTCCAATTCCTGATTTTGGCTAAGGTCATGATCTCAGGGTCATGGGATTCAGCCCCATGTTGGCCTCCACGCTGGGCCTGCTTGAGATTCTCTCTCTCTCTCCCTCTGCTTCTCTCTCTCTCTCTCTCTCTAAAATAAATAAATAAAATTTAAAAAAATACATAAAATGTTGCCTCTATTCCATATTCTGCAGAACACCTAGATTCAAGTGACTCACACTCCTATGATAGCTGTAGCCATATTTACTGACTTTTTACTCTGCTGAACACCATGGCAAGGGATCTATGAACACTCATTTATTCTTCAATCTGGTCCCATGAGTTTTGTGTATCAGTATGCAATCTGTTTCACAGATGAAGAAACTACAGTTCAGAATGCAGGTTATCTTGTCCTTGGTTTTATAACTTGTTACGTTTTGAGCTGTGGGTCTCAAGTTCTCACTCTAAATTCTATCGTTGCCTTGAGAAACTTTCCCTAAGGGCTAAAACACAAAAAAAACTTGAGAGGAAATATCTTGAAATTATTATGCATTTAAGGTTTTTTCTTCTTCTTTTTCTTTTCTTATATTTATGTACATGGCCAAAAAACAACTACAAAGATCACTTTGTATTTGTCCTTTTCTCCAGTTGGTTATCTACCTACTGACTTTGCTAATTTCCCTCATCATTAATTGCTTGGTAGATGACAATAGCTAAGTAAAGGAATGAAAATGATGAAATCCAATTCATTCATTGATTCATTGGTTGATTCACTGTGTATTGATTTATCATGTGCCAGGCACTTTTCCAGGCTATTGAGCTACCCTGAACTTGCCCTCTTGAGAAAGATGAAAACAATAAATAGTGTAAATATACTGTAGAATACATTTTGATAATGGGAAGTGCCAAAGACAAAAAAAGAACCAGATAAATGTCAGGGTAGGGAAATATTGAAATGTTAGATGGGAGGCCATCTAACAAAGGTAACACTTGAGTAGGTATTGAGACGAAGTTAGGAAATAGGGGAGAGCCTTAAGTGTGTAGGGAAAGACCATTGCAGCAGAGGGCATAGCACATGTAAAGGTCCTGAGGCAGGAGCATGCCTGGGAGTTTGAGAAAGAGCCAGGAGGCCAGTGAGTCTAGAGTGAGTAAGTGAAGGCAGAGGAGAAGGACACAATGCATAATATGAACTAGTTACGTAGGTTGTCGTTGCTTAGGGTAAGAACTTGGCTTTGACTCCAAATGAGATGCTTTTGAGTAAAGGGGTTACAGAAACATGAAATGGGCCTTTCTTGGCTGTATTGAGGCTATTTGGGGTGGGTATGGATGGGGAGGAAACTGGGGGCATCAGTGTGGAAGCTATTGGAGTATTCCAGGCAGAAGACTATGGTGGTCCAGGCCAGGATGAGGTCTTCCTCCTTCCTTTCAGTTTCATAAATTGGTGCTTCAAGTATACCACATCGAAGAGGATGAGTGATCAAATGACATATAACTGGCCCTTTATATGTGATCATCCGTTGTATTGCATTTTCTGAGGAAACACATCTCCTTTGGGAGACTGTGTTCCAGAAAAACAGTCCTCTTGATTTAAGCAGAGTGCATCAGTAAGAGTTGGTGTTTTTTTTTTTATTTGATTAGATTATGGTGTTTATTTTCTTTTAATTTTTTTAACGTTTATTCATTTTTTGAGAGACAGAGACAGAGCGTGAGTGGGGGAGGAACAGAGAGAGAGGGAGACACAGAATCCAAAGCAGGCTCCAGGCTCTGAACTGAGAGCACAGAGCCCGACGCGGGGCTCGAACTCACAAACTGTGAGATCATGACCTGAGCCTAAGTCGGGAGTTCAACCGACTGAGCCACCCAGTCGCCCATAGATTATGATGTTCATTAAATGAGAAGTGTGGTGGTTGAGTCCATTATTTAAACAAACTTACACACGCAACTATTTTAGGGGCCCTCCTATCTTACAGATGCTTCACGTCCGCTCTTTCTTTCTTTCTTTCTTTCTTTCTTTCTTTCTTTCTTTCTCTCTCAAGACAACCCTAGGCAACAGGCATAATTATTCCCATTTTGCAGATCAGGAAATCAAGTGTTGGAGATTCTGTGTAAAATCTCATACAGCTGGGCGGAAAGACTCTTCACATCTGTACACTCTGGCTCCAAAGCTCCCTGTATATGTAATAGATATTCTTTCTTTTAAAAAGATTAGTTTCAAATAGTGCTTACTTGATACTGGATAATGTTTTTAATTGAATTATTGATTCAGTAGCTGTCCAATCATCTGGAAGATTATTTGCGCTGGGAGCTGTCATTCTTGAACGTGAACCGGAATCTGCTGGAGGGCATGTTCAAACACAGATGGCAGGGCTCTGCCCCCAGAGTCTCTCATTTACCTGGCCTCAGGTGGGGCCCATGAGTCTGCATTTCCAACAAGCCTCTACGTGATGCTGATGCTGCTAGTTTGTGGGGCCACACTTTGCCAATCCTATCCTTTTCTCCATAAACACATTGAAGATCAGAGAGGTTACCTATTTTCAACATCAGTAAAAACCCTTCCCACTTGAATTAACTATGACCAGAAACTTGAACTACAGAGAAACAAAGCTAACTCTCATAAATGAAAATTGAGGGTTTGTTGCTTCTTTGCTTGTTTTCAGTCAAAAGTAGAAACCATACAGCCATCTTTGTTCTCACATTTTCTCCTAATTTATTATCTCCTTTTGCAAATTTAATCAAGAGGAACCCTGCCCCATCTCACACACGTTTCATTTCCCCTGCCTATTTTCTTTCCTCCTTCCCACTTTGAAATTTCTGTTGTGCTTTGTAGTTGCTCAGAAGACTTTCAAAAACATCATCTTGTGGACAGATCTGCTACAAACAGGGTTGATGAAGGCTCTAGTGATAGCTACCCAGACTCCCACTGAATCAGAGTTAATTTTTTTTTTTATGGAATTAGAGATGATTTGTGAATCTTGGACTAGAAACCTCCTTTGGCAGAATCCGTCAGAATCCATTTTTGATGTCTGGCACTAGTAGCAAACTTCTTTGCAGTCAGTTGTGGGAACCAGCTGTTTGGTTCTCCTTGTCCTTTGACGCGGAGCTCAAATGTCATTTCTTCCGTGAAGCCTTCCATGGCTCAGGCTCAAACCAGACTACTTGTTCTACTTTTCTTCCTGGAGAACTCCGTTCACACTTCTGTGTTCCCCAGTATGCAACCCACCACCTAATTTCAAATGCCTGACTCACTGACCAGACTTGCTATCAATAAGGACAGAGGCTGACTGTCCATCTGTTTTATGCATATGGAACCCATCACAATTCTTGAGACTCCATTTGCTGAGCAGATGAGGAACAGCAGAGCAAAGTAGCGAGAGGCATGAGCTTTGAGGTCAGGCAGACTTGTTTGGAGACCAAATTCTTCTATACCTGTCATAAAGGTATAACTTCACAGGTATGAAGCTTCCCTGTAGGGGGCGCCTGAGTGGCTCACTGGGTTGAGCTTCTGACTTCCGCTCAGGTCATGCATAATCTGCTGTTCATGAGTTCAAGCCCCACGTGGGGCTCGCTGCTGTCAGCGTGGAGCCCATTTCAGTCCCCTATCCCCTCTCTGCCCCTCCCCCTCTCTCACTCTCTCTCTCTCTCAAAAATAAACATTAAAAAATCATAAAGCTTCCCTGTTGGCTCGGTTTCTTCATCTGTAAAATGGGGAAACAGCACCAGTATCACTCAGAGTTGTGAAAAATTAATATTATTTTTGTTTAAGCCATGCAACATCTCAACAACACCGCTTGACTTGTGGAAAGAGCTGAATAAATATTAAATGTCAATCTGATGTTCACAGGCACTCTTTAACCCCTATAGGGTTAGTTAAACTGAAATTGAGCCCTAACTTCATAGCCGCATAAGTTGTGGAGATCCAAAGCCCTTTCCTTAATTTATATCAATTTCTAGGAGTTCACATCCTTATGACCTTTCTTGCCTCTGGGTCCCCTGCCTTTATGTTTTCTGCTTTTTTATGTATACAGTGGAGACATGACCCCTATGCCAGATTGCAGACACACACACACACATACACACACACACCTGCACACTTGTGAACAAGGCAGAGTTTACTGAGGGTTTAAGGTTGCAAGGCTACCTTCATGATCTTTCACTGTCTCTCTGGCTTCCCCCTTTCTTCTCTCCCTTCCACCCCCAAATCTGCTCCTCACACCTTCCTGTCTGAATTATTCTTCTCCCAGTTCATCTTTCATTATGCAGAGCCCTTAGGAACCACTGTATTTTACCTTCCTGAACTTCCACACTCAAACTCAACAAGAGGCTCCATAGAGCCAGGGGTCTCGTGCCTACCAGGGCCCACCTTCCTCAGAGGGTCTGTGGCTGAGCACTGCACCTGTTCTATCATTCCAGCTGTTACTACTATTTTCAAATTTCTCACTATGAGGGATTCCCTTCCTTCCTTCCTTCCTTGCTTCCTTCCTTCCTTCCTTCCTTCCTTCTTCCTTCCTTTCCTCCCTCCCTCCTTGCTTCCTTCCTTCCTTCCTTCTTCCTTCCTTCCTCTCTTCCTTTTTTTCCTAGTATTGCTGAGTTAATATCACCAGGTGTCATTTTCATGCCCATCCGAGTCCAAAACTGGGTCCTTCTTCCCAGGACTCTGATGATGAAGGAAGAATTCATATCCATGATACCCAGGCTTAAAAGGCACTAAGTAAGAACCCAGGAAACCACCTAGTGCAAACTTATAAAACTACAGAGGGAATATGTGTTATAGTTTAAATGTGGGACTTTCCTGAGTTCAGTGGATTTTTAGGTACATAAAACACACAGTAATGATCCTTTTCCAGTTCCAATACAGCATCTGACTTTATGGAGATGTTAAACCAGTTTGAGGGTTTTTGGTTTCTATCTTTCTTCCTTTTGCCCCTTTGCTCAAAGAAATGGTGCTTTTTTTTTTTTTTTTTTTTTTTTTTTTTTTTTTTTTTTTTTAAAGAAATGGTGCTTTGCTCTTTGCTAACAAGCTGGATCCTTGTGAGAAAAATAAGATAAAATAAAATAACTATTTCCCTATCACCTTTGGGCTGAATAATTCCTATTTCATTTTCTGGGAAGCTAAATTTTCAAGGGACTTCACCGAGAGAGTGCAGAAAAGCAGACATCGTAGTCATTTAGGGGAAAGTGATGACAGACTCTCTACAAGAAAAGAAACAAAAATTAATGACAAATCGCATTAAAAGATGACAGATTATTTTCATTGTGGGAAACAGACCTTGAAGACAAACAGTTTTATGTGTGAATTTGATCAAAAGCATGATTCTCAGCTAATTTCTTGGTTGTAAATTAAATTATTGCGTTAGAGACATAAAAATATAGATGTACACAATTTCCTTCTGCTCTTCTGGATATATTCATCTTTTCCATGAACACTTGTCCATATATTTAATGACTGCAGATAATGGATTTTAAAAGTGTATTTAAAAAGTTAATCCTCTTGAGGACCTATCTTGAATGGAAAATATCTCCCAGCAGATTTTATTTTGGAAAATTAAAGGCAATACTCAGGCATTGAGATAACATTTAGGTAAGTGTATGTGAGTCATTTTCCCCACTCTGCTGATAGTCTTTGTGGCTAATCACGAAACTGACTGCAAAGTACATTGTAGATGAGTCTACTTGTCCTAGCACCCAGGTGGCTGAGAGCAGATACCTTGAAGAGTGTGTGTGTGTGGGGGGGGGGGGGGGGGCAGGGTAGGGATGTGACCTTGGCCTATAGCACAGATCAGCAAACTTCTTCTGCCAAGATCCAGATAATAAATATTTTAGGCTTTGTGAACCGGACGGTCTATTTTACAACTATTTGATCCTGCAGTTGTAGAGCAAAAACAGCCACAGACAACATGTAAATAAAGAGTGTGGCTGTGTTCCAATAAAACTCTGTTGACAAAAGCAGATTGTGAGCTGCAGGCTGTCAACTCCTGACTCCTGGCTTAGAGGGATATTTGGTCACACGTTGACCCACAAGCTTCTTGTTTCTCATTTTCACAATCTCTGTGTATGTCCCAAATGCTGGTCCACAAAGCGGGGATTAAAACCTCAGGAAGAACCCTGACACTCCCTGCTGTCCATCAGCACAGGACAGGAGCAGAAAAACAGAAAGGGCATTAAGAACAACGGTTCTCCTTTCAAAGTTGGGTGCCACTGTTTTATCTGGTGTCAGAACCGTTTGACAGATCACAACACACAGATTGAGGCATTTACAAAATATGTACTAAGTGCCTACTGTTTGGCTCTGTGCTAGTACTGAAATACATGGGTTACTGCGCTGATCAAGTCCCTGCAGGTGTGAGGCTTTTTTCTGGTAAGGGAGAGGCACAGCCTGAGAGGGAAGGGAGCCCAGACAGAGAGGGAGGCGTTGAAGTGAGTCTCCTCTCTGAAAGTGGGACTCTGGTAAGGAGCTGCGTACTGGCAGAGAAACATTGGCCTCTTGCATGTGAGCAGGTGTAATAAAACACAGATGCCTGGTGTCAGCTGAACAACAGAGAGAACATGGCTTAAGACACAGTTCCCTCCTTTAAGAAGCTTCGAGTCTGGCAAGGGAAAAAAAGCAAGCAACAATTTGAATGACAACTTGACAGTCTGAATTCCTAAATACTCTGGCAGACCCCGAAATTCACAGAAAAGGAAGTAAAGCCAGTTCTATGAGCCAATGCCTAGTAACCTCACAATTCTTCATTAATACACATACTAACAACACACCTTTCTTCCAACTATCAAACTGGCAAAAAATACAAAGACTGTGTTTTCCACTGTTAGTGTGAGGAAAGAGAACTCTAATGCACTTTGGATTAGAGTCCAAATCAATAAAGCCTTTCTGGGTGGACCATTTGTCAGTGTCTAAGTAAATTTTAAATGGGTATTTCTTTTGAATCAGCAGTTTCCAAGATGAGTCTCAACTGGAGAAAAATACTTGCACATATGCGCAAAAAGGCAGGTGTAAAGTGTTTACTACTACATAGTTAATAATTTTGAAACAGGAAAAACTGAGCGTCCAGCCACAGGGAACTGTTTTAATAATAGCACATCCATACTAAGAGCTGTTATGCAGTCATGGAGAAGAATCAAGTAGATCTATATGAATTTACATAAAATGTATTAGAAAAAATGTGTGTAATAGAAGAACAAGATTACTTATGGGATGTGTGTGGGTATAGTTTGTAAATCTGGTAGAATATATGTCAAATTGTGTGGTGGTTAATGGGACAAATGAGAGGCGACGAATGGTAAGTGGGTGTGTTTTCCACTTCACGCAAATAAATTTTTTAATTTTTTTGTATTTAAAAATAACCATTAATACAATGTGAATTATAAGACGGTTGCACAGTAAAAAAAATGCCCACTGTGGCAAGCTCACCCTTAATTCTAGAAGGGACTACACTTCAGTTATCAAATCTACACCCTTGGAGTTCCTTGTTTACTTTGAACACTGTATTTCTTTGAGAGGGGAGGGGGAGTCATTTCTTTCTTCCTGCTATTTTCCCAGGATATGTAAAGTCCTATTCCTAGTGGTAATGTCTGAAAATGAACATAATCCAAAGGTCCTCACTTTGCAATGTTTGCAGTAAGATTTCGGCATCTTAGCATTTAAGTGTTTTCAGATTACGTCCATTTAAACATCTGTGATTCATTATCGTAAATATCACAGTTGTGTGGGACCATATGTTTCGGCTTGCAGCATATATATATAAAGAAAAAGCACTGGCAATAAATTTCAGGAACCTTAGACTTGCCGTGGGTATGTGCAAAAAGAACATTTTCAGACACGTGGGGCCTTCTATAATCACAGCAATATACTTGAGATCCCATATAAGAATCCTTCAATTGCAAAAGTTGCCAGTTTTGATAGAAAGCTATGATTTACATTTGGCTCATGCTCGTCCCATGATAATTCAGGTAGGGTGGGAAGCGGAACAAAGGCCTTTAGACGCAGTGGCTTTGACTTCCTTAGGAAATGAACATGGGCTATTGTTGAGTGAAGAAATCACAAGAAAATGGGACACCTTTAACAAGTGATGAGACGCTCTTGGCAGGCATCCTCCTCCATTCCCACGAGGCTGAAGCTAGAGACGATGCCATATGGCATAAGGGATGCAATGAAAATCTCTTGGCAACTGGAGGATGAATAGACATGACCTACAGGGATGATCATTTTCTTGCTTACATCAGAAAGCCATATATGCATACAAGAATTAATTGTTCTTCATGTATTGTAAGCCAGATCATCTTATTTTAATTTCCTGATAAGGTTTTGTCAACTAGACAGAACCAATTTGTTATCACAGCTGGCGAGTGTCTCACCCACCACAATTAGGGAAGAAGCTGAATGAATTAATTGGTTGCAACCAAAGAGTCGGCTAATATTTCTGATTGCCAGCTCTTGCCAGGATTAGCACTGAGCAGAGCCAGAAGGATAACCTGTAAGAGGCTTGTGCCCTGAAAGTACTCCCAGGTTACCAAAAGATAGGTCAGGAGAAAATTATGAAGGTGTAGAAAGTGGTGTTCCACACTCTATGGAAGTTTGATTGGCATAGCTGCTGGTTATTATCAAGCCACCGACCTTGTCAATATTGAGCCTGTTCTTTAGGAGGGATTGTTGCCTCAGATAGTGTATTTGGGCTCCCAAGCAATACTCTATCTTCAGGAAATGTTCCTAAACCCTCTCTGGAATGTAGGTGGCATAAGGCCATCTCTGTGCAGAAGCATTCTTGGTATCCACAGGGAATGAAGCATGGGTTGTTCAAAATGCCTCAGGATGTTTTACACAGAAGATACTCATCCACACACTGTCTACAGATTCTTTATGAGTTTTATGAAAATCAAACCATACTTAAGATCATGGATCAAAATGCCATGCTCCTTTTGTCCTCCACCCCCATGATGTTTTGTATGCTGTGATCTGGGAATCTGTGATGGCTTTGTAGTGCAATAGCAGGATGTTGGTCTTCAGAAAGTCCAGATCTCAATAGTTCTTCGATAAAAGTTTTAGATAGATCACTGATAGCAAATTCCACAGTAAGCTTTTCTCCCAGCCTTTAAAAGCTCTTGAATACTTCTAGATATTCTGGGGCTGCATAATGATCTGGCGGGGCCTCATTCATGCATTTTCCTCGCCCTTCTTCAGATTGTAAGTGTTTCCTAAATTTTGACCTACAGAAACTTCTAGCTTCTGCTGGATGGGTTTTTCCCTGATGGATCTAATCGCTTACTTCAAGATTGCACTCAACTCTGTCTTTGATACCTCTTTCAGCTCTAGACAGACTGTCTAACTTCTGTTAAGCCATATGCTCCTAGGCTGTAGAATAACTTCTAACACTTACTTTGGGTTCCCCCAGTCCTGGAACAATCCACCCGCTGTATCTTCTCCCAGAACCTGGGACAGGACTCTACAATAGATGTAAAAAAGCCAAGCTCAAGCCCTGCTACTTACAGATGTGTGACCTAAAGAAGTTTGCTTTGGGGTCCCTGGGTGGCTCCATCAGTTAAGCGTCTGACTTTGGCTCAGGCCATGATCTTGTGGTTTGTGAGTTTGAGCCCCTTGTCGGGCTCTGTGCTGACAGTGCAGAGCCTGCTTCAGATTCTCTGTCCCCCTCTCTCTCTCTGCCCCTCCCCTGCTCATTCTCTCTCTCTCTCTCTCTCTCTCTCTCTCTCTCTCACGCATGTGCTATCTCAAAAATAAACATTTAGAAAAGAAGAAATTAGCTTAATCTCTCTGGGCTTCAATTTCCTCATCTCTATGGTATTATCATCAAAGGACTGTTGAAAAGATGAAAGAAATATTTGTCAATGGTTAGTGCACTGCCTGACATTTAGAAAATGTTCTGCAAGGAACTATATATAGAAGATAGCTGTATATCTATCTATTTACAGAAGTATATGTAACTATATACAGAAGTATATCTGTATATAGGTATATATCTAACCGTATGTAGAAGACATCTTCTATAGAAGATAGATGTCAAACCTAAAAAATCAGCACCATTATGGTTTTGTAGGGTGCCTTGAAGATATAGGGAAATGCTTCAGGTGATTATTAATGCCTGTTCATATGAGCTAACACTCATTTAACTTGGATACTGTTGGCATTTATGTTCACTGAACTAGTTTAGAACTGGAGTGAATGTTGTCTTGCTAGAATCCTCAGCGAGTCTGACGTTATTACAGATTTTTGATACCCAGCCAATTTGCCCATTTTCTTGGATCAAGTAGGTTGGGAAACTAACCCCGTACAGATTAGTTTGTTGATTTTATATAAAGAGAGGCAAACCAAGAAACAGTTATAGACAACTGTCTCCTAATTATAGACAACAAACTGATGGTTACCAGAATGGAGATGGGTAGGGGAATGGGTTAAATAGGTGATGGGGATGAAGGGGTACACTTGTTGTGATGAGCACTGGCCATTGTATGGAAGTGTTGAATCACTACATTGTACCCTTGAAACAAATACTATATTGTGTGTTAATTAACTGGAATTTAAATAAAAACTTAAAAAAACAAAGTTAACATTTACTTCTCCCAAAACCCACCTTCCTCTTCCCCATTTGAACATTTAGAGATATTGTTTACTGAGCACTGCTTCAGATGATAGATTATAAGGTCTTTAGGAGATGGGACTGTGTCTTCTCTATTAATGGTAACACCTTATACATTTATTTTACTATTTGTAAATCAGAATCTGATTCAATACACATTCCCTGAAGACTCATTTTGCAGGACTTTTGTTTGTTTGCTCATCTTGAACATTTTTATTTATTTCCAAATGTTGGATTACCACTGCTACACTCCTACCTGCTTTCATCTCCAAGTCCCCCTAATCCCTTCTGAAACCTTCCGTGGTAGTGTAGTAAAAGACCAGTTGATCATTCCACCTAGAGTTCTAGGAAAGAGGTTGGGTCAAAGCTAAAGGCCCTTTAGATCCACGATGCTGTCTTGGTAAATTGATGGTGTGACGTCAAGGTTATAATTAGATCTTCAAACTCTCATAGTCAATTAAAATATGTGCCTATGTTGATTTGTATACTTTCACTATTTGGGTTATGTATTAGTATAAATATTTACCTGAAAAGCTGTAATTCATCGCTTCAAATGTTTCTAATGTGTTGCTGCATTCTTAAACACAATTTTATTATGGCTTAAGGCCAAAGCATTGTTTAGAAGAACACATCCAATTTTATAATAAAACATAGGGAAAATATACAGGAATTTGCTTTCTAAGCAATTTTTAGAGAACACATCTCCTTCATAAAGTGAGAAATACTCATTGATAATCCCTCATCTTGGATGCTTTCTGATAATGATGAGCATGCTCATTAGTTGACTTTCTCTTGCTGCTGGGAATAAGTTATTATGTTTACCTATGATTTGTTTGCTTGTAATTTCTACCCTGTGGTGCTTGTTTGGCCTTTTGACACAATGAAGAAATGGAATGTTCATCCTTCAACAGGGCAACCCTCCAGATCTTCTAGACACTGAATATCATGAAGGCAGATAATCTAGCATAAAGATAATATTCATCTTTATGTTAGCATTTATCCCTTACTGCCTACTATCCTGAGCACTGTAAGTGGAAAAAATATATTTTTAATGGGTTGCTAGATGAAAATGTTGAGAGTTAGAATAATAGAATCTCCCAATTGTAAGAGACATCATCCAACACCAGAATCTCTTCCACACCATTCCTGCTGAATAGCCATTTAGGCTCTACTTGAAAGAATCTAGAAATAAGCAAATTATTTCATCCAGAAATACTGGTCCTTCCAAATGGTAATCTGAATTTCTTCAGGCTTTTCTAGTATTTGAACAATAAGGAGTTCATGCAAATAACAATATTTGCACTATACATTCTTATAGCCTCCACCTGCACAATTGTAACACCTCACCTTACCTCCTCCCCTGGCCATCATTGAGATGATTTCTGAAAGACCTCACCCAAACTCATAAATTATTCTCCCAGGACCCCTCCTTCTGGCCTCTTTGTTGCTTAACGTACCTGAAAAGCTCTTGAAGGAAGAGTGTCCTCACGGCTCTTTGTGAGAAGGCTGCTTCTCAAAGTCCATCTCTTGGATCGTCAAAGCCATGAACCCCCAAGATGCCAGGAGACCCAAATGTACTATAGCCTCCATTGTACGAGAGCAAAGTGAAGGTGTACTCCATTCAGAGATGGGGCCAAGCCACCATTCACCATCGCTGTTTGTAGGGAACCAGGCTAACAGAGCTTGAGATTACCTAAATTGCCTGTGGTTTGTGCATCTTTAAGCTTGTATATATAGCTTATGCCTTTCTTGAACTACAAACCCATGGGGCTAGACTAGGAAGCCAATTTTGAGTTCTGTCTATTCCTTCTGTTTCTGCCTGTCTCTAAGTGCCCACATAGAAGTTGTCCTCCTTACAGGTCCCTTCCTTGTTATGTAGATCTGCCCACGCAGTTGACAGGTACTTGGGAAATCACGGGTCTGATTGCATCAGACATGATCAGGATCTGAATCATGATTTAGGCTCAGACAAGACACTCTGCCACATGTCCCCAGACAACTCCAACTGCAAGGCCAAAAATCTGGAATGTTGCTGTGGACCAAGTCTCTCTTATCATTAACAGAAATAGGGAGGGAGGCACATTTGCACATAATTACTAGATAGCTCAGAAACTAAAGGCTATGTAAGAGACATGTGCTAGTCCTATGGAAATCAGTGAGACGGAATCTCTGTAAATCTGAGACTTGGTGATTCTCAAAGCTGCTGAGTCTGTGATTAATATTTCGCTGATCGGGTGACTTTCAATCGACTTCCTCAAATCTTCATGAGTTTGGGCCATCATTCTCAGTTTTGTTTGGGGAGTTTCAAATTTGCTTAGCTGTCAGGTTGCAGTTCTGCTGTTTATTCATTCAATGAACAAGGTTGAGTGTATATTGTGTCAGGCACTATGCCATATAAAGTAATTCCAATTTGAAATACAAATTCATAGTGATTATAAGTACCGTGGGATAGACGATGCACAGTATTCTTTCAGAAAACAATCTGCCATGTTTTAAAGAATCTGTAACAGGAGGAAATGTAACCCTGACAGAAAAGACTGGTTTGAGAGCTAGCAGCTCAGTTTTTAGTGGTAGGCAGAAAATGCCCTGAAAGCAGATGTGGGCCCTGTCTTGTTCCAAGAGGAAGCCCTTAAGGGTTTACATGGCAAAAATAGGTTTCTGCAGAAGATCACTTGACAAGATCGTTCATTATGATATCTTTGCCTCGATAGAATTGAAACTCTATTTTATCAAAGTTGGAATCAAAACATAAGATGATATTAAGACTGTGCATTCTGCACCCATCAAAGCTACAAAGACTTTGCAGGTGAAATGTATTCCAGAGCTAATCAGTCATGGGTAAGAACATGCCCACAACCTTATAGAAGCTATGCACATGTCAGTGCTGATTCCAGGCCAACAATGGAGTACAGGATACAATTAAATGTGTTCAGGAATCAGGAGGGTAGAATGAATGAAGGCTGGGGGAGGTGCCTATTGTATCATCTGGGGATCTGGCCCAATGTGGGTAGGACTGAACATATGTTAATGAAAGTTAGATTGGCTAGAACATTTGAGAAATGAAGGAGTTCAGGGAAACCGTAGGAAATGCTTTCTGTTTCTCTCAGTTGGGCAAGTCCATAGAGCCTCTGGACTAAGCCTTATGAGCTCTTTTAAAGGGAGTCGGTACCTCTGGATGCCAGTGGGATCCTGAGGGATGTGAAAAGCAATTAGTCTTGCTCTGTATCCTGGGGAGAGTCCATCTGATGTTTCTGAATTAAGTGCTACTTCAGTTGTCAGAAAGGCACGGCTTGCCGTGTCCAGGCAAGGACTAGCAAATGAACAAATATGCAGACCTTCTTGCTACTGGAACAACTGGATTCTGTTTTACTAATGAGGCCAGGGGTACTGGGATATCTGGTATAAGGGAGAGTAAACAATTTAGGTTCTACTGGACAGAGTCATTGCCTGGTGTCAGTGGTGTGCTGGAACCAGCTGATACTTGCACTCCTGAGAGCTGGTTAAGTTTCTAGAAAATCTGCAAGCCAACTGAAGGCACATTGGTAGCTGAAATCAGCCATATTTAGAATATTTACACCACAGACATTGGCAAATGCTATGAATCAGGACTTTTCCCCTCACCAGCATAGCTGCTAAAACAAAGCCACTCCCTTCTGTGTGCGACTAGAGATGGCTAGAAGCAGATTATCTGTAGACCCAATTGTATCTCTCTGTGGGGGAGATTCCTTCAGCTCCTAGGAAGACCCATTCAAAGCCCATGGGCCCACTGATCCACACACACATCCTCACTCAACCAGACAAGTAGTCTGACCACCAACTCTAAGAGGTACACATACCACTCACGTGCAGACCAATTTTCAAGTCTCTACAAATGTATACATGTATTTAGGACCATTTTCCCATTGAAGATGTGAGTGTACAGATCATAGACTGACCCCAAAACACTTATAAGAGTAGGACAAATTCCATATTTTAGTACATACCTATCTACATGAGCAGGACTGATCTATATTTTGCAGATAAATTTAAATCCATTTGCATTTTCATATTTCCTGGGATCATAATACAGCTTAATTTGCTTGCTCACACATTTCAAGATGGTAAGAAATCTATGCCTTTTGGATTTTCATCCTCAAGAACCACATGCAAAAGAAAGAAATAAAAAAGCATAAAATCAAGGTCAGGAAGATTAAACCCCTTAATTCACGTGCCAAACTTCCCATTTCAATTGTGATTTTGTCTCCCAGCTTAAGTTTGTCTTTTTGTGACATTTGCATTAAGCCCAGAGGACTTTTTGAGTGGAAACATGCTGAAAGCATAATTGAAACTCTGAGTGGTGCCATTTGTCTCATTTGCATTTTTCCCCCAGGTGGGGAGTTTTCACATCCCCCTTTCTTCTCCTGGGGTGTTCAAAGATTATCGCAAAGAATGATGTTGTGCAATTGATTCCAATAAATCCCTATGTACAGTATATTATATGTATATTTTTTCTTTCCAGAAGCTATTTTAAATGCCACAGTGATAAACTATGTAAGGAAGTCCTTTGTAGGTTCATATTAGCACAGAGAGTTTATTTTCCCCCTCAGATAGAGATTTTGAGTATTTGTTCACAAGTTTAATTGTTTATTAGAATCTTTGCTTTCAATTATTTTCATGGTGTCATTCCAAGGTCTTTAGGAGGATGTTTCTGTAGAAACACATCAAAAACAAAAATAGATGGACGGGGCACCTGGGTGGCTCGATCAGTTAAGTGTCCCGACTTGTCTCACAGTCAGTGGTTTCGAGCCCTGCATCAGGCTCTGTGCTGATAGCTCAAAGGCTGGAGCCGGCTTCGGATTCTATGTCTCCCTCTCTCTCTGCCCCTCCCCTGCTCTCTCTCTCTGCCCCTCCCCTGCTCTCTCTCTCTCTCTCTCTCAAAATAAATAAATAAATAAATAAATAAACTTAAAAAAAACTTCAATTTTACCCTTAATATGTTTTTTGAACTCTGTGTCCCCAAACATGCACTGACTCAATCTCTATGAAAAGTTTGAGGGGCTCCTGGGTGGCTTAGTCAGTTAAACATCCGACTCTTGGTTTTGGGTCAGGTCATGATCTCATGGTTTCATGGGTTTGAGCCCCACGTTGGGCTCTGCACTAACAGTGCAGAGCCCGCTTGGTATTCCCTCTCTCCCTCTCTACCCTTCTCCTGCTCATGCTGTCTCTGCCTCTCTCAAAAATAAATAAATAAAACCTTAAAAATTTTTGTTAAGAAGTTTGAGAATCACTGATATCTTGGTTGTGTCAGCAGTTAAAAAGACAACAATGCAGGGCTGAGGCTATCAGTTGCACCCTTTAATAGGGATTTTAAGGTGAGTGTGTAATCAGTGGGGCAGTAGAGTCTGTTTTTCTAGGAGGAAGAAGAAAAAAAAAGTGTGGTGAACTTTTTTCTTTTTATAAAGTATTCCTCATGTATTTCAAATCTGCCATTTACCTATGGCCAGAGTTGCTGTCATTGGCGAAGTCTAGATCTGTGCCTTTCTAAGGTTTGCATCTCTCTCAAGTCTGCATTATTTATGTTAGATATGTTCTTTCAATCAGAGGGCCTTCTGGATTATATCCAATAATCATATGGAGTTAGATCTCGTGTAGATGATAAGCTTGCGTAGGGAGGGGCCAGGCGTGAGTTTTTCTAAACGAGGGATGTGCACAGAGGCATGGAACCCTGGCCAGCATTTCGGGAGGGCTCTAGTGGCTGCAAAGACAAATGCATGTTTTCGTTTGACTCCTTAGATTTCAGTTAACATTATTAGAAAACAGGACATCTCGCACATCCAACAGATTTTATAAATGTTATCTTCAAATAATTTTGTGAGGATAAATAAAGTGAGACACGTAGAAGAAAAATATTAGCTGAATAATGGATCATCTGTGAAAATATGGCAGAACCATGAGGCTGGGAGCCTTGAAGGAAGGGGTATATTTGCCGTGGCAGACTAGCAGAGACTAACTGTGTGGCCTTAACCTCATTCAACCTCCCCAAGTCTCAGTTTCTAGAGAGGAAGAAAAAATTACCTACCTTGCACTGGTAATGTAAGGATTCAGTGCAGTCATGAATGTGAATCTCTCAGTGTAGTGTCGTGCTTTTAGGACAAATAATGTCTTAGATTGGTAGGAAGTTATCTGTACAAACAATCTATTTAAAGGATATTTAACGAAACTCTGTTGAGTCTGCTGTGGGTGGGGCCTGTAATTTTATTCCTTTGATGTCATCTTTTCCTTCACAACCTCTCACGTGAGAGAGGTTGGGCTTTGCCAAGAAAAGTAGGAGGATTCAAAGATGGGCAAGTCTGGATCAGAATCATCTGCCTCACTCCCTTGGCCCCAGCAGAGGTGCCTATAGTAACTATCTCCATGGAAACCACACTCAGCCCAGCAGGCCAGAGCATAGGTACCTGACTAGAAAGAGATGGAAAGACCCAGGAGGCAGGTGGAAAACCAGCTGGCAGCAGGAAGCTGTGCAGGAAAAGGAAAAAGTAGCTTCCTTAATGCCCATGATTACAGGAGTAATGATGGAGTAATGATAATTCTTATTCATGGAACACTATTCTAACTGTCATGTAGGTATATATGATCATGTTGGATGCTCACCATAAGAATTACAGTACCTGTGAGGGAGGTACTGTAATGTCCCACTTTATAGATGAAGTCATTGAGGTGCAAAGAAGATAGGTGGTCCACCCAAGGTCACAGGGCTGCTACACATGAACCAGGATTGGAAAAGGGCTTAGATACTTACTGTTAAAACTGCCCTTTCTTAAGGCAAGGGAATAGCAGTTCCTGGCATGCTAGGTCCACAACCTCCTCTCTGTGCCAAGGATGGCTGGGAAATGTGGAAACCTGGCATCTTGACAGGAAGTCCATTGTCTGAGGCCCTGGTTCTTGGCCCCAGATGCATTAGATTCATCTGGAGAGCTTGAAAGAGATACTAGTGCCCTGTCCCCAGACCAGTTGAGTTATACCAGAATCTTGGTTGGGAGTTGAGAAGATATTGCTATTTTTTTTAAATGCTCCACAGGTGATTCTCATAGCCTGGAAAAAGAACCACAATCTAAAGCATCTGCTCCTGAATTGGTAAAGGTATCTAAAACAAACAAGGACCCATTTTGCAATCCTTAGCTATTTGGTAGAGCAAGCTGGGAAGAAAGCTAGACTATATTGGATGCCTACCATGTGCCAGATCCTGAATGTGGATTTGATCCTTCAGTACACCCCTACCTGGCACTTCTGAGAAGCGTAGAGGGATGAATGAGTGGCCTTCAGGGGTCAGGATGGGGCAACTGCCCTTTTCCCTCTTATGTATCAATTCCCAGGAAATGGATGTACTGAGAGCTTGAACTGTAGATGCAGACGGATGGACTGGGGACAGTTTCCTGCTGTCTCTGAGTGTATGCACTTGATAAAGTTAGTCTCTCTGAGGCTCAGTCTGTTTTCCTGTAAAATGGAAAACGATGCTTACAGAGTGTACATTTTCAGTGCGACTATATTGCCCCCAGAGGGGTGGCATGAGGGATGGGCAAAACATTGCACTGTGTGTGTGTGTGTGTGTGTGTGTGTGTGTGTGTGTAAGGCACAGAGGCACATACTGTAAGTAAACAGATATGCAGTATATTGGGGTCATTAAAAGTTCATGACAGTGGTGGCAATTAGGCAAACATTTCTAAAATTCTGAGGGGGGTACATAGTGAAAAAAAAGTGGAAAATACTGCTTATTGGTTAGAATTGCTGGGAGACTAAAAGAAGAGACTGAATATAGAGTCCTTGGCACAGAGCCTGGCGCTCAGATGCCACTCAATAAATGGTAGATGTTGTTACTGTCATTTGTCAAAACATTCATTGAACGTGTGCACACTGATCCTAGCTTTGGGACTATGTACAGCATCACTGGGATGATGAAGAAAGATAAGGCACCACCTGTGACTTCACCAATGAGCTAAGTCAAAGCCAAACACGGGAGACCTAGTGCTCTCATAAAGGGAAGCACACGGGTCTGGGGAACTAAGGGGACAGCATGGACATTCATTTCCTACCTGTCTCCAGTGCTGGGCTCAACCAAGACCAGAGGCAACTAGGGACCTTCTTTCTCAATTCCTGCCCTCGCCTGGAGCAGCTCCTGCTCCCAGCATGAAAGAAGTACCACCAGTCTGCCACCACTAGAGAATCACTTTGCCCCTGGAAAGCAGTTGGATTAAATGTAATCATTATTGATGGCCCCCTGTATGGAAAAGCATTCTGTTCATTGGTGGAAATAGAGTGATGAATAAAAAAATAAGATTCAGTTTCTGCTCTTGGTTTTGATGAGGAAAAGAGATATATAAAGTGGACATATTGATATAACATGATCTAAAAGATCTTGTGTGCTGGAAAGTCTGGGAACACAAAGAGGGTATTTGGACAAGCTGCCTGAGCTGACTCTTGTAGAATGAGTAAGAGTTAACAGGTTAAAGAAGGCAGGCAGTAACTTTTTCTCAGAGCCATCAGTATGAGCAAAGGGTTGGGAGAATACAGGTGCACGCTGGCACAGGTGTGGGTGATGAGTGAGACACGGCGTGAAGGCAGAGGCCAGAGGAGAGGCAGCTTAGCCATGGAGGACCTTGAGTGCTAGTGTCCTTTGGAATGGGGAGCTGTAGTTGTGTGAGACTCAGGTAGAGGCAGGTTGGTTCTATAGTGTGATAGGAGGGTCCAAAGCTTTCTTCAAGGAGTAAGTCTTTATGTGGCCTTCCAGACCCCACATTTCCAGCTTATCTCCACTCTTTCTTCCTCACTGTCTCCCTTGCTGTCTCTGCGCATCTCACTGGTTTATTTATATTTCCCTGAATGCCACTGGACTTCTGCACATGTTGTGGTTCTTTGTGCCTGGAATAGGTCCCCTATTACTTATAAGGTATTGAATTCATGTCTATTTCTCTGATTACACTGAAACTTAGGGACTGTGTCCATCTTTGCTCAACATGATAGCCCAAGCATTTAGCATAATATAGGTTCCTAGAAAATATTTGTGGAAGGAAGTAATGGAGGTGGGAAGGAAGAAAGAAAAGGAAAAAGGTAAGGGAAGAGAAGGGAAGGTGGGGACAGAAAAGCAGAACTAGACCCCGATAAACTTCTGTATGCCTTCCCTCACCCCCAGCCCTCCCCAGAGGAGTCTGTCTTCTTGGGTCCTGCCCAGGGACCAGGACCAGAACCAGCCAGCATCCTGGCATTCCAGCAGGCCCTGTCATTTGATCAGTGTGCCTCCTGTGGATGAATGCTAGTTTATAATAACAATCAATGCAACTTTCATGTGTCTCCTTCATAGTTCACCTCCAAAAACTTAAAGCAGGTAGGCCCAATTAATCTTGGCTACCAAGACGGATGGTCAGAAGCAGTGAGAAAATGTCTGAGAACTACAGACTCAAAAAGTCTACCTGTGTGTCTGTACAAAGATGTCCCTAAATCTGCCTCGGCAGCCAGAAAATGTGCTGGAGCCCTGATGCAGAGGGTCCTTGACAGCAGACCATGCAGCATGCTTCAGGGCTGGGCAGGAACACAGGAGCAGGATTGGATGGGATGCCTACATCCTTATATTCAAGTTATGATGGGATTTTTAAAATTGATTTACATAATCTCTACAGCCCACATGGGGCTCGAACTCATGATCCCTGAGATCAAGAGTCCTATGCTCTTCCAACTGAGCCAGACAGGTGCCTCAGGTTCTGAAGGGATTTTAGGAGGGCTGTATTTTAAAGTTTATTTGCTGGGGTGCCTGGGTGGCTCAGTCAGTTAAGCATCTGCCTTCAGCTCAGGTCATGATCTCATGGTTTGTGAGTTTGAGCCCCATCGGGCTCTGTGCTGTGTGTGCAGAGCCTGCTTCAGATCCTCTGTCCCTCCCACTGCTTGCTCTCTCTCCTCTCTCTCTCAAAAATAAATAACTTAAAAAAAATAAATGAAGTTTATTTATTTATTTGCCAGTGCAGAGCCTGATGTGGGCCTTGAACCCAGGAACTGTGAGATCATGACCTGAACCAAAATCAAGAGTCAGTTGCTGAACCAACTGAGCCACCCAGGTGTCCCAGGAGGGCTGTATTCTATATGAGGTTTTGTCTTTATTGAAACATATAGTTGTGCAAGAAAAATGGACCAGGGCTCCAATCTTGGTTTTGTCATTCACAAACTGTATGTGGGGGGCACCTCCTTTGCCCTCTCTGAGCCTCAGTTACCTCATCTATAAACTGGGGTCAAAAAAGCACCTCATTCATTGTGCAGATTAAATAAGATAATGTATATAAAATGCTTAACACTTAGCCTTGCGTGTAGAAAGTGTTCAGTTCACATTAGCCATTATCATTATCAGCTAATGTGGCTATTATCGCCATAAGAATTATATCCCAGAACAGAATGATCAGCTTAGTTCGTCAAATATTTATATGGCTTCAACAGTGTGCTCAAACCAAGGTAGGTGTTGTCACCTAAGGCACACAAGAAAGTTCCTAGCAGCAATATGTTGAGAGCCCCAAACTGGAAGTAGCCTGATACCCATCAAGCAGAATAGAGGCGCCTGGGTGGCTCAATTGGTTAAGCATCTGACTCTTCATTTCAGCTCAGGTCATGATCTCATAGTTTGTGGCATTGAGCCCCACATTGGGCTCTGCACTGACGTGCGGAGCCTGCTTGGGATGCTCTCTCTTCCTCTGCCCCCCTTTCTCCCTGCCTCAAAATAAGTAAATAAACATTTAAAAGAGTAAAATAGATAAATTCATTATAGCCACATACTGGAACACTACACTGTGGTTCAGATTAACTGTTGTGACTCACAGCCACATGGATGCAATCCACAGCCATGATACTGAGTGGAGGAATCCAAATACAAAAGAACACACACTGGATGCTCCCATTTGTATAAGTACAAATGCAGGTAGAACAGATCTATAGTATCAGAAGTCAGCATAGGGCAGCCTCCAAGGAGGAGGGAGGGGAAGGGCTAGTATTTTGTATCTGGGCCTTGGCACCCAGGACATGGGCACACCCATGTTATGGAAATACATCAAGTTGTACATTCTAATTTAAGTGCTTTTCTGTATTTGTGTTATGCTTCAGTGAAAGGTTTGCTAAACAAACTAGGCTGCTCAGCAGAGAGCTAAGAGAACAAAAGTGGGGTGAGGAAAGAAAACAAGGAGTACAATTGTGTGCTTGCCTGTAAGAACAGCTACTTTTCCTGATCCTTCCCATACATGACTTAGCCACTCAACTATAGGAATTTTGTTCACATATATCCTGCCACTGAATTAATCTGGGCCAGGCATCATTGGTACAACACTAGACTAACCGGTTTTCTTGGCCTGCCTTCTTTTCTCCAAACCACTCTCTAGAACCCAGAGCCACTAGTATCTTAAAAGATCCTGTGCATCTCTGCGTCCTCAGTCCTTAGCACCTGCCTGGAACATGAAAGGTCATCAAGGATGGATCTAGAAAGAATAAAGTCCTCCGGCACAATCAGAGCCAGAGGGCTACAAGGGAGTGCCGTGGGATAAGGGGGAGCATTTGTAGATCTGGGTGGGGAGCAGTAATCCACATTTAATGGTCAGAGATATCTCTGGACTAAGCTGCCCGACCTACTCATATTCTTTCTGTTTTTGTTCATCTGTTTTTTGTTTTGTTTTGTTTTGTTTCCCCAGTGACCTTCAATGACTGCAAGGGAAATAACAAGCTACACTATGAGGTCTCAAGCCCATACTTCAAGGTGAACCATGACGGCAGCTTGGTTGCTCTGAAAAACATAAGTGCAGTGGGCAAGACTCTGTTCGTCCACGCCCGGACTCCCCATGCAGAAGACATGGCAGAACTCGTGATTGTCGGAGGGAAAGACATCCAGGGCTCCTTGCAGGTAACATAGCTGTTTGGGACAAACGGGGTCCACAGAGGAGCACTGGGGTCTTTATGTCTTATTGTGGAAGATAGTTCTTTGGTTTATTACTGGCCAAGACGTTTCTGTCATTGCAAATGACAGAAACCCAACTCAAAAAACTATGGGAGAGGGTATGTGAGAATTTACTGGTTAATGTGACAGATATTTGGGGGATGACTCTGCCTTCAGGCAAGGTTATGTACCCATGTCCGAATAGGACATCAGCTTGATCCTTCCCCCTTTTGTGGTTCTATTTTCCTTCTGCTGGCTTTGCTGTAGATAGTCGCATCCCTCTGTCTTCCAGTGTAGAGGTCTCACCAGCTCTACTGAGCTCTACTCATTTTCCCAGCCTAAAGTCACCTGAGAGAGCACCTGTTCCTGATAATGCCAACAAATTCTTGAAATCAAATCTCGCTGGTTCTCATTGGAATGCATGTCCACCCTTGAACCAATCACTGTGTCCATTGGGTAGTGATGCTCTAGTTAGCTAAGTCTGAGTCACACATCTTATCCTTTTTTTTTAATGTTTATTCATATTTTGAGAGACAGAGCATGAGTGGGGGAGGGGCAGAGAGAGAGAGGGAGACACAGAATCTGAAGAAGGCTCCAGGCTCTGAACTGACAGCACAGAGACCCACGCGGGGCTCGAACTCACAGACTGTGAGATCATGACCTGAGCTGAAGTTGCACGCTTAACCGACTGAGCCCCCCAGGGGCCCCAGAGTCACACATCTTATCTTGAAGCCAGGTGGAGTCAGCCCCACCTAAGACCTGTGGGCCCAGAGCGAAAGACGGGTAGTTACTCAAAGTAAATTAGCATCATGTTATCTGAGGGTGGGGAATGGTGGTTGTGCAGGCAAGATCACAGTGACCCACTAGGGTTGTATAGCAAGGCAACCATTCCTTTTGGCACTGCTCCTTTGCCATGCCCTGGTGCCCACTCCAGACACACATGGATGCAGATCCCTACACCTGCATGCATGCTTCCACACTTTAAGAGTGCTACAAACTGGGGGCACCTGGGTGGTTCAGTCGGTTGAGCATCTGACTCTTGATTGCGGCTCATGTCATGGTCTCACAATTTGTGGGATCCAGCCCCACATAGGGCTCTGTGCTGACAGCGAGGAGCCTGCTTGGGATTCTCGCTCCCCCTCTCTCTTTGCTCCTCCCCTCCACTCTCCCAAAATAAGCAAATAAACATTAAAAAAAATTTAAAAAGAGTGCTACAAACTGCCCTTTAGGCTTCCTGCGACTTTTCACTACAAATGGACTCACCTACTCCACTTTCCTCAAGAGCTTAAAGACTCTGTGGTTTCTTGGTAGAAAGACAAGGCACACAGCAAGACAAGGCACATGCTGTGTCCCCAGCGTGGTGTGGCCAGAGTTTTCTCCTGCTTGACAGTCTGGTGTTAACCCAGTGTTTCCAAGTCTTGATTTTCTCTGCCTTTCCCCATCTGTCACATTCCCCATAACTTTGCTGAATCTGCTAATTCTCTTCTGTGGTGGAGGGCAGTGGGTGGAGTGAACACCAATTCTGTGACTGGGGAGCGGAGACCATGTAACTGGCAATGTGAGTGTTGCTTTCCTGCCAGTGCTGTCTGTGTGATCTTGAAAGAATCATAAAACTTCTTTATCTGCAGACTGGAGGGGTAAAACAGTCTGGGATGGCAAATAAGTGGCATGTGCATTGGCCCATTCTGTCACCATCCTCCTGGCAGACATTGCTAATTATCCCTGGCTTGACCTCAGTATCTTCCCCAATGCAGTGCTTCTGGAAGCTACTATCCGTTGATCATTTAGAGATGTTTCTAGGGATGGAATATATTTGCCATCCCTGGACCAGACAAACTCCATAATTCCCCTTCATATCTGTGAGTCTGTGTGTTAAGGGTAGATAGCAAGCTAGAAATTAATCCACAGTGTGCCACTGATATTTTCAAAGAAAATAGGATATTGATGAATACATCCAGTGTGGGAACCCACTGGCACTACGAAAGCAAGCTTGTCTCTCCCTTAGCCATGGTCATTTTCACAGCATCTCACTAACTCATGATATAAATGACTTGGCACATATCTAAAGTAACAAAATTGCGGGATATACAGCACAAAGTGCTTCTTAGGAACAAGTAAATGGCACAGGGATTCACGTAAGGGGGTTTGCATGTGGGATGGGATGTGTTCAGACGGACATTGTTCATCATGGTTAGTGGCTCATCTCTGCATCCAGAAAAGACAATGCCATACTAGTTTAAAGGGGAGCAGCAAGAATTCTAGGCACTTCTTGGGACAGATTCCAGCTTGACAGGCTGGGGAGGCCTGGGGGTCAATATGAAGAGACTCGGCCTTGAAGAACTGGTCTCTTGAGTCCCAGAGAGACCCTCCTCCTGGAGGCCAAGCCCCTTCAGAGCCATTTCTCATTTGCCACTGCCTGTGCACATTGTCAACAAAACCTGACTGTGATTGCCTGCTTCTTATAAAGCACGGTGGAGGCTGCCGTGCTGTTCGGTTTGCCAGACTCCAGCAGAACGGGCATTCATCTCCTGCCTCCAATAATTTTACAAAGTTCGAAAATGGGCCTGTGAAACACCCCAGATGTGTCTGTAATAAAAAGCCCAAAACAATTAAAAAAGAAAAAGGATAGGAAAACAAAATAGCTAGCTAGAGAATTCCTCCAAGGAGAGTGCCATCCTTAGAGATATTTATTTAGTATCTTTGAAGCCTACGACATGCTGCCAAGCATCCAGCTTCTAGAGAAGGGAAGCAATGGGACCCAAGTCAGCTCAGCTCGTGGGTGGGAAGGGAAAATGAATGAGTATGTTGAAAAAGAACCGAGCCGGTGGCAGTGCTGACTGCTGCCTTGTGCCTTTAGAAAACAGAGAGGGCAGAGGAAGCTGGAAGACAGCTTGCTTGTACGTGGCCCTACTGTGTGCCAGGTGCCGCTCTCATGAACCACAAATGGTGATTCGTTAAATCTCCCCGCCACCTAAGGGGGCGTGTGCTAGTGTCCTCATTTTACAGATGGGGGAAACTGAGACACAAAGAGCGTTTGCATCTTAGGTACGTGCATCTCAGTGTGTGCTTCAGTCTCCACTGTTTTTAACTGTCATACCTTCCCTGTGGGGCTGCTGACTTTACCCCTTCCTACGGATGTGAGAAGTTGGCCAAGATCTCCTAGCTTGAAGCTGCCAGAAATGAGATTGTGATCTGGCCTCTCCATCCAAACATCCATTCTCTTTCCTGCCCATTCTTCAACAGAGGACGGCATGAGTCATGGCAATACAGTAGCCATGGAAGAAACCAACAAATGGAAGGTGTGTTTTGATGGAGGAAAGAGCCAGGATTTAGTGTTTGGGTAACTCCAAGCTTTGGAGGCCCAGAGGATGGAAATGAATTCGACCAGTCAGAAAAGGGGCGGTTGGGAAAGGACTTGGTTCAGTCAGGCTTGGGTGTGTTGAGTGCTCCTAGGCACATGGTGATCGAGATGTCCTGGAGACAATAGGGAATATGGGACTAGGTCTCAGGGTAAACATTTTGGGCAAGAACAGTATAGTGGTAGGGCTTTGGCTTTGGTGTTGAACTTAAGTAGGTTCAAATTTCTGCACCACCACCTGTGATTGTGTGACCCTGGGCATGCCATCTCTAACCCTCAATATCCTTATTTTGAGACAGGGGTAAGAGTAGAGCCTGCATTACAGAATCATTCTGTTGGGCACAGCACAGAGCACCAAGGGACCTATCCCAATGATGTCATCATATTGGAACCTCCAGAGAAAGGATAGGTATTGGGGGTTAAATGACCTCCCTGAGGCCAGGAGATAGAAGGCTGAGTTTACGGGCAGGAGGAGAAAGTGAAGCCAAAGAAAGAAAAAGAAGGTGTGCTCAGAGAGGGCACTGGGGGACCCAGGGTGTCCAAAACAGATGCCATATCAAAGTGGCTGATTTCACAGCATTCTGTTTTGGAAGGCAGGACTCTCTAAAATGAATGTAAGCCCAGTGAAGCCCAGCTCAGCTGCAGTCCTGGAGCTCAGATCTTTAACAACCCCACGCGCCTCTCATATTTTTACACACTACCTGTGATACTGTTTCACCCAGAAAGCCTATAGCCTAACCGTATGAAGTCCAGGTGTTAATAGCTTTAATTATCAACTCCCAAGCTGTCTCTGCAATTTCAGCAGGCTTTCCAGAAGCTCCTACCTGTCTGGGCTCGTACCTGTAAGATCAGCTTAGACCTGAGAGGGAAGAAGAACATATTAGTCCCTTGTGTGTTGACAGGGGTGGCGGGATTCCAAAGGAAGGGCCGAGGCTAACCATGCCTGCGAGAGCGGTTTCTAGCCTGGGGAAGGTAACAGTAACCTCCACTCACGAAACCGTGTTTGGCAGATCGTGGCTTGCCCCGCACCGAATCTGCTGTCCCTCACTGCCTGACAGTGGAGAATGGGAAGACAGCAGAGTGCTTGGCTTGATTTTCTTATTTTTACCTTGGCTAGAAGGGCTCCAAAGGTTTCTATGGGAAAGCCCTGGTTCATCCCTTATGCATCTTGGGTAAAGATGTCTTCACCTGCCGTGGCAATGGGACTCATCAACCTCATTTTCACATCTGGCATTTAAAAAAAAAAAGCCATATTTTAATTTATTTTTTGTGACTTAAGAAATCGTAGCTTCGATGACTGTGGTTGGTAGCAAGGAACACTGACGTCAATTACAGAACTGGACGAAGTCAGGCTGGGAAGGAGGAATAGCAGGGAGCTTGTAGAAATTAATTCTGAATTCCAGCTTGAGAGCTAACGAGACTGTGTCTAGTCGCTTCTTGAAATGCGGGCGTTCACACTCTAAGCAGCTGTAGAATTTAGGTGCCTGTGACCTGGACGGCTGGGTGCTCACGAACAAAAGTGCACGATGCAGCAGGAGGGAGAGTTGTGGGGGCCCACGGGCTGCGGACTTGGATCCGCTGCTCTGCTCTCACACTGGGGCCGTGACTTAAGTGCAAATCTGATCGCTTTACTCCTCGCTTAATGGGACCTTGCTTGCTCATCAGCCACTTGGCCACTGGGACGATATTCTGTAGTCTTCATAGATATCTGCAAAGGCCCTTCACGGTCTAGCCTGGTTGGTCTCCGCAGCCTTCCCTCAGGTCTGGTTCCTGTCATCTTTAAGTGGCTTGACCTGCTGGAATGTTTGACCTTTCAGAGCTCTCCCTGCCCCCTGTTCCAAAGGAGGGTCTCCATTGCTAACAGTGGTTTTGCTCCTTCATGGTCTTCTTCTTAGCTTGTAAAATATGCATTTATTTCTTTGTTCAGGTGTTTAAAGTCTGGCACCCTGTTAAGACTGTAAGCTCTCTGGAGGCAGGAATATAGTCTCTTTCCTTCCTATTTCCTTCTTCCCTCCATTCCTTTCTTCCTTTATTCCTTTCTTCCTTCCTTCTCTTCTGATGTGTCCATGGCTCTGTCCCCAGCACCCAACACAGTGCTGGACAGATAGTTAGTATTCAGTATATATCTTTTGAATAAATGCATGAGGAGAACACATGACCCCTTTCACACCACTCCCCACATGGAACTCTGGGCTCTTCGCTCTAATACCAAACCACTGTGGTTTCTTGAACTGGCCAAGTTCTCCCTTCCATTCATGTTGGCTGCTCCTCCCTCTGGATTATTCCCCGCTTTGCTATGGCCCCAATTGCCCCATGGCCAGGACCAATTCACATGGTTCCTCCTTCAAATCTTGTGGACCGGCCAAGATTTCCCTTCTTTAGGGCCACCGCTCTGACCGCCCCCCTCTGGCTCATTAAGTGTTTTTTTCCTCCATGCTCCTCATAGAACCCTGCCTGGCTCGCCCCCCGTCTTAGCACTAAATTTTAACTGCCTGGTTTATTTCTGCTGGTTCCCATCTCTGTTCTGAACTCCTGAACTCAGGGGCCTGGCTTCCGCGATGTCTTGATGTGGTTCCCAGTGCCGCACTCCCTGCCTCGGCTCTGGTTCGCTCAGCCGTGAGATGGGTTCCTAACAGGATCAACCTCATAGAGATGTCATGAGGATTAAGTGGGCAAATACATGCAAAGCATTTAGAACAGCGCCCAGCACAAAGTTAGTGCCATGCAAATGTCAACGATTCCTCATCACTCTGTGTCATCAGAGTCAGACTGTAGTAAATGCTTGGGGAGTGAGCCTGGCAAATCACGACAACACAGGCCTCCCTCCCTTCCCATTATGACCATTGTATTTGGTCTACAACCTGGAGGGACTCAGGATGACCTGCGAACCTAAACAGTCACTGTTCTCAGTCCTCAGGTGTCCACTCTGTGTGAAGTCCTGACCAGTCTTTCGGCAGAGGGTTCTTGATTTCTGTGGGTCCACTTAATAAGCACCAACAGTCTTGGCAGCACGTAAACGCTAATTATGAACAGGGGAGCCGAGCTGGCTCGGTTGGTAGAGCGTATCACTCTTGATCTCGGGATTGCAGGTTCAAGTCCCATGCTGGGTGTAGAAATCACGTTTAGAAACTAATTAAAGAAAAAAAAAGGTAACGATGAACAATTTACCCTTCTTAACTAGACGTCAGTACACGGTATTCGGTAAAGGGAAGCCAGTCTTTGAATCAAGTTGCTTAATTAAATGCAAAAAAAAAAATTATTTCCCCCCTTTTTTTGTCACTTAAAAAATCCCTCCCCAAAATAAAATGAATAGAGGAAGTGATGACAGAAACGGAAAAAGCTAAATTTAAGGCTTGTTTATCTTGATGGATCATCACCATTGTAAACACTTATGTTAAAAGACGTAAGTTCGGCTCCTAACCCGGTTTCAAGAGTCAGGATGGAAATAATTCCAAAAAAATGAAATGAAAGGAGCAATCAGTGGAAGGGATAACTTGAGAGAAACCGTTGTTTTTGTTTTTAAAGTTTTAAATAAAAATAAAAAATCAACTGCTCAGAATATTGCTGCTAATTCTGTCTTGACCCTGGCGGGGTTTACAACGCAAATCCATTGCCTACAGATCGTAGGCTTCCGTGTGTCAAGTGCCTCCAGGAAACTGTGGTCTGGGGTCTCCCAAGCAGGGGCTGGATACCTACTGTCACTGCCTATGCTTGTGCTCTGTGACCTTTAGCTGAGCTGTGGATGATCTTAAGGGGGACCTGAAGTGACCCCAAATGGAGGTTTTTTATCATGTTTATTTAGTTATTTTTTAATGTTTTTATTTTATTTTTGAGAGGGAGGGAGGGAGGGAGGGAGAGAGAGAGAGAGAGAGAGAGAGAACAAGTGGGGGAGGGGCAGAGAGAGAGACGCACAAGCCGAAGCAGGCTCCAGGCTCTGAGCTGTCAGCACAGAACCTGATGCGGGGCTCAAACTCGTGAACCAAGAGATCAAGACTGAGCCAAAGTTGGAAGCTTAACCAACTGAGCCACCCAGGCGCCTCTTTTTATGTTTATTTTGAGAGAGAGAGAGTGAGAGCGAGTAGGGGAGGGGCAGAGAGAGAGGGACAGAGGATCTGAAGCAGGTTCGACACTGACAGCAGAGAGCTGGATGCAAGGCTCGAACTCACGAACTGTGAGATCATGATCTGAGCTGAAGTTGGCCACATAATAGGCTGAGCCACCCAGGCGCCCTGCAAAATGGAGGTCTAATCACATATATATATATTTTTTTAATTTTTAAAGATGTTTTATTCATTTTTTGAGAGAGAGAGAGAGAGAGGGAGAGAGAGAGAGAAAGAGAGAGGGAGAGAGAGAAAGAGGGAGAGAGAGGGAGAGGGAGAGACAGAGTGTGAGCGGGGAAGGGGCAGAGAGAGAGACACAGAATCTGAAGCAGGCTCCAGGTTCTGAGCTGTCAGCACAGAGCCCAATGCAGGGCTTGAACTCACAAACTGTGAAATCGTGACCCAAGCTGAAGTCAGGCACTTAACTGACTGAGCCACCCAGACATCCCCAAAATGGATCTCTAATCACATAGTTTTTAAATTTTTTTAATGTTTATTTTTTGAGAGAGAGAGGGAAAGAGCATGAGCAGGGGAGGGGCAGAAAGAGGCAGACAGAGGATCCAAACCAGGCTCTGCACTGATATCAGAGAGCCCATTGTGGGGCTTGCCCTCACGAACAGTGAAATCATGACCTGAGCTGAAGTCAGACAAGTGACTGAGCCACCCAGATGCCCCCAGTTCTTTTTAAAAAAAATATCATGCCTAGCCCTGGGCTAACGGAGGGTCTCAATCACAAATTGTTTACTCTTAGGTGAAGTACGCAGTGAGTTGCTATTACTTCTGTATATTTCTTCCCCATCTTTCCTGATCTCACACATTCTAGACAAAAATATTTTTGCACATGTGTTACTGAGATAAACTCCAGTTTTTACAAAATCTGAGCGAACCATTTGAATCCTGTTTCTCTGGGCCCTTGTAGCATCTAGCCTCCAAGGCTCCTGTCATGTGGCACGGAAGGGACTTGACTTCATTTGTTTAAAGCATCCCTGAGAATGAGAGCCACCAGCTTATGGTAATTGCCTTGTTTCAAGATCTTATCACATTGACTGGGAGTGGCTTGGAGTCTGCCAAGCTGGTCAGTGACATCGATCTCACTCACATGAAATATGTTTTACAACCATCGCAGCAGAGAACCAATCTGTGCATTTACAGTGGCCGTAAAGTGGGGAGTTAAAGCCGTGGATATGCTCTGATTTAACACGTGTGATAACTTCAAAACTCTGTGAAGTATCCCTGTATGGCAAAAGGCTCCCCAGTTACTATTAGGAGAATTCATGTCCATTTAACTGCCTCCAAAATTTGGGGAAATACATAGCTCAAAAATTATGACTCAGATCCAAGAATTGGGCCTAGAGTAAGGTATTAGGCTGTTACGTTGTGACACATGCCTAAATTGTTCTGTTTATGATGCTTCGCTCCTGGATATTATTCAAATACAGATAAAAAGACATCCTTTGATTCATTAATTTAAGTCTATAACAGATTGCTTTGTGGATCAGAACTAAGAGAACTGTATACTGAAGATTAATTTTAATCGAAATGCTTGGGGAAAAATAACCGATCCTGCAGTAAGTCTCCATCATTAAAAGCAGCTTCTTTTTGGCTTGTGAAAACAGGATTTTGTGTCATTCATCAGTGTGGTCCAACAGAAAAATAATGCGAGCCGCATATGTGATCTCAAGTTTCCTTAGAGTAACACAATCATATACACACAATCAGTGTATACATATGGGGTTAAATTTCATAAATATAGATTTTCTCTCTCTGAATGAATGAAATTTTTAAAATATATATTACCTTTGTAATTCAGTGTATGCTTTCTGCTTATAGCACCTCTTAACACAGATTAGCTAGATTTTGAAGTGATTAATACCTACAGGTGGCAAATGGCTTCCAATGGAATAGGTCTGCCCTGGAGTTTTCCAGAAACATTGATGGATTTTGAAAGAGGCATTTGCTGAGTGCCTACCACACTGAGGGCATTGGCTTAGGTGTTCTCACACATACATACGTCTGTTTCTCTGACCCTCATGGCCAGCATGGGCCAGTGGTAATCTGGTTCCTACCTTGCAGATGTGGAAGGAGCCCAGGTGCAGAGAGGTTGAGTAATTTAGCAAACGTCATTTGCACCGAGTGGCAGAACTGGGAGCTGGGCCTGGGCCTTCGGATTTTCTGCAGTCGCTGCTATTTTGGTAATACTGACATTTACGATGAAACCGGTGCTTTTTTCTATTCTTCTGTAAAGACTATGAAATGACATAGAAAAATTAAAAAGCGGTTAGAACTTTTTTAAAACAGGAATGCAGAGCCGAGCGAAACTCCTGAAGAAATTTTAGGTAGGTGGACAAGTCCTGCGTTGTCATGACACTTTTTTAAAAACTTTCCTCATGCATAGAATCTCTGTAGGAAGAAGTTTATGGAAACAGCACAAAGTTTCCCCAAATGTAAATGTCTCGTTGGCCACAAGTTCCTGTTATTTCAGACTTTATGCTGTTCATCTTCATTGTCCTGGAGTTGAGGGGAGATGCCTTCTATTTATGTTTTTTTAATTATTTAAACTTATATTTTTTTTTTTTAAATTTTTTTAACATTTTATTTATTTTTGAGACAGAGAGAGACAGAGCATGAACGGGGGAGGGGCAGAGAGAGAGGGAGACACAGAATCGGAAACAGGCTCCAGGCTCCGAGCCATCAGCCCAGAGCCCAACGCGGGGCTCGAACTCAGGGACCGAGAGATCGTGACCTGAGCCGAAGTCGGACGTTTAACCGACTGAGCCACCAAGGCGCCCCTAAACTTATATTTTTTTACGCATTCTGTAGATTTGGTCCTCACAACAGTGGCTTGAAGCAGATGGAGTTAGTTGTGTTTTATGAGTCAGGAACTGGAGCTTCCCAGAAGCAGGAGGGTAGGGCTCAGGTCAAAGAGCCGGTCAAGTGTCACCATCAGTATTCAAATCTACAGTAATTCCCTGGGTCCAGTGTTTTATCCACCGCCTGTTTTCCAACAGCTGCTTGGGCCTTTTCAAGTAAAAGCAATATAGCTTCATCAGAGATGAATTTTCACCTAGGATGTTGGATAGAGTAAGATAATATGCTAGAAGGCACATTTTTCTAGGCTCCCCGATATTCTTCTAACTTCTAATCTTTCATTATTACCATACATCAAATACGAGTGTATTCTGTGTGTAAATGTTGGGGTGATTGCCTCTTTTTAAACGCCGCTCTTACCTGGATGGTGGAGACGCTTGGTTTCATCAGTTAGCGTGGTTGCTCTTACAGGGAGGAAATGGTATAGGAAAATCCAAAGTGCTTAGAATTTTTTTTTAAACACAAAACAGAGTGAGGATCCTGAGGAAATTTTAGGTAGATGGACAAGCCATGTGTTATCATGATGCTTTTTTAAAAACGTTCCTCAGAAATAGAACCTTTGGAAACAGAACCTAATGGAAACGACACAAAATTTCTAAATGTAAATGCCTCCTGGGCCACTCTGTAAGAGTTTGGTTTTCATTTCTGATTGAAACAAACAAACTCCAGTGACGAGAGATCACAGCCTTTGATACAGACCATAGATTGTATGAGAGATCATAGCCTTTGAAACAGACCATACACAGATGGTTTGCATTTGGTCCTTTGGTTGCAATACTAAAAAATTAGGTAGCCAAGAAACAGGGAGAGGATGTGCTGTTCATTCAGCCCTTCTCCACACAGCACATGGGTCAGTCAGACGACAGGGTCTTCACCCAAACTTTTAAGGCAGAATCCTGAGCATTTGGGAAAAAACATTTCAAAGAAGAGTCTTATGGCCTCAGCCAACCTTCTCTTCTCATCCACCCATGATGAGTAGACACCTGTGGGCTGTTGGTCTCTGTGGCCAGGCTTGACCTGGGATAAATGCCTGGGTGGCAACTCCCTGGGCAACTCCCTGTGCCCACAGTTTAATCTCATTAGTTTGTCTTTTTTTCTCGCTCCTGTCAGCAGAAATAGAAAGCCCCAGAAACCCACTAGGGGTGCTACATTAAAATAGTAATGATAACAACAACAACAATAGCAAAAAGTACCTATACCCTACTAAGGTCCACAGCAGGGCCTGATATTTTTATTTGTTGAATCTATCTTTCTTACAAAGGCAAGAGGTAGTAACAGCAATCATAAAGCAAATATTATGTCTATGTCACCATCAAAGTATGATATTTTTTTATTTTTTACAAAAAGTAACATTTTTGTTGACACCTGCTCTTCTTCCTCTATCATGCCAAAAAAAAAAAAAAAAAAGATCAATTGTAAAAAAAAAAAAAAAAAAGGACGTTAATTAATCCCCTGTACACAATCTCAGAATTTGAGTTATCAGTGGACTCATGCTCCGGCAGAGAAAACTCAAATTCTGACAAAGATGGCATCTTTTTTTTTTTAATTTTTTTTTAACGTTTATTTATTTTTGAGACACAGAGAGACAGAGCATGAACAGGGGAGGGGCAGAGAGAGAGGGAGACACAGAATCTGAAACAGGCTCCAGGCTCTGAGGTGTCAGCACAGAGCCCGACGCGGGGCTCGAACTCACGGACCGTGAGATCATGACCTGAGCCGAAGTCGGACGCTCAACCAACAGAGCCCCCCCAAGCGCCCCAAAGATGGCATCTTAATGCTCTTGGCAAGTCCTAATGTTCAGTCTGGTGAACACAGACGGTGGGAGAGGACTTGAAAAGGAGCAAGATCTTCCTGAGGGGATGGAGTAATACAAGTATTCCAGGGCTTTCCAAGGCCAGTGGGGCTTAAAAAATTGGAGACCATCCTCTAAGCAAGTTCAAAAATATCCTCCATGAATGAGAGATAGCCTTCCGTTGGACTGAGCTTACCGCCCTGACCACAGTGGCCCCATTGGTTTCCCTCCTTAGGATTCAGAAGGGGCAGTGGACAGATCTTCCCTTCTGTTTAACATGTCTTCCACCAGTAGGAGAAAATTGGACCTGAGATCCAAGAGGGACTTTTTCTGTCCCCTGATGTCTACATAGTTTCTCCTGCCTCCCAGCTCTTTGTGGAAATCAGATAGTTCCTTCAATTTCCCATCTTTCTGCAGCAAGTCCTTTTGACAAAAGGCATGCATTGTCAACCAACCCCTCAATATGTCGGGAAAATTGGGCTTCTGTTGACAGCAACTTTTTACAACTCCTCTCCTTTGAATTTACAAAGCTATGAGCAATGGTGGTTCTCTAAGAGAACCAAGGAATGGTCCGAATAACCTAAGCAGACTTTTTCTTTTCTTTTTAAAAAAATTTTTTTTAACATTTTTATTTATTTTTGAGAGACAGAGAGAGACAGAGCACGAATGGGGGAGGGGGGCAGAGAGAGAGGGAGTCACAGAATCAGAAGCAGGCTCCAGGCTCTGAGCTGTCAGCACAGAGCCCGACTCAGGGCTCAAACCCACAAACTGTGAGATCATGACCTGAGCTGAAGTCAGACGCTCAACCGACTGAGCCCCCAAGGCGCCCAAACCAGACTTTTTCTGAAGACTGCCCCTGCCCATTACTCACACCAGATGTCTGTGACATGTGCCACTATTTTGTGTCAAGCCCGTGCTGTGAGATTTAAAACAGCAAATCAAGATGCATTGTTTTCTTCCTTTTGCTGTCCATCCTCACAAACCACAGTTAACACAGATAACTGAGGCTTCACTGCTTTTTTATTCCAAGTTTCTTATTCAATTTGGATCTTGTTAGCAAAGCCTAAGCCCTAAAGGCATGACCCTCAGTCTTGTTGCCTTGTTTTCTTATGATTTCCTCTTTCACTCAGGCCTTTAGATAGTATTTTCTCTAAAGAGGCAAAAAAAAAAAAAAAAAAAAAAAAAAAGTTAAGAAAGAAGACCCAGAAATTGAATGAAAGAGAAATCAATGAAAATGATGATAATGATAATAATTCCCCCTATGTTTTTCTTCAAATTTGATGTAAGTCTTACGATTTTGGTGTTGGTTTATTAGGTAAAATAAAATTATATGCTCCATAAGGACAGGAGCTGTAACGGACTTGCTCGTTGCTACAAATCTAGCACTTACCATAATGCCTGACACTGAGTGCCCTCTTACTGAATGAGGAAACAAATGCCAGAAATGGAATGGATACTGATGTTAATAACGCTGATCAGGGCCAGCATTACTTGGCTCTAACTCAGTGGCCGGCACCACTCTTAGCGCATTTCTTCTGTTGAGCCATTTTAATCTTTACCGAAACTCTATGAAATAGGCACTGTTATCTTCATTTTACAGATGAAGAAAGTAAGACTTGGAAAAGATCTGTGACTTACCCATACTAGTCCTACAACTAGCATATTTCAGAGCCATGCTTGGTGCTCAGACTACTCAAAAATATATTTTAACAAAACATCTGCTTTTTTTGTCAAGATAGAGAAATATGAACCGAATATTATTACCAAATATTAGTAAAGTAAATTCAGATTGGTTGAATAGTTGCATCCAAAAGTTCTAAAAAATAATCTATGTCAGCCAATAGAATGGTTTCTATGCATGCAGTCATTGTCCCTAGCTGATAGAGTTCATCCCCAGTGATGGAAATGAAAAATTAAGACATGTTTTTAGTTTGTAACTTTCACAGATCTGGGATCCTAACTGGATGATAGACTAGAGGTTCAAAATGAACTCAGGTACCTGTAAGATGGGCTGAAATTAGCAAGCCAATAACCATAGGTACATATGTGAAGCCTCATTTATAGGCAAGCAGATTTCTGTAAGACAGGATAGGGGTGATGTGGAAAGGACTTGGTTGATGAGGCATTCACTCGTACGGAGCCTCAGCAACTCCCTCTCAGCAGGTTTCTGCCTTTATTGCTACTGTGCAATTACTCACCTTTAATTGATTGCTCATCACCTTGAGCACCACTCCAAGACTTCCCCATTGGTCTTAAGCAATAAGCTCTACCCCATTGCCTACAATATCTACAGCTGGCCTTGCATTTTCCTCTGCTTTATATAAAGTTTCTACCCTCCAGCTTGGGCTTTCCCAATCCTCCACTCTACCCACCTCCAGGCTTTCTCTCCCCTCCCAAAGGAAGACCAATTCTCCCTCTTCACGACACATCCCTTCACTTGTGCTCCTGAACCCACTCCTTTGTACTTCTGTTTTCATCACGTGCTCCCCTCTCCCTGTTATCCCGTCAGGTGTTTGCTCCTCTCTGAATCCTCCCCATCTTCAGACATGCTCAGATCTCCCCACCTTGGACAGATTTCCTCCGAGCTGTTGCACCTTTCCTAGCACCAATCTTCTTGAACACACAGCCTTCACTAAACACCTCTGCTTCCACCCAAGCCCACAAGTCAGTGTTCCAAAATGGGGCTCCTACCCTCAACATTTTGGGGCAAGTGTTCTCTTTGGAAGATCATAGAAAACTGAGCAGTGGATTTCCTTAAATGTTTTCTTAGTCCTAAGCCCATGTGGATTCACTGAAGCATTTGGCAACTTATTTTTTCATTTTTAAAATGTTTGTTTTATTGAAGGGAAATACATTTAATATGAAGTTACCATTTCAAGTGAACGCATTAGTGACATTTAATACATTCATGATGTGCAACTACCACCTCTATCGAGTTCCAAAATATTTTATTTCTACCCCCCACAGATAAAATCTCTTACTCATGAAGTACTTGATCCCCACACCTACCCACCCTGCCCCCGTTCCCTGGCAACCATCAATCTGCATTTTGTTTCTGAAAATTTACCTGTTCTGGATACTTCATATTAATGGCACCATACAACATGATCACTGGCTTCTTCCACTTAGCATAATGTCTTCAAGGTTCATCCACGTTGTATCTATGGCAGTGTTTCATTTTTTTTTTTTTTTTTTATGGTTGAGTAATATTACTTTGGATCATCCACGATTTATCCATTCATCCACTAATGGCCATTTGGGCTGTTTGGACCTTTTGGCTATTGTGAATAGTGCTGTTCTGAAAATGTATGTACAAGTGCTTTGTTTAAGTGCTGGTTTTCAATCCTTTTATATTTATACCTAGGAGTGGTTGCTGGGCCATATGGTAATTCTATGTTTAACTTTCTTGAGGAACCACCGAACTGTTTTCCACAGCAGTGGAACCGCTTTACATTCCCACCACAGCCTTTGATAATTTTGAAATGCTCTCTCCTTTGCCTTCAAAAACACTACACCATCCTTGTTCAGCCCCTCCTTCTGTATATGGCAACCCCTTATATTCTTCCAACTCTGTCTCCTCTTCTCACTCTTCCTGCCATTGGAGGTGTCCATTAGCCTTTTATCTCAGTTTTCCTCTGCTGTTTTCTATCATTCTTAACAATTTTCATCCAACTTAGTGGCTTTAAATATCCTCCATGTAGGGTGTCTACAAATTCATGACTCCATTTCTCACCTTGGGTTTTTCATTCCTACCTGCCCACAGGGCATATTTTCTTGCCTCTCAAGGTGTGTGTGTGTGTGTGTGTGTGTGTGTGTGTATTCATGCACAAACATCTAAACCTTAGCTTCCTGGATTCTCTATTTCACACAGTGCCATCCTTCTCTTCCCAGGCATCCAAGCTCACAGCCTTAGATTTGTCTTTGATGTCTCATCACCTGAGAGGCCAGTAGCATTTCACATTCTTTCTCCCTTCCAGGTGGTTTTTACCTGTACACTCTTCTGCACTGCAATAGCTACATTTGGTTTAGGCATCATATCCTTTCATTTTAATGCTTATTTTTATTTTTAAGAGAGAGAGAGTGAGAGAGAGCAAGTATGCACGAGCACAGGAGGGGCTGAGAGAGAAGGAGAGAATTCCAAACAGGCTCCATGCTGTCAATGCAGAGCCCAATGTGGGTCTGGATCTCATGAAGTGTGAGATCATGACCTGAGTCCAAATCAAGAGTTGGATGCTTAACAGACTGAGCCACCCAGGCAGCCCAGGCATCATATTCTTTTATCTGGCCTATGGTAAGAAATACTGGATGGCATCTGTACTAAGTCTCTTCCTTTGTTCCTCTCTTCCTTTGTGATCCAAACCACATGCCTATGACTGCTGAACTGTCTTCCTCCAGAACAGCTGGGAACATATCATGCCCCGTTCAAAAGCTACCAAGGACTTCTCATGCCTACTGAGTGACATTCAAATTGACCCCAAACTGGCTTTGTCACATTTACCCATCACTCCTCTCCACCACACCTGTGAGCCTCCCCAAGTAAGCTGCTTATCCGTGCATGCTTCAAATAATACGGTTCTTCCACATCTGTCTTTCAGGAGGTATAAATGGTTGTCCTAAGTACAGTAATGAGAACCAGATTAGGACTTGTGATATCAGGGGAGCCACTGGCCTACTATTTAATAATGTTTATTTTAGCCAAACAAATCAAATACTAAATGTCAATAGGTGAACTTGTTGCTATGGATTTCTTCATATATATATATATATATATATATATATATATATATATATATATGGCATTTATGGTATATGCGTATATACATACATACATATTTGTAATTAGTCCTGTGCAAATAATATTGCAGAAGCATGATATGCTTGCAAGTCTTACAGATTACATAATTGACCCTAATTGCGCATGAGGCGCTTTATAATCTGGATTTTATTAAAATGCTCAGGACCCTTTGCAAACATGCTAGGGCTGCCACTTAAAGTGAGATCTCTCGGGAGATTTGTATTTATTTGACCACCCCATCAGAGGTGAGCCTCACTCCACCTGCCACCAACATAGCTCTAGGTAGACCTTAGAGTACCTCGGCACACTATTTATTATCTCATTAAGAACGAAGTATTCAAATTCCTGAGGGAGAGTAAAACCCCAAATTGGAACGTTTCCCCCGAGGGAAACAGCTCTGAGACTTACTTCTTTCTTTGATTTATTCACACTGTGGCTTCTTTGGTCAGCCATTTAGGGTTTGCATGCGTGCGCGCGCGCGCGCGTGTGTGTGTGTGTGTGTGTGTGTGTGTGTGTGTGTTTTGTTGTTTGGTTAACTTGGTCCTTGTGGTGCTAATACTCTCCTGTCATGTGGAAATGAGAATAATTCAGATATTGTAAGAGAAGAAGAATGGTTAGATAAACTAGAAGCGTGAATAATTTATGGAGAAATAATTCAAGAAGCTAACTATATTGTACCTTCTCTGCTTACTTCATGAATGATCCATATGCCAAATCCATACGAGTTAATGTTTATTTCTAGAAACCTTTACCAAAATGAGCAAGAAGTAGTAAATGTCTCGTTATCCTTTCAGAGTGGCTAATGATACATTATTTTCTGTTATAAAACCTCAAGTTTTCAGAATGCATTGTTATAAATTCAAACTGTCGACATTTTTTAGACAAGAAATAGCACAGCATCCTATAGAAATAAGATGTAAGATTAACAATTCAGGTTCATCTATTTTCATCTCTTCCTGAATTCTGCCACACAATCCATATTTTTTATAGAAAATACGCTATGAAGACCCATAAAACATTTCCGAACATTAAGAAAAGCAAGGATGGAACTTTCAGAAATGAAACTTTAAATAAGAACAATGGAAAATACAGATCATCAGCAATTATTAATAAAATAGACATTTTATAAAAGAGTATTTGGGGGAAGGAAATAGGTTGTATGTGTTGGGCCAGAGCCTAAAAATATCCTGATTTTTCTTTCCACATAAGCAACCTAGTGGGAAATGCCAAAAAGTGAAACATTTAAGACCTAAGACACTGGAGTCAAATTTTCTGGGTTTAACTCTCAGCTCTGGAATTCCCAGCTCTGCCTTGCGATTTGTGAAAAATTGTTTTTTTTACTTTTATGAGACTTAACTTTTTCTGTCTGTGAAATGAGAATAAAAATAATACCTCCTAGGGTTAATATGAGAATTGAATGAGATCCAACATGGAAAGTTCTTAAAGCAGTGCCTGGAGCACTGTAGGTACGAAATACTAATATCTGGTAAAGAGAGAATGACCGGAGATGGTGTGCTAACACGTACATGTAGGGACAGTGCCCAGGACAGGGAGTTCTGCCTTTCCCTGTAACTTACTACAACAGCTGAGTGCCTGTCTTCAGCTTAATAGGGGACTTACTAGGTGCCACAAGGCCCCAGTGTTTCTTTCTCAACCTTTTTGGGCATCTATGTGTCCTTGTTTTTAGACAGCCTCTCTCTTTTTCATCAGAAGACAGACTTATATTAAGGTAGTGCAAACAGGATCTGTTCAGATGAGGACCCAGGAATATAAGTTGATAAATACTCCAATTAAAAGCAAATGTTATTAGACTACATTTTAAAACAACAGGTATATATTGCTTAATTTAGATATAGCTTAACGTAAGCATACAGAAAAATAGAAAGTAAAAGAATTTAAATAAATTCACCATTTAAATATTAACCAAAAGAAAGTTGGAGTGGCTATGCTATTATCAGGGGAAATAGAAGTTAAAGAAGGATCATTACAGATAAAAAGGCATATTTCACAATTATAAAACCGTTCAACTGGAAGATAAAACAATCCTAAATTTGGATGCACCCAATAACAAATATAAAACAAGACTTATATAGGTAGAACTAATGGCAGAAATAGAAAAACTCATAATCATAACTAGAAGTTTTAATACACCACTTAGGAGCTAATATACAGTGTAAATATAAATAAGGATAATAAAAATTTCAATACCATGGGTAGAACACTATACCTAAAAACTTCAGAATATACATTTTTTTCAGGTACACATGAAATAGTTACAAATATATCATATTCTGATCAACAAATTTCAAAAAATAGAAATCATACAGAATGTGTGTTCTGACCACTGCTGATTTAAACTAGAAATGAATAAGAAAAATAAAACCAGATGATCCCCACATGTTTGGAAACTAAGTAATATACTTTGACATAGTCCATGGGCAAAAGGAGACATAATAGTAGAAAATAGAAAGCCCTTGGAATATAACATAATGAAAATAAAACATAAAACTTGTGGGACACAGATAAAGTGGAGGAAACATGTATAGCTTTGAATGCATAATTAGGAAAGCTGAAAATAAATGATCTAAATCAAAGAAGAATGGCAAATTTAACTCTGAGAAAATAGGGGTAAGGAAATAATAAAGATAAAAATATAAGTCAGCAATATAGAAAGTAGATAGAGATAGATAGGAATCCATGCAGTAAGTCCCCAAGTTGGTTCTTTGAAACATTCATAGAGAAGCCCCAGTAAGGATAACCGAGAAAGAGAAACAGACACAATTCCCACTTAAAGGGATGAAAAAGGAGACATCTCAGCAAGGATTATCCATTTATTTTCTTTTTATTGATTTACTTTTAATTTGAGAGAGAGAGTGCATGAGTGGGAAAGAGGGACAGAGGGGGAGAGAAAAAAGAGAGAGAGAGAGAGAGAGAGAGAGAGAGAGAATCCCAAGCAGGCTCCACATTCAGCATGGAGCCCAACACTGGGCTGGTTGCCAGGAACCTGAGCTGAAATCCAGAGTCAGAAGCTCAACCCACTGAGCCAGCCAGGTGCCCTATGGGATTCTTCAAATATAAAAACGACAAAAGAACAAGGGTCATTGTGAATATGTTTGTGAAAATCGATTTGAAAATTAAAACGAACCAACAAATTCTCTCAAAAAATAAAAACTAAGCTTACCAGACATACACAAGAAGAAATTGAAAACCTCAGTAGTTCTATTAAATTACAACTCTATAGGTTACAAGAGCTCCAGGCCAAATGACTTCCTTCATCATGAATTCTACCAGACGTTTAGGGAAGAAACTAAACCAATCTTATAAAAAATCATCCAGAAACTAGAAAAAGTTTCAATAAGGGCAGTGTAGCCTTCACCACAATAGCTGATGTGGACTTTAAAAGAAAAGAAAATTATAAGCCAATTTATCTTAAGTATGTAAATGAGATGATGAGTACATCAGATTTCACTAAAAGTAGAAAACTGTGCTCATCCAAATACACCATTCAGGAGAAGGAAAGGTAGGCTATAGAGTAGGAAAATATTTGTAATAAATATCTCTCTTATAGAACATTTACCCAGTATCTATTAACAATGCCTACAAAGCAGTAACAAAATGGTAGATGACCCAATTAAAAATGAGTAATGAATTTTAATGAGCTTTTACAAAATAAGAGCCAAATCACCACTAAACATATATAAAGGGCTTTTAGAGTCATTAGTCATCAGGGAAATGCAAAGTTAAAACCACAGAGATTATACCGAAATACGATTACAGACACACCCCAAAATGGCTTAGAAATTTAGCAACTAACAATACCAAGTGTTGGCAAGGATGTGCAGCAATTGAAACCCTCACACACCACAAAGTGAATATCCCGTGACCTAGAAATTTCACTCCCGAGGCTACACCTGGCAGAACTTGAAAGACACTTTCAGGATGATCAGAACGCTGTGCATAAAAGTCCAAACTGGAAGCACCCCAAAAGCCCATCAAGAGACAAAGGGATACATTTTCATATGTACATGAGTATTTTGTGGCAATGGAAAAAAAACCCTACTATTATGTTCAGGAACCTCACAGACGTAACACTGCATGACCAGGAGTCAGATATGACAGACTAGCCCATGTAGACAAAGTTCAGCAGTGGGCAGAACTATCCTATGATGGTAGACCTCAGAACAGGAGTTACCTTTGTAAGGGTGATGACTGAAAGGGGGCATCGGGACATTTCTGGGGCAAGGACAGTTTCTATATCTTATTCTCCATGGTGATTATATAGGTTTATTGCAAAAAAAAATTCATCAAACTGTACACATACATGTTTGCAGTCTCATATATGAATGATAAATATTATGCTCCACTTTAAAAGTTGAAAGTAAATACAAGAAAAGTGGCATTTGGATGCCTCTTCCTTTTGGCGAGTTAGCAAATATTTCTTATTCTCTTCAGTGTGAGGAGAATGAATACCCACCACTGAAGCTGTTATCTGACTCCTCAGTCTGACACATGAACCCCTTTAAGACCGGGTGTTAGTATCCATTCTAGACCCTTCCTTCTGACTTGCTTCATCTTCTATCTTCCTGAGAACTGGCAATGCTCATCACAAACCATGGGACATAAAATAGCCTGTTCCGGGAGTGGTGGAGGACAGGAGATGAAGCCAGTGTCAAGCATGCCCGTATTTTTCATACCATTCACACAGAAGAATGTTGGTGCTTAAACTTGGACACATCCCTTCCTTCATACCAATTGTAAGATACATCCCTAACTTTTAGAGACATTAAAAAGGGCTAGGATGCCTGGGTGGCTCAGTTGGCTAAGCATCCAACTCTTGGTTTTGGCTCAGGTCATGATCTCATGGTTCGTGAGCTTGAGCCCCACATCAGGCTCTGTGCTGACAGCGTGGAGCCTGCTTATGATTCTCTCTCTTCCTCTCTCTCTGCCCCTCATCCACTTGTGCTCATTCTCTCTCTCTCCAAATAAATAAACTTAAAAAAAAAACTTAAAAAAAATAGAGACATTAGGGCATGTGGGTGGCTCCGTCGGTTAAGCGTCTGACTTCAGGGCATGATGTCACGGTTCGTGGGTTTGAGCCCCACATCGGGCTCTGTGCTGATGGCTCAGAGCCTGGAGCCTATTTTGCATTCTGTATCTCCCACTCTCTCTCTGCCCCTCCCCTTTTGCACTCTGTATCTCTCTCTCTCTCAAAAATGAATAAACGTTAAAAAGAAAAAAAAAATAGAGACCTTAAAATGGATTAGGGAAGGTGCTTAAATATAACTTAAAAAAATCATGAGCACCTTTGCTTTTAAAAGTAAGAATCCTTGAAATCTTTGTCTTGAATATATAAATCATTAAATAACATGTTTAAGCCCTAAATACAAATTTTGTTGGTCTGCTTTGTCAATTAAATGCTGTGTAACTTTGTCCCCTCCCTTTTTCCAGAACCCTCTGAAGTTTTTTTTTTTCAATATTTTCAACTTATTATAGAAAAATTAGCTTTCACTTCACATCAAATAAAAAAGGTCTGGATAGCTAAGCCTCTATGTTTGATTTGAGTGGAGTTTCTCATGTGTGCCACTGGCCAAATTTTTCCAGAAAAATATTTGTCCTTCCCTGACAGTTTGCTATTTTTCTGTTTCACTGTGTGGATGTCAAATAATTCATTTCTCTTTTTCCCAGTGAATGTGTTCCTCTGACCTCACAGATTACAGGGGTATCTTTTGTTCTGACAAACGCTCTTGTCCGAATTCCATCATGGTGCTGAAGGATGGCATGGGTGGAGGGTTCTGACTGCTCAGCCAGGGCTGAGCCTCAGGCACCACTCTCCTTTCCCAAGCTCCCCTGGCCAGAGCAGGGAGGAGGTACTAAAGACATTTCCATGACCAGGATGTTCTGCTTATCTCCTGCTGAAATGGAATGAGACGTGCAGGCAAGAACAAAAGAAGTTTTATGCAGCCATTACTAACTAGAAAGCTTTTGAAGTCAGCATCTGGGATGGTCCTAAAAACAAATGTGGTCAGAGAAAAAAAAAAATTATTTCTGATACCCACTGACCTCAGAGAACCTGCCTGGTAATGAGATTACCTCTCTTTCCAGAACACTAACAAAGCTTTGGAGGCTCTTTTCCTCCTTCCTTTTCTTTGCTTCCCCTTCACCCTTACCCACACCTGATACTACCTCTTTTGCTCTGTGCTAATCCATTTTCCTCCAAAGAAAGATGTACTGGTTGGACTGCATTTGCTTTAGTTTGGGTTCCCCAGAAAGAAAAGCCCACCTAAGGCAAAGACTTGGGTGCAGGATGTTTATCTGGGAGGGTGTCCAGGGAAGCAAAGCAAGTAAAAGGCTAGGGAGAGAAGGAGGAAAAACCAATCAAAAGGTATATTACCCAGGTTGCTTCTGTTGTCAACAGAGTTAATTTATTCAGTTCTACCAGGACCCCTGAGAGCCCTGTGAAATGCCTTGCAGAATCATCCACCTGAAGAATGGAGAAGCTGGAATCTTTATGCACAGGCTCCCCACTCCCCATGGATTGAGAGTTGCCCCAGTGGGTGTCAGATGCCTCAGGTTTAGAACAAGTTTCTCTGTGTGTCAGAGGAAGTCTTAGGCAGATCGTCTTGCAGTCACCTGGGCTAACAGAGGATTCTGGGACAGCCTGGCGAGTCTGTGCCCCCAAGATTGGGCACACAGCTGCCGCTGATGTCAGAGGTAGCTGAGAGGATATGATGCGGGCCCGGGTGGGGGTTGGGGAGCTTGCCACAGCCTCAGGAGCTCCAACTCTTTGGAGATGTCATCATTCAGAGTACGCACAAGATGGTTTGACCACCAGTGTGGTTTGAGCCGGACTGTTCCATGACATGTCATTCAGAGGGCACCCCAGGCTTACAGCGCTGATGTTCTGGGTCCTTAACACATGGTGCATCTTCAGTGGAGCTTAGAGGCAGAGTGTTCATTCCCCGTGAAATGAGCATGGGGGGATGTCACCATCGTTTTGATTCTAGGACTTTTGTACTTCAGAATCCAAAGGAGCTGTGTCTTCAGAAATTCCCAAGCCCTCCTCAGGAAGCTAATTTCCTCTGGTTTGTCAATTTTCCTTAAATTGATGAAACAATATTTTTAATATCAAAGAGATATAGAGCTGAGATTTTTTCCTGCCACAGCTTTAATGGACTGAATTAGAGAAAACTAGAAATTTGACCCAGACATTCAACTCCATCTTAAAAATTATGATCTGTACCAAATATATAAATTTCCTTTCCTAAAATCTCAGTATTCTTATATCAGACCAAAGCCTGGCTTGGATTATGAATTGCCAGACTTTGAATTGAAAAGTAATTAGACTTCGGGTTTGCCAGCGTTTGTGTTAATGTTTGAGCTAATGTTGACACTCCCACATTACAACATACCCGGAGATGATTATCTGGGAAAAGACCCCTCTTGGGAGGACATGGGGAATGGGAATTGAGGCTGGAAGGTAAGAAAGTGAGTCTGGGGAGAGAGGCAATTTATGGGGCAGAGGAAAATGAAGAAGGAGGAATGTTAGCAAAATATATGGTGTCAGAAACTTTAGAACCAGGGAGAGTTGTGTGGTCTCTCTTGGACATTGGTTCTGATCTTTGTATCTGGAAAGACAGAGCCTGGTCTAAGAATAATGATGTTGAGGTCTTCCCTTTTAAATGTCTGATTAAACATCATCTTTTCAGAGAAGCCTTTCCTTATTACCTTACTTATATTGGGTAAACCCTGTTAATTTTCTCTTGCCATGCTCTGTGTGTGTGTGTGTGTGTGTGTGTGTGTGTGTGTGTTTTCCATTCTCAGCATTTGTCATGATTTATAATACTTAAAAGCATTGTTTCTTTTCTTGTCTTGTGTTGATCTCCCATGCCGGTTGGATCCCCGCTGTGTCCTTAACACTAAGCTCAGTGCCTGGCACATTGTCAGTGCTGCATAAAGAGGTATTGAATTAATAAGTGCATTTCTAATTGAATAGCCGTTAGACCATAAATATCCAGTGATGCTTGTGATGTCTGATGGCCAGGTTCCAGGGATCAGTAGGAAGAGTGACAGAGGATAGAGGTTCAGCTTTCCTCTGAGCTCAGTGGGAAGCAAGGGAGTGACCCTCAGATTAACTATAGGATGACCGTGCTGGCTGCTGTGTCAAGGTGGGTTAGAGCAGTCACATGAGTGGGAGACAGGTGTTCCAGTCACGTGTCACTGTGTTACAGACTACCCTAACTTACAGACCTAAACAACCATCCTATTTGGTCATGTTTCTGTGGGCCAAGAATTCAAGCAGGGTTCATCTAGATATCAGCAGGGTCTTTGACTCAGCTGTTTCCAGCTGCTGACTTAGCTAGGCTGGAGGATCCAAGAAAGCTTCACTCACAGATATGGCACCTTGGTGCTTCTTCAGGGTGGCCTCTTTCCATATGCTACCTTGGGCTTCCCCAGAGCAAATCAAACATCTTACATGGTGGTTTGCTTCTAGTGGAAACCATCCAGGTGTGTGTGAGCAGAGGTTACATCTCTCTCAAGGCCAAGCCCTGGAAGTTACACACCATCATTCCCACTGTGTTCTGTTGGTCAGAGCAGCCCAGGGTTAACTTAAATTCAAGAGGAGGAGAAATGGACTCCACCTCCTGATGAGAAGATTGACCAAAGAATTTACAGCCATTTTTAATTTATCCCAAGGAAAGACTGGTTAGGAAGTTGTTACAGTAAAGGTCATGGAAATGGAGATGGGGAGAAGTGGATTGGCTTAAAATATAATCGGAGGTAGACACAACAGGGTGGTGCCATTTGTCTCTTTTGGTTTCCTAATAGTTCCGTGAAATATTATCACAAACATAGTGGTTCAACACAAATTTATTCTCTAACACTTTTGGAGGCAGAAGTCCAAAATGGGTCTTACAAGGCTTAAATCAAGGTGTCTGCAGAGCTGGTTCCTTCTGGAGGCTCTAGGGGAGAATCCATTCCTTGCCTCTTCCAGCTTCTCGAGAACGTCCATGGCCCCTTCCTCCATGCTCAAGGCCAGTTTTGTAGCATCTTTTAGGGGAGAGGCTTGGGAACAGTGAGATAGATTGGAGAGATGCTTATTCAGGGGACAGAATCAAGATCTGTACATGCTAAATGTGAGAAATTTGTGAGATGTCAAAAAAAATTTTTTTTTTAAGATATCAAAAAAGTCAGATGGATATATGGGTCTTGCATTCAGAGTTGGGAATACACCCTTTGGATTTATCATTCTAAAGTTGTCTGAGGATTGTTGAGATCATTTAGGGGGAGACTTTATAGCAGCTCTGCCAAATTAAAATATAACTTGAGACACACATGTAAATTTAAATTTTCAGGTAGCCACGTTTAAAATGGTAAGAAGAGGGCACCTGGGTGGCTCAGTCAGTTAGGCGTCTGACTTCAGCTCAGGTCATGATCTCACGGTTCATGAGTTTGAGCCCCGCGTCAGGCTCTCTGCTGTCAACGCAGAGCCCACCTTGGATCATTTCTCCGCCCTTTCTCTCTGCCCCTCACCTGCTTACATACTCTGTCTCTCAAAGATGAATAAACATTTGAAAAATTGTAAGAAGAAACAGATGAAATTACTTTTAATATTATCTTCTTTAACCTGATATATCACTTAATTATTATCCCATCACTTGATCAATATTAAAAATTACATATTTTATATTTTTCCATTCTAAGTGTTAGAAATGGGAAAAGATAACCTACTGCTTTATCTAAACATTAAAGTAGAATAATAAATTTAAAAATAATAAAAATATAAATCTAGTGTGTTACAGCACACTTCATTTCAGACTGGCCCCATACCCATTGCTGGTTGGCCACATGTGGCTTGCAGCCACATGTGGCTTGTGGCACAGCAGAGCATTTAAAGGAAAAGAGATCCCCAAAGTTGGCCCAGAGGAATCCCAACATTTGTACGTCGGGTATAGAAGGAATGTGAGGGTAGAGCAGAAAGGAGGGAGTGAGACTGCAGAGGTAAGAAAAGCTTGGGGAAGTGGATGTGGCCAGCATGTTGGATGCTAAAGCAAAGATCAGATGAGACAGAGAGTTAATTGAGAGTTGCTTCTAGTTAGAAGCAATAGAGAAAATAGAGACTAAAGACTAATCATGAATGCTCATTCTATGGATATGTTACTGTCTCCCACACTCTCTTCCTACTGCCTTCAGGTGGTAGAGAAAAGCGTCAAAGCACATGCAGCTGGGGAATATTTTATTTGCCAAACCTCTGCCAGGCCACACCGCACCACCGGGTAGCAACCAGCAAGCGGTTTGGGGACCTAAAAATAAGAATTTAGATCATCTTCAGCCAGGGAGAACTGCAGTTTGGATGCAGTCCAGGTATAAAACAATCATCTTAACTCCTGTGTGTTAGTGTAAAGCTTGCCTTCTGTGAAATATCTTAAGTATAAGAGCTGTAAAACAAAATACTCGTGGATTATATTGTGGTGTAATACCTAGAAGATGTAAAGACAGTAACAGCTTAAAGGCCTTCTAAAACTAGATATGAAATTTGAATTTGGCACATGTAGGTAGTTTCTGAAGCACTTTTGCTTTTTCTCAGCAATGTGGTGAGGCTGGATTTTCTTCACCGAGTAGCTAAGCTGTGGGGTAATTGAAGACTGAGGGGCTTCTCCAGATGTATTTTAAAACCAAGAAAGTCCTAAGCAAGCTGTCCTGGTTTTCCTGAGACAGAGAGGGTGCCCAAGCTGTGGAATTTTTAGAGCTCACACCGGGAAAGTTCTGGGCAAACTGGGACAAGTTGGTCACCCAACCAACTTATTTGGACCTGATATAAAGACCTTATGATATTGCCAACCCAAAGAAAAGAAGCACCTCTTAGGGCTGACACTTACAAAAGGGGTTATAAGACCTGCATCCCAATTTATTAATTTGCAAAGAGGTATGAGTGTGACAAGGACCGGAACACTCAAAGTCCACGCGATCAGCATTTTCTCTTCCTATACGAAGCCAACCTATTAATTTTAAAAGGGGAATGACTGTCACAGGCGCTGAGATACACAGAGTCCAAATGATCAGCAAATTCTCTCCCCACATGGAGTCAATCTGTTAATTTACAAAGAGAAATTACTGTCAAAGAGACCGGATACTCAAGACCACATGATCAGCACATTTTCCGCGTCTATTCCATCCTTTGTAGAAAACCAAATCGTGGTCAGAAGACTGCTTAGTAAGCATGAAGAGCAGTTGGAATGAATGTTGAAACAGGACAAGATGAAGAAAGGTGTTTTAATAAAAAAAGGAAAAGCAGAATAGTAATCTGCCTTAGTAATTCTCCTTCTTCCCAGGCCAATTTTCTTCACCTCTTCTCCTTGGCCTCTAACTATCGGAGTGTGTCAGCCCTCATGCATCATCATCCCTCTACTCTACCATTTGCTCGAGCCAAAAATCTCGAAGGAGGACCCAACAGGGGTGCTCACAGCTGGGCTGGGAAGCCCTCACCTTTGTCTAAACTGTAGGGCGGGCTATTGGAGTATGATCAGCTCATCATCTCATTAAATTTCCCCAGCTAGCCTATTAGGTGAGGCCCCACTGCCGTCCTGTAGAAGATATGACTAGGCTTAGCAAAATGGCAGCTGCAGCCAAAATGGACAGCCAAGAACATCAATGAGAGACAGGTGCCCATGGTCAGATCTTATGGGTTGAATCATCGCAGATGCCAACTTCCAATCAGATAATAATATTTTTGTACATCTTCTAAGTGCCAGACATTGTCATAATCACTTTATGGGCAGTAGTTCACTCAGTCTCCAAAAAGCCCTAAAAGATTGTCATAATGATTTTCATGCCCACTTTACAGATAGAGGAACTGAGGCTTATGGATGAAAACTGACGTAATGTCACATGGCTATTATGTAGGGCATCTCAGATCCTGTAACATCAGAGATCAGTCTCACAGGAATAGGCTATGCTCTCACGCATGCAATCATGTTCAGAATCTGGCAAACATAGGTCAAGGAAGCCAAGAACAAGAGGCAATAGAATTCTCACATCCATTACTCCTTTTTGTTGTAACCAGCCTCTCTAAATACTAAAGCCTGGTCTTCTGAACCAGCTCCCTGGCAGTGCTCATGACTGGCCACTGGGCCCTTACCCTCACTGCACAGGGACTGGCCCCATGGTCTTTGTCTTTAATACTATTATTTTCTAATAGGCCCATAGCTCTACAAGAAGAATGAAGCAGGCTGTTGGGAGGGGAGGGGAGGAATGGGGTTTTAATGTGTCACATTCTTGCAGCTTAACTACCTCATTTGAAGACTGCAGGCTCATTGAGGGCACGGTCCATGTCCATCTTGCTTGGTACACTTTCAGTGTTATCTGCCCCCTACTCTGTTGTTGTTCATTTTCTGTCCAGGGTCTAAACTTTCTGAAGAGAATATGGCCTTTTGCATTATGACACATGATTGCCACCCGCTGGTCAGAATGTGTTCTCTGCAAAAAGAAGGTTTGGGCTTGGGGGGCAAAAGTTGCCCATTTCTCATGCTCCTCAGTTTAGTGTCCAAAAATAAGGGGCATTATGTTCTTCAAATTAAGGAAGTTTCTCAGAATCCGAAATGCATATTCTTAACCATTCCCATAAAACATCAAATAAAATTATTTGACAATCACGCATCTCAAATTATGTCGATGTGCTTCTTTCATTAGAGGCATAATCAGGAGTCTCTATCCTTTCCAGATAAGGCCACTTGTATTTATCAGGGTTCTGACACCACAGTTCTGTAACAGAACTGTAAGGCTGAAGGTGGTTTTCACATTTCCAACTAATAAACGCCATTTGTAAATATGATATCACTTTGGCAACACCATTATTTTCTTTTTAGGAGACACCGATAGAGATAGCTCCAATTATACTCTGGGTATTGTTTTATGTACTTTATAAGTATTAGTACATTTAAGTTACGTAATAACCCTCTAAAGTAGAGACCAATAAATATCATCCTTCCTTTGAAGATGAGAAACTGAGGCATGAATAGGTTAAGTCACCAGCCAAGATCAGCCATCTGCAAAATGAAAGGCCAGGATTCAAACTCAGCAACTCTGGCACAGAACCTTAGCCCTGGTCTATGCTGCCTCTCAAAAGCACTATCCCTGGTTCCTCCAGCCTCACAGATCCGGGGCCATCTTCAGCCTTATCAGCTCTCCCCAAAGGTTCACTCTGACCACTGATCTAACATGGACAGGGCCCAGGCCAAGTGTCTTCTGACACAAGTGTCTCAAGTTGAGTTGAACACACTGGTTCTGGCCCTCATAGGGTTAGGCAGTTGTCTTTTAGAGGAGAACAGAGCTTTTGAAATAGATGTCAACTCCTAACCTCTCTTTTGAGATACAGATGAGGTGGGCAGTCACTGGTTGCTGGGGACCAGATAAAGAAATAAAAAAATTAGGAAAGGATAAAAAATTGGGCCAATGGCACTCGAAAATTTCCCAGAATCTTTGAGAAGAATTTCACTCATTTTCTAAGGAACTTGATGCTTCTCAAGATAGAAAAACTGTTTTCACCTAAAATATCTCACTGGCGGTTCTGGAATCCTCTTGCTTCTTGGCATGCTTATTAAGAAATTTTGCTCTTGCAGCAACAAATCTCAGCTTTCTTCACTTCTGGAAAACTGCAAAATCATTAACTATTCTTTAAAAATGTATTATTGGAAGTATATGTGATCTCTGTCCCTATAACTACATATTTTGACATGAACCACTAAATTTGATGACAATTTGAGGGTGTTAGACATAATGACCTTTGGGGTTCCCTCTAGACATAAGCAGCAATGGATCCATGAGTTTGGATTAAATAATAACAAACATTTGAAATGCCCCCTTTTCTTCCTTTGTTCTTAAAGAACAAGTTAGCATATATTGATTTTATTTCACAACTTGCATGGAAATGAGTGTTTCACTGTTGACATTTTTATGATCTGTAGTTTCCATTCTTTTTAATAGCTTTGGTGCAGTATTAAAAAAAAGTATCTTGGTCATAAAAGCTGCTTTAGAAGCAGAAGTTGTTTTAGGAATGTAAACATGACTTATATAATCCACTTTCTCAGAAGAAATCCTTGTAGTAACTAGGTTCAGGAAGGAGAAAGTTGGTGGGAGTGAATGAAGATGAGACACCCAAGATGACTGGGTGTATGTATCCCTTCTATGACTCTGGAGGGAATGGCCAAGAAATTTATGTTTAGCTGTGATAAAAGGCTATGGATCAGGAGCTCAGGGAAAGCCTGGGAAAGCCAAAGACCTACTTCAGCAGAGGACTTGCCTTAGGCAATTAGTTTGTGAGTCAGGTTAGGTTAAGTTACGCTGCAATAATATGCAGTCCTCCAAATACAGTGACTTAAACAAATGTTTATTTATTGCTTATACTACACAATGAATATTTGTTAGAGGGGCCTTCTGCTCCATGCAGTTGTGCCCCCAAAATGCCATGACAGCACCATCTGAACAGGATACACGTGACTTGTCCATGGCAGAGGAGAGCATTCTGACTTCTGCATTCACAACTATATATTCTGTCCATGAGGTGATGGATGACATTTGCTTCTGTAATCCACTGATTGTCATAACGACAGCCCCGTCCAGTTGCAAAGGGGACAGGAAAGTGTGTTGTTCCGTATCCTCAGAAGAAAGGAGATCTGATTATGCATGAGGGTCATAAGTCTGTTCCACAAAAACCACAGTGGACTGAAGGTGTCGTCGGTGCCTTGCAACAAGTCTTCCACAAATAACACGTGATCCAGACCCCACACAACTCTATGAGACGTGTGGTTTCATGGTCCCTTTTTCTCAAATTAGGAGACTGGGATCAAGGAGGTTAAATAATTTGTCCAAAGGGGCTCCCATGCATCTTAAGTGGTAGAGCCAAGTTACAAGCCTGTGCTACCAGTGACCATACTGCTCTTCTGGGAGAGCTCCTCCAGACCTCCACTAAAGCACCAGGCCATTTGCTCTGCAAGGAGGAGGAGGGTATCCACTGCCTTGCTGTACATTAATGGTGCGTGTCAATGACAAAGGGTGGCCTGTTCACTTTGGGGAGCTGCAGACTCTCTCCCCATGCTATTGGGAAACTAATAATTTATGAAGTCAACTTTCAAGTACTAGCAGGGGGAGTAGTCATTTTTTCAAGTCATAAACATAGAAAGGCAATTTTAATGTGAGACTCTGTGGGCGATATCTAACCACGTTAAATGTTGGAACAAAGATTTTGAAATACATATCATGTATCTGTGCATACATAATTTGAGAGAATAAGCGTGCATGAGAGAATTCTGAAATAATTTAAATGTATGTTGATTATGTATCTCTAATTTATATTAAGTGTAGGTTGTAAATTAAATATATAGGATTGATACTATCCATCTGTCATCTGTATGCCCATCCATCCATTCATGTACCGAAACCATTATCCAATAGAAATGTAATTTCAGCCACACATGCAATTCTAATTTTTTGTATCAGCATTTTAAATAGGGAAAAGAAACTTGTGTAACATTAATTGAATTTTATATTAATATTGAATCAATTGAATTAGTATATTTTATTTAACCCAATACATGCAAATATGATCATTTCCATATGTAATCAACATAAAAATTAATTTACATACTTTTTTGTACTTAGTTTTTTAAAATTTTTTAACCTTTATTTTATTATTTTTGAGAGAGAGAGAGAGACAGAGCATGAGTCCGGGGAGGAGCAGAGAAGGAGGGAGACAGAGAAGCCAAACCAGGCTCCAGGCTCTGACCTGTCAGCACAGAGCCCAATACGGGACTCACACTCACAAACTGTGAGATCATGACCTGAGCCAAAGTCGGATACCCAACCAACTGAGCCACCCAGGTGCCTCTGTACTTAGTTTTTTAAATCCCCATGTGTATTTTTATGTTGAAAACATCTTAACTGGATCCTAAATGTTCACTAGAAATACTTAATCACTATTCATAGCTCATAAAACGTACAGTTAAAACACAGGCTCATATGTTCAAGGTTTCCAAAGATAATAAAGTTTTCCAATAATTGAACTAACCCATTGACAACGACCAGACTGCTGATCAGTGCTTGTATCTATTAAAAATGCTACACGTCTGACGAACATCAAACTACAGTCCTTTCTGGAGACAGCAAACGCAGTTCCCCCCAGAGGACTCTAACTCGTCATTGGGTCCCCTCTCCATGGAATATCAGTAGAAATGCCTTTCCTTTTTGCAACTACCTGGGAAGAATTTCTGGTCAGGAGCTGGATGACATTTGTGTTCAAGTGTTGGGGGGACCCCAAATACAGAGTCAAAACATCATGTTCTAATTATGAGCCTTCTTTCACTAGCTGTGTGGTCTGGGCTATCTCAACATAGGTCTGGGTCCCATCTGGAAAATGAGGGGGCTAGTCTTCTTAAAGTGTAATCTTCTTAAAGTGTAATCTTCTTAAAGATGTAAACTTTCCCATCACTACTAGAAATGCAGAACCTCAGGCCTCACCTCAGACCTACTGAACCAAATCTGCATTTTTAACAAGAGCCCCCAAGTTAGAGAAGAGCTGGAGAATGGTTGCCCTAGAGGATTTCTAAATTACCCGTGGGCTCCAAAATTCTGCTTTTATAAATGTGCGCATGAAATGCGGGCGTTTTAAGATGGTGTGGCCTTTCAGAGAGTAGTTTCACACGCTAGGATCTGAAAGCACATTTCAAATGGCAACAGGTACTAAGAATCGCTGGGTGCTCGACTCACCAAGTCCTCCTCACCGCCCAGCAAGGCCCTACAGCCATCCCCACTTTACAGATGGGGAAACACAAGCCCAGAGGTTAAGTACCTGGGCCAGGCTTGCAAGCTAGTAGTTGTGAAGCTGAAATTCAAGTACAAGTTTTCTGGTTCCAGAGCTTCCAGTAAATCTCCAGGCTGGTCAGAAACAGCGTCTCGTGGAAGCAAGGATGCTCCGTGACAGTGACCGAGTTCTTGTGTGTGTGTGTGTGTGTGTGTGTGTGTGTGTGTGTGTGTGACGTGCATTTGTGTGTGTGATCTTTCTGTTACTGTAACACCTTCCCTTCCTTTTGTATAAACGGAGTATTGGAACTTTGACTTTCTCTGTATATTTAGTAAGCTTCCACTATGTAATAACCGTGTGTCAACAGTTAGGCAGGCAGTCACCCACAAGGCGGTAAGATTCGCCACATCTCCCTGCCCGCTGCTGTCCCTAAAATTCTCCTGGGAACACACCAGCTATATTTTTTTTAATTATTGAAATATAGTAGACATACAAAGTTATATTAGTTTCAGGTGTATAGCATATTGATTCGACAATTCTGTGCATTAGTCAGCACTCACCATGATAAGTACAGTCACCATCTGTCACCATACAACGTTATGACAATATTATTCACTATACTCCCTATGCTGTACTTTTCATCTCCATAACTTACTTCCTTTATAACTGGTGGTTTGTTTCTCTTAATCCCCTTCCCCTATTTCACCATCGCCCCTCTACCAGCCAGATTTAAAGGAGCTGTTTCCAGAATCTCCTACTGAAGATTGTATTTATGTAAAGAGAAAATATTGATCTCGGACAAGCAAAGAAAAAAAAAATGTGGCCCGCCTGGTTACAGAAGGATCCCTGTATCGGTTACCCTGGTACTGCCTGTAGCTCTCCACCATGATTTTAAAATAATAGATATGATATTATAATATGATGATAATAGTATAATATAGTTGATATAACAATGTATTATAAATATGTTATGGAGTGTTACATGCAGTATACTGCAACAGTATGTATACATGTACTATATAGATATTTAGATATAGAGATATATATAAAAAACATACATAGTACAGTGTAACAGCTACAAAGTAACAACTCCATACTATTGACTGATTTTTATGTACCGCAGTCTATGGAATCCTCCTTCTCAGTCATCACCTCACTTACTCTGCATTAGATACGATTTTTACACACGGGGATACACTAATGCCCAAAGCCTAAGTAAGTTGCTGATGAGTCAATGATTCAATGATTCCATGATATCAGTATTCAGTTATAAGTTCAATATTCAAATCCGGATCTGCTGCTTCCAGACACTGAAGCTGTGCTGTCTGAACAACACTAAATTAGAATAAGAGCGGAACAGAGATGGTCGCTGTCCCTCATGCCAGACTCACCTCTGAGTTTGCCTGCCGTCCCCCAGCATAGATCTCCTCCCTCCAGAGCCTCCTCTGCGTCTTATGAGACAGCTTGCTGAGCTGAGAATTCCCCCAGGGCCCCTCAGCCAGTGAGGGATAGGATGTGAGGATGAACACTCCAGCATTCCTGCCCCTCAGTGGACAGATCTGGGGCATGTTCCCCGCTGTCTGCTGGAGGGTCACAGGGGGATCGAGCTCCAGTCTCATCAATGCATCCTGTCTCCACGTGTCTCCCTGCCCTGTCTCACTTCCCTATTCACTCCCATGTGCTTCCTGCCATCATCTCCCAAAGAAAGACTGTCACCCAAGGCTTTGCCTCAGGGTCTGCTTTGGGGGGATGCCAAGGAGAGAAATTAAGTGGCCCTATGCAGATCAACGTGTGACAATGGCCTGACCAAGGTTTACCCCTGAGATCTCTCTCTCAGCATTAACGTCACAATTGATGAGGAAGCATTTGGGCTGGGCTTGTCATTCCCAGCCACTTTCCCCTGTCTCAGCCTTGGGGGAGTGACAGCGGTCTCGAACCAGAATGGCCCAGGCAGGGTCCAGCGAGATCGTGGATGCGAAGGGAGGTGGGTTGTGGTTTCTGAGTGTCACCGCAGCTGATTCATACCTTTGTCACACGGCTGCACATTGGGAGTGTTGTGTTCAGATTACCTCTGAGGCTCCCTGCCAGGCTGACCTCAGCACTCTGTTCAGTGGCACAAGGGGTCCCTGCAAAATGACTGAAAGCAAATGCTATCTGTGGGATTTTTCTGACTTTTCCAATAGAGACAAATCAATCTTCTTTGGGAAGCCTTCCTTTTCTTCGTGATTAGATGTCCCCTGTGCTTCTGGCAAAGGTGGCAGATTCCTCAATTGGCTCTGCAGATAGAAGGTACATTGGAGAAGCCAGACCCGTTAAAGCTCTGATACGGAGCATGTTCATGGGTGGAATCGCTGTAAAAACCCCCTCAATGCAGATGTGGAGCTAGATTTTACCTTGAGGTGGCAGAAGCAGCTCTGCGACAAAACCACAAAGGACAAGAAAAAAAAAAAAAAGGTCTAAAAGTGTTCAGGGAAGTATGCAGAATGGCCGAAAACTGACAAGTGGCAGAGGCAGCACTCAGGTCTGCTGATTCCAGACGTGTTGCCTGACAAACATAAAACTGAAAGGGAGGGGGAAAAAAAGAACTATGAGGAGACCAGGTGGCTCATATGGGCATCAAATTCGACATGATGGCATGACCAGGCTTTTTTCCTCTGGCACAAAAAGCTTTTGAGTATTGTTTGATAGTATTCCAGGAAGAAAGAAAGAAAGAAAGAAAGAAAGAAAGAAAGAAAGAAAGAAAGAAAGAAAGAAAGAAAGAAAGAAGAAAGAAAGAAAGAAAGAAAGAAAGAAAGAAAGAAAGAAAGAAAGAAAGAAAGAAAATAATAGAGCCAAGTTTCCCAAATGTTTCATATCAAACCAATTTTTGACTGAAGCATTTATCTTGTCTTCTAAGTATTCCAAGCGTCTGCATCAAAACCCAACACCATGCCTCGTTCTTCTAGATCCTGTTGTCTGGGTTAGGGATGCTGAGACCTACAAGCCTCCTTGGCTGGATGCAGGTATGCTTACAACATTAGGGGAACCCACCCTTCCATTTTATACAATAGTTGCTGAACCAACATTTTCTTGTGAACATTTCAGATAAGAAGTTGAAAGAAGTTCATGCTGAATAGCCATGTGCTCATAACCTAAACCCTGCAATGAATATTTTACTTCCTTTATCATATATATATATATATATATATATATATATATATACACATATATATACACATATATATACACATATATATGATACATATACATACATATATAAAACATACATATATAAAACACATATACATACATCAATCTGTCCCAATAAACATCCATCAATCCATCTTATTTTTTGTATATTTCAAAGTATGTGATGGATGTGTACCACACCACTCCCCAAATACATCTGCATGCTTATTATTGTTTAAAAATTTTTTTTAACGTTTATTCCTTTTTGAGAGACAGAGAAAGACAGAGTGTGAGTGGGGGAGGGGCAGAGAGAGGGAGAGAGAGAGAGAGAGAGGGAGACGCAGAATCCAAAACAGGCTCCAGGCTCTGAGCTGTCAGCACAGAGCCCAACGTGGGGCTCAAACCCATGAACTGTGAGATTGTGACCTGAGCTGAAGTCAGACGCTTAACCAACTGAGCCACCCAGGTGCCCCTGCATGCATATTATTAATTAGACTTTGATATGTTTATAGCTTTTCTGTTCCATTAGGGGTAAAATGTGTATACCATGTTACCCCAAATCCTATTCATAACATTTGGTTTCTGACAAATGCATACCAATGTGCAATCCAAACCACCATCAGGACAGAAACCATCCCATTCCCTGAGAAGGTCCCCTCCTGACCCTTTCTAGTCACTGTCTATCTCACCGCCCCTAGTGGCTAGTCACCCTTCTGATTCTTTCCATCATAGATCGGTTTTGTCTGTTTTAGAATACTATGCAAGTGAGATCATACAGTATGTATATATATTTTTATTTGACTTCTTCCACTCAGCATAAGGCTTGTGAGATTTGTGCATATTGTTGCATACATCAGTTTATTTCCTCTTTATTGCTAAGTAGTATTGCATCACCTAAATGTAGCACAGTTGTTAATCCACCCTCATTATTGATGGATCCTGGGTTGATTCCAATTCTCGGCAACCACAAATTAAGTGCTGTAAACAATTACCCATGTAAAAGTCTATGTATGGACATAGGTATTCATTTTTCTTGAGTACATACCTAGGGGTAAAATTGATGCATCATAGAGGAGATTCATGTTAGGGATGCTAAGAAACTGCCAGTCCTTTCCCCAAAATGGCCCAACAATGTATGTGAGTGGCTGTAGCTAAACATTTGCATGAACATCTCATGTTGCTGGTCTTTTTAACCTTAGTTACTCCCGTGAGTGTGCAGTGGGGTCTCGTTGTAGATTTGATTTGCGTTACTTTTAACGATCGTGTGCTTACTGGCCACTCATGCCTCTTCCTTGTTAAGATCTCTTTTCAAATATTTTACCCAATTTTTATTTTATTTTTTTGTCTTTTTGTCATTGACTTATAGGAGTTCTTTACATATCCTAGACACTAGTCCCTTGTCAGTATATATTTTACAAATATTTTATTCCAGTCTGTGGCTTGACTATTCATCTTTTAATCATATATTTTGTTGGGCAGAAGTTCCTAATATTAATAAAGTCTCAGTTTAATGTTTTTCTTTTATGGTTATACCTATAGCTTTCTACTATTATAGTCTAAGAGATCTCTGCCTACCCCCGTAGTAGAGAAGATATTCTCTTATATTTTCCTCCAAAAAGTGTACAGCTTTTAACTTTCACATATGACCCCTTTAGACTTATTTTTCATGAATAAAATAGAGGTATGTGTGGTTTTGGTCACTCTATAGATTTTCTCTTTATCTTGGGTTTTCAGCAGCTCAACTGTAATGGGCCTACATGAAGTTCTATTTATATTTGTCCTTCTTAGGATTTGATGAGCTTTTGATTGTATAATTTTGTATGTGTCACCATATCTGAGAAATCTTCAGCCATTGTTTCTCCAAACATTTTTTTTTTCCCAATCTCTGGGATGAAAACTAGACCCTTTGATATTGTCCCACAGGTACCTGAAAAGATTTGTTCATGTTTTTTTTCCTTTCTTTCTTTCCATTTTCTTCATTATGAATAATTTCTATTGATTTGTATTCAGGTTGACTGACTTTCTTCTTTTGTCTTTATTTTGATGTTAAGGCCAACTGGTGATTATTGTCTTTGATAGATTTTATTTTTCGGGGCTAGAATTCCTGTTTGGTTTCACTTTTATTATTTCTGTTTCTCTGCTGAGATTTTCTATCATTTCATTATTCTAAGCATATTTTCCTTTAGGTTCTTGATCATAGTTATTATAGTTGCTTTCAAACCATAATTGCTTGTTCCAAAATCTGGGTGATCCTTGGAGTTGGTCTCCATCATTTGCCTTTTCCTCTGAGAATGGGTCATAGTTCCCTGTCATTTTCTTTTCAGTGCCCATCAGATATCAGATTGTATCCTGAATATGGTAAAAGATAAGATGTAGACACTCTGGATTCTGTTCAGTTCCTCCAAACGAGCATTTTGTTTGTTCGTTCTGTTTTTAGCTTGGCTAAACTCAAAGATGAGTACTCCACCTCCCCTATGGTGAGTGGCAACTCAACCACTGATGCTCGGAGATTGCCCATGCACGCATGCTTCATAGCCATCATCCACAGAGTTTGGGCCAAGTGTATACGCAGGAGTTGGGACTCTCTATCTCTGAGTCTCTCCTGTCAGGGTTTTCCCCATTTGCGGTATCGTGGCTGTTGTCCTGAAGCGTGTCCGATATTCTGTAAGCCCCCAACACTGTGGGATTTCCAACAGACTTTTTTAGTTGCCTATCTGACATTGACTGATCCTACTCTAGGACTCAGAGCCATAAAAATGGGAAACTCACCCAGTACCATCTTCTCCCTCAAAGGGTTCACACCCTCCTAGTTTCTTCCTGATTTATTTCATTCTCCAGGTCTCCCAGGTAGTTATTTATTATATGGTGTCAAGAGTTTATGGCTGTTATCTACAGGATGGTTGGTCAAATAGGAGCTACTCAGCTATACTGGAAGTGGAATCTTCTGCACATAATTTTCTTTTTTTTAGAATACAATTCATTGTCATGTTGGCTAATATGCAGTGCATACAGTGAAGTCTTGGTTTTGGGGGTAGATTCCCGTGATTCATTGCTTACATACAATACCCGGTGCTCATCCCAACAAGTGCCCTCCTCAATGCCCATAATACATTTCCCCCTCTCCCCTACTCCCCCCCTACCATCAATCCTCAGTTTGCTCTCTGTATTTAAGAGTCTCTTATGGTTTTCCTCCCTCTCTGTTTGTAACTATTTTTTCCCCTTCCCCTCCCCCATGGTCTTCCGTTAAGTTCCTCAAGTTCCACATATGAGTGAAAGCACATGATATCTGTCTTTCTCTCACTGACTTATTTCACTTAGCATAATACCCTCCAGTTCCATCCACATTGCTGCAAATGGTAGGATTTCATTCTTTCTCATTGCCAAGTAGTATTCCGTTGTATATATAAACCACATCTTCTTTATCCATTCATCGCTTGATGGACATTTAGGCTCTTTCCAGCCAAATTTGTACATCATTTTCAGTGGCTTCGGAATATTATTCATTATAAGGATGTACCACCATTTATTTACCTTATCTTATGTTGCTGTTTATTAATATTATCTCCATTGACTGCTATTGTGATAACTTTGTTTCTAACATAAAATTAACCTCAGTCTGACACACACTTGATTTGAAAGTGAAGAAAGGGACAACTTCTCTAAGCTGAAATTAAATCACCCCATCTGTGAAATGGGGTGGTAAGAATAACAATCATAAATGTACTTTATGAGACTTTAATAAAGATAATACTTCCATGGTATGCAAACAGTAACTAAATGAAACAGTATGTTACAAATGTCCCGTATGACTCTGGCATGTCGGAAATTCGAGTTAGACACTCTTTTTGCTGTCCTTGTTATCATTGTCCTTGTTATTCAACTTTCGCTCTCACTCATAATTGCATAAACAGAAGATTGGAGAATAAGTGGTGTGTAACCAAACGTGTTTCTTCCATTTCTATAAGTACATATATTATGAGGCTTTTCTTATACATCAGTCAAGTTGTTTTCGAGAACACAGTTTTAATGGCTGCATAATACTATGCTAGAAAGATAAGTTGTTATTTCAATGATCAATGATTTCTGAAAAAACAAGGGCAGTTACACATATATATATTATGCAAATTTTTCTGGCAGAAAAACCTTACAAAACGACTTTCTTTTTTTAATGTTTATTTATTTTGAGAGAGAGAGAAAGAGAGAGAGAGAATGGAGGGGCAGAGAGAGAGAGGAAGAGAAGGGGAATCCCAAGCAGTTTCCACGCTGTCAGTGCAGAGTCCGATGCTAGGCTAGATCCCCATGAACCGTGAGATCATGACCTGAGCTGAGATCAAGAGTCAGAAGCTTAACCGACTGAGCCACCTAAGTGCCCCAAAACAGCTTTACTTCTAATTGTAGCCTAGCACTTGCTGGATAATGTCAACCGGGTAAAGTGAAGTAGCACATTTCAGAAGCTATGATGCTCATTACAAGTACTTTCATATTCAGACTAATAACAAGGACATATCTGCCTCATCCCTTTTAAAGGACACTGAAATGCTCCATCAGCTTTACTCCATTCGTCCCAGTGATGCTATGGCATGGGTGGAGGTCAAGGAGGCTCTGCCTTCTGGAGATAGAGTATCAGACGTCATGGTGATGAAGTGCTCTCTCCAGAATCATCCATAGTAGGAAGGGCCCTTTGTCTCATCCTTCAGCTTTCTCTTCTCTGGAGATGGCTCAAGGAAGGCCAAGTCAGGTTGGGGATGACGGCCAGCTGCCTGGTCCCGATTGGCTGAGGCTCCAAATACAAACCCAGGAAAATTTGAATGCCTGTGCGTGAAGATGTGGAGGGAAAATTTGGTTTCACTCCCTCTCCTTCTCATAGCAGACATTTACTGAATGAATACCTGACTGGGGAGGGTGGTGGGGAGTGATCTCCCCCCATCTCCTCCTCTTCTGCACCCAGGCCCCCCACTAAATGCTTTGCATGCACTATGATTATCTAATTCAATTCTCATGACAAATCTGAGACATATCCTATTATTAGCCATATTTTAGAGGCAATAAAATTAAGATTCAGTTAGTTACCAGCCCCAGGGTCCAGTGTCCCAGTGATATATACTTTGAGTGTCCTGCACCATCAAAATAAAAAATGTCTGCTTGTGTTTTGCACACCCCTAAGAAGTAAAAACTGTATCCCTCAGAATATAGAAGAAGCAATGAGAAGAGTCTTATTCTAACCCCCAAGGAGGGTCATCAGTGGATGGCATAGGAACCTCAGCAGAAAGTTAGTGGGTTATTTTGCAGTCCCCATTAGTAAAGAAAGAGCTGCTGAGACAGATCATCTTTTAACCTCAAAACAACCTGACCATTTTTACTCTTGAGCTCCAGCGACGTGTCAACCCCAGTGGCAGCCCCTGCAGATACGCTGGTAAATGAGAGAGAAGTGGTCTGTATTGCATGAGCTTGATAATCTAGGGAGGAAGACAGGCACAAACAAGGGGTTTATACCTGTGCTAAAGGGGAGTTACACAGTGCTTGGGACGTGTGTCAAAGCCTTCCACCTAGACGAGACAAGGGATAGTTCTGGAGTTTAGAGAATAGGGTGTAAGCATGCTTTTCAATGAAGAGAGGGTACCAGCCAGTACAATAGATGATAGTTTTCCAGCTTCAGAAAGATCTCACCAAGTTGCAACAATGGACTGAAGCAACAGAGATGAAATTGTAGCTCTAGAATGAGGATACAGAATAAAAGCACAGAATCTGGAGATTTGGCATGAGAACAACTTAAGTGGGAAAGGCAAGAAAATGTTCTTCCCCCACAAAGTCAATATTAATTAGCAAAAGCATTTGAGGCTGCTGTTTCAACAGCAACAGTGCATTCCCACATTTGTTTCACAAGGCATGCAAAGGAAAAGAAAAATATTTTCTATCTATTCCCAGATGATATGTTTTGAATGGTGTCTTCTCTGTCAACTTTTTGGATAAGATGGCTTGTTTTTTATGGGGAAATAAGAAATAAGTTTGGGAGCAATTAATTTAATCCTTAATAAGAATGATTCAGAACCACAAAAGAAACATGGGCTTTCACGCTCTCTAAATGTCTCCACTAAATAGATAGTGATTGGATATTTATAAGAGTTCAGACTCTCCCATAACTAAAGTGGAAAGGATAATGTGTTGGTATGGAATATACAGTTTTAAATACGGCATCTCACTAGATTCTAAACATACCCTTGAGGGGAACTCCCAATGGGTGCGTGCCACCTGTTTGAACAACACATTAGGACAGTTTACATGACTCCACGCTGAACAGGATTAACAAGGATGTGGTGAAGTTAGAAAGGATAATCAGGAGAGGAAAGCTGGAAAGGAGGCAAGATGGGCACTCATAATTCCCACCTGTGCAGTCTTAATACCCACTGGAGGAGGCAGAAGGTCACTGCCCGCCCCCCCCCCCCCCCCGTGTTGTGGGTGTGGAAACTGAGATTTAGAGAAATTACCGACACGCTCAATATCACGGAACTCGTGTGTCACAGACCCCAGGGCACGTCAGCCCCACTAAAATTCTTTGTTTCCCTCTATTCCTCTTTGCTGCCTTCCAATAAGATGAATAATGAAATTGGCTTTGGAAAAGATGCCCGCTCAAAGAGAAACTCAACAGAACTATAGTTAGAAACTTCTTTTCAATATGCACCAGTTGACTTATGATAAGACTTCCACTTTCTCGACGCTTGGAACTTTTTTAATCTTAGAAGGTCTCTAATTGTTTAACATGCCTGATATTAATCATCTGGTTGGGAAGCTATATATAATGAGGGGTGCCGGGCTATTATAACACTCTTCTGCCTATCCCAGGTCATGTTTTATTGAGTTGTCAATATTAATCATCAAGAAAGATGGTTCCAGGTGAGTCTCACCATCTCATCAATAATACTTTACCAACTGTGGCTCTTTGGAGACCAGAAATTTACAATGAGTTTAGCAATGCTGCTGCAGACCCATCATAATTTTTATTACACTTTGTGGCTGTGCCGACTTCCAGGAGACGCCGTCCTAAAATCCTAATGTGACACAAATCAATTTTCAGATGTAAATTTGGGTGTCATAAGTGGCATTTTTTACACACAACAAATTGCTTGTCTCTGGTTTTGAACTAAGGATCACATAAACAAAAGATTGGAGGCAATTGATTGCATTATCGGCTGGGGAAATTGATGTGGCTGGGGCCAACTCAGCAAGGGGTGGTCAGGGAGAGGATCTGTGACTTTGAAAAGGACTGTTTGGATGTGGAATGTCAGGAGTCTTTGTTTGCCTCTTCTTGTCTTTTTTTTTTTTTTTTTTCACATTTATCTAGAAGTATTCACCTTCTCTTTGGGGTTTAGCCACTCTGTGTAGCAGAATGACTATGTGCCCATTCTCAGAGCACATTTGTGGAGAATAATCCATGTCAACAACTTTAGAGAAGAGTGTTTTTCAGCTTTCAAGATAAGGGGGAAACGTATTCGTTTATGCAATAAACATTGACAATGTATCAACTGAAGATGCATTTGGCTGCAAGTTAACAACATGCCTGATTACGAATAGCTCAAAGAAGTAGAGGTCATTTTTCTTGTTGAACAAGTAGCCCCAGGTATTTGACTGTTGGGATTTGTTTAGCCGCTTAGCAATGCTGTCAGAAAGCCAGGCTCTCCCTCTGCTTCTTCCCACCATCCTTCGTTTGCTGACTTTCACCCTCACACTTGCTCCCTCATGGTTGCAAGATGGCTGCTGCATGGCCAACTATCACATCAGCAAAGTAGAAAGAATGGAAAAAGGGTAAGCCATGTACATTTGTCCTCTTTGCAGTAAAGACAGTCTTCCCAGAAGCTACCAGAAGTCTAGTATTTTTTTCTCACCAGACAGAACCTTATCACACAGCTACCCCCAGCTCTAAGAAAGGCTGGAACAGCAGGCTTGTCTGTTCCATTGGTGCTCTGAACAAACTCAAAGTTCTATAGCAAGGAGAGGTGGAGAATAAATGTCAGGGAGGTAAACAAACAAGTCACTATATGTTGCATGCTCAAATACATATATTTGGGGAACACTGGCTTTATTTTCTCGCTTACAGGACTTCTCGGGGCTTTCAGTATGCTAATACCCATTGAGGACTTTCACGGGGCATAGTTGTGATAGTCAACATTTTGCCAAAATAAACACAGAAGGCATGTGCCCAACTGCTCTAACTGAGAACACATCAGGGCACCAGAACCTTTGAGTGGATCCCATGATCCACTCCAATAAGAATTATTAATAGAATGACAAGCTCAGATAGTAGGCCACTAATGTTTTCAAATTCATGTCAGGTCTAAGGCAGAATGAAGAGAGCTTTTCTCAGATATAGCCTTGACCCTGCAGGCCAGTCATAGGTACCCCCCCCCACCCCCCGCAACCAAGAAAACTCAGCGAGACCCTAAATCTAGACAATATACATACAGTGTTAGTGGCTAAGAGATTCAGTGTTCAAATCCCGGCTCTCCCATTTATAAGCTGTGTGATTCTGGGAAAGAGATTCTGAGACTTGGTTTACTAATCTGTAAAATGGGGATTGTTTGGCTTGCTGGAGCTATAACAAAGACTCCATGGGGGTAACGGTTGTAAAATGCCCCTCGTAAGATAGGGAGCCATTTTCAGCCCAGATCCTTTGTTAAGGGCTGAGCTAAACGGAATGCGTTTATTAAGTCTACATTGGATTCTCCATGTTTTAAAGTCTTGGATAGTTTTGAGTTTCAAAGCAAGATACTCTGACACTGCTGCTTTGACCTTGGCATTTGGACCATGTTTTGAATTCGGGTGTTATGTCTGCTTTGCTGATGTTCTTTGTTCCAAGAAATAAATATAGACGATCAGCCTTGAATCCAGTTCGTAATATGTTGCTTCTAGAAATCATACACAAAAACTAAAACAGGCAGTAGCTAAAACTGCACACGGTAAAATTTGTTGCAGAGGGAAAATTGGCTGAAGGATCAAATTTTGCTGGCATCATGGAAAACCACAAAAAAATATCCTATGAAAAATTAAACATCATAGAATGAGAATGAAGTAAAATGACAATGGCCAAAACTACACAGAGGAAACTTTATTATTGACTAGAAATCGATGCAAGAATCAAAACTTCTTTTCAAAACTATGGAACTGCAAAATTGGTCTTGGTAGAGTAAAGCCACAAAACACAACCCACAAATCAGAAGTTCCCACTGGCAAAATTTAATTTGGCCAAAACCATCAATGAATCACATAGTTGGCCTAAAATTTATACATACCACAACTAATCCCGATGAAAATAATTTCAACAAAGTAAAACAATTTTTTCCTGAAGTTGTTTATGCTGAATAGAGAACTGAACAGCGACTCAATTCAGCTTAATAGTATTTGCCAGAGAAATACTACTGGGTGAAAATTGTTGATATAATTCTGATTCATTTTAACTGCTTTGAAATATGTATAAAAAGCTAGCAAGGGCAAAATAATGAGATTAAAACATTCTGTCTTCATTGAAAATATAACATTTAACATGGCACCTCCAGATGACAAGACCATATTATTATTTATTAACGTTCTTAAGCATTCATTGAATTTTTAAATGTAAGAACTTTTTTTTTTTTTTTTCAAACGTTTAAGTCCAATTTTCACTGATTACAAGACGGGTACTAATTACACAAGGTCTTACCTATACGTTGAGAGATGCCTAACCGGATGCTTTAATAATGTTACTAATAAGAGAAGCAGGAGGAAGGAGAGTTACCACCTTCGTTGAACACTTACTTTGGAACAGTCCCCATGACTGGGAAGGGCTTCATTAGTGGTTATCTCCCAGCTCCTACACACACATGGGAATCACGGAACTATTTTACAAGTACCTGCTGTTCTGACTCTGTCTTAATTCAGACGTGTACTCCCCTTTTGTCTCATGACAGCAGGACTCTTCTAAATCCCTATGTCTTTAGCTTGTGTTGACACATGGCCAGTGTGACTCTGACATGTTATTTTCTTATGCTGAAGGTGTCTTGTCGAGTTTCATGGGTTTTGTGCTTACCTGCTGCCTATTAGGCTTAAAACTCACAGCACTGTGACTTTAAATGTCAGCATTGTCACTGGGACAATAGAGCTAAAAGCAGGCTGTTGACATTCTTTGGACACAATTTGTGATACCCTTTTCATTTCCTTGAACACTTTCGTGTTTCCAGGTGATGTTTCCCCACAGAGCCACATCACAAAGCCTAGGGTTTGGCGAAATGTGTCTGACCTAGATCAGTAGCCCCTAGGGCCAAAAGCCATTTCTGATACCACGTTGTAAAAACAGATTTCCCTCTCTGGGTCTGGGTCCCTGTCTTATAAACTAAAGGTATTATTACCTACTCCCTGGGATTATTGTGAAAATAAAGTGTAATAAGAGCTTCTCCGAAGAAGTGTGATCTTTTCATAATTCAACATGTGTAAAACTCTCTGTATGTGCTCATCTGGTATTTTAAAACTTTATAGATTAGAAAATACTTCAGATAAATGAATGATCTCTATTTCAAGTTTCTTTCCAACATTTAGAAGCTGGTAGGTGATGATTATGAATGTATATTGCAGTTAAGAACAGGGGTTAACTAACCATGGCCCATGGGCCTAATATGACCCACTGCCTGATTTTATCATTAAAGTTTCACTAGAACACAGCCATGCCCATCCATTGATATACTGTCTATGGCTGCTTTGGTGTCATGGCAGAGTTGAGTAATTTCAACACAAACAGCCTGGCCTACAAAGCCCAAAATACTTGCTCTTTGATCATTTAGACACAATTTGCTAACCCTTGTCTTAGAGTTTGCACTCTAGATTCAGATCTAATTATACACTTGGTCAAATATCACAGCAGTCAGTGAGGTGGGCATCAAACCCATTCTACAGATGTGTAAACTAAGGCACACAGCTTATAATGGCAGGGGACAATTCCTGCCCATTAACACCTCATCGCACATGTAATCATTAGCTCATAGCCTTTCAGTTCTCCATAAATGTTACTTTATAAGGATGTTTTCCGTTGTATAATTAATGTCCTGGCTATATTATTCAATCATCGCTCACTAAGCACCTGCTGTGTGGCAGGCACTAGTCCAGCCACTAGGGCATAGCAGGGAACATAAGACTTCCTATCATCATAGAGTTTATATTCCAGGCTGTTATGCATGTACCTCAGGAGCTCCAGGGGCCTTAATCACACCCACCCACCTCATCACTTTGACTCGCCAAGTGCTGCCATTTATGGTGCCAAGTCCTGCCACTACAACGGTGAACCACACAGATTGGTCTTTGTCCTGGAGGTGAGAGAAGGAGTTCATAGCCCCGTGGGAAATTGCCTTTAGGTCCCATTCTTGATTTCTAGAATGTGATGTGAACTACCAATATCACGAGATATAGTGTGATATCTTTTTTGCCATTCACTTCTATCTTATGACTTTGCTTTTAGGGCTGGAAATAGATGGGATCTGAGTCAACACTAACACGAAAGGTTTGAGGGATTATGCAGACAAGTGCATCTCAGACTTTAAGGTGCCTGAGAATAAATCACCTGGGATCTTGTAAAAATGGAGGTTCTAATTCTATGTGTCTAGGGTGGGGCCTACAGCTCAGCATTTCTAACAAGCTCATAGGTGATGCTCTAAGGACCGCACTATGAGTAGGAAGGTACCAGTCGACAGTCAGGTTCCTCTGAGATCCCTCAAACTTGATGCTGGAAGCAAGAAACATGGATGGATTCTCAAATTTAAAGGCCCAGGTTTGAGCAGCTAAACCCACCGTAGATTGAAACTGTGATCACCCCAGGTAGATGTGAGACCTTGGCTGGGAGTCGTCCTCCTCTCCCCTTCTCCCTACACCAATCACCAGTTACCTCTCTCTCTCTCCTAGCTCCCTCGTTTCCCAGATTCCAGGCTCCTCCTTGCCCCCAGCCCAACTTACAAGCATACTCTGTGGTTCAGACCACCCTAGCAAGACCCCTGTTAGAGATGCTAAGAATTTTTTTTTCTCGGTTCAAGTTCAAGTGAGGAAAGGCACAGACGAATCACTCTCAGTAGTTCTGTCAGACTGACTCTCAAGTCTTCCCAAGCCTTCCTGCTCAGACTGCACAAGCTAGTGATTAAAACTTAGAACAATAATTAGGCCTTTATTTTCAAAGCAGATTTGGTTTCCAGACCAGACTTCCACATTCATTACAATACAGACTAATAAAAACAAATCTGGGCACATATGCTTTTTATGCTTTTGTGTTGTAAAATCTATAACAGCATTAAAACAATTTTGAAAAAAAAGGTCATTCATATTCTCCCCACAAAATACTCTGTGAACATTCCCTTCTGTTTCTCATCCAGATATATTGCATATATATACACATAGTTTATACACAAGTGTGCATTGTAATTTTTCCACTTATTAAATGATCAACATTTTCTCTGTTGTCATATGATCTTACTATTTTAAAGGCACACAGTATACCTTCCAGTTGGCAAACCAAAATATCTGTAAACATTAAATAGTCCTTTGTGGAACATTTCAGTGGTTTTTTGTTTCTTTTCTTTTTTCTTTTCTTTTCTTTTCTTTCTTACTCTTTCTTTCTTTCTCTCTTTCTTTTGCTCTCTCTCTCTTTTCCCCCTTCCTTCCTTCCTTCGTTTCTTCCCTCCTCCCTTTCCCCCTTCCCTCCTTCCCTCCTTCCTCTCTTTTCTGCTTTTCCCCACTTTGGACTCTTTGTTCCTTTCCCTACTTCCTCCTTTGTCATCTTCTGCTATCAGAAAAACAATGCTCCATGAACATTTGATATTCTTTTATCATAAGGTGAGTTATTTCTTTAGCGTATATCCTCAGCCAGTAGGAGCAGGAGCATTTTTCCCCTTCTATGTATTTTGAGAAGCCCAGTGGCCAAATCAGTAAGGTATTGACATTTTCTATAAAAAATCTCAAAGGATGACACCCTAAACACATTTTATGTCCGCCAGGCCAACTGAATAACTAACTCTGATGCTAATTCCAGTCCCTTATAACTGCATTCATTCCTGGGGCTATTGGAATGAGTCCTGACTGAAAAAGCTAAGGTGGCTCAAACCAGGTCCTGATATTCGGCTCAGCCACTAGGTCTTGGGTTGGTCTTACACAAGTTTCTTTCTAATACTACTCTTCTCTAAACTTGCACTTTAGGTATTAATGCTTCAAGACATAAAATTATCCTGAGGGGTTAATCCACTAGAATATTAGCTTATTGAAGGAAGGAATTTTTTTAACCTACCTGATTCACTACTGTATCCCAAGCATCTAGAACAGTGTGTGGCACACGGTGGGTGTTCAATAAATGGTGGTTTCATGAATCATTATAAAAAACTGTAAGATCAGAAACAGTCTAGAAAAAGGAAAGAAATCTTTAAAGCAGTGGCTCTTAAGCCTTCTGAGAATAAGTGTATCCCTTACATCTGTGCGTTAACAGATACAACCGCACAAATGATTTCATTAGGTCCACAGAATCCGGAAAATTTTCCATGGACACCAGGCAATAAGAATCCCTGGTGTAAAAGGACCTCTAAATTCTAATTCATTTGACATCATCCTACCAAGTAGAAGAACTTTGAAATAGTAAGAAATCCATACCTTATGGCACCTTCGATCTTTAGATAGGCACTATTATTCTCATTTTATAGAAGCAAATCTTGGTCTCAGAAAGATTGAAAAGACCTATTCAAAGTGACACAATTATTAAGTATGGAGCAGGGACTAGAACTGAGGTCTAATTCAAGTCCAGCCTGCTTTGAGTTAACTGCTTCCCATTCCTCCTGCATTAATACGCACAACCTTTGTCTTCTTAGCATGTGATTGATGGTTATTGTTAGTGCAGATAATTTGGGCTCCCTTGTAATGATCAAGACGTTTTCTCAAGGCAGGGTCTCAGATGATTAGGACAAGGCAGGTGCTAATGCCCTTCTCAGCTTCATCTGGAAATTTCTAACTAGAGTTCATTAACTTGTCAGCCCTGGTTCCTTCTGAGCACCATACTGATATAATAAAATAGTGCAAATCGATAGATACCTTAAACCAGCTTCATCTGTCTTCCTTTGTTAGTAATTTTTTTCTTTCTTCTTTTATTTCTACTTTCTTTCTCTGCCACTTTAAAAGTAAAATTGTGCCTCTTAGTGGCTGTGCAATTCTGTTTTCAGTATACCTTTTTAAAAAAATTTTTTTAATGTTTAATTACTTTTGACAGAGAGAAAGAGAGACAGAGCATGAGTGGGGGAGGGGCAGAGAGAGAGGGAGACACAGAATCCAAAGCAGGCTCCACGCTGTGAGCTGTCAGCAGAGAGCCCAATGCGGGGCTCGAACTCACAGACCGCAAAATCATGAGCTGAGCTGAAGTCGGACACTCCACCGACTGAGCCACCCAGGCTCCCCAGTATACCTGTTGAGCTATTGGAAATCCAGGCACATCCAGCTTTTCCCAAAAACACCTCTTATTACCCCCAAATAGTAGGAAACTAACCTTATCTAGACTCACTCAGCAAATCTAGACTGTCCTTTGAGATTGCAAATCTAGTAAATTAATTTTTCTTAAGTATAACATGACTCAGTGACTATGGGGGTGAAGATCTGAAAGTTTTGCAGACCGGTTTTACTTACAGAATTAATGGTAATACTGTTTTTGGTGAAGCTTTGTACAGAAAGAAGCTAAGTAATTTTCTGAGTAGACAGGGGAAGGCATTGTGGTTAGGAGCTATTGATGGGACTGTGTGGGTAAGGATGGTCAGCAAAGTGCCTTGTTTCTTTCTTCTTCTTCCTTGATGTTGCTCACTTAGGTTTCTTGGGGACTCCAACTCCATCTACAAAAGAAACAAACACACCTTGCCTATTCTGGGTGAGATTAACTTCTTGTTCTTTGTCCTCCCCATTCTCAGTTTCCCTCTTCTCCAACGCTTATAACATTGGATTAATTGACTCTATAACACGGATTTCTCCATGTGGACACATTTTTATTTGTTCTGAGGAAATGCCGTGGTTGCTTTAGTTTGCTGATTTCTTAGCAACATCATGGGGACCAGCCCAATCATCATGAGCTGTACCATGGGTCCACAGCTCTCTCTCCGAAAGCAGCCAGAAACCAAACATTACCCAGGAAAGAAAGCTCTTTCAATGGTCTGCAGCTGGTATGGGCATACTTTGACAATTTTCCTACTCCTGGAGAACTTATCCAACACCTCCTAGAATATGAGATGGAAAGCATCCTCTCAGTACCATAGCTAAAGGACCAATCATGGAAATGAAGGTACAATTACAGAAAAATCATCCCTAGGCTACGACCATACCCCACGAACATTTTATTTTCATCATGACTCATGATTTCAATTTTTGGGACTGGGAGTCTCTGCTGAATCCCAATTAAAATCCTTAACATGAGAGCCTGTGCTTTACAGACATGTGTCAATGTGTTTAGTGAATTTGGGTTTAATCTCCTTGGATTGACCACAGTTGTGAGCTGGTAGGGGACTGGTGAGATTGCATATGTAAATGATGCTATGCTAATCAAGGGTGGTATTTTCTCTTTTACTTTTGATCTACAGCAAGAGTAGATTCAAGACTAATGTTCAATTTGCACTTGAAAATGATGGTTTTTACACCAGGGTTCTTAATATCTGAGTTTTAGTTGAAAGGAGAAAGTGCCCATGCCTTTGAAAGTCAGGACCATGCTAAAGTATTTTCCAATATCATAAAAAAAAATCGTCTGAACATCTTTGACAATAAAAAATCTTAATCTTGTCCTTTGAATAATATAAAGATTGAGTATACCTCTGGAGAAATATTGATATAGACTCAAATCAATATGCCCCCACTTGTCACTGCTTCTCTTCATGCTTTGGACAAATTGCTTAACCTTGCTAAGTCTCAGTTTTTGCTCAACAAAAGTTGATATTACCATATAGATGGGTGATTCAGTTGACTTTGCTTTTATCATTAAAAAGAAGAATTTAGTCCAAGAGACATGAAACATTTCTACACATACATACACACAGCCCAAGACCTTTTAAAGTTCATGTAAAAAGAAAGCATAATTTTTGGCAATGCAATAGATTTGCCTTGCATCTCTTACAACATTGGTCTTCTCTTCTGAGCTTGGCCCTTTGTACACCTCAAAAAGACTTAATTGTGTTCAACATGATAGGGTTACTGTCATGTACAGCATTTCTCTTCCTTAAAAAATAAGACTTTGCATGCAGAAAAGTCAAAGAATCAGTGTAAACATGCAGGATCAAAGTCTATAGGTAATTAACCATTTACAACTGCCACAGGGTTACTGTAGCAGGTCTTGACGGGTGATCTCACTGGTACATCCAATTCCCCACCAATTGCTAGGGGCATTCTGGCCACCTTAGTGATCATTTCTTCCTCCCTAACTTCCACAGCTTAAGTAGTATTTGGGACCAAACCAAAGAGCATGGCATTAAGAAACATTCTTTGGTCATTTTAGTGGTTGCATGGGGATTTATAGTGTATGTCTTCAGCTTATCACAATTTGCCTTCCAATAACATCAGCACTGTACATGTAGTATAAGAATCTTACAACAGTGTACTTCCATTTTCCCCTTACCCCACCTTTGCAGTATTGCTGTTACACATTTTACTTTATTATATGTTGTAAATAAACCTCATAATACATTGTTATTATTTCTGCCTTAAATAGGCAGCTACCTTTTCAAGGCATATTTTAAAAAATAAGAAAAAAAGTCACCTTTCCTATATATCCACCGTTTCTTGGGTCCTTCCTTCCTTTGTGTGGATCTGTATTTCCATCTGGTATCACTTTCCTTCCAGCTGAAGGACTGTTAAATGTTTTTTATGGTGGTTTTCTGCTCGTGTTGAATTCTTTCACCTTTGGGATATCTGAAAGTCTTTATTTCACCTCCAACTTTGGGGGATATTTTCCCTGGGTTTAGAATTCTGAATGGAATTTCTTTTTTCTTTGAGTATTTTAAAGATTTGCTCCATAGTCTTTTTGACTTGCATTGTTTCTGACAAGATATCTGCTGTCATCCTTATCTTTTCTTCCTCTGTTCCTAATGTGTCTTTTTTCCTCTAGCTGCTCTTAAGATTTTATTTTTCTTACTGGTTTGAAACATTTTGATTATGATAAGGAACGTTTTGAGGGGTGAATCAAGAGAGTATTGAAACAGATAAGATGTCAGCCCTAGGAAAAGAGGTAAAATAAATATGGGCCTGCACAGATTAATTGAAACCGATAGCTGCTTCTTTAAGGTCAGTACCAACTATCTTTTCTGGTGGAGGAGAGATAGCACCGCAGAATGTACCCCATAAAAGAAAAGTAATATCTAACACTTGGGGAACACAATATAGACATACACAATATGCATATATGTGCATACATGTACATGTGTATACACAAACACACACTTTTTATAGCTACACCAATCCTACAGTGTAGGTACTAATATAATCTCCATTTTATACATATTAAAACTGTGGCACAGAATAGTTGAACAATTTTAGCACAAAGCCAGTAAGTGGCAGAGCTAGGATCTGAATACAAACCAGCAATTTAGCAGTCATGCCTTCATCTCCTGTTCTAAACTACTTCTTACAGTAGATGACAGCCAAGTATACCAACAGGAAGATATTGATAGATCCAGAGAGCTCCTGTGTTAAAAATATGCTATGTTGAAGCAGGAAAAGAATGTTGTTTCTTGGACATACATGATGCTAGTCACAGGGCAATTATCTTCTGTCTGATCTCTGGCTTAGATACTAAAGTTACTTCAGATGAAAAATGTCCAGGGATGCCTGGTTTCTCAGTCAGTTAAGTGTCCATCTTCGGCTCAGGACACGATCTCCCAGTTTGTGAGTTTGGGCCCCGTGTCGGGCTCTGTGCTGACAGCTCAGAGCCTGGAGCCTGCTTTGGATTCTGTGTCTCCCTCTCTCTCCCCCTCCCCTGCTCGCTTGCTCTCTCTCTTCCTCTTTGTCAAAATAATTAATAAACATTAAAAAATTTTAAAAACAGAAAGTTTCCATAATCTTAATGGCAGGACTTATAGCTAGACAGCATAGTGGACTATGAAGATCCTACTCACTGGTGTTTCTCCAATGTGTCCAACAGAAGACAGAACTTCTGCAGGTGAAATGGAAGGAGTTCACAAGCATGTTTGAACTCATGTATCATTCTGGGCAGCATAAAAGACAGGACATAAAACCAAAATTCTTGCTAATCTCTCTGGCTTACTGTACTGATAATGATGGCCATCACTTAGTGAGACTCTTCGAGGAGCAAAGTGCTTTACTTTTATTACTTTTGATCCTTAGGACATCAACCTACACTATGACTATGCCAAACGTTATGCTTCTTTTAATGCTGAGCCACTTGGAAATTACTTAACCTCCCTGTCCCTTAGCTTCTTCATCTGCATCGTAAGATTAATAATAGTAACTACCAGCATGCTATTTTGAGGATTAAATGAGATGATCCGTCTGTAACGTGTACCTGGAGCATGGCAAGCTCCAGTAAGTGTAAGATGGTGGTACTGTTGTCTCAGTTGTTTTCTCCTACTTTCTTTGATTCCCACTTTGTCTATCCAAACCTTAACCATCCTGCAAAAACAGTTCAGGGACGCCTGGGTGGCTCAGTCGGTTAAGCGGCCGACTTCGGCTCAGGTCATGATCTCGCGGTCCATGAGTTTGAGCCCCGCTTTGGGCTCTGTGCTGACAGCTCAGAGCCTGGAGCCTGTTTCAGATTCTGTGTCTCCCTCTCTCTGACCCTCCCCCGTTCATGCTCTGTCTCTCTCTGTCTCAAAAATAAATAAACGTTAAAAAAAAAAAAACAGTTCATTATTCAGCCAACTATCCGGATTGCTCTGCTCAGGCATAACCTCTGTTTCTGCTAACAGTCAATACACACAGCTTAGCATCTCGTTGGATTTTATTACTCCGCATAGGCTCCTTTTGCCTTCTCGATTCAATTCACGATTCGCTCAATTCATATGTCATTTGAGCACTTACCAGGTACCAAGAACTGTTCTGGTTTATTAGGATTAGAATAGTAAATTAGAAAAGTAAAAATCAGATCCCTGCCTCACAGGTCTTATTTGTTGGTCTGGGGATGAGGGGGAGAGAGAAAAAATATACGTAAATAAAATATGTGGTATGTGAGATGGTGACAGGGATATGGATATAAATAAATCATGGAAGGAAAGTAGTTAGTTCTGAGGGAAATCTTGCAATTTTGGATATTGGGTCCTGGGAAGGACTTGACTGATGTAAGAATACAAGTCACTGAGACCCAGATGTAGAACATTCTTGGGTGGAGTACAGCAAGTGCCAAGGCCCTAAGGTAGGAATGTTTGTGATCAAAGAACATCAAAGAGGTTAATGCCAATGGAACGGAATCAGTAAAGGGTAGACTTGTAGGCAACATGGTTGGAAGATGAACGGCGTGGAGCAGATTACATAGGGCCTCACACGCCCTTGTAAGGGTTTTGCCTTTCACTCTGATAAGATGGGGAGCCACTGGACTTCCTGAGCAAAGGAATGACTGAGATAGGCATCATGCCTTATAAATAAATGATGAGCCAATGTTGGAATGGAATTTGGAGTTGGCAAAGCATTCTTACATCCCTCATGGGAGTTCTGTGGGGGCAGGATCACCCCACCCATCACATAGGTGAGGAAACTGGTGCTCTCAGAAAAGTAGTAAATTCCAGAATGTCCTGCAGCCGTGGGGGCAGAGGCAAGATAGAAACCAAGATTCCCCAGCTTCCAGTCTGAGAAGCCCTTCTACAGCAGGCAGATGCTGAGTCCCACTTGGGTTCTGGGGTCGAAACCCATGGTCCTACAGTTTTCTTCACCATTTCCCAGGCCCACCTCCTCTGGGTTCTTCCCTTCCTGTGTCTAACAAACATTAATGCCCCACTGGGGAAAGAACTTAGTGCTTGCTCATGCCAGGTGGGCAGTGCCAGGGCAGGACAGACATGACAGTACCTTCAAGTGAATTAGAAACAGCCATTCCCTCGAGGGTCACAGTCCCCATGGGCATATGGCTACATAACACAAGGTGAATTTCAGCCCTTGCCCACCTCCTCCAAGGGCCTTTGTGCAGTGCACATCCTTCACCACTATAAACGTCAGCCTGACACCTCTTCATGATTTTTGTGATGTGATGTGATCACATAACATAGTGGAAGTCGCATAATAGGTACTCAGCGAATCGTGGATGATTGAATTCTTTCTCATTTTTCACCTTCCAATATGACTAAGATGGGAAAGGATATAAATTATTTCACATATATTTATTGAACACCTACTGTATGCAGGCACTAGTCCAGGTGCTGGGGATACAACTACGCTAGACTGACCCAAAAAAATCCTGCATTTATGGGGCTCACATTCTAGTGGAGGACACGGGCAATAAATGAATCAGTTTAAGTACAATAGATTGTCATCTTGCAAAGAAGAGAAAAATAAAGCATGGAAAAGGGGGTGTGAAGTTTTAGTGAGAGAGAAATACAGGCAAGAGTGGCCGGAGCCAGCATCATGAGGACGGTGGCTCTTGAATAAAGACCTGAATGGAGTGGAATCAGCACTGTGGCAGGCAGAGCAGCGGCCCCAAGACACCCACATCCCAACCCCTGGGACCCGTGAACGTCACCTGATAGGTCAATAGAGCCTGACAGTCAATTAATGCTGATGTGATTAAGTTAAGGATTTTGAGGTTGGGAGATGATCCTGGATTATCCTAGGGGGCCTAACACAATCACAAGAGAGCCACAGAGAGGTTTGAAGATGCTGTGGGGCCAGGAGCCAAGAGATGTAGCCTTCTAGCAGGTGGGAAGGCAAGGAAACACATTGTTCTCTAGAACCTCAGGAAGAAACACAGCCCTGAAAACACCTTGATTTCAGTCCAGTGAGACCTGTTTGAGATATCTGACCCCAAGGAACAGAAGATAACTGTGTGTTGTTTTAAGCCACTGTTTTTTGTTTTTTAAATTTTTAACATTTATTCACCTTTGAGACAGAGAGAACAGAGCATGAGCTGGGGAGGGGCAGAGAGAGAGGGAGACAGAATCCAAAGCAGGCTCCAGGCTCTGAGCTGTCAGTGCAGAGTCTGACGCAGGGCTCGAACTCACTGACTATGAGATCGTGACCTGAGCCAAAGTCAGATGCTTAAAAGACCGAGCCACCCAGGTGCCCTGTTTTAAGCCACTGTTGATTGTAATATGTTATAGCAGCAATAGGAAACTAATACAGCGACTCCGTAAGTATCTGTATGGAAAAGCATTCCAGGCGGGAGGAGCAGGAGGTGCAAAGGCCCTGAGGTAAAATATACCTGGTATATTTCAGGCAACTAGACTGGGCCAGAGTAATTCAGGGGCACTGGAGGTCACAGGAGGCAGGGGGCAAATTACGTAAAACACTATAGGTCAGTACAAAGACATTGGTTTTACCCCAAGCGCTAGGAGGTCCCACTGGCAGCTATGAAGTAGAAGAGTGACGTCATCTAGTTCGTGTTTTAACAGGACCACCCTGGCCACTGGGCACGTGGAATGGGGGCTGTTGAGGAAAGGGCAGAAACTAAGGGACAAATATAATCCAGGCCAAAGGGGATGTCGGCAAGAACCAGGGTCGTGGCCATTGGGGGAGGGTTGGGAAGTGAGAAACAGTCAAATTCTGAACATATTTTGAAACTGGAGCTCATTTAACCAGATAAAGGATAAATGTGATACATATAAATTTAACTGGAAAAGATCCTGAATAAAATTATTTTAGTAACTAAAACTGTACCATGTAAAGATAGCACATGTAGGAGGCAAGAGGTAGCATGGGTAACAGTCCAGGCTCCAAGCAGAACAGTCTGGGTTCAAGTCCTGGCTCCTCACTCACCAGCAATATGTCTTTGGGCAAGGTGTTTACCTTTCCTGGGCCTCAGCTTTCTCATCTGTAGCATAGAAGTGTAACAGCACTGGCATCACAGAGATTGCATGAGTATTCGTGGAGAAAAAAAGTGTTTGTAAGACTTAGTGTCTAACTCCTGGTAAGCTCAGACAGTGTTCTCTCTCGTCATTTAGAATTTGCTGATTTTCAAAGCTATTTTCCTATTTGTAAAACGCATGAAGAATTTAGTGTGAAGTATTTGAAAACAAATGCAAGCACTCCCCTCCTGTGGGGCAAGTTCACAGAGCAGCTGGGATGCCAACATATTTCTCTTGGTCCCATAATAGATTTTTCTGAGCTCCATTATCAAATAGTTTCTGTAGTTGTCAATCCTGACTTTGAAAGAGGAGTCTGATCCTTCGGTCTTTTAAGATGGAATGAGTATCGCATGGCAACTGAATATTTATATCACGCTCTCCTCTCTTCAAGGAGTTGTTGTTTTACCATCCTGACATCAAAACCTGTGGGCCCAGGGAAACCTCAGATGTTGGAGAATATCAAACGTGGTCTTTCTCTCCCCTCTTTCCTGGTGGATCTGACGCACCTCTGAACCTTCAAAGGCCGTGGTAATCAATGAAGTGGGGCAACACGTGACAGTGCATGCATCATCGTGAAGCTGCATTTATTCATGGAAAGTGCAGAGTGTGGAATAGTGGTTGCCACTGAATTAAAACGTGAGGATCTGTAATCCAGTGAAAACCACAGAACAAAGGGAGGAGAGAGACACTTTGCTGACTGGGGACTTCACTGAAGAGAGCCACATAAAAGGCAGATTACTGCTTAAGTAGGTTAATGTAACCCTGGTGTCTTAATTAAAATGTCTTTAACAAAAGGAGAAGAGGAATAGCACGGGAAGTTTGGGGGAGGCGTCAATGAAAGGGAAGAAATTTCCATTAAATATTGAGAATAACTCCCTAAGCAAAACAGTCTTGAATTTCAGTAGTGAAGGATATTTAAAAATCGGTTGGACAAAGGAGGCAATTGGCTTTGGTGGCCAGCGTGGGAAATGGCAAATTTTAGAGTCTGCAGCCACAACATCACGAAGTTCATGACCAAAAATAAAGCAAGGGGATAAAAATGGGAGGAACAAGGGTGTCAAAAACACCAAATCCAGAGACTGAGTTCTGGTCATGAGTACTTGCTTTCCTTAAATGCCAGGACACTGCTTCACATTTCCTTCCCCCCCCCCGCCCCCCATTCCAGATTCTGAAACAGATGCACGCCATTCCAAAGGGGAGGATTGTTTTCACCCTCTCATTGGGGAAGCTTGGTTTGGGGGCCCTCCTTTCCCTGAATCACCATAAGATTTGGCCTAAGAAGCTGGGTTTTACCTCAGATGAGAAAGTGAAGAATCATCTGCTTTTATATTTGATAAAGTCATACACTGGGTTTCTCAGATTCCATCCTACAACAGCCCAGTGACATCTGTCAGCGTGCATTTTCTCCTGCAGGTAGGCACACTTGAGGTCAAGCCTCATTGCAGGGTGGCTCTGCCACTGACATCCGCAGCCGGCACCGTCTTCTTCCAGTTAATGAGGCGATCGGCTGCAGGGGAGAGAACGGGCGTCCCTTCCAACCTTATGATTAAATTCATCAGCTGTTAAGTGAAATGCAAGGTTCTTCTCTGAGGTCACCCTAAGGAATGGAAAGGCCAAAAACTCCCTTGGGAAAAGAAGAAAAGGGCTATTATCAGTTTTCCATCTGATACTAGATAGCATTTATTCGACAGGTAAATATTTATTAAATAGCCAACTTTGTTAAAGTTTAGAGAATGAGGCCTGCACTTGCATACTAATGGGACTGACAGAAGAAACCGGAAGTTAATAGGAACTATCCAGAAACCTCCATCTAAATTGAGGCGGAGAACGGCACACACAATGTATAATAGACACCGTGAGTGAGTGGGAGAACAGCACACACAATGTATAATAGACGCCGTGAGTGCATTGCGTGTGCATGTGTCTGTGTGTTACCAGACAAGTAGAGAGGACTAGAGGTAAGTAAGGGAGGAAGACTAAGCCACAGGAGCAGCACCAATGAAGCCATAAAGTCATGACAGAAAATGGCTTGTTTGGGCAAAGCAACATGGTTCGAACTGGCTCCAGAGACGTGATGGTACCACTTGGGAAATGCCCTGCCTAAGAACGTGAAATACATTTCCGGTGGTGATAGGTAGTTTAGGAATATGTCACAGGTCCTTCAAAATGTTCATAACCTTTGACCTAGTAATCTCACTTTTGCTAGCCATTCCGAGGCTAGCATGAAAAAGCAAACAAGCAAGCAAATAAAACTGCACCCACCGATATTTTGGTGTGTTTATTTATAATAACAAAGAATTGGAAACTCAGAAACTTTAGGAGCATAAGGACAGGGGTATGGCTAAATGCGTGCTGATATAGCCACATGATGTCCAGCTACTAAAATTACATTTACAGATCTGTGACACAGGAGGGAAGGAGGTTTGGTTTTTATCATTAGCTTCAAAAAGCAAGGTACAAAATTGTTCAGACCCTTCAATTCCAACTTAAGCAGAAAGTATATTAAAACCTGGAAGGAAGGACACGGAAATGCTATTCTGTTTGTGTGATACAGGCTTGTGAGTAAATGAGTTCATTTTTTCTTCCTGATTCCAAGTAGAATAGGTTCATTATAGAAACTTTAGAAAGTGTATTAAACTTCTGGTTGCTCTCAAATCTTTATCTCAGTGTCTGCTTCTGGAAAGTCTGTTGAGGTCTTGTTTGTTCTTATTCTACAGTCAGTGGGCTCGGGGGTAAGAGGAAATGATAAGTCATGAGGAACCCAGAGGTGAGCAGGGGAAATGTGCTGATCATGGCAGGGAATGTGATGCTAGAGATGGAAGGACTGGATGCCAGGAGACCCCTCAGGAGGTGGTAACCCCTTGGGAGAACAGTATGGGTGCAATGAAGTAAACCATCCATGGGATGTCAGGGTGTAGATCTTTCACTCTGAGAAAGGGAGGCAGGTGCTCTTGGGGGCTGTGGCAGGAGTGGGCTGGCTTCTCAATTTGGTTTAGGACATGTGAGTTTGGGGTGCCTGCAGGATAGTCCTCTATCATTTACTGTGGACCATCCTTGGGGAAAGCACATAGCCAACACCCAATAAATACCCACTGAATTGAAAAGAATCCTTTTTTCACATGTGGGTTTTCTAATGGGGGCTTTCTTTGAAGGCCACTCACAAATTTATGAGCTCATGCAGACCAGAAAGCATGGGATCTGGGGCACGTGCTCACACATCTAGAATGCATTCTGAAGTTAATACAGCTGTTGAGGCAGGAATACATATGCGTTTTAGAAAAACAAGTCCATCTGTAAAGCACTGCAAGATGCCTCCAGGTGTTCAGAATAGCTATTTAACATGAATATTTTATCAATGCCAGAGCAGACAGAGGGAAATTGTATCCATTATATCCCCGTCACTATCACACGTGGTTGAATGGACGTCTGACTAAAAAATCTAAATACGTTTAAAACATTTTTCACCTCCAATGAATCTAGCGAGTCCCACTCTGTGTTGTGATTGTGCCTGGGAGATTCATGAAATATTTTGGAGACAACTGCATCTTGGAAGTGTGGTTTGGCAAATTTTCATCCAAAGCATATGCTTTTATTTTATTTTTTAACTCGCTATTCAAATGTGAGCAAGTTGACATTTTAGAGCAAGTGGTAGAATATGTGTGTATGTGTGGGGGGGTGTTGTTGTTTTACTTCTGTCTCATTTTCAAGTTCAACTTTTTAAATACAAGGATGGCTGCAGGGTAACAAAAAGCAGGAAAGAAAGCCTACTTAAGAAAATGTGTTTTCCAGGAATGGCTCCTCAGCTCTGACAGGGTGGTGTCAAAGGCAAGGTCAGATCTCAGACTTCTGCTTAAAACCATTCAGTGGCTTCTTGTGTTCCTCGGGATTCAGAAAAATCCTGTGGACTGGATCTGGCTCTCTCTTTCCAGCTTCTTCTTGGGGCTTCTTTGAGCCCTAGACCTTTCTGATCTTTGGCCATCTTCTGCCTCTGTGCCTTCTTCCATGCTGTTCCCCAAGCCCGGAACTCTTCCTCCTCCTTGTCCCTCGAACCTGGATGAATTCCACTTGGCCTTCAGATCTTAGCTTCACTGTCATCTCTTCCAGAAAGTAATGGTCTTCTACTGAGTGGTTCAAGGGGTGAAACTTCTGAAAATTTTCTTTAAAAGTTTTTTTTAATGTTTATTTATTTTTGAGAGAGAGAGACAGACAGAGTGTAAGCAGGGGAGGGACAGAGAGATAGGGAGACACAGCATCCAAAGCAGGCTCCAGGCTCTGAGCTGCCAGCGCAGAGCCCAACGTGGTGCTCAAACTCACAAACCATGAGATTATGACCTGAGCCAAAGTCGGACGCTCAACCAACTGAGCCACCCAGGTGCCCCTCAAAAATTTCTATAGATTCAGTTACTCCAAAAAGCCATGAGAATTCTAGAATGAAAAAGTCCAAACTGAGTGTGGCAGTAATATTGTTGTTATAGAACAGATTTCCATGGTGAAGAGGAAATAAGAAGAGTCATGGACATCCTGCTCATTTACTTATTAGACACAACTGCGGAGAAAATACTCTGAACCAGACACTGTGCTAAGCTCATTACCTAGATTGTCCTAATTCTTATAATAACACTGTATGTATGTATGTATGTATGTATGTATGTATGTATTATTTCATTTAAAACTATTTAAAAAATACCTTTTGAACACCTGCTATATGCCCGGTCTTGTGCTAGGTACAGGGGGACATAATAGCAAACTAGGGTGACACAGTTCCTGCCCTTCTGGGGCCAGGAGCCTTGTGTGGCAGACGCACATTGATTGACAGACCGATGCTGCTGAGTGAAATGTGTGAGCAGAAGAGGAGACACAGGATCTTTGGATGCCTGGGTCACTCAGTCGGTTGAGCATTCATTCGACTTCGGCTCAAGTCATGATCTCACAGTTCGTTGGTTTCGAGCCTGGCATTGGGCTCTGTGCTGACAGCATGGAACCTGCTTTGGGTTCTCTGTGTCCCTCTCTCTCTGCCCTTCCCATGTTCATTCTCTCTCTCTCTCTCTCTCTTTCTTTCTCTCTCTCTCTTTCTCTCTCTCTCTCTCTCTCTCTCTCTCAAAAATAAATAAATATTGAAAAATAATAATAAAAAGAAAAGCTGAGACAGGGGCTCTGGATGAAGGATGAACAGTAGGCAGTCCCTGCAGCAAAGAGACTGGGGATGTGGTTCTTAAGCTGAGAGTAGAAGAGAGTCAAGTAGAGGGGCGGGGAGGGGGGCATTGCTAGGTGAAGAGCCCTTAGGTAAGCTTTTACCTGTGGATCCCTATAGGGCTTGTGCAGCAGAAGCAGAGCCAGGAAGACAGTGAGGGCACCTAAGGTCAGAGATGTCATCCAGAGCCAAACCTGCTGCCCCCTCCTAGGCCTCACCGGCATTGGAGGCTCCATCCTTTGACAAGGGGAGGCAAATATTGAATTAGTAAGGGGAAGGGGGAGATTTTAAAAGATTTTCCTGGCTACTAGACAGAGAAATTCTGGAAGCACCATTCAAATTACAAACCCTTCTGATGAAACCTTCTCGTCTCCATCGACTTCTTTGAGCAAAGCCATTTCTTTTCTGCCCTAACCACACATAGCAATGGAAATAATTGTCATATTCATTACATTGGGGTATTTATTACGTCTTTGGTGCTAATCATTCAGACAGAAGCTCTGATATCGGTCCTTCCATTGGAAGGTTACTTGTTAGATTGGCCATCCCCAAAATCTCTGATAGGTGACTTTCATCCTGGGAGACATTGTTTCTGATATCACTGGAGATCACTTCTAGAAAAGCGTGTGGGGTGTGGGGACTCTAGGAGACAGTGGCTTATATCCATCTCTCCCATCTGCATACCAGCAACCCTTGAAAAGCATGTGTGGCATAATTCACAGTAGCAGACTGGCTTCATCCCACCCTATGGATCCACCAGCCATCATCTTCCCCTTCAACCCCACTCTTCCTTCATGCAATGTGTGCTGCCATACCGTGGGGTGATCTCTGCAGGACGAATGGGCAGTTTCCACATCACCCCATTTGATTGTCATCAAAACTCTGTGCAGTGAACCTACAGCAGATGACAGCACAGCTGACATTTGGCCTCCAGAATATTTGGGAAATAGATTGTTGGAAATGAAGCAAGCTCTCATCAGTATCTTGGCTCTCAAACCTCCTAAATTTGCTGCTGAAACTTTGATGTTTGTTGATTGTTTCTTCCTTAACTAGGCAAACTTCAGCCCCAGGAGTTAATAAAGCAAATTTTAAGTCTCGCCCCAGGTCCAGCAATGCTGGCTGAACCACACATTTGATTGCATACAAAATGTGAGCGGAGAAGCACAGACCCTCCTCCTGGCAACTTTCAGCACAAGGAGATCAGCTGCAAGAATGGAATAAATTGGAGATTGATTTCTTCAGCTCCATTCATTTGCAGAAATTTGCAGACAATTAAGCTGTCCCCCTGCAGTATACGTAGCTGATCCTTTTAGCCAAAGGCTGATTGAGATTTGCTCTCTATCCTCTGCACAAGTAGAGTTGTGATTCTTCAAGCACACTTGAGTAAACAGGGCCAGGGAACTCTGTTCTGCGGACGTGGACCTCCCTGCAAAGGTGGTCACCAGCTGTGGCCTGTGGAGACAAAAAGCATCAGGCTTAGATTAGAGCAGGGGGCCCTGGAGTCACAGATGTCAGGGTTCCTTCACGTCGCTTAACAGCTTTGACTTTGGTTGAGTCTCTTACACCTTTGAGCCTCAGGGGAACAGGCATGGCAATTCTACCTGTGAGTTGTTGGGTGGGTTAAATGGGATAATGTTACAGTGTGCCTAGCGCGGTGCCTGGTACACTCCTACTCCATTAATGTCAGTATTTGCTATAGCAGATCTGGTGAGTCCAGGACAAGGATGCCAAGTAAATCTTTGGATTAGAAAGATGCGGAAGAAACAGGCTCTGTGACCTTGAGACTAGAGTTTGGAATGCAAGCTTCAAACTCTCCAAAAGAATGATCTTCAGGATTCTTTAACCTGTACGTGGTATTCAAACCCCAAAGCATCACACCGCTGCATCAACCAGGCTCCCCACTGTCTGGGAAGAACATATGACCTTCCCACCTTGATCTACAAGACTGTCCACAACAGGGCCAGGTTGACTGTTTGAGTCTCACCTGGCACTGCCCTCTCCTAACTCCCTGCCTCTCCAGAGAGGATGCTGCTTCTGTAAGGCTTTGCCTTATTGAAATCTCTCCTCTGAGCACACAGTTTTACCCAGAAGTTATAATAGTAGTTGAGAGAACAAGGGCAGAAGCTTGTGGCTTTTTTATTAAGTTTATACTGTTTTCCCTCTCATTTATTTCCTGATGCAAATACAGGAGCAGGGAGAGAAAGAAAGGCAGACAGCAGTTCTCCAGTCTCTGCCGGCTCATGTGAGGGTCAGCTCGTGAAGATCCTCATGGCTAGACAGGTCCAAGCTCCTTTGTGGCCGTGTGTTCTGCATACAGGGAACAGGGTGATTCCTCTCAAACCTCACTGCTTTCTTGGGGTGGCCTCAGCTGGGTGTGGGAGGGGACAATGACAACCAAAACCTGGAGTGGGGTTCCAGCTCTGGAGCCCCATCTGGGAAAAGCTTTCTGTCCTCCACTCCTGGAGCACCTGGACCTTGTAGTTATCAACTCTGGGCATCTTGCCTTAATGGGTGTCATGGGTGGGATCTGTGGTAATAAAGCTTGTGACAGGATCCCGGTGTCAGGAGGCATCCACACCTGTTGGGGGGTGGGGGTGAGAGGAAGGGGAGTCTCAGCCATCATGGGACCAGCAGGGACTCTGGGTGACCCCTGCACGTGGGCCCACTTGGGGAGAGGGGAGCGGGTCCCTTACCAGTCACTGGGTATCAGCTACATCCCTCCCTCCTTCACAACCCTCACACCATGGAGGCAAGTCCACAAAAACACTGTGGAAAATATTGTGGCTCTCTTTTCTGAAACATCCCAAGAAGGCAAATGTGTGCATACAGATAGTAGATTCGTGGCAGCCTGTGGCCAGGCTCAGGGTGATGGAAAAGTTCTAAAATTAGATGGTGGTGATGACCGCCCAACTCTGTACATTTCCTGAAAACCACTGCAATGCACACTTAAAAACAGGTGAATTTGCTGGTCCTTAAATTCTACCTCAAAAACACCTTAAAGATGCTGCAGGAAGTAAGTGCAGAGGGACGCCAGCTCTGCCTTTCCCCAAATCAAACACTCAGACCAGCATTTGCAGAGGGACTGGTGTGCCCTGTGAAGGCAGAGCTGGAAAAAGGAAGAAACACAACAAAGAAGCATCGTCATGTTTCTCTCTGTAAATCTGTTCTCCACATAACATGTCTGGGGTTTTTTTTTTAATTGTAAGTGGGCTCCTGTCATTTCTCAGCTTAAACCACACTCCCCGCAAGACTCACTTGTCATGCCAGTATCTGAATTCCCTTTACTGGGTCCCTGACTGGTCTCCTCCCAGTCCCCTCAGGTGCTCCTGCCAAACAGGTGGCCTCCCCGCAGCTCAACAAGCCAGGTGTGCTCCCTCAGCCTGGCAGTCCCTCCTCCCTATGCCCACATGGCTCCCTCCTCCTTCATCCTTCATTGCCACCTGTGGGCCCTTCCCCTGGACCCTCTGTCTAAAACGTCAGCATCCACCCGCCCTGTACACATTCACTATCCCCCCTCCCACTTATTTGTGCTTCTGGGCCATCGTTCTGTTTGTCTGTCTTCCTGCTCTAGAATCTGAGCTCCATGGGGACAGAGTCTTGTCTCTTGTACACTGCACTTTCCCAGATGCTTAGAATTACTACTGGCAGAGAGGAAGGGCTCCATGTATAGTTTCTGAAGAAATGAATAAATGAACGAATACGAATCCACTCTTCCTGCCCTCGTCACGGTCTTCGTTTCTTTCCTCCTTCCTCATTCCCTGCCCCCCCCAGCCCCTCCCCTGTCCACAGCTGCAGGGGTCTCCCCCTTATTTTCAGCATGCTCTTTTTACTGTGTGACATGACACCCCCAGGGAGCGTGAACCTTGCTTCTAAGACACTGCCAATTTCTCCTGAGATTGAGAAGAAGGGAGGAAAGCAAATGGGATTGTAAACCCAAACACCCTACAAAAGGAAGGCGAAGGCTCCGGTGAGCCCGCAGGAGAGGAGAGACATTCTGGGAAGGGGTGCAATTCTCCTATAATAAAGTCCTGTAAGAGCACATCTCCCCGAGGACACAGCTCTGCCCTTTGACTGAAGTGAAATTGGTTGAGGCTGCTGCAGCCCTCCTTCTGTTCCAGGCTCAAAGGTGCTGGGGATCGTTGTCCAGCCAGTTCAGGGTTGTAGGGAGGCTCCCATGAGAGGCACACGCCTGTGCATGTGCACCTGTGGCTGAGGAAACCATCTCGGTTTCAAGCAGGAAGGTGTATTGTGTGTGTTGTGTGTGTCCTTGGGTTTAGGCTTGTCATGTGTGGCTGTTGCGTGGTTATCTATTCATGAGCATGTGTGAGTTTGTGGGTGTGTACACGTGCACGTGTGAGTGTTTGTGTTTGATGCCGATTTTGAAGTTAGTGTGCCTGCGTCTGACGGGTCTGGAAATCTAGAGACGGTTGTGGGTCCGTGTGTGTCTGCGTTAAGATCTGGCCTTAGGCCACCCTCAGCTGAATTACTCACTCGTAAAAGGGACTGAGTGGCTTGTCTTCATTTCCTCACATCCCTGTCCTGGTATTAATAAGACCCATCCTTCACTTTTGTGCTGTTCTTTAAAGAGCACAGACTGCTTACCCACACAATTTCTCATTTCATTCTGATAATCAGGAGCACGGGCAGATTACCTTCCTTCACAGATGAGAAATTCCCCTTCAACCTCTCTCTGTCCTCAAGGAAAGCAGTTTCCATCCTCCTCTCTTGGGCTCAGTGCTGCTGATCCCCTCCTTCCCGCCTCCTTGGGGCACCTGCCCCCATCACTTGTCCTCTGCATTCATCTGCAGCCATGCTTATGACTTCCTTCCGCTAGCCCTTTCCTCCTCGTGCCCAGCACACTTCCTGGTCTTCCCTTGAACTGACAGACTTCTTCCCAAGTCCCTTCTTTCCTTCCCGAGGCTCTCCTTTCCTTTTGCACCAAAGCCCTCACTTCTCATTGATTCCTGAATTCGACCCTAACACACTGGTAAGCTGCTCTTCCTAAAATCAATACCTGTTCATTGTCAAGCCCGACAGCCTCCTTATGGCTTTTGGGTTGTTGGAGGGGATGTCTGCATTGGGTGATACGGTCATGTCCCCCTTCCTTTTTGACATTCGTATCTCGTCATCCTTCTGGGTTTTCCCTTTTTGCACCTGATCTTTCTATGGCTTTTGCTGGCCTTTTCAGAAACCCAATGAATGGTTGAGTTCCTGCCTCTTCCCTCTGCACATAGTGTGGATGATGTCAGCTTTGCCTTTCCTTCCAGCTACCCTTGTTTGTGGTTGATTGTGATAACTCTCTCCCTCATCCATTGCTCCCTCCCAAATACAATTCGTGATACCCTCTCTAGAAATCTATCTGGGATATCCAACAGCCCCTCAAGTCTACCTGTCTACAGCATGCAACACCTGTACCCAGAACTGCCGTTTTTGTTTTTTTGTTTTTCTCTTTGCCCACTATCTTGGCAGTGGCAACATCAGAAGTCATGAGGTCTTTGGGCACCTGGGTGGCTCAGTTGCTTAGGCATCCGACTTTGGCCCAGGTCATGATCCCCCACTTCATGGGTTTGAGCCCCGTGCTGGGTTCTGTGCTGACAGCTTGGAGTCTACAGCCTGTTTCAGATTCTGTGTCTCCCTCGCTCTCTGCCCCTCCCCCACTCTCACTCTATCTCTCTGTCTTCCAAAAATAAATAAATATTTTTAAAAAAAGACATCATGAGATCATCAGACAGCTTCCCCTTTGCCCTGATGTGCCATTCTTCCCCACACCTTATCTCTTCTCCTTCTGTAAATAGCTCTTAGGTTGGTCGCATTTTTTTATCCCCACTGTTTCTGTTTTCTTTCCTTGAGGTTACAACCACAGCCTGGTGTATTCAAAGGCTTCACATGATGGACTGACAGATACAAACACACACAGTTAGGCATAAACATTTTTATACAACACATCTGTCTAGATATGCATAAAGTGTATGATTGTCAGTCACATCAGATGTATGGCTCCTACATGGTCCCTGTCACACGGAAACACATGGCTTCAAAGCATACCAACAAACCATTTAGCACAGAGCTGATCAAAGTTAGACACGCAAGCAAGTATACAGGTAGACATTTGTCAACAAATACAGCTAGATATACACATATATCACAAGGACAAAAACGGACCTATTGGCATAAAAGCTCGGTCATGGACAAGTATTTGTTGAGGTCTCCGCCATTGTAAGGCGAAAAGTTGGGTGACGTAATATGTCCTGGCCCCAGCAATTCCTTAACACGCCCACCATGGAGGACTCCGGTGCACATGGAGACATCTCTAAAATCAGTCATTCCCACCTTCTACCCTGTTCCCTTCTACGTGCACTTTGCCATCTTGAGCTCAGAGCTTCCTGCTTCTTTTCTTAGGCATTTTTGACCCAAGGGCTGACATAGCTGTGCTTGTTGCTAAGCTCTGGGCTGCTTTGAGAGTTGGGGAAATGGACTGGCCACTTCAGGCTTGGCTTGCTAATAATAAGCTAGGAGGACACCAGATGTGGGAATGGGGACTCAGGGGCCTGACCTCTTAAGTACTCATGAGAACAAAAATATCACCCATTCACAGACCTGCAAACCCAAATAAAGCCTTTATTACAAACAACGGAAAGTTTGTTATTGACGACACAGTGTGCTTTTTCATTACTTTAGACACATTTTCGCATATATTCTCATAATGAACTAAAGCCTACTTTTGCTGTTCACAGAGCCAAATCACCTATTCTTTATATTTGCATAGGACTTTAAATCTTTTAAGAGGGCTTTCTGAGACATTCTCTCATCTGAACCTCAAGATTCTTTTTATTGTAAATGAGATTCATATGTTGTACATATTTTACATATTTTCTATTCTTTTGGTACTCCCTAGTAAACCAGCAGAATCTTCCCAGATGTTATATGTCAGTGTTCTGTGAATATAATCCACTGTGTTTTTCATTGTCTTATTATTGTCTACTTCATTTTCTCTTTTTCTAGCCTGTCTTTTGCTTGGTTAGGCCGGGTTATTTTGTTGGTGGTAGTTGGTTGGGTGGGTGGATTTGTTGTTGTTTTAACCCCTCTAACTTTTTCTCCATTACATATACACACTCTAGTTTTCTGTCTTTACCTGAATATTAATTATTTTGTCTTCCCAGAGACCAGTTTTATTTGCACTCATGCATTGAGATTTTAAATATCATTCTTCCATGTTTATATAAGAAGAGAAGATGCCCAATATTTGCATTCTGTGTTTCCCTACACATTTTATCCTAGATATTCCCTCTACTAGCTAGGTGAATTGAACAAGCCCCGCCACCTCTATAAACTTGATATTCCTCATTGTTTGAGGAAGACCAAGATTTACTAGAGATATTAATTGCAAATATTAGAGTGAACACATGTAAAGTGCCCAGCACGTTGCCTAATGCCCACTTAAGAGATTGTACGTAGTCTATGGTGGTGATTATGGAAGCAGTCAAATGTGGTATTAGAGGTTAGAACATGGTCTTTGCACCTACATTACTGGTAACCATCTAAGAGTGTCTCTTGCTAATGGACCCAAATTCAACCTTGTCTTGCAGTTGAATGTCTAAGTTGTTTGCCATGTTTACCCTTTATAAATAATGTCTGGTGAACACTTGCCTGCATATAGGTTTATTCTCCTTTTGAATTTAGCATTTGAATGTATTCCTAGGAGTGATATCACTGAGTGAAGGGGTATGAACATGTATAAGATTCCTGATAAATAATTATTGCCCGATTGTGTTCCACAAGAGAACCATGAGATTACACTGCCACCAAAATCTAGAGAAAGATCATAGAAGCTTTCTTAGCCTTAGCTGATCTTGTTTCCTGTTTGACTTTTCTTATATAGATTTTTCTTTAAAACTATATACACACACCACACACACACACACACACACACACACACACATGCAAATATACACATCGTTTTGTGGAGTGTGGATCAATGATGGTATTTAAATACCATTTGCCGCACTTTGGTAGGAACTTGTCATCCAAAGTTCAAGACGATTTGGATGATATATAACATAACTTCAGCTAGTACTGGCATTGAGTGAGATTGGTTTATATACTGAAAATGATGTTCCACTTTCAGTCTTCTGATCAGATCAAGGGGAAAGTCTCAGCTTGGTGCTAACAACGCTTTAATGCCCCACTACCCCCTTGCTTATTTTCCTTTTAGAAAGAGGAGCTGATTTTCCCCGAGATTCCAGTTCAAGCTGAATACCCTCATTTTTGTCTCCAGTGTGTTTATTTTCATGTGTTTCCTACTTCTTATGAAAAGCAACACCGGTCTTTATTTAAAATTATGACACAATGTTTCCTGGTTTGCACACATGTATGTCATTGAATAGTTAAATTACAGATAGGGCAGAAATCCTGACAGTGTTGTTCCAGTCATTGAAGTTGGGGGCGTAGTGCATGGGTGGTGCATTCCAACAATTGGCCCACTAATAGTAACAAATATTCCTTGACAAAATATAGACTAGGAGTCTCCATAATGCCTGGCGTAGTGTGGAATTTAGCAATTGCCCCTTCCTCCCTATGCATTTATGAGTGCAAACACCTTACAGTTGGCCATGAGGCCAGTAGCTTTTATATTCAGTGGGTTCTGGGGGTTCGTGACCAGGTACATAATCTCCTCACTTGGCAGATTAAGAACGGGAATATCCCAGCACTGAAGGATGTATAAATCAAGACTGACATTGTGAATAGAACAATTCAGAAGATGGGATTAAAGAGCTTAATGGTAGTCATTGTGAATCACGATGTCAGCTTTAGTATGATTCTAACGATGTACTTGCTAACGCTAATGAGGTTTGATAGAATAAAATTAACAATGTCCAAACAGCCCTATGCTTTCGCAACAAAGGAACCGTATCTCACAGCAGAGTGATACATCCTTTCCTGGGGCTATTTAGTCGATTGATTTTGGGTTTTTTCTCTTTTAGGATATATTTAAATTTGCAAGAACTTCTCCTGTCCCAAGACAAAAGAGGTCCATCGTGGTATCTCCCATTTTAATTCCAGAGAATCAGAGACAGCCTTTCCCAAGAGATGTTGGCAAGGTAAGTCATACAAAATACAAATGAAGTGACAAAGGCACATTTTAATAAGGAGGAAAGCATACACAGGGCAAGCTGACTGTGACCATCTTGGTGGCCTCCTGAAGTTGGCCTCTATTCCTCTATGATAGGAAACCAGATGGTTTTGCCAATAAAAGAATGACAAAAGCCATCAAACAAACAAAAAAAGGAATTTATAAAAACAATAATAATAATACCTCTGAATATCATGCTTTGGAGAGCTATGTGTCATACAAGCACGCTAAAGTTGTGTTAGGAAGATGTCACTGGTTAATAGATTCATTGCTTTTAAAATAATGTCCAGGCAACCAGCCAGATTCTATACTATACATGCCATACCATACCATTATAGCAGTATGATATGTGGCCTAATTTAGATCCTAATTTTCAAATGTGTAAGTCCAGTGGCACCCTGGGTCAGCTCTCTAAAAAGAACTAAGATCATACTAAGATCCAAAGAACTAAGTCATACTAGCCAGACCCAGAAAACACTGTCGCGTGAATCAGAGGAATAACTTTTCCAGGAAGAAATGTTCACTGTTAAATGGGCAGAAATACTGGTGTTGCTTGATCAACACATTCTCTCCCTGTAGGAAAGTCAACATGGAGAATCAAATGTAAACCAGTTCGTATTTTTGGGTCATCCTGGAATTTGAACAGTGGTGGTTAGTTCAGTGAATGACCTTAATGGCTGGATGCTATTGAACTATTTACTCATTCATTACATAAATAAGGAGCACTTGTTATATGCCAGACTTCAAGATTGGGACTGGGTGAATATTGGCGTGAACAGCAGAGAAGCCCCTAGTGTGATAGAGCTTTATTATAGTGGGGAGGCTATATTTCAATGAGGAAATAAACAAACAAGAAAATTGCAGAGGATAATAAATTCTGTGAGGAGCGGAAACAGCTCTTCGGGAAGAGAGTAAATGGCAAGGCCAGGGAGTAGAGGAACAGCAGTGTTCATGTACATGGCCGGGAAGGCTGGTCTGAGACCATGGTGTTTGAATGGAGACTGGAGGGGTGAGAAAAGGATAGCCGCAGCAAGATCTGGGGAAGCTGCGCTCTTAGCGGAGGGCACTGCACATGCAAAGGTCTAGAGGTGGGAAGGAACGAGGCGTATTTGAGGAGCAAAACATCTGGATGGCTGCAGTGTGAGTGGGGAAGAGAGTGGTAAGAGCTAAAGTCAGAGAATCTGGACTGTCACAGTGGCTTCAGACACCATGGCAAGTGGGAATTTCATTGTATACACAGCAAGAGACCACTGGAGGTTCTCCCTGGGGTATGTGTGTGCGTGTGCGTGTGTGTGCGCACCCTGAAAGGCCCTCTGGCTGCCTCATAGGGAATGATTTGTGGGAGCAGAGTGGTTACGAGCAGTGGGCACAGAAAGATCTGCCAAAGGGGGTGTTATATGGTGGCCTGGACCAGAAGTGAAGGTAATTTGGACCATTAGAAATCTATTTCTGTTGGAAATTAGAGGCATCAATAATCCAGTGTCCTGGTAATCACCATATTTGAGATTTGAAGCTACCGCTGTGCCAAAGATGCCTTTCTTTAAGCAAAACCTTGCCAAGGGTCCGGGACATGAGACAAAGGGGAGCAGAGCTGTTCCAAGTGGGCGGTGGTGGGGTTTAGGAGCCCTGCCCTGTGGACAGCCCTAACCACCGCGATGGCCCTTGTGTCAGTGTCCCTGAAGCCAAGAGTGGCACTCACCAAGGACCAGATTCCTCAAGGCTGCAAGACTCTGCCCCCAAACCATTTCAGAGACACCAGTTGCATCCTTGCTCTTTAGACGTTTACGTAAGTCTGGTGGTCTCAGCCCTCACTGTGCATCAGAGTTGCCTAGAGAAGTTAAGAGACACTCGCCAGGCTCCGCCTCCCAAGATCCATTCAATTGGTCAGGAAGTGGGGACCATGCATCAGCAGTTTTCTTTTAAATCCCAGGCGATTCTGAGGTGCAGCCAGGGTTGAGAACCCCTGAGCTACACCAGGCCTCCTTCCAGAGTAGCGATGGACCAACAATATCAGCACCACCTGGTTGGGAATACTTGGATGGACATTACTGGTTTCTCCATGCTCTTTATACCCTTAAAGGAACTTTTTCCCCTCTGTGCATGCTTGGTTGTATCCATTCACCTTATCCTTTTCTTCATGTCTTATGCCTCACCGTCATCAGCCCCACACCAGGAGCTAACAAGGGATGCTCTGCTGAGCTCTGAGACAGTGTATAGGTATCTTCAGAGAGTTCCGGGGAGGTGGGGAGAAGGGAGACACGTCCTCCTTGCCCACTCAAACTCTCTGAGTCAGGCAAGTCTAACCGCATAAATATCGCACATCAGACTTGAGTATAGAATGCCATATGAAGAAGAGACTGTGGTTATGAACGCATAAGGACGCTGGCCTCACTTCGGTTTCCCCCAGAAGCTGACCCTGAGACAAGAATTCAAATGCAACCAGTTTATGTAGGAGGTGAAGAGAATACTGGTAAGGGAGGGGAGTGGGGGGAATGGAAGTGATCCAGGGAAGGAAAACAGCCAACGGAAAGGTCTCTTTATCAAGGCAACTACCACTGCAGGTGACTGCAATGTAATCCCCAGGGGACGTGCTAGGGAATGGTGGAAAGCACATTCCATGGGGGAGAAAGCTGGGGTATTTACAGACCACCCCCATCTGCCTTTGGTTGAGGATCTTTCACAAAGGCACAAACTCTCCAGCACATCCAGCCTTCCCTGTGTTCTGGGTGCCAGCATGACAGCTTTCTGAGGCCTGGGGGAGACAGTTGCAAGCCTGCTGGTGTGCCTTGAAAAGGTGAGGTCCAAGGAAGGGGACAGGGCACGGATGGACTCCATTCCATCACCAAACTTAATACAAATACGTTTGTTTGCAGGCCACATTTTCCCTGGCTCATCTTCTGCTCCCACCTCATTTTCTGAACTTTTTTTTGTCTCATGCCTTTGGAGAGGACTGTGCTTGCTTCTCTCCATGAATACGTACTCGCTGCGTGTCAGGTGGGCAGATCTCTGAAATTCAACCCAATCCGCATCACTAAGCACACATTCTGCATCTGCATTTGCAAAGCACCATGCTAGGGGCTGGGGATTTAAGGACAAAAGGCAATAGACAGGATCCTTAATCTCACAGGATTATAGAGGAGTAGAAAAAAATCATCACAAACACATTATTTGTCCAATGCTGTGAAGTATAAGCACCTTTCACCCATTACCTTAAATTCTCATACAAGCAACCCCATGAGGGTCATCCTCCAGTGTGCAGGGTGAGAGTAAGCAGAGTCAGAGGGAGACGGTCACCTGTCCCAAGTCACACAGTCAGTTAGTAGCAGAAACAAATTCCAAGCCAACTCTTTGAGGTTTCAGTCTGTGCTCTTAACCCGCTAAGTGCAATCTGAGAATTCTCTTACATGGGATGAAATATCTTTGCTGACAGTTACTCTCTTTAAAACAACATTAAAATTAAATTTAATTATTTGAATTTGAAGCGCACCAAAGAAAAAAAGTAGGATGGATAGAGGGCTGGGTAATTGGATAGATATATGATAAAACAAATTTAGTAAAATGTTAATGGTAGAATTGGGTGGTGGGCATAAGGTCGATCACTGAAAATTTCTTTCAGCGTTTCTTCTGTTTGGAAATTTCCTAATACAATGTTGGAGGAAAATTAAGCTTAACTAAATACAACATTATCATAAAACAGAAGAATTGGTGTGTTGACTCAAAAATAATTTTTTGTCTTTCACTTCAAGAGGATGGATGGAGACTAAGTACCTATTTCTTTTCTTTCTTCTTTTTTTTTTTTTTTTGTCGTATTTTATCATAAATGCCTTTTAAAGAAAGGAGACTCACACACTTCAGGGTAAAGACATCAAAAGCAAGTTGCTGCCGTGAATCCACTCTCTGGGGGAGATTTTTCTCAGTTGAGGCTGTGCCACGCAGAATTGTGTATTGACAGAAAGGCTTTGCAGGTAGCCCTGGGGGCTAGACAAAGTTTTGGTTGATGCATTATTTATCTGCCAAATAATTAATTAGTCGGTAAGTGGCTAACTTATTGGAATTTGGAAACAGCTTTAACATCATCTCCCTCAGTGTTTCTGAAAAATGGCTTAAATACCCAGTTGCGAATATACTCCCTCAAACCTGTGACTTCCTTCCCGTTTTTGAGCTCTAGATCCGGGAGTGTGTGCCCTAAAGAGAAATGCGTAGCTGCCACCAGGTGCTTTTTCCCTCCCCCTTCAAAGTGTGACTATTTCAAAATTTGAGCCATAAATAATTTCTTAGTTTTACCAACTTTCACTGATAAATATTTGATTGCCTCTTTAGAGATTTTTGAGTTCCTGGGCCTGATTGATTGAGAGCAGGGGACTTTAAATCTGTGGGGCAGCAAGGAGGTCTTTGGGAGACGTATTTTATTCTGTTTTATATTAAGTTTGAAAGACAAGTCATTTATGAAATGCTTATTAGAGATTCTAGTTTCATCACAAACCCTTTTCATCAAAACCAATGAAAGTACATTTTACTGAAAATCCTTTTTTTATATCCCCTATAAATTGGTAGAACGGGCCTTTAGAAGGACATCTTTAACCCAGGACGGGAGAAATATGTAATTGGACCGTGTGCTTTTCGTAAAGGGAATCAACATAGATCATTAGAGCAAATCACGAAAACCACTCAACCAGGACTCTGCTTTGATTGTGTCATGAATGCACATCATCCACAAGGGTAATTTATGGCAGTTCCTAAATATTGCTCAGAGTTCTGGGCATACTGTCTAGTAGGGATCTCCCCACATGCACGTAGTCTGTACCTCCCATTTATGCCCAGCTTTGCAAACAGGTGCCAAGGAACCAGTGGCTCAGGACTGAATTTGTTTTACTCCACGTAATAGCCATTTGCATCACTTTGAGAACACATGGGTGCCAAGCTGTGTGGGCCACAAATCTGGTCCTAGATCCCCAGCACTGCTCAGTCTCACCCTCCTACTAAAAACATAGACTTAGCCCCGTCCTACTGCCTGACTCGTTCTGTGTCGTCACCATCAGCCCTCCACCCCTTTTCAAATCCACGATTTCACAGTTTTTATTCAAGTCTGACTACATGCCTCCTCTCAGAAATTTACAGCAGCTTAATTTCTCTTTTTAAAAATTTTTTATACATTTATTTATTTATTTTGAGAGAGTGATGGGGGTGTCAGAGGCACAGAGAGAGAGAAGGAGAGAGAGAATCCCAAGCAGGCTCCATGCCGTCAGCGCAGATCCCTACGCAGGGCTCGAATTCACGCACTGTGAGATCATGACCTGAGCCGAAATTAAGAGTCTGACACTTAACTCACTGAGCCACCCAGGCGCCCCTAATTTCTCCTCTTAAAAAGAACCAGGAGTTTTACTCAATAACTAAAATTTACCACTGGCTAGTGTATAGGAGAGAAATTTGGGGGCGCCTGGGTGTCTCAGTCAGTCAAACCTCCGACTTTGGCTCAGGTCATGATCTCCCGTTTCCCAGGTTCATGCCCCACATCAGGCTCTGTGCTGACAGCTCAGAGCCTGGAGCCTGCTTCAGATTCTATGTCTCCTTCTCTCTGTCCCTCCCCTGCTCCTACACACACACTCTCTCTCTCTCTCTCTCTCTCTCTCTCTCTCTCTCTCTCTCAAAAATAAATAAACATGAAAAAAAGAGAAATTTGAATATAAAAGACCCAAGATGTCCAGAAACTCAATATTCAAAACTTCTTACAGAGATGAATAGCATAATTTATTTCTACATGCAGCAACACCACTCATACATATGCCTTTACTATTTCCATGAGTTAGAACTCTTTCCTCTTCCTGGGACACAGCCCCTTCATCCACACTCTCCGGGGGCTGATGCATTTACATTCAAGGCTTCGCTGTCCAGTGGAACATTTACATCCTTGCAGAAAATTCTGTCCACACTGTCCAGTATGGTAGCCTCTGACCAATCACATGTGGCTATTGAACACTTGACATGTGGCCAATGCAACTGAGGAACTGGAGTTTTAAGTTTTATCTAATTTTAATGAATTTTAACTCAAAATTTAAAACTATTTGATTCAGTATTGGCATGAGAAATCTCCCTTTTCAACTGTAAATTTTAGTCTAAGTACAGGTCAAATACTTTTCATGAAGATATAATATCTAAATTGATATGTAAGTGTAATATAAACAGGTTTTCACAAGCATATTACCCCCACACACAAAGCATGAAAAATATCTCATTAATAATCCTTATATTCTTGTCATGTTGAAATCAAAAAATTTTGGATATCTTGGTATGCTTAAAATTAATCTCATTTGTTTCTTTTTACTTTTTTTTTATGTGGCTACCAGACAGTTTAAAATTATTTGTGTGGCTCACATTATATTTCTATTGATCACTGCTGGGCTAACGCCTGTTTCTGATGCAGTCTCTTCCTTGGGTTTTTTTGTTTGACCTCCTTTACACATTGTTTATACCTCCTTGCTCACATAGAACACATTCGAGAAAGCAATATAGTTTCTTTTGTATTTTTCTTATCTTTCTGTTAACTATAATTCATCAAGTGTAGCGATACAATCCACTGCCTAACACAAAGTAGGACTCAAATATTCTTTGACTTGAATTCTAGTTAGGTCTATGCCTGGTTGGATAAGGCATTCACTGGTTCCTGATTAAAGTGATCACAGCCCGGTTTGTTGTTAGAATGGAATTAATAGACCGTTATATGATCAGTCTGGATATTTCTAACAAATTTTAATTTTCCACAATGGCAGTGAGGATACCAGATAAATTGGTTGGTAGTCAACCATTATGTCAGGTCAAATCTGTATCTTTGGCAGATTGTGATAGATTGGATGTTGATGGATTGTGTGTGTGGGGGGGGGGTGGGGAGGGGAAAGAGAGAAGGAGAGAGAGAGAAGAAAGAAAGTGCTTGTATTTCCATATTTGCTCAGACGTATGGTATTTTAAACCCACTTAAATAAAGAACCTCAAAACTAACTTTATTCACAACTGAGCAGAGTTAATTTTAATTTATTTCAACTAAGTCTAGTAAAAATATATATTCGCCATTAACAAGTGTTGCCCTCTTTCTGCAAAGTTTAATTAATGATAAAACATAATTGAGTTGTTTTGGTTGTTTGCCAAATACATATATATGCAAAAATGCCCTCCGTGATATACATCCAGCAAATAAAGGCATCCGAGCCTATGGAGGAAGCAATATTTTTAGTCCTGGGTTTATCACCCCTTCAGTTCTCAATGTGAAAGATTCCCAAGGCTTTATTGTTATGTACATTTGGCCTCAGACTGAATTTATATTTAATTATTCGTGAACATTAAAGGATCTGGCATTTCAGCTTGAATTAGCACCCTGGAGGCAGGAGAGTTGAGGATTTTCAAATCCAACTAGAATCTTCAACATCTAATGAATGTCAGCATCTAAGCCAAACCTGGGTGCCCCCCCCTTGTTCTTACAACAACCCCACAAAGTACTACACCCATTTCTCAGATGGGGAAACTGACATCAGAGAAAGGAGACAACTTGCCCAAGGTGACTCATTTAAAGAGCTGTAGCACGAATATCAGAATCTAGGAGTCTTAAGTGCCCATCAGTGATCTCTGTACCATAATGTGTGGATGTTGAGTCCCCATAGGTCTCTGCTGTTTGCATAACATGCTCATGTGAATTGCCATCTGACTCTCGCACATACTCTCAGAGACCAGCGTTCTATCCCTATTGTACTGAGGAATCGAGGCTAGTGTATCATGCAAGACGGTTTCCTTGTGGTACAAACTGAGGTGTTGTGCAAGCTGGGTTCCTTCTGCGTTACCACCTGCCATGCACTGGGGGGTCTGGAAAGATTTCAAAGCAGCACATGGTGTGGGCTAAGGAATAGGCTTTATTGGAGAAAGAGAACACGTAGAAGCCAGGGGTCAGCCAAAGGTGAGAATCACTGCTCCCCTTTCCCTGTCATCCTACAGAGAGCTATGCCAAGGCCTGGGCAGAGCTGAACATTGTCCAGGTTTGCCAGATGAGGCCCTCTGCTGACATCACTCTCCCTTCTTAAGCTACCTTGACTATAACCTTGTCAGTGGACAGACAGTCAAATTCTTGGGGTGCCTGAGCACAGGTACCCAGATTTATAGAGGTTATCTAAGATTCCAGATGCTCAAAGCCAGACGCCTTGGACGGTGATATGCTGGTTAACCAGCTCTCGGGTGTGAGGAAAGCCCTAATTAGTAATGTTTGCCACTTTCTTTGGCGTAAGTCTTCCCACAGTGACCAATTTCAAGCTACCAATGTTCAAGCTTCTTAAATACTTAACAACCAAGAAGTAGGAGCTAGCTCCAGCTTACCGCTAACCTTGGGACCTATGGAATGTGACACTGGATGGGCCAGTGAATGCCCTGGCCCAATGGGGATCTGTACTTGAGTGGAACCTCCAGCTTGGAGAGGTGGCTTCCCCATCTACCCATTTCGCCCTGAAGTCACCTGTTTCTTGGCCAGGGTGAGCATGAGGGGTCATTCTGGATAATTCTGCCCCTTGCAACCCATTAAGAACCTTGTCTAACACCACATCACTGGTGGAAAGGAGAAGCAGACCTTGAACCAGCACCCTTTCAGCTTTGCCCCACTTCTCCTCCTGTGCACAAAAAAGTCAAGTCAGTTCCCTGAGGCTGACAAATTCTGTGACAGTTGTCCCAGTTCTACCTGGAAAATGAGGAAGGGAGAGATAACATCCTCTGTGAAGTGCGGAGAAATGAGGTTAACCTCACAGTTATTTGATGTGCATGTTTGTGCACTGAGTCAAGGCCGGAGGTCATGTCTTGGTTTAACAAGACCACGTGTTGACAAGCAGAAAACTGCTTTCTTCACCCGGCAAGGAAAGCCACCGTCTGGCTTCAGAGCACGCTCTTTTTGTTGTTGTTGGTATGTTGCTGACAACCCTGTTCAAAGGAACCACGAGGAACAAAAATGAAAGCAGAAAAGGCTAACTTTGGTGTAATTAAGAGATATCACTGCTCGTTTTTCTCAGCGACGAGGCCACGGCTGACTCAGTCGATAAGGGCGGCGAAGAAGCAGGGCCCAAGGCGCTGCGGGGAATGGACTGGCCCTTTTGTGGTCAAACTTGCAGCCCCAGGTTTTGAGGCAGAGCTGGATGGCAACAGAAACAGGCCAATCCATGGTTTTCTGAAAAGGGGGAGGGGATGGATGAAGAACTCACCTTTATTTCCTTTTCTAACTTGGAGCTTGCCCTGGCTTCCCAATGGGGTCCTCCCAATGGGGAGAGACTTCAGTGTGGGGCTGGTCCTGCCTCCAATAGCAGGAATGGGGAAGGTCTTGGATACAAACGCCCTCTGGTACAAGTTTAAATGGTCCTGCCTGTAGGTGTTTCATTGGAGATGCTGGTGTTTCGGATCAGGAGATGAAGAACAGACCCAGCTTAGGTCTTTGGGGAAGGCAAATATTCCTCCTAGGCCGAAAAATTGAGGCTCGTGCATTCATTCATTCACTTAGCCATTCATTCAGAAATGTTTATCGAGTGACTGCTCTGTGCCAGGCACTGTGCTGGCTGCTGCCCATGGATTCCCCCCTCATGGAACACACAACTGGAGGAGACACAGAGCTGTAAACATGCAGATGAGACAGTGACAGGGAGCAGTGGAGAACCTGAGAAGGCAGAGGACGCAGCTCCCAAGAGAACCCCCCTCGTGTCGCATACCAGCAGGCAAGGCGAAGTTGGGCCAGAAAGAGTTCTCCAGGCAGTGATAAGATCATAGGTGCAACATCTAGAACCCAGAGAGAGCATCCAGTACATGGAGAGCCAAGAATCATTGAATGGGGCTGGGTCAACAAGGGCCCCTGACAAATACATTTAGAGGAAGAATTAGGGGCTGGAAAATGAAGAACCGTAAACACAACTCCAACTCCAGTGAGTTCACGCCTTATTCTGCAGATATCAGTTATAAATCGAGGAATGACATGACCAGATTGGCCTTTTAGGAAGATAAATCAGCTTGTGGTGGGTCACACCTGGAAGCTGAGAAAACCAGAAGCGAGGTGTGTGTGTGTGTGTGTGTGTGTGTGTGTGTGTGTGTGTGTGCGCACGGATGGCGGCTGTAACAGCAGCCCAGGTGGGCGGTGCATGGCACCTGGGCCTGGAAGTGGCAGGGAGACTGGAGAGAAGATACCGAGGCAAGTGCTGGGCAGCCTTGGTGAGTGTTGGGTGGGGAGGGGAGGAGGTAGAGGAAAAGGAAGACCCCTCTTAGCTGGGAACATCATGCCTCCATAGGATGCTGAAGAAGTCACCTGCACGGAGGGTTTAACTGTGGGTCAGTAGACTTTTCATAAAACTGAGCGGCCTGTTTTATCCCTCCTCCCTCAAGTTCACTCTTTACCAGGGCTGCTGTGCTTTCCTTCCGTGAAGCAAGGGGTAAGTTCTCCCAGAGGAGATAGATCTACCCGCACATTATACACAGGTGGACGGACAGGCTAGATGCTAGATGTGGAGCTGGGCTTCTAGAGAGTAGGTTCATTTTGTACCCGCAAGACTTGTGGGCCACCAGACTCTCAGAAGCTCCTTCCCTATGTGTCCCCAGGTGTGAATACAAATCCTGCCTGATCTGTGCCTTGTGATTTCAGTTTAGTTATTCCTGGTTCTGGATTTGAAATCTTTTTTTTTTTCTTTTTTTTTTCTGCCAGCTCAGAAATGCACAACAGCTGTGTTCACTGTTGGCCTTCTAGCCTCGAATTCATTCTAAATACATTCCTTCTTAGTAATTTCTTCTTTGAATGCTGATGTTGGCTATGCATTAGTATACACAATCCACAGGCTCTATGTTGCTCAATTTTTAGTTCATTTATTTGACAACTTAAAATTCCTCACAAGTGGTGCTTTTATTTTGTTATTTGCATCTGGAAATCATTGCTAACATGCCATGGAATAAATCTGGGGTTTTTTTCATAATTTTTTTCTTATTATAAGAATAATAGATGTTCATCAAAAACTTTAAAGAAAAAAACATATATTTAACAGTAACAATATAAGCATCTCCCAAGTCCCACCACCACCTTCCCCATAGTTTGAGATAATCACTGCTGGCCCTCAGTCTTTAAAGTGCATACAAATCTGTGAAAGCACAGCTGCCCAGGCCCCATCCCATCAGACTGTGGCTTCCCTGGGTCCGGAGTGGGGAGTTAACCTTGGAGTTAACCATTCTAGCACGCACACCCCAGTTCTGCTGGTTCTCCCAATTCGAGAAGCTCTGTCCTAAACGTGCAATACCCACACAGGGCCATCCTGTACTCCCTGACTTTCCACTCACCAACATCTCAGAAACATCTTTCATGTCCTCAAAGGTCCTTCTTCAATGGCATTTTGTTTCTTCTTCTTTTTTTTTAAGTTTATTTATTTTGAGAGAGAAAGAGAGAGTACAAGTGGGAGAGGGACAGAGAAAGAGAAACCCAAACAGGATCTGCACTGTCAGCACAAAGCCCCATGCAGGGCTCAAACCCACAAACCATGAGATCATGACCGGAGTCGAAATTGGACACTTAACCAAATGAGCCACCCAGGCACCCTTCAATGGCATTTTGAAATGTTGTGTGATGTGGTGTGCCATTGGCTCAGCCGTTGTTAAATGCCCGAGGTTCTTAATGCAGGGTCCACAGATCATGAGGGGGGCTGTGGGTAGATCAGTTCCCTTGGTAATCCAAAGGATTTCTGTTTTTGCACTTGAAATATTATCTGGGGAAAGATGTCACATGATTTACAAAAGGAGTCCATTAGACAAAATGGTTAAAAACCTCTTAGACCATCCCCAGTGCATGGCATTTAGTGGTTTCCCCTTGAACATCTCCTAGTTGTAAGTCATATTGCTATGATTGCCACCATTCACAAATCTTTGCCTAGATAGGTATGCATGCAAGAGTGTGTGTATGTATATATGTGTGTGTACGTGTGTGTGTGTGTGTGCACGCATGTGCATAAAATCAATGGTTACCTTATATGAAACTTGAAGCCAACAGTCAAGAGCTGATGTAACAGCCTATCTCAGGAAACAACCCCCTGACTCACTCCTACCTGAGATAGGCTTGAACCCACCGTGTCCCTCCTCTGGTGCATTCTCTGTCCGTCTCCTCTGCAGCCCTGCTTCCATCTGACAACACCAGCTTCTCTTCCCCACCCATCCTCACACTCCCCAGGTCTAGAACATCTTTGTTCTCATCATGCTGTGCAGCTGTCATCTGGGACAATATATCCTCAGCCCTGCTGAGGATTAAAAATACGGCTAATAGGATATATATGTTCCATGCATGCTTGGGAATGTATGGAATACTCTGGAAGCCTTCCAGTTCCACCTGTGGTTCCCCCATCATTCTCACTCTCCTTCTCTTTCCCATCATTAAAAATAGCCTCATTTGTGCTGCCCTCTCTCTGAGATTCTCCACTGAGAAGTGCCCTCTATCCGAAGGGCACTGCTGGGCTCCATGCTTTGTGTACTTCGATACTAATTCCATGCAAAGGAGGTGTTTCCATGGCCTTTACAGAGGAGGAAACTCAATGACTTCTCTGATGCCTCAGAGTGCTGAAGCTGGGATTTTTAAAAGTCTTTATTGAAGTATGATATATAGACACAAAAGTACAAGATCATGAGTCTCCAGTACCATGATTCTTTTACAGACAGAATGCACCCATGACGTCAGCACTCCAACCACAAAATGGAACATTATCAGCCCCCAGAGCCCCCTTCATGTCACCTTCCAAGCCCTAACTCCACATCCCCCCAGTGTAACCAGCCCTCCCCTCTATCACCATGAGCTAGTTTCACCATTTGGTACATAATATAAACAGAATCATACAGCATGTATTTTGTGTTAGCTTTTTGTATTTTTTGCTCAGCATTACACTGGTGAGATCCATGTTTATTGTTAGGCACATTTGTAGATCACAGATGTATCGTATCACATTTTCTGAATACACCACACGCTCTCATTTCTACTGTTGAGAGGAATTTGGATCATTTCCAGTTTGGGACCATTACAAATAGTACTGTGATACTACCCTCATGCATGCCTTTAAGTGAACATACGTACACATTTCTGGTGGTATATATCTAACCATGGGGTTATTGGGTCAGTTTTAGTAAATTCTGCCAGACAGTTGCCTAAGTGGGTTATATGGAAGCTGAAATTTAAACCCATTATTCTGACTCTACAATGACTTGTGGGAGTAGGGTGAGAGGCATATTTCTTTTTCTGTTGTTCCTAAAGAAAAATATATCCAGTTTCTGTCCTACTTGGTAGTGATGGCCATCAATATCAACAATAGCAGGGGCCTGTGGAATGTTTTTGGATCACATTAGAACCTGTTGCCTTCACCGTCGAGAACTGGAGGAGGTCACTGGTTCTCCACCTGTGCTGATCCTCATGATATCAGGCCGTGTTACCAAAGACCCTTAGCAGCACACTTTTCCCAGATACAGGAAGATTTGCTACATGGTAAACAACAAAGCGTTCTGACCCACTGATGTACAGTTGTTGAACAGACAGTACGCATATCCACCTTCATTTGACATCCCTGATGAACCACTGAGTGTTTGAAGTGTCCCCTAGTCCTTCCTAAGTGTCCTTCCTAAGTCAGAGAAATCCACCTTGAGGCTCTTGCTGCTCTCTGGCTATGTTTGTGTTTATTGATATTTCGATCTTCTCCCTCTCTCAATTCAGAGAGATCATAGACCATTAGAGCTGGCAGGAACTCTGGAGATGGCCCAAAGCCTTCACTTTAGAGATAAGATGGAAAATTATTTGTCCAAAGTTAAAAGACGGCAGAAGTCCTAATCTACCCCTCATTCTGTTGCCCTTTTGCTTACACTGGGTCTTCTGAACCTTCATGGTCCTGGGGAAAACCTGAGCCCAGTCTGGAAACTTCCCAGGACTTTAGGAGTCTCAGCAAAGCACACCATGATTAATGTCAGGTGTCCATGATCTCTAGGATCATTCAGCTGAGACTGACCTTGTCCCATATCTTTTTGCTGGTCTTAGCAGCATTCTTAGAGGGTGGTTCCAACCCTAAGGGTTCAGCTGATGGCCCCCACGTGCCCTCCCAGGGTCAGAACACATCACAGGACCAATCCATCCTTTGAACAGGAAAGACAGGGGTGAAAACTCCAGGAAGTGGGAATATATCAGTGCAAGATCCCACCTGGGTAACCCCTGTTTTGTTTGAAGAGAGAAACTTACAAAATCCAAACAGGCTAATTTGGAGAGCTTAATTTCTGCCCTGGTTGTTTGCTTGTGTTGTTCCCATTTTAGCCTCAACATCTAGCATGTCTTGTACAGACTAGGCTTTCAATAAGCATGTGTTGAATGAATAAATAAATGAGTGAATGAATGAATGAATGAATGAGTGAAGGAGTGGCCAAAAAAAGGTCAATTCCAGTGGTCTCCCCACACTGGGTTAGCACTAAAGGACTCACCTTTACCTTTGCCTGTAGGCACCTGTATATTCTTTTATATGCAGAACAAATGCCTTTAAGTTTGGGATTAAGAAAAATAATTTTTCCTTTTCTATATCAGTTACTATTAAGTGGATAAAATGATGACTTTGGTAGAAGAAAGAAGATACATGGGGAAAGTTTCAGAAATTTAAATGTTATATATGAACATATATCTATATATGTATTATATAATTTGTATTCTGTAACATGTTATGTAAAGTACATTTTGTGTTGTGAGGTGACACTTCCTGATTTTAGTTTTGTGGAAAGAATGGATCCTTGTAAGTAAATTGTACAGGTGACTGAAGCAAAACTGTTTTGGAAAAAGTGATCCCCTTGGATGCCAGTATCTCTGTAATGTTTTATACAGTAGTTCCCGCTCTTAAAGTAAACTGAAGTTAACATGCCCATTTATTAATGGAAAGGTGGCTTTTATTATTATAACTATAAAATGGAATTGTGTTATACCTTCCGAAACCGGGGACACATGGAGAGATTATATGCTCCCTATGTTAAGTGGCTTCATTCTGCTGGGTATTTTCATGTGTGCTTTTTATTTTTTTATTTTTTAATGTTTATTTTTGAGGGGGGGGGGAGGGAGAGAGAGAGAGAGAGAGAAAGAGGGAGAGAGAGAGAGAGAGGGAGAGAGGTGGAACATGAGCAGGGGAGGGGCAGAGAGAGAGAGAGAGACACAGAATCTGAAGCAGGCTCCAGGCTCTGAGCTGTCAGCACAGATCCCAATGCAGAGCTTGAACTCACAAACCGTGATATCATGACCTGAGCCGAAGTCGGACGCTTAATTGACCTAGTCACCCACTCAGGCATGTGTGCTTTTTATACTTTCCTGATCTCTTTCCCCATCTCCAGACGCTCTTATCCGCCACTCCTCCTTCCTGACTCTCTGCCTGTTCTAATAAGATTAACTAGTCCTTGGAATTTGCTGCTTTCAAATCGCTGTCGGCTGGGAAATTAGTCTCCGTGCATATCCTAATCCTGTGATATAAACTCGGAAAAATGAGACAGACTTGGATTTGGTGTCTGTTCTACCGGTGACCAGCTGTTTGACCTTTGGACAGGCCACTTGAACCATATGAGTTCTGTTTCTGATGGGAGACAAGGCTGGTAACACCTTCCGTCCACGTTTGAGGAAAGACAAAACGAGACCACTCCGTTGATCTCTGGCCACATAGTAAATGCTCCGTCAGTGTGCCCCTCCTTTCATTCTCTCCCTTCCTGGCCAAAATCCACCTGCAAAGGTGTTAAGAGAGCTTGTGAAGCTCTCTCCAGAAGGAAGCAAAATAGGCTTGTACTTATGTAGATGTTGAAGCTATCTTTCATTCCTGTGGTTGACCCTTCCAAAGGATGAAAGTTGTCGTGTAAGTGTGCTATTTAATCAATATTACTAATAAAAGACGCTAACATGACTTAGCACTGTCCAGGCAGAATGTTAAAAAACAAAACAAAACAAAAAAAAAACCTTTTTTTGAAAAAAACAACTGGCAATCCACTCTACCCATCTGCCATTTTCTCTGTTCTAGTTGAATATATGAGAGCACATCTTCAGCAATAAGTTCAAATATAAGCACCATGAGATCTGGTGTGTTCACAATTGCACTTTTGGGGCCTGGAACATCATAGATGCACCATAATTTTTTTGACTGAATAAATAATCTCTTTCCTGCAGATGTTGTATCATTTATGCTGTGCCCAGGTCCTGTCAAAGGAAAAAAAATGAAGGCAAAAAGAGAGACACTCACCCAGCCATTTGTCTATTTTTTTTTTTCCCCCTCTGCTCAGGGCTAAATTTCCCTGAAAAATCACATCAGATCCCAGCTGTCAGAATGAGTTCATTAGCCGGGCTAGGGATTCTAGCTTCTGAGAGCCTCAGCTTCCACCCAGCCAGGTGTCTGCTTCAAGAACAGCGTTCTCTTATGCAAAACGTTGGTAGAAATGACCTGCTTTCTGACAAAGAGCAGCTCCAGAATCTGCCTGCCCTGTGCTACGGGATGGTCAGTGTAGACGGAGGAGCGTGCAGGCGGCCAGAGACCGGCGGCAGGAACGTGATCCGGCCGCTCTGGCATCGTGAGCTTGCCGTGCAGATGGTCCAGTTGCAGAAGGAGATGCTGTGGCTGTGTTCCTCCTTGCCCTTGCTGATGTAAGCATGGGGACATCGTATTCAATTTTTGGTCTCCATCCATATGCTGCTCCTCCAGTGTATTTGTCCACATGAAGGGAGATGAAGCACAAAACAGTAGGACATCCAACTCTGCTTTAATTACGGTGATGAGCTGTTTGTCCCGGTGCCACGCGCTGCGATGCCGTCTTGTTCCCCTGACAAACTCAGAGCAGGGGTGACGCCGACTTCCCCGGCAGCCGCCAATCGCCGTTCCCGGGCAGCAACCGTGTTTGGTTTGATATTTATTGTTTGAAAACCAAGGGCTATGACTCTGCCAAGCTTAATGAAAAGGGGAAAATCACTGGGGGCGGGTATGCAATTTTGAAGATGGGAGGTTTTGAACAAAGTCCTGATACTGACAGCATCCCTGGCACATGACAGATGACATTGTCATTCTCAGCAACAACAATGCGGTCATGGCTCTCACGCAGGTTTAATTGTCCAGCAGACACTAAGGGCCATGTCAAGACAGTTCAGCCAATGGGAATCAATACACCATTCAGGGTCCTTTTTGCCTTATGCTTTGCACTTCATTCATTCATCTTTTTCCCCAAAGAAATTGCTCTTCTGGAGGGCTTCTGCTTGCTCACATGGTATCTCCCTCGCACTGGTCTCTGTGGTCGCAGAGAGCAAAGACCTCTCCTTACTCACCTGTGTACTCTCGCTCCAGGCACAACACCCGCACGCGACATAAGCTGTAACTATGGATTCAGTGGAATTAGAGAGACCAGGAGCCTGGTTACTCGTGGAGGCATAATTTTTTCGGGGACCAGAGAGATGATGACAGGCACAGGGGTGGGAGAATATGGACAGCAGCCTGTGGAATCTGAGCCCTTCGTGATTGGTGGGCAGAACTTACCAGAAGAGTCAGGGCAGTGGGTGAAATCATGGGCCAATGAGTTGGACCGCATGGCTTCATATCCCACCCTGCCACCCACCAGCCAGATGACTTTGGTCGGGATACGTGACATCTCTATGACTCAGTTTCCATATATGCACAGTGAAGGTGATAATAATACCTGCCTCATAGGATTTTCCTGAGGGTTAAATAAGACAATCCTTGAGAGTATTCTGGCACGTAGAAAACTCTCAACCCATATTAGCTATTGTTGTATATTGTTATTATAAATACCTTATGCAGTTAATATCTTTGTACTTAGGACTTACCATGGGCAGGTGTGAATGTCTCTTTTGAAGACCCAGAGATGGATTTACCCTTATACCCCTAACATTATCCTCAAAGACACTATTTGGCTCATTTAAAAATTATTTACTCATTTTTAAAGACCACTTTAAGCTCTTTTTAGTACAAAAAGTAGTTCTATTCCTATTCTCATAAGAATGGTGTGAAAAATCTTATTACACTCACAATCTTAAATTAAGATAATTGAAATCTGCTGTTGGAAAGTGGACCCCAAATATATCAAAAAATTAATTCAATTCAATTATAAATAACAAGAATCAACTGTACTTGAATGTGTGTGAAGTATAGAATCATAGTTAAACATTTAAAGAATATGTCCTTATCTGGTTACTATGGTGACAGGTTACTCCAAGAATTCATGGTTCTATGGTAACAATGGAACTATACTATTTCCTCTCCATATTGAAATATTCAGCAACTAATTTCCTGTAGCTTCATAATATGTCATGTTAATGACCTCAGAGGTGGAAACCAAGGTGGTGAGATCGTCTCCATGCTCTACAATTATTCTATGAAACAAAGCAGGAAGAAAACATGTTTTTATACTCATTGGACTGGGAACTACAAGGGAGTTCTTAATGAGAAAGAGATAGCAATGACACTTCATGGGGAAGTGCTAAATTTAACTCAAGTGGTTACTGTTACTTATTCATTGGGTCCAGAATAGATAGGATCACCACCATGAGACAATTATAGTTTCATATGGGTGAAGCCAGAAAGAATATAGTAGAATTCAATTGAATTTCACCAATTGTTAATGGAACCTATCATGTGCTGGGCACATATGAAGTAGGAATTGCCCCATAGCTATTCTTTGTCTGTTAAAATTTTTATAGTAGTTTTGTGTGTGTGTACTACCAAACGTTCAGAACAGTAGGAATAATAAAGAAAGAAAATGTAACTGAGGTCTAAAAACCCTATCATCAGTATTAGTTTCTCCAAAGTTCCTCGCAAAATCCTAGAGGTAACAAAGGATGTGAAGCAGAGGTATGTTGGTGTCAGCTCATACCAGCTTGCACCAGTTGGTGTGCATCTATCCCCAACTCTGTATTCAGTGATGTCACTTTAGTGGCTTGAAGTCATCCATGAAGGGAGTGTTTACACCATAGGAATTGGCAAACACTAGAAATCAGGTTCGTTCGTTGTTTCCTCCTTCCCTCCCTCCCTCCCTCCCTCCTTCCTTCCTTTCTTCCCTCCCTCCCTCCATCCCTCCTTTCTTCCCTCCCTCCTTCCTTCCTTCTCTCTCTCCCTCTCTCTCCCCCTCTTCCCCCTTCCTTCCTTCCTTCCTTCCTTCCTTCCCTCCTTTTCTTTTTTCTTTTCTTTTCTTTTCTTTTCTTTTCTTTTCTTTCTTTTGCTTTCTTCCTTTCTTTCTCTTTTTTGAGAGTTGACAGTTAAACATTTACCAGCACTCCACTCCACTCTCAAGTAGTGACTTGAAATGATATCTTCATATTTCACAGACATCTCCCTCCTCTTTCTGTATCTATTTCTCTCTCTCATACCCCCTCCACATACACACCCATGAGGTCAGTTTTGCCTCTGTAGATTAAAATTGAATAACAGCTGCTTTTGAGCTGATCTCTGCTTCTCTCACTCTGATTCAAGCCTCCAGTATCTCTTACCTAGACTTTGTGTACAGCCTCCTAATTGATCTCCTCATGTCCACTATTCTTGCTCTTTTCAGGTCCAGTCTCCATACAGCAGCTAGAGTGATCATCTAAAATTGTAAATCGCTTAAGCAAGCAGGAGAAAAGAAATAAAAATGAAATCAAAGCTAAAATAAACTTAACTATAAATAGGAAAACAATAGAAAAATCAACAAAACTAAAAGATGCTTCTTTTAAACAATGAATACAATTGTTAAGCCTCTAAAGATATAAATTACCAATATCATAAATCAAAGAAAGATCATCACTACTGATCACACGGACATTAAAAAGATAACAGTGGAATACTGTTAGTATTGTGGCCTCCAAACTTGCTACCTTAGATGAAAAACCAATTCTCTGAAAGACATAAATTGTTTAAACTTCTATAAGGAGAAGTAGATAACCTGAATAGCCCTAGACTTACTAAATACATTAAATCAATATTTGATAACCTGCCAAAAAAGGAAGCATCAAGTTCAGGTGGTTTACTGATAAATTCTACTAAGCATTAGGCCCAGATGGTTTCACTGGTGAATTCTGCCAAACGTTTAAAGGAGAAGTAATGCTAATAACTCACAATCTCTTCCAGAGTATAGAAGCAGAGAAAACACTTACTAACTCATTCTATGATACCAGCACCCACCACCCCAATAGTCAAACCTGATAAGGGCATTAGAAGAAAGGAAAATACAAACCAATATCTCTGTGAACATTGATGCAAAATTTCCCCAAATATTAGCAAATCAAATCCAACAATGTATACGTAGAATTATATTCATGTCCCAGTGGAATTTATTTCAAGTATGTAAAGCTGGTTCGACATTTGAAAATCAGTGCAATCTATTATATCAATAGGATGAAGGGAAAGATTCTATAATTATGTCAATTAATCTAGAATAAATATGACAGAATTCAATGCCAATTCATAATCAGCAAACTAGGAAGAGGATAGCTCTCTCAACTTGATAAAGAACGTCTACAAAAAACCTATAGGTAACGTCAAACCTACAGATGATAGACTGCATGCTTTCCCGTTAATATCAGGTAAAAGGCAAGGGTGTTACCTCTCGCCACTCCTACCAAACATTGTGCTATAAATTCTAGATAATACAATGGAAAGAAAAAGTATACATATTGGAAAAGAAGAAATAAAACTGTCCTTATTTGCCAATGACATGATTACCTATGTGAAAATCCCCAAAGAGTCTACAAAATAGCTAATTGAGTATAGCAAGGCCATGAGGTATGAGATCAATGTACAAAAGTCAACTGATGGCCTATATGATTAGGTATAGTACTTAGTATAAATCTAACAATATGTATGCTGAAAGCTACAAATTGCTGATGAAAGAAATCAAAGAATATCTAAAGAAATGAAAAGATGTCCCATGTTCATGATTTGTAAGACTCAACGTTGTTAAGAGGTCAGTTCTTCCCACTTGATTTATAGACTTAATGCAATCCTTACCAAAATCCTAACAAGATAGCTTGTAGATATCAACATACCGATTCTAAAATTTATATGGAAAGATAAAAGATTTAGAATAGCCAACACAATGTTTAAGCAGAAGAACAAAGTTGGAGGATTCACATTACCCAATTTCAAGACAGTATAAAGCTTGAATTAGGTAGTGTGAGTAATCAAGATAGTGTGGTAACCATAAAACTTGACACAGGATCCAAGGGTAGGATACATAATGTGGCAAAAGAATCTAACAGAAAGGAGTAGAGGAAAAACTGATGACTTAAATAGTTTGGAAATGAGTGAAATCCCTCAGACTGAAAAGAAATGGAACTATATATAGCATTGAACTGTAGTTGGTAAAGTTCTTCCCTGTGAGGGTACAGGTTAACAATTCTGAAACTATAACATATGTGTACTGGAATTGAACAATTAAAGTATTTCAGTAGAGGATAGTGGGAGTCAGGTTTCTCACTGTTGGAGTGAGAGTCTACAGACAAGCAAAGGGGGGAAGCTAGACTGATCTATGTGTAAAGGAATAGTGTTGAAGACCACATTGAACCATGCTGGGTCTGATACTCTACTCTCGTCATCTTGAAATTCTTAATAATTTTTGAACAAGGGGCCCTGCATTTTCATTTTCTACTGGGCCCCTACAATGATGTAGCCAATATTGCATTTAACAACGATTCTGTCAATGTTGATGTTCCCTAGGACTCCAGGTGTGGCTCCCTTCTTCTTCACATTCTACCCTCTCTGTGGTCACCCTTACCCATTTTCATGACTTCAACTTAGCCTAGGACCTTGACAACTGGTACGTCAATAGCTTTACTCACCTGAGTTCTACTGATCTCCAGACTTGAATTTCCAACTCCTTGATTCATGTCTCCAGATCTCTTAAACTTACCATATCTACAAAAGAGTTCATTATTTATTTCCCCTAGTCTTAAAACTGCTACTTTTGCAACATATATAATATACAAAAAAATCCCGAATCAAGAAAATAAAAAAAGGGCACCTGGGTGGCTCAGTCAGTTAAGCATCTTTTGGTTTTTGCTCAGGTCGTGATCTCATGGTTTGTGAGTTCAAGCCCCACATCAGACTCCATGCTGACAATGCAGAGCCTGCCTGGGATTCTCTCTCTCTCTCTCCCTCTCTCTCTCTCTCTCTCTCTCTCTCTCTGCCTGCTCCTCCTCCCTTCACTCTCTTTGTCTCTCTCTCAAAAATAATAAATAAACTTACACCAAAATTTAAAAAACAAATCTCAGAATCACCGTGGAAACTTTTCTCTCCCTTACCCCCATTCAACTATAATCTAAGGCTTGCTAGTTTCATCTAAAAATTCCTCTGCATCAGTTCATATTCTCTGTCTTCACTGTGCTCCATTATCTCCCCTCCAGGACACAATAGGAGAAACCTTCTGCCTCCTGTACTTCTCTGTCCTGATCCAACTAATGTCAAAATTCCCTCCAGAATAATTTTACTAAAACTCATGTCAGATACCAATCTCCTGCTTACCATCCTCAGCGGTCTGACACTGAGTATGGGTAAAGTTTAAACTCTTCAGTGGCCTAGCAGGCTCTCAGTCTCACCTGGGCACCCTACCTTCCTGCCACCTTGATTTCTAGTCTCCCCACCCCATCTTTCCTGGGTATGATACTACAATTCCGTATGTACTCTCCACCTGGGATGCTGCCACACATTCAACGTACTCTCTCTACCTGGACTGTCTGTGTCCCTCTTCTGTACTAGGCTTCACTGAAGACCCACTTGTGCCCACTGGAGCTTCTTATCATCCAGCTTTTGTTCTCCTCTAACCCATTCTCCACCCAGAAGCCAGATGGAGCTTTCCACACCATAGATCTTGTTCTTTCACTCCCTTCTTCAAATCATTCAAGTGGATCTCTGCTTCCCACAGAAGAAAGTCCCAAAGCTTAATAGGCTTATAAAGCCCTATAGGAAATTAATAGTCCTGTCAGGATATGGACAAATAATTGAATAACAGTGATACAACGTGCTTCATGACAAAGGTGTGATCCACGAGCCAACTGCTTCGACAAAGTTTTCCAGAGTGTACCCTCCCCCAAATAATGAATTCAAGTTGTTGGAATTTGACTTCCTTGCCATCGTTCTCCTCTGAGTCGCTCGGTCACTGGTCCCTCCTGCAGTGCACACACCCATGTAACGTGCAGTTATAGGGTTATGGCCATCATTGCCTAAATGTAGAAACTGATTTTTTTTTTTTTTTTACGTAGCACATGTAAAATAAAGTGGAATTTGGACAAGAAATTCCAAGGAGTATTTTCTAAGAGGAGTTGATAAGTTGCAAGGAAGCAGACGCTTTTTTTCAGAATAGCCTTGGAAAAATAAAAGCTCAAACTACTTAGTAGTTCCGTAAGTAGCTCAGTAAGAAGCTTTTTGCAAAACAAGCAAACAGAAAAAGATTTGTGGTTCATTGACATAGCCATTGACATTTGGGAACCCTATCCTTTCTAAATAAAACTAGCCAAAAAAAAAAAAAAAAAGAGGTTTAGTCTCTTTGTAAATGTGCATGAGGAATATCATTTATGATTAAACTGTTATGAGGAATATACTCATAACTGCAGGAAATTCTTACCACATCTTTCTAAAATTACTATTTGATATTTTATATGCCAAAAATGACTTTGTGAAATAGTGTTCTCTTGGAAACCACCTAATGGCCTACATAAGGAAGTCATTAAATAAGTCATAAATGGAGTAGATACGATGGACAATTATGCAGTCATTAAGATTCGTGTTCTTAAAGAACTTTCCCTTTTTAAGGAAAATGCACAAAAATACTATTTGGGGAAAATACAGGTTACAAAACAGTATTATACTATTGTTCCAGTTTTATTTAAAAATTATGTCTATACAGCAAAATGTTACTAGTAGGATTTCAAATAGGCTGGTATTTAAAGGAGATTCCTTTTAAATCTTCGAACATTTTGTATTAAATCAAATTCTCCATAATGATCATGTATTATTTTAAACGTGGCTTTTAATTGATGGTCCATTCTCAGACACTTTTGAGAATGAATGAGGGATCTCTAGTAACAGCGTCACCACTACCACAGACAAAACTGGACTGTTTTGGACAAACATGATACATGTTTGGTTGGTTGAACTGTTCCCCAAAATCCATACACGTTGGAGCCCTAATCCCTAGCACTTGAAAATGTGAAGGTCACCGCAGATGTAATTAATTAGGAAGGGGCCATACTGGAATGGGGTGGGCCCCTAGCCAATATAACCAATTTTCTTATAAAAAGGAGAAATTTGGACATATACACACAAGAAGAATGACATATGAATGTGGAGGCAGAGGTTGGGATGGTGCGTCTACAAGCCAAGGAGCACCAGTGATTGCCAGGAAACCACAAGAGTTTAGTGGGGAGGCATGGAGCAGAAACTCCCTCAGAGTCTCAGAAGGAACCAAGCTTGCCATCACTTTGATCTAGGACTTCTGATTTGCAACAGGGAAGGCAGAGGAAATGAAGTTTCACCGAGTAAAAGGAATTTGTTCACTGAACTAGTATTGTGCAGAATTGTTTGATCACTCAAAAATATTTGCTTCTCCTCTGTGTCTGGCCCCTTCTGGGAAGCCCTGCCCTGGTGAGATCAGGCTTGAACACGTGACTTGCTTCAGGAAATGAAGTATGAGTGGAAGTCACATGTGCCACTTAAAAGTGGGAGCTTGAAAGGCCATGCTATGGTTCGGCCATCTTTTCCCTTGGCCTTGAGACCAGAATATCCTGAAGAGGAGATGCTTCTTTAGCCTGGACCCTAAAATGAAGAAAACCCAGAGCCAGGTTGTAACTGACCCGCAATATACCTGTAACATGAGATAGAAGTAGATCTGAGCCAATGTGATTCACTAAAATGATGACATCATGTGTTGCCCTGGCACAATTTAGCATAAGCTGACTAATAAAACATTTGCTAAGCAGCTATCACATAGGTGCTGGGGACAAAGTAATAAATTATACACAGATTCTGCCATCCAGGAGCTGACATTAAATGGTATATCCTTTGCCTTTAAAATATGAAGATTTTTGGCCCCAGGTGTGTTCTACTTTTTTTTTTTTTTGTAACACCTGCAAGTAAATGTTAAACCATGTTATTCTGATAGATTTTTTAGAGAAAAAAAAAAAATCTTGAAGTGCTCTCATATTCAAAGTCGTTCGTGGAATCTTGAACTACATGTACAGATATAAAGTTTACCAATTAAAATTTTATAGTTTAGGGAAAGAAACTCCTGTGAAAAATAAACCTAAGCTAATTATTCCATTATTTAATTCTCATTTGGAAAATGAGATATTCAGACACTATTAAAAGTTACATTAAGGGGTAAAAACCACTTCTGTGGAAACCGTCAAATTTATTTCATTTACTGTTAAAGAATATTAATTTCAAGGAGCAAGCTTTGAAAGCAACCAAATAAGTTGTCAAAGGCAAGTAATCCCTCCCTGAGGAATGTTTGAAGGCTACAGATTATATAAGGGGCGTCATGTCTCAAGTGCAGGTCGGGGTGGAGGCAGAAGGGTCATGTTCTAAAGTCAGCCTTCTAAAGCAAAAATTGCATGGTGTCAAAATTACCCTTGAAAGTCCCTTACATGGCACTTAAATTGCCCAGACCTGGGCCTTTAGAAGTTCAAAAGCAAAGAATTAATGTCTTCTGTGTCTCTGGAGCAATGAAATCCAAGGTCTAACTTGAAAGGGGCAAAAGACAATGGGGAAAACAAAGGGTCTTCCTCTCATGGTCTTCTGTTCTTTCTCCAAGCGCTTCTCCCTCAAGCCCCTCTTTCCTCTCCTTGTTCCCCTAAATACTTGCACACCAATGAAGTCAAATGAGTGACATGTGCACATTAAGCAACCCCAGTCTTTAGTTTCATTTAAAAACGTAAAAGGAAATGTATTGGGAGCCCATTATCTGTGCTATCCTGGGCGAGATGCTGAGGAGAGAAAGGGAAAAACAAAAAAACAAAAAAACCCCACCAAGATGAAAAAGAAACACAAAGGAGCGGGCAAGAGTGAAATCCAACCAGATACTATGAAAGCAAGCAGCCTGGCCCAATCTAGGTGCCAGTAACATGGCAACACAGTTAAACAGACAAGGAAAGCTTTATGTAAGACTACGGCACTGGAGTCTTAAAGTTAACCCTGCTTAAACAAAAGGCAGGAGGCGTTTGAAGCCCCAGGGTGAGCTAGTGGAAAAATACCAAAGGACATTAAGGGGTAGCATGACCAATGTGCTTGGGCCCCGAGAGACAGGGGTACTATCTCCTTCAGTGAGTACCCATCAGAGGAATGGTTTGCGGGTCCTCGAGAAGGACATCTCTGGGTGGTGAAACTGGCAGAAACTGGGAGACGATTTACACTTGAAAGGGCAGAGAAAGAATTACAGCTGCAAGTTTTCTAAGGTAAATTCTTTAAGAAAAGGGGGTGAGGGACCTATGGTTAGGAAGAAACCTGTCTAAAGTTTAATCAAGCCAAGGGGGAATGTTAAGGCTATCCGAGGTAAGCACAGATGCTATGAACAGAAGTTGTCAAATCTTGACCGCACTTCAGGATTGTCTGAGCTTTAAAAAGTCTCAATGTCGAAGACATATCCCAGATACACTGCAAAACCAATGACATGCAAATCTCTGGGGAGGACTCAGGCATCAATATGGCTTAAAGCTTCCCAGATGAGTCAAGGTGCAGCCAAGGTTGAGATCCGGGGCTACAGGTGCAAAGAAGAGCACCTGATATGAGTCTGAAGTCTGGGTGGGAACTATCCAGGGGAGAAAAACATTCTAGATGAAAGGAACTGCAGTAGCAAAAGTCCTTCAGTAGGAAGAAAGTGGTTTTGTTTGTGCCTTGAATGTAGTGTTGTTATAAATTAAACAATGACCAAGCTCCTTGAGTTGAATCAATACACAGTCATAATATATCGGCTCACTTAGACATGTCAACACCTTTTTGTCTTTCTTTGTTAAGGGTCACTGATTCTTTAAAAGCATGAGGAGTAACAGATTCTATCCGATGATGATTCATTCCATAGTTCCAACATACATCTATCCCTAACTGAGGTCCTGAAAGCATCTTCCTTTCAAAGGTCTAATCCTATCATTGTGCCTCATACATGGCACTCTAAAATACACACTGATCTACAAAAGTGACATGTCCTCAGAAGGTACAAGGCATTTCCTTTAGGAAAGTGTTTGCCTGTGTGTCCAAGCTGAGAAAGGGTGCACTCATAAGCTGAAGAAAATTGATCTTGTTGTGGTTGTTGCACAAAGGCTGATGTTTTCAAAGACTTCAGATAAAAGGCTCCACAGGCAGCTAACAAGCTCTTAATAGGTCTAGATCAAGGTTTAATCACCTGCTTCCAGGACTTGACTTTGGTGTCTTGGTGACAAGAAACCAGGATTTGACAGCGTTCATTTTTGTTACCTCCTTCCATAAATTCTATGCTACTTTATTCCTTATTCATTCAGCACTGATGTTTTCCTGGCCATAATACATTTATACTAATTCAGAAGCTTGCCATCAAATAGATAGGCACGTCTGTCTAATCTGGAAGGCAACAGAACCTCTAATTCTGATACTACAGACGAAATTGAAGCCTGCTTTTTATCCCCACAGTGCTCTTCAAAGGAACAGTTTTTCTAAAATTCAAACAAGGGTGTCTCAGTTAATAAGATGGCATTTTCCTTTTCTTTGTCTTATCATCTGTCCAAATCAAGGGCAGTGGATGCAAGACTCCAATGACGTCAGGCTACTGTGGCTCCTTGAAAATGCTCCTCTCAATCAGGTTTCTTATTATCCGATCCCGATTCCATACATAGTCACGGAAATTGACTTTTTAGATTAATCGGAGTCATTTTTATTGCTTTTTAATAGCTAATTGCCACACAGTCCATCTTGTTAGCAGTATTGTGATTCAGATCAACCTTTGAGATGAGTACAGATAAAAGACTGGCTTTATCAGTTGGGTGTTCTGGGATGATCACCAGCCACATGAGGAACCATGTGTGGACTCATTGGGTAGGGTGTGGGTGGTGTATGAGATATTAAGGATGCTGCAATTTGGTATCACTTCCTATTTGGGATGAGTCAGAGAGATTTTGGAAACATCTTCAAGGCTAACCCGATTTACATTATAGTTACGTTTTAATTGCATTTTAAAGCCTCAATGCAGTTGATTGTGAAAACCGCCACACCATTTTTAAGAGAACTGGAGTTTTCTTTTTATGGAAATGCAAAAGGACCCCTCAGCATAACATCATGTTACCTAAGCAGTGAAAGAGAGATATCTGCTCTCAGTGTTCCCTCAGATTCTTCTAGAAAAGTTTACCAGGGGTCCCCACTCAACACATGCAGTGGACTCGTTTCACCTGTAATGTACCTTTTGGTCTTTTCATTCTTCCGTTGGATCATATAGTGATAGAGTTTCAGGCATGGAGCTAGGTGAGTTTTGGGAATGTGATAAAGAAAACCGACATCTTCCCCTTATCCTGGGAGTTGGTGGTCTCTTGGGGAACACAAAGAGGCAATCCCAAGCCTCCACCCATCTCATCTTGTTATTCTTGGCTTTTATCTTCTTCACCAGGACCTCTGGATGCTTCCTTCACTACTTGTTGGGGAGTTTCTTCTCATAGCGCTTTGCTGGATGGCCTTTTTGCCCTGGAATAATCGAATACTGACTTGCTGGGGTTTCTTCTCTTCTGGCTTCCATCTCTACTTTGCTCATCCCTCTTGGATCACACTGTTTATTCACAGGGCCTTCATTACTACACAGGCATCAGTAATTCACAAGTCTAAATTCTGTCCCTCCCCTCTCACTTGAACCCCAGAGCTGCTTCACTCTCAACCCCCAGGTAGCCAGAGACCTTGAACTTAACATGTTCCAGTTTGATCCTTCCTCTTCCTTTCCATGTCTTGTAGTTTATCTTTCTCTGTCTTGGTAAAATCTCCCATTTGCCCAAAGTAGAGGACTGAAAATAATCTGGCTTTTAAAAATACCCTGGAAAAAAATAGACCATTCATCAGTTTGCTGATTCTATATCTCTAAACAACACTGAATTTCTGTGACTCTAGTTGAGTTAAATTTACTCCTAGCTTTTTAAAATAAAGCCAATGAAAGACTGAGAAGATTATTACAAAGGCTGCTTTCTGGTGAAGTTGCTGAATCAACAGCTTTATTTTAGTCAAATCACATTTTCATATTTCAAAAATACTTTGTGGACAATTAATGAGTCCCGTGGGGTCAGTACTGTGAGGTTTATGATTTTGTAATGATGATCTAAGGTCTGTGTGAAAAAGGTAATCAGGTTCATTGGAGAATCAAACTGGTCAAAAGTAGACACTGACGTCTGAATCTGAATCTCTCCCATGAATTTTTTAGCAGGTGTTAAAATAAGACATATAAAAAAAGAACCTTTGGAAAATAAGAAACCTGGACTTTTCAAATGCTGGGACATGGTGGTCACTTTTAAAAGGGATATAACTTTAATTTCTCATTTGAATATGCATGACACTGATTTAACCAACTCAGTAATAACATGATCTACCAAGCAGGTAAAATTGCATCAAGTTGGGCTGGACCAGCTTTAAGGTTCTTACATAAAGCATGTTAGCACATGATCTTAGCTATGTCATGATTTAAGTTATGAACTCTGTAAGAAAGCTATATATAAAAAAAGTTTGATTAGTGCGGTTTTCAAGCAGGTTACAGTTAGGATTATGGTTGTCATAGGGACAGGTCCATGACAATGGAAGTGAAGCATGACAGCTTTGCTTTATCAGAATAGTAATTCTTCATTTTTGTGAATGTCAGCAAATGAATTTGACCCACCACATGTGGACTTGGATCAAAGGGCACATTTAGCATATGGTCAATGTGGCACTTATGTGGCCTTTCAAAAGGCCAAGTCCACAGTGATAACCACCACAATAATCCTGTAAACCTATCCAGCTGCCTTCAGTGATGTGACTTATGATTGGAAGGGGAAAAAAAGAAGGGTGATATTTTATAAATATCAATTTTCAAAAAATCCCTGATCTGTTGGCATTAACTGATGAGCTCAGAGATGCTTGGAAACCTCCCTGCCTGCACAACAACTGTAACCATGGCAACCTGCGTTTTAAAGGATGTTGAAGATGTTTTTAAACATAAGGTGAGAAAAACAGTCTTACACAAATGTTTGCCTGAGACTTCATGTCTAATTCCACCAGTACACTTGCTGTTCCTTTACGGGGACTTGATGCAGTGCTAGAAGATTTCCCGTTGGAGGAAAACCTGGACCACCCAGGGCAGTCACAAATCGGGAGACCACTGCATTGCTACAAGAGAGAGATTTGCCTGGGTACCAAGACTCAGTTTGGATACGCCTAGGCTTCCTATACATTATGCATGAAGTAGATTGGCAACTCATTCTTAAAGCTTTTTAATTTTTGATGCTCTTTGTTCCATGTGATTTTTACAAAGTTTAATTGGACTACCATATATTTTAGAACAAATTAATTAAGAAAGACCTCAGATTTCCAAAGCAATGTGCTAATAGCTCTGTAGAGTACTGGATCTGAGTAGACGATAGAGAACAATTGTGCACTGTTCAGTATTTGAACATTAAATTTCGATACTGAATAAATCATCCAATGAATAATACTTTCTTACTAGTCATATTTTATTGTAGTTTTTTAAAGTTTGTTTATTATCTTTGAGAGAGAGCGTGCGCACAAGCAGGGGAGGGGCAGAGAGAGAGGGAGACAGTGTCCAAAGCAGGCTCTGTGCTGCCAGCTCAGAGCCTGACATGGGGCTCGAACCCACGAACTGTGAGATCATGGCCTAAGCTGAAGGTGGACACTCAACCCACTGAGCCACCCAGGTGCCCCTTTATTTCAGTTTTTAAACAATTATGATTCTATTTGAACAGGGCATAGAATGGGAGCATTTTGAGGAGGCAGATTATAATCAAAGATTCCTATTAACTATTTGGAGCTAGAATAGTTTTTAACTATTTAACTATTTGGAGCTAGAATAGTCTTGGAGCTAGAATCATATTTAGTCCAAACAAACACAGACACTAAAAAGACATTATGGCCTTTTCATTCTTGCTCCTGCTTATTCACACCTCATGTCTTGGCAAACCACCAACTTTTTTCTCCCCACCTTGACTCTGCATGGGTTTGCATATTTATAGAGTTAAAAGGGTTGCCCACCATGGTTCTCTTTCTTATCCACACTCTTTATTTCTTACCCATCCATCTCTGTCACTCTCAGAATATAGCTCTCCCCAACTAATTACATTAATCAACAACAAACAGCAACTCTAAAAATTCACCAACATGGGAGTTTCATAAGCCTGAGACACTATGTCAAATAATTCATCATGGCTGTTTGAGGACACTGCGACTCAAAACAAGGTAGCAATTGAACCAGAGAACAAAATGGTCACTATTAGTATGACTTTCTTCTATATTTAGGAATTCCTGTTTTGCCATCAACATTGTTTCTGTATACATTGTTTTCTATCAATACAAATTTCTCTCTCCACTTTCCTGGCTCTAATTTAAAAGTAAGTAAAGCCAGACAGCTCTCTTTTTGCTCAGGGATTAGGTCTGTTTTACAAGGAATTAAAGGAAAATAGAACAAACATTGGTTAAATATGAACTACATCTCAGATATGACATTACATATAATCTTGGTACTTCTTACCCATTGTACATTCAAGTCCCAATCTCCATGTTACACACAATAAATAACACACACAGCATCCCATGTGTTCCATACATGAGGTCCAGGAGGTCCAGGCACTGTTGTCATCAACATCATCATCATCTCCTGCGTCATCCCCATAATCATGCTTTTTTTTACATGGTTTCAACGAATCCTTCCAACAAAATGCCAGCCCACTTTATTGTATACATTTTACAGATGAAAAAACTAAATTTCAGGGCCACCGAATGGTTTGGTCAAGAATACATAGCAAGTAGGGGCGCCTGGGTGGCTCAGTCAGTTGGGCGTCTGACTTCGGCTCAGGTCACGATCTCGCGGTCCGTGAGTTCGAGCCCCGTGTTGGGCTCTGTGCTGACAGCTCAGAGCCTGGAGCCTGTTTCAGATTCTGTGTCTCCCTCTCTCTCTGACCCTCTCCTGTTCATACTCTGTCTCTCTCTGTCTCAAAAATGAATAAACGTTAAACAAAATTTAAAAAAAAGAATATATAGCAAGTAAATGATAGAGGTAGAAATTGAATCTGTCTTTTTCTAGTGCAAAACCTCAGCGTTAGAGGTTGGACAAGGCATGATATTGAAGGGGCACCCTGAGTATGAAGTCAGAGCTGGTGTCCATGGGGAAGTAAGAAATAATGGTTCTCAAACTTCAGGTTGCCTAAGCATCATTAGGTGTGAGCTTGTAAAAATAAATATTGCAAGGGGGCACCTGGGTGGCTCAGTCGGTTAAGCGGCCGACTTCAGCTCAGGTCATGATCTCGCGGTCCGTGAGTTCGAGCCCCGTGTCGGGCTCTGTGCTGACAGCTCAGAGCCTGGAGCCTGTTTCGGATTCTGTGTCTCCCTCTCTCTGACCCTCCCCTGTTCATGCTCTGTCTCTCTCTGTCTCAAAAATAAATAAATGTTAAAAAAAAAAAATTTTTTTTTAAAAATAAAAAAAATAAAATAAATAAATAAATATTGCAAGTCTACCACCTGCCCACCCTGACACACACACACACACACACACACACACACACACACACACAGATTCTGATTCAGTAGGTCTGAGATTAGTCAGAAATCTACATTTTTTTAAATGTTTATTTATTTCTGAGACAGAGACAGAGCATGAGTGGGGGAGGGGCAGAGAGAGAGGGAGACATAGAATCAGAAGCAGGCTCCAGGCTCTGAGCTGGCAGCACAGAGCCGGATGCGGGGCTCGAACTCATGAGCTGTGAGATCATGACCTGAGCCGAAGTCGGTCACTCAACTGACTGAGCCACCCAGGCGCCCCAGAAACCTACATTTTTGATAAATTCCTCAGTTGATTCCCAAGAAGGTGGCCTTTGGACCACACTTTGAGAAATGATTTGATAGGTGAATGGGAGCCCTTTGAGAGACCTGAATCTCTAACTTAAGAAGCTAGATGGGACAACTTGAGGCTTCAGCACACTCACCTGTATAGAGAAACCTCTGTTTTCTTTAATATCCGATTTCCATTTGGTACAGAGTAGAGCTCTTCCCTCTGAGGCACCCATCTTATTACCCATCATGTGATCAAGCCCTGCACCTCAATTAACATATAATGAAAATAACAAAATATGCTAATCATTAACCACCTGTTGAGTGCAAGGCTCCAAGCTAGAAGCTCATCACTCTGTTGTCCTTGCCAACACCACTGTAGCAGAAGCACTGATGTTCACCCATATCCAACCCTTGCCTTCTTCCCAGACACACAGAAATACCCTAGTTTCCAATCCCTTTGTAGTCTGATGGAGTGATTTGGCAAGTTCTGGCCTAAGCATGCTATTTTCACTCTCTCTCTTTCCCTGCTGTGGTAACCATTGACATGTTTTAGAAGGTGCCAGCTACCAAATGGTGGAGTCCTTCAGGCTGGGTCCTTGAGCTGTTACATAGCATAAAACTCCCATCAGTCACACTGAATTCAGAGCATGAGCAGGAGATAAACCAACCTTTGTTTTGTTAAGCCTCTGAGAATTCATTTTATTTCATTCTCTTTTTATTTCTGTGGCTAACCCTAGCCTATCCTAACCAATAAAAACATCATCATGTCAATAATCACATTTATTACCTATGATAATAAATGCTTCCTATGTGCTGAATACAACACCCAACACTTGGAAAACATTATCTAATTTAATAATTACCCCAACACTCTAAGTACGACAGTTAAGTGTTTTTTATAAAGTCACACAACCAGTAACTGATGAGACAGAAATCAAAACCCAGACAGTGTGATTCCAGAGCCCATGTGCTTAACTAAAACACAGTAATGTATGGTGCTTACCTGTCAGTGTTGGTGCTTTAGACATTTGTCACATCTAATCCTCTGCCAACCCTACAAGTGGGCATTATTGTCTTACTTTTCCAGTGCAAATACTGAAGATTGGAGAGATGAAGTGTCTATCCCAAGGCCACACATGTGTGAGAATTGGGTCACAAACCCCAGTCTTTCTGAATCTTAAATGAAGCATCACTTCACAGCCAGGGTGTCTAAGCAGGCGATTTTGATTTCTCTAACCTTGTGTCAGAAACGTCTAGGATCCCTAGGCCATATATACCAGGGTATTTAACACAGTTCAAGATTTTAGGACTCTGAGTCAGACTTTCCAAGTTAAAACTACAGTTCCACCATGCACTGTTGTGTGACTTTGGGTAAGTTACTTAGCCTCTCTCTGCAAAATGGGTTGAATGAGGTAATTCTGGGTAAGCCTAGCACCAACTAGAAACAAAGGAGTATTGGGTTGAATAGATTCACAGACAGCTCTGCCTAGATGGGTTAATAGGGTTCTGGAAATGGCTCAATCTTTAGCTCCCTGACACCTTCTGGGCAAGCCCATAAATGCTTTTATAATGCAGCATAAAGCCCATAATGCAGCTATGCTTTGGGTTTCCTCCAAATCCCTTTGGTTAGGGGGATCACTGGGTCTGCAGCTTCCAATCCCTGGAGCGCTACTGAGATGATTTCCCTTTTTCAGGTCTTCTGTGAGCCAGTCCCTGGTGAATCCCAAATGGCCAGGTAAACTGGCCGGTGGGATTCAAGGGTCTGGTGAAAAAACAGAGTAGGAACCTCAGGGGCTCTAGTCCCACAAATCCTGGAAGTCATAAGGTGTGGGCTGAGGACAGGTAGGAGAACCCACTGGAGCTGTAGATGAAGGTGTCATTCCAGTTGCATTGAGCTCCGGAAGCAGACCTTTTTCTTTGCCTTATAAGCTCCCAGGATGAACTCGGTCCTTCTTCTCCTGGCTCAGTAAGCATAGCAGTATCTGGGCTCCCAGGCTAGCTGAAGTGAGCAGCCTGGCTTTCTGGTGGAGGCTGAAGTTAACAGGGGCCACCAGCAATAGACACTTCCAGTTGCCAATGCTACTTGTTAAATGCCTTCGATGTACTGAGCATGACACAAATGGCCTTATAGAGAGACTACATTCAATTTACGTATGCCGTGGATATTATTATTATTTCTTTCATCTTACGGATGAGAAGACGAAGGCTCAGAAAATTTAAGTTGTTTGCCACAAGCTACCCAGGTGAAAACATGATGGAGCTAGAGATTGAATGCAGGCAGTCTGACTCCAAAACCTTGCACTTGAGCAGCACGCCCTTTAGCCCAGGTGTTGAGGTGTCAGCACAGTCTGAGCTCTCATCGCCAGTGGAGGGTGCCCATGGGTGTGGCCTGGGAGCTGGAGAAGATGGTAAAGAGTGCCTTAAGAACTTAAATTGGAGGAGTTTGGGAATCCCTAGAGAAAAAGGACTGGAGACTCGAGGAAGAATGGCTGTGTCTATTAATTCACTATAAACAGTAGGTGGGGACTTCTCAGTTTACGCTGGAGATCCAGGGTATACCCCCTAAAACTGATACCCCCAAGACATGCATCACAGAGCGCTCTGCTGGAAAACAGCCCCCGCCATTTTTAAAGATCAAAATGCACAGTAAATGATGGATATTCCAAGAATGATTGTAGTGAAGATAGTTTGTGCACTTAACTATTGTTTTCCAATTTTATTTTTAACACAGTACCCTTCTTATTATGCAAAACCTATCAGCCTCTGCTAGAGGAATCTTTGGACAGCTGTCAGGGAAAGCATTTGAGGGAGGAGCGTTTGAAGGCTGTGGAACAGGGAGCCGAGATCTGTGGAAAGAGAGTTTGCTGTGCAGGATGCAGGGAGCACAGGTGAGAGAGCAGTCGGGGGGCTACTGAAGGTGCGAGTTGGGAGCAGTGAGCTCACGAATCGGTGATTGCAGCAGACAAGGGTAAGGAAGTGGGCATCAGTGACACGGGTGTACGTAAAAGAAAAGATGGAGGCAGAACTAGTTTGCAGGACAGCTTAGAAATAGACATCAGGTGCCAGGGTGACCTCAAAATAGACATTGCAGACCCAGCGTTCAGGAGAGAAGCCAGAAGTAGAAATGAGGGCTTTAGGTCACTGCCCGCTCCCTCTTTCCCGGAGGGACCGTGGAAAGAGCTAACAGCTCAGAGGACTTTGGAAGGAACCTTCAGCAAGGTCTCCCTGCAGGAGTCACGATGCAGGAGGGGAGCCTGGAAAAAGCAGTGATCAGAGAGGCGGGAGGTCTGCCTCGAGTCCAAGGCATGAGAGCGCTTAGCTCAAAGGATCTTTTTTTTTTTTTTAAGTGGAAAGAAGGAAATTGTGGGGAAAATGAAGAATGTGCGGTCTGAGGAAAGACCGAGGCTTCCCCCCTCAGAAAGCATCTTGCCACTAGCCGTGGGCAGCAAGGCCGACAGCTGGTAGTTGTGATCCCATCTTCGACTGTATTTGCACCAAGAAGGGCCGTCTGGCAAACCAGTTCACAGCGGCAGATCCCCGGCGTTAAGAGAGTGAATTCTTGACTCTGTAAACGGATAACCAAGCGCTGCCCAGCTACAAGGAGGAGTGAAACAGCAGACCTGACTATTTTATGTAAATCGCTAAGATTAGGGCAGTGCGCAAGCAGGTAGGAGCAGGGGGAAGAAGCTTCTTAAGCAGGGGTGGGTTTTGAGGACCTGTCAGCCTAGACTGGAAGAGCAGCCAGGAAGGTGAGAGAGGGAGACAGCAAGCACGTCTCCGGAGTCACAGCCAAGTCAGCCGATAATTAACCTCTTGATTCCCCCCTCCCCTCCTTCCAAGGTCAGATATTTATTATCTCAGAAACATTTAAACTTCAAGAAGCTGTGAGGAACACAGGCTTTCCAAGCCGGCTTCGGCTGCCCTGCCATTTGATTAATTTATGTGGTCAGGCAGGCAGTTCAGAGAGATCTAGACTGTGCTCTCACCCGGCATCATTTCCATACTTAATACATTCAGGCACAGTGACGGTAGAGTGTCTTCTGTTTATATGCAACTTGGTGCCTTTTGAAGTGCACGTTTAAGTTCACATTGATAAAATACCACTTTCCAATTTAGATTTTTAAAAAAATGCTCACTGGGAATTAAGTACCTTTTGCAGAATGAGACGTTTTTAGCCCTTACTGTGAAGCAAGACCAAATACATACTACTGCCATTCAAGAAGCCTGTTCACGGGGTTGCACATCTTCCAAATGTATATAAAAAAAATGAGATCCTCTTGATTGAAAAAAAAATTGCCTCTTGCACCCCATAATTAGTTCCCTAAAATCTTATGAATGAAGAAGCAATTGGACTCTTACATTTGGAAATTGGAAATGCCTTTCTCTGCTGCATTTTTATTTTGAGAAGTGGGAATCGACACGGAAATGAATGCACTATGTACGGAAACATGGGAGATCTCTCCTAGTGTTTTCATAATTCCACTAAGGTTTGTGAATATTTTAATGTGCTTATTGGCAAGCATATTTACAATGATACTTTCCTGCTCTATACCTAGGTTTGGAAGGGGTACTCGATTCCTGTCAGCAGGTACCGTGTGGTGGCATTAAAAGAAAACAAAAACAAAAACACGATATCAGTTGGAGAAACCTGGACCCCACCTTTGGTTTCATCCCGGAGCTGTGTGGCTTACCAATATTTTGCTTGGTCTTTCTGAGTGCCGCTTATCAATACCTTCCTCTTCTCTCCTAATGCTCCCCTACCATTCATCCAGGTCAAACTTCATTTTGGATTGTTTGTACTTAATCGGAATGTTTTCAAGATTTGTCTCCCTTCCTCTGGTTTCCATTGTCAGCTCAGCTGGGCATTAAGCACCGTCTAATGGATGGCACCATCCAAAAAAAAAAATGTGAATAATCATTCTTTGCAGAAGAAAGTTCTCCAAAGGTCTCTGCCCTCCCTCAGCTCAATGCTAAGATAATAGTAGCCGTTTCACACATGGGTGCCTCAGTCGGTTAAACATCCAACTCTTGATTTCGGCTCTGGTCATGATCTCAGATTTTGTGGGTTCAAACCCTGCATCAGGCACTGCTGCTCCCTGACTCGTGCTCATTCACTCACATGCTTGCTCTCTCAAAATAAAGAAATAAAATTATAAAAACAGTAGTAAAGGGGCACCTAGTGATTCAGTCGGTTAATTATCTGACTTTGGCTCAGGTCATGATCTCACAACTTGTGGGTTGAGCCCCACATCGGGCTCTGTGCCGACAGCTCGGAGCCTGAAGCCTGCTTTGGATTCTGTGTCTCCCTCTCTCTCTGCCCCTCCCCCATTTGCACTCTGTCTCTCTCTCTTTCTCTCAAAATAAATAAAAACATTTAAAAAATAGTGCCATTTCACAAATGTTTCTAAAACAACAGAATAAATTCTACCTAACTTACTATAGATGCTGACTTCAGTATTTTATTTTAAAATTAACTTATTCTGGTTGTAAAAGAAACCCATACTTAGTGTTCAATAAATGAATGAATGAATGGGGGAGTGAATAAATAAAAGAGTAAAGTAAAATTAGCTTGTAATTTTACCACTCAAGAGACAGCCTCTGATAACATTTTCATGTTCTTGTGTCTATATTTTTCTGGCCATAGGAGTAGAATTAATTTTTTAAAAATACGCATGAGTATACATAACACATTTACATATATGTGTGTGTCACATCCAATTATATACTCAGATTATAACCTGCATTTAAAATTTCACTATTTTGTGGGAATGTTCCTTTCACTAAATTCGTCAAAACTATATTTAACGTTCACGTTAGAAAACATTTTATGGGCTATCAATATATTTAAGCTCCCCCTTATTGTTGGTCAACTAGTTTTCCACCAACAGTTCATTATTTTAAATAATTCTGTGATGACAATTTAGGTACACGATGTGTTAGACATCTGAGGTTACCTAACCTGTTAGCATTGATCCTTAGGTGTTGAAGTTTATATTGGAAAAAAATAAATTTATTTCACAATTAGTACATAAGTAGCAAAACGCATTACGAAGAAAAACACCACACTTTATTCCCAACTGAAGTATGTGCAATCACTGTTTACCTCTTCCTTGTCAGCATTAAGTGCTAAGGTTCACTTAAATCTGTCACTCTGATAGGTGGAAATTGATAAAGTACTGTTTCCCTTTTTTGCCATTTAACAACCGGTGACCTTTTTTCTTTCCTTTCTCCACATCTTGTGAGGTAACTGGCTTCTTAAGTCCTATTCTTTTCCTTTTTTGGGTGTTACTGGTTCCTCCATTGATTTCTGAGGAATTGTTACTCATTGTGGATATTAACCTCTTGCCTTTCTTGTATTTGTTATGAAATTTTTTTTGCCAGCTTATTTGAATTAATTTGGTGAATGCTTTCAGATACTGATTTTTTAAATCTTTAGTCAGACACAATATCATTTTTCCTTATGACATCTTTCATTTTTATAATTAACCTCGTTGCCTATTCCAAGATTACAGTCGTGCTAATACAAGTGTTTGTTTTTTCTAATTTTTTATGGTTGTATGTTCACATTTGATTCTTTAATCCATCTAGAATTTATTTTGATACGTGGTTTAACGTAAAACCCCATTTTTGAGTTTTTACCCTCCAAATTCATTTTCGTTATAACTGCTTTTTAAAATAACCACTCCGAGGGGCGCCTGGGTGGCTTGGTCAGTTAAGCGTCCGACTTCGGCGCAGGTCACGATCTCACGGTCCGTGAGTTCGAGCCCCGCGTCGGGCTCTGTGCTGACGGCTCAGAGCCTGGGGCCTGTTTCAGATTCTGTGTCTCCCTCTCTCTCTGCCCCTCCCCTGTTCATGCTCTGTCTCTCTCTGTCTCAAAAATAAATAAAAGTTAAAAATTTTTTTTTTAAATAACCACTCCATTTCCAGTTTTGTGATATAGTTTTTGTGAAAGTATAGATTAAATTGAAGTATACTTTGTTTACTTTGAGCCTAGCCTGTCTATTAGATTTTGCAATAATGCCACATTATTCAAACACTTGTAGCTTTATAATGTGTCTTTATTTTTATTTTTTTTAATGTTTATTTATCCCTGAGAGAGACAGACAGACAGACAGATAGAACGGAAGCAGGGGAGAGGCAGAGACAGAGGGAGACACAGAATCCAAAGCAGGATCTGGGCTCGAGGCTCTGAGCTGTCAGCACAGACCCCAACGCAAGACTTGAACCCACGAACTGTGAGATCATGACATGAGCCAAAGTCGGATGCCCAACCGACTGAGCCACCCAGGCGGCCCTATAATGTGTCTTAATATATAGTAGGGCAAGATCTTCTGAAAAATGTGCTGTTTTCAAAATGGCTTTAGTTATTTTTGCATTAATTTTTCCTCTAGAAGAAAAAGCTGTATTATTTGGCCATTTCCTGCCCTCAGTGACTGTTACTTCCTTTCTCAAAGCTGATACTGTGTTTCACTATGCACTTATCAGGAGGTCAGGATAGTAAGAAATCAGAAAGCCCAGATGTGCTTGCTTGACTCTGCACGGGAAATAGTGCTCCAGAACTGCAAGATGGCAGAGAGGGAAGGGCGGTGGTATCTCCCTGTATTCCTGGAGGAGGTGCCATTCTGTTTCATGAGGCAAAGCATGGAAAAGTCCTAATTCATTTTATCCCAATCCTGTTCCAGCAGCCTTTGAGATTCTCCTGTGCTGTCAGTCTTTGTACTTAAGATGGTTGGAATTTTGGACATATTTTATTTCTTCAAAGATATTTTATTTTTTTATATTAAATATAATTTATTGTCAGATTGGTTTCCATACAACACCCAGTGTTCATCCCAACAGGTGCCCTCCTCCATGCCCATCACCCGCTTTCCCCTCTCCCCCATCCCCCATCTACCCTCAGTTTGTTCTCAGTATTTAAGAGTCTCTTATGGTTTGCCTCCCTCCCTCTCTGTAACTTCCCCCCCCCCACTGCCCCGCTTTCTTCCCCCCACCCCGGTCTTCTGTTAAGTTTCTCAGGATCCACATATGAATGAAAACATATGGTATCTGTCTTTCTCTGCCTGAGTTATTTCATTCTCCAGTTCCATCCACATTGCTACAAAAGGCCAGATTTCATTCTTTCTCATTGCCAAGTAGTATTCCATTGTATAGATAAACCACATCTTCTTTATCCATTCATCGGTTGATGGACATTTAGGCTCTTTCCATAAATTGGCTATTGTTGAGAGTGCTGCTATAAACACTGGGGTACAAGTGCCCCTATGCATCAGCACTCCTGTATCCCTTGGGTAAATTCCTAGGAGTGCTATTGCTGGGTCATAGGGTAGATCTATTTTTAATTTTTTGAGGAACTTCCACACTGTTTTCCAGAGCGGCTGCACCAGTTTGCATTCCCACCAACAGCGCAAGAGGGTTCCCGTTTCTCCACATCCTCTCCAGCATCTGTAGTCTCCTGATTTGTTTGTTTTAGCCACTCTGACTGACGTGAGGTGGTATCTGTAGTTTTGATTTGTGTTTCCCTGATGAGGAGTGATGTTGAGCATCTTTTCATGTGCCTGTTGGCCATGTGGATGTCGTCTTTAGAAAAGTGTCTATTCATGTCTTCTGCCCATTTCTTCACTGGATTATTTGTTTTTCGGGTATGGAGTTTGGTGAGTTATTTATAGGTTTTGGATACTAGCCCTTTGTCCAATATGTCATTTGGAAATTTCTTTTCCCATTCCATCAGTTGCCTTTTAGTTTTGTTAATTGTTTCCTTTGCAGTGCAGAAGATTTTTATCTTGATGGGGTCCCAATAGTTCTTTTTTGCTTTTAATTCCCTTGCCTTTGGAGATGTGTCAAGTAAGAAGTTGCTGAGGCTGAGGTCAGAAAGGTTTTTTCCTGCTTTCTCCTCTAGGATTTTGATGGTTTCCTGTCTCACATTCAGGTCTTTCATCCATTTTGAGTTTATTTTTGTGAATGGTGTAAGAAAGTGGTCTAATTTCATTCTTCTGCATGTTGCTGTCCAGTTCTCCCAGCACGATTTGTTAAAGAGAATGTCTTTTTTCCATTGGATATTCTTTCCTGCTTTGTCAAAGATTAGTTGGCCATACATTTGGGGGTCCATTTCTGGGGTCTCTATTCTATTCCATTGGTCTACGTGTCTGTTTTTGTGCCAATATCATGCTGTCTTGATGGTTGTAGTTGAGGCTAAAGTCTGAGATTGTGATGCTTCCTGCTTTGATTGTCTTCTTCAATGTTACTTTGGCTATTCGGGGTCTTTTGTGGTTCCATATAAATCTTAGGATTGCTTGTTGTAGCTTCTCCAAAGATATTTTAGTAAGGAACAAGTGATTCTGCTTTTGGGTATCCTGGCCAGATCCTTTAAAATGAAAAAAAAAAAGTATTTCTAAGCATCCATCTCTTTAAATTATCTAAATTTTATTTTTTAAGTTTATTTATTTATTTTGAGAGAGAGGGAGAGAGCACGAGCAGGAGACAGGCAGAGAGAGAGAGGGAGAGAGAGAATCCCAAGCAGGCACTGAGCTGTAAGCACAGAGCCCAGTGGAATTCTGTCTCATAAACTGTGAGATCATGGCCTGAGCCAAAATCAAGAGTCAGACATTTAACTGACTGAGCCACCCAGGCACCCCTAAAGTATCTACATTTGAAAGGCTTATTGATGATGTAGTAAAATGAAAAGCCCAAGAATTCATAACATCATCAGGCACAAATATATGTGGAAAGTAAAGAAGCTATAGGCATGTGTACATTTCCTGATTAGACTACATTTTTCAACATCAGTGGATACTAGTTTCTTGAAAACTACAAAAGAATAGGGGCAGACTCAACTAACACTGTAAAATTGATAACCCTTTGCCTTAGCTCTCTTCCCTCATTTCTTTTCTCTTTCCCACCACGCAACGTCTCCCCTCCAGAATTACCTTCTCTTTTGTGTGAGGGAAGGTTTTCCAATAACGTTGGCCATTCCATTAAAATAGTTTGCTCATAAATAATCTGAGTTTCCTGGATTAAGATTTGACAAGCCCTGTTCCTAGCACTTTGGTTGACACAAGATAAGTGTATGGTAAGGTTTGAAATATCTGTGTTCTCTGTCTTCATTTCCTTGTTTCTGTCTCCAATTTCCTACGTGCCATTCGGGGATTTACTGACACTCTAATAGCATGCTCATTTCCAGGCATGCATCTCCGATCTCTTTAGAATCTGTATGTCTTTCTGAAAGATGACGTCCCTAGCTATATGTTTCCAGGCAGTATTGTGGGAGGATTAACAGTTTCCTGACATCTTTCTTGCAAAGGTTTGAATACCACTTCCAGTGCAGATCAACACATGAAATTAAATGTTTGCTTTGCAGTTATAGTGCTAGCAAATTTCGCCACATCTTTTCTTCTCCATTCTCTTATTTAGGCCACATTCCAGTCCTGTGTAGTAAGAAAGGCAGCTAGTATTAGACCCATTTTAGAATGTCATTGTTATGGGGTTAATTGTGTTCTCCCAACATTCATATGTGGAAGTTCTTACCCCTGGTACCTCAGAATGTGACCTCATTTGGAGATATGGTCTTTCTAGAGGAAATCAGGTGAAAATGAGGTCGTTGGTGTGGGCCCTATCCAGTCTGATGGATGTCCTTATAAAGGGGGAAAGCCTGCACACAATGACAGATGTATGCACAAGGAGAATCCCATGTGAACATCAAAGCAGAGATCTGGATGATGTGTCTACACCCCAAGGAATACCAAAGATTGTCAGCAAACCACCAGAAGCCAGAGCAGAGGCATGGAATAGACTCATCCTCACAGCCCTCAGAAGGAACCAACTCTATCAACATCTTGATTTGAGACTTTGGGCCCCCAGAACCGTAAGACAGTAAATTTCTTTTTTTTTTTTTAACATTTATTTATTTTTGAAAGATAGAAACAGAATGTGAATGAGGGAGGGGCAGAGACAGAGAGAGAGGGAGACACAGAATCCGAAGCAGGCTTCAGGCTCTGAGCTGTCAGCACAGAGCCTGACGCCGGGCTCGAACTCACGAACTGTGAGATCATGACTTCAACTGAAGTCAGATGCTTAACTGACTGAGTCACCCAGGCACCCCAAGACAGTAAATTTCTGTTATTTGTGCTACCTACCTTGTGGCGCGTTGGTATGGCAACCCTAAGAAACTAACCCAGCTGCTAATAAGAAATAGAGAAGGCTTAAGCAGCTCTGCCATGGCAGGGCACATTTCGTTAGAAACACCTGCTGCTCCAGAAATCCTCCTTTTGTCAACCACAATGAGTGCGGTCAAGGCCAGCTGGTCTGGCAGTGAATGACATTCTTTCCATGAGGGACCGAGCTAACACCCACCCTCCCCCACATTGTTCTATCTTCAGTATGTCCCAGAGTCACCTGTTGATTGCCCTGGATGTTGTTAGCCACTGTCAGGAAAGGTTCCTGCCACTGATGTGACTGTTAAAGCCAATGTTCACGGAGCAGTTACCACACTCAGGCTGAACACTCTATGATGATTCACGTCACTCTCACTCTGAGCCTGTGAGGCGGGGGCTGTGACTGTCCTCATTTACGGATGCCCATCTCAGGCTCTCTCTATCACTTATTCCTGGTCATAGAGGCACCACTCTGTTGTGAATCCAGTATTTGAACTCAGGCAGTCTGACCCTTTACTGCTGGGTCTGTGTTCTCACAAGTTTGGACAGTGTTGTGTTAAAGAGAGTGGAAGTATTTTCAATAGCACTCTCCTCAGAGCTTTCCATATGCTATGATCTTGAAGAATCTTCTAGAAGGTTGCAAAGGAAGCGCCTTTTCCAGTGCACAGTTAACTGCAGGGCCCTTTTTCACCATGGGAGATCTCTTGGGACTGGTGTTTCATGGATAGAGTTGCTAGATAAAATATAAGACCCAGTTAAATTAGAATTTCGGAAAAATAATGACTAATATTTTAGCATAAGTATGTCCCAGATATTGCATTGGCACATCCTATATTTTTACTGATCAATTTTTTACTGATTGAATCTTTGAAAAACATACACCGAGAAACAGAGAAACTCCATGATTCTCCCTATCTTCTGGTGACATCTGTCTTTAGGAAACAAACATAGAGGGTCAACCCCAATCTGAGGTTCTGTCTTATTACCTTCCCACCACCCATGTTGTTGACCCACATCTTCCCACCAGGGGAGTTCCTACTGGAGGCTGCTTCTTGTTTTTTATGACCTAGAGCTGTGATAAAGAACAGGCACATCCTGGGATATTCCAAAGTGACCATCACAACAACAAGTAGAGATATGGCCAGACAATCTCAACAATCTTCCAGTTTTCACTCCAAAAAGAGAGACTTATGGGGACAGACGCACACAGACCCCAAATCTAACACCTTGAGGTTGGTTGGCTGGTGTGAAATCTCTCCTATAGTATCTCTCGGCTACATTTCCATTGCAGGGGACTCGGAGGCTTATCAAGTTCAGGAGGAAATGGGTTTCTTAAAAAGATCAGGTCAGCTCAGTATCTGTAAATCACTAAAGCATGTCCTGAATCCTGAATCCTACCATCCATCTCACTCCAGAATGTATCCCTTTTTATTAATGCTGCATCTAATGATACCTCTCAGAGATGCTCGTAAGTCACATCGTTTTACTTGGCATTACCTTTTCTTGAAGAAAAATTCAGTTGTCTTTCTGATATGTTTCAGTTATCTTGACCAGTGCTTCAGAATTGCTTAAAGCTTAATGGGTTGAAGCAAAGTCGAAGCAAATGACCTTTCATGTTGTTCAGAACCTCTCCAAGCTAGAATAAACTACCCTTCCTGGCCACAAAGGGGGTCCCCATGCTATTATGCAGCTGCTCAATTTAGATTCCAACCCTGCACTGTCCAGTATGGTGGCCACTAGCCACACGTGGTTACTTAAATGTACACTTAACTTAATTAAAATTATATAAAATTTAGCCGAGCCTGGGTGGCTTAGTTCATTAAGCAACTGACTCTTGTTTGTGCTTAGGTCATGATCACAGCGTTCATGAGACTGAGTCCCATGTCAGGCGCTGCACTGCTCACAGCCTGTTTGGGATTCTCTCTCCTCTCTCTGTGTCCTTCCCCTGCTCTCCGTCTGTCTGTCTGTCTGTCTGTCTGTCTCTGTCTCTCAAAAAGAAAGAACTTTAAAACATTATATAAAATTTAGGGGCACCTGGGTGGCTCAGTCGGTTGAGCGTCTGGCTTCGGCTCAGGTCATGATCTCGCAGTCTCTGAGTTCGAGCCCCGCGTCGAGCTCTGTGCTGATAGCTCAGAGCCTGGAGCCTGCTTCAGATTCTGTGTCCCCGCCTCTCCCTGCCCCTCCCCCACTCATACTCTGTCTCTCTCTGTCTCAGAAATAAATAAACATTAAAAAAAATTTAAATTTAAACTTCAGTCCCTCAGCCCCACTCAGCCATATTTCAAGTGTTCAATAGCCACATATAGGTCTTGGCTACCATATTGGATAGCGCTGATAAAGAATATTTCCATCATCACAGAAAGTTCTGTTAAGTAGCCCTATTTCTGAGTCTCGCCTTACTCTTTTTTTTTTTTATTTAAAAAAAAATTTTTTTTAACGTTTATTTATTTTTCAGACAGAGAGAGACACAGCATGAACGGGGGAGGGGCAGAGAGAGAGGGAAACACAGAATCGGAAGCAGGCTCCAGGCTCTGAGCCATCAGCCCAGAGCCCGACGCGGGGCTCGAACCCGCAGACCACGAGATCGTGACCTGAACCGAAGTCGGACGCTTAACTGACTGAGCCACCCAGGCGCCCCTCACCTTACTCTTAAACATACCAAGGAATAATGCATATGATTTTTGGTTATGAGTATCAGTTCTAAATTGTTTAAGATAGAAGAAATTAAGATAGATGTTTCTGAAACAGAGAAAGTTTAGATTCTTTTGTATTTTACATGGAGCTAGTCACAGCAAATTTATTTTATATACTGATTTGATTATAGATGCTGACTTAAATTCTCAACCCCTGCTGTAGCCCACTGGTGAAGACGATCTCACAGTCGCTACTAATTTGGCTCTATTTCTTCTTATTTTTTTAATGAATTTTATTTTACTTATTTTGAGAGAGAGAGAGAGAGAGAGAGAGGGAGAGAGAGAATCCCAAGTGCAGAACTTGACACAGGGCTCAATCTCACAAACCATGAGATCATGACCTGAACTGAAATCAAGAGTCAGATGCTTAACCAACTGAGCCACCCAGGTGCCCCTATTTCTTTTTCTAATGAAGCAGCGTGGAAAATGAGGACAAGGGAAGGATTGACAGATCAGAGGATCCAGGAGAGGCTGTATAGTTTGCAGAGGCATCATCAGGCAAATTAGAGTCCCCATTAGGAGTTGGGTGGCCATCAAGTAACTGAACAAATCTCTGTCTTCTTGGTCCTTAGTTTTGAGGATAGCCTTGAACAAGTAGACTTGCTCACTGAGAAAGCATAAGAAAATGCAAATAAGGAAAATGAAAAATAAATCACTCTTACCCTGTTGGCCAAAGGGATCACCAACACATCAAATGTTTACTAGATCTCTATACCTTTTTGCATATGTATATAATATGTTCACAAAAGTAAGGTCATAATATGCCTACTGTTTTTGCAACCTGTTTGTGTGGTGTGTGTGTGTGTGTGTGTGTGTGTGTGTTTAGAGAGAGAGAGAGCATGAGTGGGGTAGTTGGGCAGAGGGAGACAGAGAGAATCTTAAGATCAGCATGGAGCCCAATGTGGAGCTTGGTCCCATGACTCTGGGATCATGACCTGTGCCGAAATCAAGAGTCAGATGCTCAACTGACTGAGCCACCCAGGTGCCCCTGCAAACTGTTTTTCAAATTAATGCTTTAACACCTTCCTAAGTCAAGATGATTTATACGCCATTGGACTTGGAGGTGTGCATTAGTTTGTCCCATACGTGTTTTAGCTATTGTTAGACATGTGGTGGGTTTCCAGTTTTTCTCCAATTGTAAATATCGTTCCACTGAACAGCTTCAACTCTGTGCATATCCCAAATTATTTCCAAGGAATAGATTCCTGGAAGGGGAATTCCTGGCATGAAGAGGGGCTGGAGGTGGATATATTTGGTTTGGGATAGAGGTCTTTAGTTTCTTAATGAAATGAAAGCATTGACCATAATCTCTTATGATCCTTTTCATTCCAAAATTATCCTATTCCTGGACATATATATCTATTGTCTATGGGGGATCTGGGTCTGAGCAAATCCTCAGTGCTCTTCTTCCCCAACCAGCCTTAGTCAGAGATGGTCTTAGGTGCCAAACTATCAGCAGAAAACTGTCATCCTACAACTATTAAGAGGTTTCTTACACTTGGATGCTGCCCCATGTTCTAAGGCAGTACAACAACATCTCCTGTGCTGATGAAAATATTCTATATCTGCGGATCCAAGATAGTAACCACTAGCCATATCTGGCTGCACGGCATTTGAAATGGAGCTGGTGTAACACCAAGAAATGGATTTTTAATCTTTTTTCATTCTAACCGTCACATGTGGTTAGTGGCTGCCATTTTGGACAGCAGTTCTAAGGACATACCTCCAAGCCTCAAACATATACTATAACTTTTGCACTATGACTTGTCTTAAATATGGCAGTTGATAACATTGCCCATAAATCCATATCATGCTCATGTTATTGCTTCAAACTACCTTTACTTCCCCCCAGTTAATTTCCTCAAGGGCAGAGACTAAATATCTAATCACTGTACACCGACTCCAAGTCTACTACATCACAATGAAGGCCCGCACGGAATGAGCCAGCCAAACTCAGTCACTTTCCTTAACATTTAACTCAGCTATGACAGACCATGGCATATCCCCAAACCATGCTAATAGCTCCCAAAATGTGGAGGTTTATCACGTGCGTGTTGTAAGGTAACAGTACGTACCCCTTGGTGTCGTTGAAAGGATTAAATGTAATTAAATGTACGTTGCCTGGTACATGGTAAGTTTCCAGTGAGTGGTGGCCACTACTGATATCCCCAACCTTGTTTCTGGATCCCCTCTATTCTATAGGATTGTCAGGACCCATACCTGGCACCCAAAATCTCTTTCAGGGGTATTTCAATGCATGGTAGAGTATTAGAATAAGGATAATTGGCTTGGGAACAAGGAGATGTCAAAGCGAATTGGGTTCCCCTGGTTGTGTGTCCTCATACGGCATTTATCACAATAACAATTCTTTGCTTGATTGTTATCTGCCTTACATCTGCCTTTCCCGCCACGCTATGAATGCAGACGAGAAAGACTGTGCTTGTCTCATTGCACTTCTATATTCCCATCGCCAAGTACATGATAGACATTTAATAAATCTTAAGTGATAGATTTGAGGACAAGTGGGCAGATGGACAGGAATGAAAGAGCTATGTAAAACCTAGCAGAGAAACAGAAGTGGTGCCAGGAGCCCTGAAATTCAGTCAACAACTTCCTGTTGGTCAATGAAAAGCCATGGTCAGGGCTTCACCATTCACCATGGTATAAAAGGGAGTTTTCTAACCTCAGCAATGTTGACCTTTGGGGTCAATGTTGACATTTGGGGTCAGATAGTTCCTTGTGGTGGAAGCTTCCCTGTGTATTGTCCTGAGGAGCACCCCTGGCCTCCACCCCCTCTATGCCAGCAGCTCCCTCCCTCCTTCTGCCACAACCAAACTGTCTCCAGACATCGTTGTCCCCTGGGGGACAAAATCACCTGGAGCTGAGAACCACTGGTTTAAATCGTATCCAAGGTCCCCTCCAGCACTGGTAGTCTAGGATTCTACTTCGGACAATATATTTCTGAATGTGTGACTTTTCTGGCATTTCATAGATCATTATAGCATTATAAGAATATTTTCAGCTACTCATGGAAATCACTGTGACCTGATTATCAGTTTAATATTTGGATCACTGGGCCATTAAAATGCTGATTTGAAATTCAATTTCCTATTTTTAAAAATGATCACTTTGTCAATGAATTATAACTGTTATATGGTTGATTTTATTTAAATGGATTGTATAATTTTGCCCACTCTGTGTTCATGAATAATGCCTTATACTTGAATGTCAGAATGTCTGCTAACGACCCTAACAATCACAGCTCATGTCTATAGAATCTGTCCATACTGTTGTTGACAGATTGGCTTTATTTTTTTCATCTTCCACTGTTTTTACCCAAGTAATACCTTTAATTAGTGCTCATTAACATACACAAAAAGCCTGGTTGTCCCTCCCCTACCCCCTGCACATTTACTTTGCTCTGTTCTTTTTTTTTTAATCTTTACTTATTTTTGATATATATAGAGAGAGAGCAGAGAAGTAACAGAGAGAGAGGGGGACACAAAATCCAAAGCAGGCTCCAGGCTCTGAGCTGTCAGCATAGAGCCCAACACAGGGCTAGAACTCACTAATCATGAGATCATGACCTAAGCCGAAGTTGGATGCTTAACTGACTGAGCCACCCAGGTGTCCCAGCCCCTCTTTTTTTGTAAGTTTATTTATTTATTTAGAGAAAGAGAGCTGGAGAAGAGCAGAGAGAGAGGGAGACAGAGAATTCCAAGCAGGCTCTGCTCTGCCAGCACAGAACTCACAAACCGTGAGATCATGACCTGAGCCAAAATCAAGAGTGTGATGCTTAACTAACTGAGCCACCCAGGCACCCCCTACTTACTTCCCTCTAATTGTTAAAGTTCCTTCTGGAAGCCTCATAGAAAAAACATGTATTTATCTTGTACAGCATTGGACCCATGCATTTCACTGTACAGAAGAATATACCTTGGCCAAATATGGAGGTATATTTTTGCAGAAATATTTGTTGCATAGAACCTGTTTGCATGATGACTTCATGAATGGGGCCATGTTTTAGTCATTCTGGAATTGGAATCTCTCATCAGAGCTAGTGTGGTGATGGCCTGGCCTAGTGTGGAGCTAGGCTCTTCATTGGAAAAGTCAGGAAGGGGGGCAGGGCAGCCTTCAGGATTTCTAGGTCCCAGTTGATGTGAAATCCATATCCCCATTAGACTGGAGTCCTTATTATGTTCTAGGCAGTGTCCAAAGCATCACGTGCTATTGCCTCATTATTTCTTCCAAACCTCTCAGATAAGTACAGTCATCACCAGGGTTTTACTGACAGGGGTGTTAAACAACTTGCCTGAAGTCACGGAGCTGGTATGTCGCTGAGCCAGGGTGGAAATTCAGCTCTCTACATTTCCGGAATCTGGAATTCTCCATTACCTATATTTCTCCTAGATGTAGGGTAAAATAGAAATCATTTACTTTTTTCACTTCAAAGGAGCAGTCCTTAGCATCAAAACTAAAGGCTCGTTCAATACATATTCATATCAAAGCAGGTTACTTTATTAAGTTTGAAAGTGCTGATAAGGTGGAAATGAATGGAAACTAGCTTCCTGTCAATGATGTGTGTGGGCACAGGATGGTAATGCGTAGAATTATTGCAGTTCACTGTTTGTAGCTTTGAGAGTGTGATTTCCCTCCCTAACAAAGTAAGCTTTATTTTCGTTAGTGAGAACACATGAATTTGCCAAAACACAGTGACTTCGGAGCATGGTGATTATGAATTTTTAAATTTCCTCAGGTTCATGGCAGCTCAGAGTAAGGTTTTTATATATGAAAGCATTCTCTTCATCACACAGCATTAAATCTATCAACATTTTTTAAGAGAATTGGAATGGTTTTGAGATGAGTTTATTTCTTCTGTTGTAGTCTTTGGAAGAAGTAAATGCAAGTGGAAAAATCAGTTAAAATCGGTTATTGATACATTTCTTCCCCCGTCTTTCCCCTCATGAAGATGAGATTAGAAAAACAGCAACAACAACAGCAACAACAGCAACTAACTAGAAACTGTCTTAGTAAAGACTATCATGGTCTGTTAAAAAAAAAAAAATAAGAAAGAAAGGGGCACATGGGTGGCTCAGTCGGTTATGCGTCCAACTTCGGTGCAGGTCATGATCTTGCAGTTCATGAGTTCGAGCCCCGCATCAGGCTCTGTGCTGAGGGTGCAGAGCCTGGAACCTGCTTCAGAGTCTGTATGTCCCTCTGTCTCTGTTCCTCCCCCACTTGTACTCTGTTTCTCTCTCTCTCAAAAATAAATAAAAATCGGGGCGCCTGGGTGGCGCAGTCGGTTAAGCGTCCGACTTCAGCCAGGTCACGATCTCGCGGTCCGTGAGTTTGAGCCCCGCGTCAGGCTCTGGGCTGATGGCTCAGAGCCTGGAGCCTGTTTCCAATTCTGTGTCTCCGTCTCTCTCTGCCCCTCCCCCGTTCATGCTCTGTCTCTCTCTGTCCCAAAAATAAATAAAAAACGTTGAAAAAAAAAATTAAAAAAAAAAATAAAGATTAAAAAATGAAAGGAAAGAAAACAAAAGAAAAGAAAGAAGAAAAGGATGTCAAGGAATGGAACCAAATAAATGGCCTGGAACTTCAGACCCTTCTTCCAGGACACATAACACAATAGCAGCCACGGCCAGGACATCATTAGGTCTGTAAAGAGGTGCCCCATCCTGTAAGCTACCGTCTAAAATGAATCACACATTCAAATTGTGTGTCCCTGCACATCGTACATCAAGCATGCAGGGCACTTGCATCCCAGATTATCCTGGAGCTGTCCGGATCCCCAAAACCGTGCCCCGGTTTCCTATACATAATTGTTAAGACCGTGCATGCCAACTTTAATCCCCCCAAAATGGCCATCCTAGATAATGGTTTTTCCAAACACACAAAGGCCACTTAATCCACGCTGCTGTAGTCATTTGTTGATTTATTTATTTTAATCCACAATTTGCAACAAAATGTGATTCTTTTTTTTTTCCTCATTAGAGAAAGTACCATCCTGTGAAAAGTGGACTTCTCTAAAATGAAGCCATTCTAGCAGATTTACATTCGTGCATCATGATTTTAGTGATTTCATGAGCATCCTATTTGGGGACATTATTGGTTTACAGAAATAAATCACAGATATTTCATTTCGCACTAGCATCCAGCATTTCAAATTCATTTTCTCAACACAATGATGTATTTAAATGAATCGTTCCATTGACTGAATTTTGATCACACGGCTGGGTATTTGAGATAGGAATGTGTGGACGGGTGTCAGGAACCATCGCGCCCAGACCTGGGTCTGCTGCCAACGGGAAATGAGACGTCAGGCAAGTCATTTAGTATCTGGGTACTTAGTTTCTTCTCAGTCAAAGGGGGTGTTTGAGGGCAGTATCCCCCAAACTGACAAGGTATTTTTCCACAGCATTGAATGAGGCCCCACCCCACCCCCTGTCTGGATTCAGTAGTTCCTTAGTGGGGACCAGAGCTTGCTTTTATTTATTTATTTATTTATTTATTTATTTATTTATTTTGAGAGACAGAGAGAGAGAGAACATGAGAGTGGGGGGAGGGGAAGAGAGAGAGGGAGAGAGAATCCCAAGCAGGCTCCATGCTGTCAGCACACAGCCCAACATGGGGCTCCAACTCACGGGTCATGAGACCACAACCTAAGCCAAAGTCAAGAGTTGGATGCTTAACCGACTGAGCCACCCAGGTGCCCCAAAGAGCTCTTTCTTGACAGCCAGCTCTAGGCGGTTCTGGCTCAAGTACCCACGGACGCCATGGAGGGAACACACGGCTGTGGAAAGTGCCAGACGTCCCATTAGGTTTAAAACTTCTCTGAGCACATTTTGGGCTGTAGGACTTCACAGTTGCTTTGCTTCAGTAAAGCAAAAACACCCCTCCATTATGTTACCATTGAAATGAGCTTAAGCCAGAATCTTATGTCTGGCTGGTCTTGTAGCCCAAAATAAGAGAAATTAAGGAAGGTTGAGTTGAGCTACTTGTTGAAACGAAGGGAGGAAGACAGAAGGGCAACCAGGAGCCAGTAAGGTTTGTGGAACAGACGTTCTTAACCTGGTGTGTTTGAGCTTTGCCCACGGGAGGGCTAAAGGAGCCTCTAAACATCTGAAATGTTAGGTAGTGTGTGTGTGCGTGCATGTGCATGTGTGTGTGTCTGGAGAGAGAAGGATCACGATTTGCGTAGATGGCCCACAGAGAGGCTGCCTGCAGAACCGTTGGAAATGTCCTTCTCACCGCATGGTGACTAGCAGAGCTTGGGCACCGAGACCTGACATAGGGCCCATCTGTCATATGCTTTTGCTGGAACCCTGAGCTGAGTTACCCTCCAAGTGTGCTCTACCAGTGTCACAGGGCTGTTTGTGGCACTGCATGAGAACATACGAGGAATATATGTGTCCTGGTACTTAGTTACTCCTCAAGACCTATTAGCTATATCCTAATTAACAATTGATAGAGACCCTTAAACTGAGAAATAGCAACTTATACATCATGCATTGAGAAAGGAAATGACAGCCTCCCTTCTATTCATGCCTTAGGTCCCTTATAGTCTCCTCCTCCTCACTTGGGTCTTTCGCTAAAGAATGACAAATAAAGCTTGCTTTGTCCCGATGCATCTGGTCTCCCACCAAAGCCATAAACTGCACTGAGAAGCTAAAACTGTTACAATGCCAGGTTTGGACCCTCGGTCTTCTCTCTGCCATGGCTTTGCTGTGCTCTGCTGGGAAAATCCCTCTGGGATGTTTCAGTGAGTTTCATGGAATGGGACTGTTGTTCACTTGACGGTCTCCATGGTCGTCTCCATGGTCTCCTCATAAAAGGTGAAGAAGACTTTGATTGCTCCTAATCTCTGTGCTCTGTCATTTAAAGTACACAGACACTCGAAACCCTCTGTGAGTCCTGCCATGCTGTGATCAAAAGGACCGCATTTAAGAATTTATGGTACAGACCCTAATTGAGATAGCCACCATTTTTGTAGCTCTTTGGGGTTTCCAAAGTACTTTCTTTAGGTTTTCCCATTTCATCCTCACACAGGACTGAAAACATTAGTGCCACTAATGGGGACAAGCAGAAACCAATTTCAGAGAAGGTTAAATACACAAAATTATAAAGTACAATGAGCCTGACTTCCCTGAGTCATAAGGAAAAATCTGTCTCTTTCCTTTCCGATGTTTTTTTCATATATTTGAAGGCATTTGTACTTCTGCTTTTTGGAATTTTCTGCTTTTCGCTTGGACTCCTGTTTTAGTTTTTCAGCATAACTGGCCAGCTGTGGCAGTTTCCTGCATGATTCCAGATGAAGAAAGATCTTTGACCTGCAAAGGTCGCGCGATTAAAATTAGCTTGGATTTTTCAGATAATGTTCCTTTTCTTTATTATAAACATTGCTTTTATCTTAACTGAACAGGAAGAAACATTTAAAGAAACTTCTCATCTTATTTGTAGTTCAGCCTCAAAAAAGGAAAAGAAATATAGTGAAAATTTCCAATCGCTTAAGTGGGAAGTGCCTTATTTGAGATAAACACAAAAGGTTTTAAGTATCGTTGATATTAGTCAAACATAGAAGCTTTTGGCTATTGTCTGAAGAGCTCTCATCTGCTGAGTTGCAGACCTGTGACCTCTAGATAAAGTTTCAAAATGCAGAAAATATTTATCTTCTTGCTATGACCTTCCATGCACAAGACATGAGCCATGGATTTATTTCCTAAGGAACTAGTGACTGAGGAAGATCTATAATTAAATCTGTGAGTTATATGCTACACATGGGAATTGGGCACACACCAAGTCCTTTAGAAAAATACGGTAATATTACTATAGCTTCAACTGGTGGAGTTAAACTCAACTTTTCTTGGGATGTTTTTAGCAGCATCATTTAGAATATGAATATTAGCAATCTCTGTTTCTTTAAAAAGCCAATGTGTGTTCAGGCCAGCTTCCACTTCATTCTGGCTTCAGTGACCCTCCCCCCAAAGGACAGCACCTGTCACTGCTGCTGTCCAAGGGGGCACTTTGTGTACAAGGCTCCATGTGAGAAGCCAGCTGTCTGATCTTAGAACATCACAGTGTCAGAACTGGAAGGGATCTAAACCAGTAGCTGTCAAAAGTTTTCTGAGAGTCAACATGTGCTCTTTGAATAAAATCCTGCCCAAAGATCCTATAGGTAAAGCAGATACAGGTGAACTGGCTTTGGCTGGAAGTGAGAAGGGAAGAAGGTTGGAGGCAGAGCCCCATCTTGTTGGACCTGCTCAGCCACCTCCCCAACCCATAAAGTCAGGGGTAAGACATCCTTAAGGCATCACCATTTCTTAGTTTGAACATCAGCACCCACGCCAAGTCACAGACTGGAGAGAGTGGAATGGACGTCCAAGAGGGAATGTATTTGCCATCGTATTGGTCAGTATCCCATAGCCTCTGTAGTTAAGCACATTGGGAAAATTTTGAAAGGTCAGATCCTTTCATGTTAAATTTCACTGTCTGAGGGGCATATGAGAGCCAAGCTTTCACAACAGTGCTTTTAATTCTCATCTGCTGAATTCAGAAATAGGCCTTTACCTTAACTCTTAAAACAATGAAACCATTGACTCCTTTTCTTTCAGTAGGACTGTTCTCCGTGTATCATTCTGCACCCAAAAGAAGCACCCTGTAAAAGCAAAGGCAGGGCAGTGAGAGGAGAGAGATTCATAGACACCAAGGCTGGGGTGTAAATGGAAGAACAGAGTGGATCTTGATGATCATAGGAATAGTACTTGACATTTGTAAATTTGCCCCGTACTCTACAGATATTAGCTCATTTAGTGTCTGTGATATCTAAGCGCTCTAGATGTGTATCATATATATGTACATATATGTGTGTATCAGCCTGTCTCTTTCCAGTAACCTTATGGGGTTATTATTTCCCCCATTTTACAGATAAGGATACTGGGATACAGAATCCTAAAGGTCTTGGAGCTGACCATAGTAGGGCTGAGATCTGTATTTCAGCAGCCTGGCTTCTGGGTTTGTACTCTTTATTACACTACATTGACTCTTTGTTCTTGGAGTACAAGCTGTGTGACTTTGGGTGAATCACTCAAGCCTCTATCAAATTCTGAATGGGACCATAAAATAAAAATAAAGTAACTCAGAAGCTTGGTCTGAGAATAAAAGGAATGAATGTGAAACATCTAACCCATCGCCTGGTACATAGTAATATCTCAATAAGTTGCTGTGTTGCTGTAAAAATCATCACCCATGTGCCCAAACATGTATTTTTATTTTTTTAAACTTTTTATTTTAACCTTTATATATTTTTTTGAGAGTCAGAGGGAGAGAGCACGAGCAAGGGAGAAACAGACAGAGAGGGAGACACAAAATCCCAAGCAGGCTCCAGGCTCTGAGCTGTCAGCATAGAGCCCAACGCAGGGTCTGAACTCACCAACCGTGAGATCATGACCTGAGCTGAAATCGGACGCTTAACCAACTGAGCCCCCAGATGCCCCCAAACATATTTTTAAAGATTCAAAAGTAGGGGCGCCTGGGTGGTTCAGTCAGTTAAGCGTCTGACTTCAGCTCAGGTTATGATCTCATGGTTGGTGAGTTTGAGCCCTGCATCAGGCTCTGCACTGACATTGTGGAGACTGCTTGAGATTTTCTCTCTCCCTCTCTGCCCTCCCCCACTTGTGCGTGCACTCTCTCTCTCTTTCTCTCTCAAAATAAATAAACTTTAAAACATTTTTTTAAAGGTTCAAAAGTACATAAAGGCAAGAGACTTCAGGATTGGCTTGGCACATCTGATGCTCAACACTGTATTTTCTCGAGAATTTTAAATTCGACAGGTGGTTTTATTTCACAAGGTAAATTATGACTTCTCGTGTTTGAACAATGTCACTTCAGCTAAGGAATAGTCCTAAATACAATATACTCCCACTCCTATCACTATTCAGTTAACCCGATGTCCACAGCTTACATGTTGACCCAGCCTATTTCTGGAAATGCTTTGCGGGTTATCATAACAAGAACAAGAATAACAATAAAATAAGCTTTGCGGGTTATCATAACAAGAACAAGAATAACCAGTAAAATAAGCAGGCACAGTTGTTTGGGTTAATCACCAGGAACAGGATCGTAAATGACAAGAACTCAGAACAGCCAGTCCCTCCTTTCTCCCCATTGCTCGTGGCCTGAGTCGTGCGTCTGACACACCGCCCCTGAGTCCCTGCCATCTTCCTCACGTGCACCCTGAGAGTCTCCACGTCTGATCCATGGAGATGTCTGGAAACCAGTTATCTCCCTTTTGTTCCTGCACTGTCTTGTGGAAGAAAGGAAATTATACCTTAGAGCTGATTTTTTTTTTTTTTTTATAAAATAGCATTTAGTCATGAAATGAGTGTGTCGAAGCTTGTGTTGTCTTAGTTTGAAAGGCCTCTGAGTAGCTGGACTTGTCAAGACAGCTTTATCATCTGCCTCTGGAGTTTCAGTTTCTCCTGTTCTGTGTTTTCTTGTGGTCATCATTGCTTCGTTTCTGTTTTTGGTGAATAGCATTTCGGAATGTATTTTCTTGGTTCAGGTCATAGTTTATTCAAACAAACAAAGAAACAAACAAAAAAGATCCAGAGTACATCGAGAAGATAAATCCCAACTTGGGAAAGTATCAATCACATACTTGGGAAAAGGATGCATGAGGCCTGTTTCTTATGACCTCATGCATATCTATGTATTTCCCAAGTATTTCATGGGGTAGGTGGATGAAATATGCCTCCAGGTTTCTATGTGAGCACCATTAAGAGCCTGGCTCCTCGTTCACCAGTCTTCTGGGTGATCATTGTGGACTCAGACTCTTCAGAGGCTCATGTGGATCTGTGGGCATTGATGTGGACTCCACCAACACCAGTGTGTCTGTTGTTGACTGAACATTTGCCTTCACAGCTGCCACTGCATATTGGTAGCTAGATAAGCACATTTTAGGGATGTTTTGAATGAAGCAGAGAGGCTAATAAGCTGTCCCCATAATGCCTTCAATTTTTCACCTTTGGAAAAAGCTCTGTGTTAAGGTGCCTTGTCTCCAAGAAGCCCCATAGACATCTAATTAGCCTTTCCTGGAAGGGTTAACAACAGTGGTTCTGAATCTGACAGTGCCTTGGGATCACTCAGATTCTAGAAAAATCCTGGCACCCAAGCCCCCCTCCAACCAGATTCTCTGAGTTGTATCTTGTACATTCATATTTTTTAATCTACCCCACCCCTGCAGAAGACCACAGTTTACAGTCAGGGTTGAGAGCTACTGAATTATGGGTTACAAGAAATTAAATTTCTCAGGGCTAACCTTGTATCAGATGAGCTCACTGTAACTCAGGAAAACCAAAAGCTTGACGCGAAAGGATGGGACCCCAGGAGGATGAGTTTTTGGTGGGGAGAGTGGGCCAGAGGTCAAAGGATGCCAGCCTCGGGGAAGGACAAGAAGGACAAAAGGAGAGACGGAGATTTTAAACAAAAGTTGTAACCCGTAGTTTCATAAGCATGTATTTATCTGATCCTTACAACAGCCACTTGAAGAAAGGACATTCACATTATTGGAGCACCTTCATGAACCTATCATTTCTAGGTTTCTTGCTGAATTTTTTCAAATACCAGCTTTGGTAGGTCCCACCGCCCCTCTCTCAGAGAGCAGGCTGTGGCTCAGGGCAAAGCTGGCCTTTCAAACCCAGATGCTCTGATGGAAGCCTCTTCTATCTGGATGGGAGACAGCTCGGCCTGAAGCCTCGGGCCTATAGGATGTGCTGGCAGGGGAAATTCCGACTGGGCGAGTGGGCAGGTTGCTGCAGCCCAGGAGAGGTGGTTCGTGAGCAGGAACAGTGAGTGGGAAGAGTTCAGTGACATATGTCCCCAATTAGCAAAAAGGCATTGAGCACTGGCTGTGTGATGAATGTTGCTGTAGGTTGTGTGGATACAACAGTGAGCAGAGCAGACCAATCCTGCCCTCTTAGGGTCCACCTTCTACAAAGGGAAGCCAGCGAATAAAAGTTAACGAAATACATGGTGGGCCAGTTGGGAAGAAATGTCGTGACAGGGGATATAGGGAAGCAAAGGCTAGAGATTGGGGGCAGGTTGCAATTTTAAAGCCTTTTTGGGGATGATGGGTGAAGTGCAGGCATTACCTCAGGCTCAAGAAGCCTAGATGGAGGGAAAGAAGGAAGCAAAAGCCTGAGGTGGGAGTGTGGAATGTTCTGGAAACAGCAGGGTAGCTGAGATGGGGACCGGAACAGAAGGAACAAGGGGATAGGAGAAGAGGTGAGGCTTTGTGAGCCATCAGAACGCCTCTGGCTTTTATTCTGAGAGAGAAAGCCACACCACAGGAGGATTTTAAACCACACCACAGGAGGGTTTTCAGATCCAGTGTCGTTTACAGAATCTCTCTGGCTGATGGATGGAGAAAGGAGCAGGCGAGCAAGGGGGCAGCTGCAATCACTCAGCTTCTACAAATGGTGGGGGCTCAATGGTGGAAGGGAGAGGGGTGATCACGGTCAGATTCCTGATGTGTGGAAAATGTTCGGAGTGATGACTGACAGCTCTTCTATCCAGTGTCGTTCCTCCATGCCAGGCCATGTGCCTCTGTGAACTTGGCTGCATTCTTTTCTATCCCTGTGGTTTTTGCAAAGAAGCTGGTGCCACCCCCATCTGCTGGATGAGGAAACTGAGGCTCAGAGAGATTTGGGACTGGCTCGCAGCCTCACGTCAGGCTCTGGCCACGGGTCTCTCAGTCCTGTCTTCTTTCTACTACAACAGGCTGCCTCCACTCCAAAGTCCACAAAACAATTTAAGACTTTTGGGATTTCTTATTGCATCGGCACGAATATTATTAAATTTCCCATAAACTCAAATTTTCTCTACTTAAAAAGAGTATGAATCTTTCTTTTTAGAAATCGAGGTGGTTAAGATTAATGACCAACCATAAAATTTTACAAGCAATTATTATGGTTTACTGTGCCTTCTTCAGCTGCTTGACACGCTACTATCTTTTGTTTCCCTTGTTTGTCGGAGTCCGGTTTGCACATCACTGACCAAGACCTTGAGTGCCTGGGAAGTTTGGAGCAAGGCCATTGGTGAAGCTATATTTCTAACTTGCACTCTAAGGATGGAATCTTGTCATAGAAGTTCACTGATGTTTACTCGTCTCGCATTAGTAATACAGCATCGTGCATTTTCCATTTTCATTAGCTATGTTTGACAGAATCTTTAGAAAGGAACTCAATTCTCTGTTTCAACAAAATTCTCTTTTTTTGTTTTGTGGCAGATAACATGAAAACTTGCGTTATGGGTGTGTGTGTGTGTGTGTGTCCCATCATAATTTGGGGGCCCTTTCTGACTTTGGGACTCTGTGGTTTCCTGCCTCATGTGTCCTTCCAGCATCCCACTCAGCTGCAAGCCCCTCCGTCCAGCCCCTCATGCAGGATCTCTCCTTGGAACAGGATTGCTTTGCACCCAGCTTCCCTGGGAGTTCCCAAAGTCTTAGCTCAAAGTTGTAACCCTCCTCTGGAGTCTACTTCCAAATTCTATTCTCACACTTTGGTTCTTTCTTTTTTTGGTTGCTCCCAAACTAACAAACCAAAGCAAAACTAACTGCAGTAGCAGGAAAGGGATTGTATTCATCAGAACTAGGAGGTTGTGTGTAACTGAAACATTTTCAAATAGCTGTGGCAAAACGGTGTTTGTTGACCCCCAAACCAGGAAATCCAGTGATGCATCTGGCTTTAGACCAACTGGGTCCCAGATTTGAATAATAACACTTGCTGTGCCGCTCCCCCTTTGTATGGTGTCCTCATTCTCTTCTTGTCCATGGGGACTTTCTCCCAACAGCACAAACAGCCTCCTAGCATCATCACCAAAGGCATCCCTCCACGCCGCCCCCGTCACAGCTCTCGAGGAAAAGCCTGGGGAGAATAATGTTTGATCCAACATTGGGCAAATACCCTTTAATGAAGCCATCTAAGGCCGGAGAAATAGGTTCAGTTTGGCCAGAACCACATCCCTTTGTGGGTAGGAGTGGAGGACATCATGACACAATGATGGTGGCACTAGCTGATTGTCATGGGGCATGTGGGAGGGCTGCTGCCACAAGGGGCTGGGTAGCCTGCCAGGTAGGTAATCCATAGCCACCAACTTCCCCTGCAGTTGTAACTGCATTTCAGCTCTAGAATTTCAGTAGAGTGGGGAGCTCGGTGTTGGGGGACAGATCCCAGCATTTCTGTTCAACTTTAATCAATAGGTGCCAGCAAGTCTTGAGCACCTATCATATATATGTCCCCACATTGTACCAGGCACATATAGATGATAAAATGTTGAACGGCACATTGACTCTACCCCAGGGAGGCTGTTCCTTGGGGGGGGGGGGGGGGGGTCTTAGATGATAGGGATTGATCAATGCGCATGCCTCCCTTTGATGCTAAAAGGAGAAATAGCCCCAAGTGTTACCACTCAGTCTCATGAATTATTTTTCCAAGGCAATAAAATTTGAAGATTGCAATTAGTTAACCATTATGAAGACAAATCTGCAAATATTTCTCTCACTGTGGTGACATTTAAAATGCTTCCTCCTCTACCAAACAGTCAATTGGATTTCTTTCCCCTCATCTTCTCATAATGGCTAATTGCTAAGCAATTGATTGAATCCCCTTTTGTTACTACATAATTACTAAGTTGGCCCAAACAATGGCCGTGGCCATTTCTCCATCTACTCTTTTTGGTCACCTAAAGGCACGTTTGGAGTAGGAATGTTCTTCTTGGGTTAATCTCTTTATAAATCATCGATCTAGTTGCTTAATGTAGTGATTCAGAGCAAAGGTTCAAGGGGAAGAAAAGCTTATGTAATCCTCAGGGAAGGTTTCCCAACCTGCCCAAGCCTGAGGGGTTTTTTGCCAATAATACGGAGATAGTAAGAGTCTACCTTGCCAAGTTTGGAGATGGTCATATGAGATAAAACATGGTAAGTGTTTAGCACTACTGGGACATAAGCTCATAATAAATCATAGGTGTTCATAGCTCATCTAGGCTGTTGCTGATGCAGACCTATGGAGACTTGGCCAAAATTCTTAACCGCTCTGTGACTCAGGTGCCCATTTTGTAAAATGGGGATGATAAAGCCACCTGTCTCCTGGAGGGCATCTAATAACAAAAAGAGACAGGAAAACAGGGATAAACAGGCAGGGATTAATGTGAAGGTCAAAATGGATCTAAAGACACCAGTCAGCACTGACCTCTTAGTTGCTCTTACGTTACTGACAGCATCTGGCAGAGAACCTAGTTCCCGCTCAGGTGAGAACCCTTCCTCTCGCCCCTAAAGCCTTGGAAAGGAGACTTTGTAGATACGAGCGTGGCTTCTTCCGTATCCGCAGCATCCCTCCCTCACAGTATTCAACAGGTAACTGCTGAGTGTGGGTTACATGTGGGGACGGCGCTGTGGGCTCATCTCTGTGGAGAATATGGGGAAGAAACGGAATTCGAGGTCTGCTGCCTTGAGCTGTTGGGAGTTGTGGCCTTTGGAAGAATTGTCCAATATGACCCCGGTCCTTTTTTTTTTTTTTTTTTTTTTTTTTTTTTTTGACTATTTTTTTTGACTATTTTTTTTTTTGGCTATTGTCACAAGATGAGATCTTGCTTATGGTGCTTTGTGTGATTCTAACTCTCTCCCCCCATAAAAAGCACATCACGCTCCCAGAGAAGTAATTTCCCCAGAGCCATATCCAAAAAAGAAAAGTGAATGAGGGTACCAGCAGGAGCCAAGTTTCCATGGTTAATTGCATGGACATAGCTTTGGCTGTTCTGTGTTGCCGAATTCAGTGGGGAGCTCGAAATGTGGGACTGAGGGGGAATTTGTGTCGTGTGTCACCTCCGCCACCCCCATGGCTGTGAGCTCTGGAAGGCTGAGAGGACTTCGTTCTCCAGGTGGCCCAAAAGGTGCACGCCAGTGCACTGTTTCCCCGACAAGAGCCCAGCAAGTGTGGATGGGCTGAGAACTGTATTAGACACAGAGGAAACCATACTTACAAGAAAAGGTCAGATTTTCTCTGCAGAGTTTAAATGGTGCATGTGCCTTTACCCCAAAAACCACAGAAACTATCTCTTAAAGAAACATCAAAACTATGTATTTGTTTAGTGGGATATTTGGCCAAGATGGAGGCTTCCGGGGAGAGTTCTAAGTGGAATGTGGGTGTCACAGGGCCAGGGCACTTACCTAGCTGCCTGGCTTGCCTGGTGAGTCAGGTGAGTCTGCCTGAACATGAGCCACTGTGAATTGAAGGGTAGTTAGAATCCAGGGAAATGTTGGGGCGCCTGGGTGGCTCAGTCAAGCGGCTGACTTTGGCTCGGGTCATGATCTCACAGCTCGTGAGTTTGAGCCCCAAGCCCGCATCGGGGTCTGTGCTGACAGCTCAGAGCCTAGAGCCTGCTTCAGATTCTGTGTCTCCCTCTCTCTCTGCCCCTCCCCTGCTCTCTCTCTCTCTCTCTCTCTCTCTCTCTCAAAAATAAATAAACATTAAAAAACAAACAAACAGGGGCGCCTGGGTGGCCCAGTCGGTTAAGCGTCCGACTTCGGCTCAGGTCATGATCTCACGGTTCGAGAGTTCGAGCCCCGCGTCGGGCTCTGGGCTAATGGCTCAGAGCCTGGAGCCTGCTTCCAATTCTGTGTTTCCCTCTCTCTCTGCCCCTCCCCCGTTCATGCTGTGTCTCTCTCTGTCTGAAAAATAAATAAACGTTAAAAAAAATTAAAAAAAAAAACCAAAAAACAAACAAACAAAAAGAATCCAGGGAAATGTTGAAGCCTTGCTTGAAAAGGTGGCAGGGTGTTCTTGATAATAGCTACCTTGCTAACAGAGGTTTAGCCATCCCAGATGCTGGCTCTTTACCTAAATTATCTCTATTTTAATCTTTGGAGCAACTCTCCAAATGGGTATTATCCCAATTTGAAGGCAGAAGGGGATGGAGCTGGGGATAGAGAGATCCATAGCGCGTGCTCTCTGACACACAGATAATTAATGATTTATGACATGGCTGAGCCTGCCGGTGGTGTTTTCTGAACCCTGCACCTGGGCACAGGACAAGGATTGTTTGTATTTCTTTCCTCTCCATTGGGGGTGGGAAATTTCGACTCTTCTGGAGGAGACCCCAGGTCCTCTGAAGGCTGGAGGGGGATGAGACTCCCATTACCAGTGGAAACAGACAGGGTCTCCCAGAGACCTTTTCCCCAATCTCCAAATTCCATTCACTTGTGCAAAAGCGACTTTGAGAGTCAGAGAGCTTGAGGCTTCCTATCTTTGTCGTCTCATGGGCTCATTGCTGTATCTGCCTCTGACTTAAATCACTGGCTCCTTTTCTGTCTTCCTCTGCATCTTCACTCTGGGGTGGTGGAAATAGAACTTGACCTGGCATCCGACAAACCTAGCTTTAATTGACAGCTCTTCTTGGAAAATTCACTCCAGCTATTTAGTGCTCTTTTTCCTCCTCTGTGAAATGGGGCCAACAGTGCCTCTTTAGATTATGAAAATTAATGTAAAAGTACAAGAGAAGCCCCTAGCAAGTTGTCTGTCCCAAAGCAGACACTTAACTAATATCCACCTCTCTCCTCTTTGTCCCTTGCCCCCACAAGATGGGGAGAGACATCAAAAAGAAACAAATACTGCCATTAGAAATGCTGCTGTTGGAACGCCTGGGTAGCTCAATCGGTTGAGTGTCCGACTCTTGACTTCAACTCAGGTCATGATCCCAGAGTCTTGGGATCAAGCCTCATGTCGGGCCCCACATTGAGCATGAAGTCTGCTTAAGATTCTCTCCCTCTCTCCTTCTCCCCTGCTCACTCTCTCTTTCTACTCTCTCTACAATGGAAAGAAAGAAAGAACGAAAGAAAGAAAGAAAGAAAGAAAGAAAGAAAGAAAGAAAGAAGGAAGGAAGGAAGGAAGGAAGACTGCCATTCACACAAGGGATTTTTTTTCTGCCTCCCGTATTCATAGCTGGAGTGATTCTCTACCTTACAATCCTCAAGGATACCTGATCCCAACATCTGAGAATGTGAAGACCAGCTTTTTCTAAATAACACGATGTTGGCATGGCCCAGGTGACCTTGGGCTTTCCTTCCTTCTGGCTGCAGCCATGCTGGATACCCTGAAGGATTCAAGTGCACCCTGACATGGCCACAGAGGTCACCTCTGTCCTGAGTCCTCAGAAGGAGAACCTTGGCTTTTAAGACTTGCAATTCAAGGGTAACCACGCTTTCTGTTAGCAAGGAAGATCCAGGATAAGTTTTAAGAGAAAAATGACTGTGTAGAAAGTAAAACCACATTATTTTCCTGTCTCTCCATGGATCCCTTACCTCCATTAAAGAACAAAGAGAAACCCTGGTTAGGAAGGATGGAAACAAATAGAGCCATGTCAGCCCTCCCAAACTGTCATTGATCACCTCGCCAGGTGCATATTCCTCGCGTTCCATTCAGGACCATCTCTAAACAGCCATTTTCACAGACACACAATAAAGAGACAGATGAACTGGTCAGTTTGCCCTCTCCCTTGCTTGGGTAAAAAGAAAATGATTTAACTAAATCTTTTCTTCTTTAGGATGAAAAGAGATTTAAAAAAAAAAAAAGGTTTAGTGGCAAATGGCTGTCCTAAAGTAGATGAAATAGGAATTCATTTTACTTACCTGCCATCGCTGGGTACTTGGGAGGAATCCCCAAGAACAGGTGTGAGGCCGCACTTGGTGAGGAGGTGGGCCAGAGGCGGCCAGGCGGGTATGGAGTCAGCAGCATTTCAGAAGACGTGGTCGCTCGTTATTCACCGTTTGACAATCGGCTTTCTCTTCATTGATGAGCATGTGTCCCACTGTGATGTTCAAACCCATAACAAAATGAAATTTTAAAGCTAATGGTAATATGGGGCACCTGGGTGGCTCGTCAGTTAAGCGCCTGACTTCAGCTCCGGTCATAATCTAGTGGTCCGTGAGTTCAAGCCCCGCGTCATGCTCTGTGCTGACAGCTCGGAGCCTGGAGTCTGCTTCAGATTCTGTGTCTCTGTCTCTCTCTGCCCCCCCCCCCTCAAAATAAATAAACATTAAAAATAGTTTTTGAAATTAAAAAAAAAGCGAATTATATTACTTTGCATGTATAGGTAAAATGTGCAGAAGAATATCCAAATAGAAATAACTGTAAGAATGTTCTTCCTCTTTGGGGAATCCCTACTTTTGGGAATCTATCCTAAGGAAATAATCCAAAAAGAAGAAGATTTTCTTTTCTCACAGGAAGATGTAGTTAGCTTTTTCTACATTATTCCTTATTAAAAAAAGTCAAACATCCATTATTATTGAAGTGGTTGCTAAATAATGAAATATCTATTTTAAAATATTGGGTGGCTAAAATAAAATAAATAAATAAAATAAAATGTTGGGTGGCCATTAAAAAGAAGCTAGTACTAATAAGGAAAATGTTAGTTTTATATATATATGTATATATATGTGTATATATATGTATATATATAATGTATACATGTGTATATATGTGTATATATGTATATGTATATATAATATATGTATATATGTATATATGTATATATGTATATATATAATATATGTATATGTATATATAATATATGTATATATGTATATATAAATAAATGTATGTATGTATATATGTATATATATGTGTATATGTATATATATAAAAATATATGTATGTATATGTATATATGTATGTATATGTATGTGTATAAATATATATATCGAGAGAGAGAGGGAAAGAAGAGATATTTATGCTTTAAGGGAATCCTTATCAAAATCCCAGAAAGGTTTTCTATAGGCAGAGACGGGCTTATTCTAAAACTGATGTGGAAAGACAGAGGCCCCAGGTTAGCTTCACAATCTTGAAGAAGAAGGATTTAGCTGGAGGAATCACACTGCCTGATGTTTGCACTACGTAGCTGCTACAGTAGTTGAGTGCAGTAGAGGAAGACACGAAGACCAGTGGAAGAGTATGAAGAACCCAGAAAGAGATCCACATAAATACGTCCAACTGATTCTTAATAGACATGCAAAAGCAATTCGATGAGAAGGGTGTGGTCCTTCTGCACAGAGCACAGAAGCACTTGGATGTCCATAGGCAAAAGTGAACTTGATCTTAAACCCCACACCTTATATAAAAGCTAACTCAAAATTGATCATGGATGGAAATGTAAAATGTAGAACCGTGAAGACTTTAGGAACAAATGGGAGAAAATCTGAAGGATTCAGGGCCAGGCAAAGAGTTCTTAGACTTGACATAGAACGTGAGGTTCCTAAAAGGAAAATTTGACAAGTCGAGCCTTATTAAAACTTTACACTTTTGGTCTAGGAAAAATCTTGTTAAAAGGACGAAAAGACAAGCTACCAACTGGGGAGAGGCACTGACAAACCACGTATGTGACAAAGGATGTGACAAACTCCCAAAATTCAACAGCAAAAATCCCCAGTCAACCTAATTAGAAAATGGGCAAAAGACATGAACAGACATTTCACCAAAAAGGATCTACAGATGGCAAGTAAGCACACAAAAAGATGTCTAACCTCTTTACCCATGAGGGAAACACAAAACCATACACAGCTCAAAATAAAACCACAAAGAGCTATCAGTACCCACCTATTGGGATGGTTAAAAAAAAGGATAGTGGGTACAGTCAATGACAGTGAGGATGCAGGAAACTGAATAGTTCAGATGCTGAGGATGGGAATGTAAAAGGGTCAATGACTCTGGAAACCAGTTTGGCAGTTTCTTGTAAAACTAAACAAACACGCAATTGCCACAGGGGACAGCAATTGCACCCCTGGACATCTCTCCCAGAGGAGTGAAAACTGTTCACACAAAAACCTGTACATGCATGTTCATAGCAGCTTTCTTCATAATTGCCAGAAACTAAAATCAGCCCGGATGTCCTTCAGCAGGTGAATGGTTAAGCAAGCTGGAACACTCATACAGTGGAATACCACTCAGCTATCAAAGGAATGAAATTCTTGACACACAACAACTTGGAAGAATCTCCAGGGAATTATGCTGAGTAGGGGAAAGAAAAAAAAAAAAAAGCCAATCCCAAAGGTTCCATACTGTATTATTTCATTTATGTGGCATTTCCCAAATGACAAAATTATGGGAAAGGAGAACAGATTAGTGATTGCCAGGATCTAGGGACGTAGAGGTAGGTGGTATTTGGGAGAGAGGAGAGTGTGGTTATAAATGGCCACAGGGGGTCTTTGTGCTGATGGAACATGTGTAGATTAAACCTACGCATGGGACAAAATTAAGTAGAACTAGATGCGCACACGTGCGCACACACACACACACACACACACACACACACAAATGAGTACAAATGAAACTGGGGAAATCTGGATAGAATCCATGGATTACATCAATGTCCATATCCCGGCTGTAATATTGTTTCTATAGGTTTGCAAAATGGTAGCATTGGGAGAAACTGGGTAAAATATCTCTCGCAACTGCATCATCTCAAAATAAGAAAAAATGAATTAAAAACGTGTTTATGCAGTGGTATGCATTTAAAAGACTGGAAGGGAGGCATCAACATTTTTAAAATAGTTGTAGTGTTCAGAGTCCATGCTGGGACACACAGCATCTTGTTTTTCTACCTTTTACTTTGTTTGTTTTCCAGATTTTACTTAGTGTACATATGTTAGTTTTGTAAAGGCAAAGAAAGTATTCCTGGTTTTTTACTTTAAAAACTTTATTGCCAACTATGACATGTTTGTTCTGAAACCATCTCCCCATTCCTTCTTCTCTTATACCCCAAGTGTAAAGGGAGAGTGAACACATGTACACACACTATACACAGTCACACACACACACACACACACACACACACACGCACAGACACACCCAACATTATGACCTGTTCAAGAATTAATCAGTTGGGACTCAGCGCTCGAAACGTAACATCAATAATTTGCAGCTAATGATGTACGAACCGCTGTTAGCCTTGATGGACATTTGACCCAGAGGCTGAGGAGCTGGATGTCTCATTGTGATTTCATTTGTGATTCACAGCCCAAGTCTAGTGTAGAGATAGGAGGTGCGTCTTGATGGATAATAAAAGAATAGAGGTTTAGACAAAGAAAATAATGAGAAAGGGATTATTTAGAAACCTGTTTTACCCTCTCCACCTCACTGGGTGGCCCCCATCCTTTGGTGCAGACATAATTTGAAGAACCCAGAGCATATGATTGGTAGTAAGTAATCGAATAAATTCATAGGATGGGAGCAAGGCTCAGGAGCCTATAAAAGTTTCAAGTCCTACTTCCCCTTAGGAGAGAGGTATCCAACCAGTATTAATATTTTAGAAATACTAGGAGGTAGAAGAGGAGCCATTATTCATCACTAGCACCTCCATGGTACTAAAATTAAATAATGGATTTTTTTTTAAGACAGAATTGCTAGAGTTGTGGAACTATAAAAAATATTCCTCTCTTGGGGATGTTGCATTTTTTGCTTTTATCTTTTCTTCTCCTCTTGAGAACATTTTGATTTACTTCTGTGATAAGCTTATAACAACTAAGGAACTTGGGAGGCGGGTTGAGCTAGGCTGGGAGGGAGGGGGTTTAGGCAGCTGACAAATGAGCCTGTGTAAATTTGTTTGGCTTCGAGTCAGGAAGCGCCAGGACTGCGCATGCATTCATTTACCACTGCATAGCGTGTATGCGAGCACATATGGGCTGGGGCCCTGGGCCCTGTAATAGTGAGCGCCCACTGTGGTGTGCAGGCTTGGGGTCTGAGCATGCTTGTCTGCTCAACAGGATCCCTGCGAAGAAAACCCAGCTCTCCCCTTCCTAATCCGGTGAAAGGCTCGAAGCACCAGCCCTGCTCCTCGAGGAGGCATCTGGTCTAGCTGTGAGGAATCACGCAGCCAGGGGTTGGCTTCACACCAGCCTCCGTGTTTCTGGATTGGCTCAGCTGGTCTCAGAGGTTTCCATGTCTGGCTCCGCCCCAGAACTAGCTGCTTAACCCAGTTGGACCAATGACTTCGCCTACTGAGTCTCACTTTCCCCACCCTTGAAATAGAAATAATAGTAACTACCTGGCAAAAACAAACAAACAAACAAAAAAACTACCAGAACTTTAGCAAGGGCGCCTGACATTTATGAGACCTCAGTGAAAGCAGTTATTACCTAAGATGCAACTTGAAGGTTTTTTAAAGTCCTCTTAATTATAAAGTTACTCTTCCTGATATTGACATGCTGCCATGTTTAGATATACTCAGATGGTAATTGTTAGTATTTGCTGAGTGCCTACTGTTTGCCAGCCATAGTACCCTGTGCTCACCATGACCTCGGGAGCTCAGATCTCTTACCCTCATTGAACTGAAGAACTGACATTCAGATGGATGAGAGGGTCACTCAAGTTCAAAACCAAGGACATACTAGAGCCCGAGCATAAGCTGACACCAAACCATTATCTAAACCACTGCACAGTGGAGGCAGGAGGGGTGGCTGTTGCTTGGTACACAGAGAAATGGAGTTACAGGGAATGGGAGAGAATCCTTGCCCAGCAACATGTGGAGACTGGCTGAGTTAGGTTTAAACAGACATCCGTGGATGGTATCTCCTTCCTTACCATGCAGCACTGATCCACACCTGTTGAGGACTCCTCCAAGCTTCAGCCTCAAGGGTCCATAGCAACTGAGAATGAGAAACAACCTCAGAGTCTATCTGGCATGGGTCACTTCTACAGCACCTTTACCAGCGGGTGGTGTGGGCCTGGACACCACAGTGTCCAGTGGCAAGCTTCTCCATCACCAGGCAGCACATGCCATCAGCTAATGCTCTCCAACCTCACAATGTTTCCTTCCATTTAAGCTGAAATCTATCTGTTCAGTAACTTGTATTGATTGACTTCCCTGAAATAACAAAACTAAGCCAATCTCCTCTTTTGCAGGTCTTTAGGTGATGCCCAAAACTATGCCCCCTCCCTCATCTCTCTATGTCTCCAATCACTTAAGGGGCTTCACTGTGTTAATCCTATATAGAACAGACCACCTTGGTTCTCCCTCAAATACATGCTTCCTTTAGGGTCCCTACGTCACGTAACCTCTACCCGTCCCCATATCCCTTGGAGAGAACACAGCATACAACATGATCTGTTATGGAGTAATCACCCACAAGGCAGTTATTGGACAGTTATTTACCCATGACTGTTTTAAAGGATTAGTTACCATAACCTGAGAGGAACCCACAATCCATACACAACCCCCACCAAGAGCCTTCCATTTATTGTGCAACTTATGAAATCCTTTGCCAAAGTCTTTATTGACTTGTAGTTTATATGATCCTTTCTTGTTGGACTTCCCTTAGAAAAACCATATTTTATAAAGATGTTCACCCAAGTTGGTCTCATTTCATCCATGAGCCTGTTAATTTTCAGGGAGCACACTGCCCTACTCTTTAAAATCCGTGCGTTTCATTGGGATCATTTAATTAGGCAAGCCACTCTAAATGACTCTCGTAGGAAGATACCAGAGTGTCTCTCCTACCTCAAGCCCAAGAAGCAAAGCTGGTCCTTACCAGAAATTGATAAGCCATTTTGAAATCATGAAATCAAATGAAAGCTATGCAAGTTCATTAATTTGTGTACTTCCTTCCTTTCCTTTTTTACCATGTGGTCTCTCATTTCACTTTTTCTCTTTGCATAGCTTCTTTACTTATTACAAAATATTTAAATGTCTACTATACACTATGCTCTGTTCACAGCCATGAACAAAGACCAAAGTCCCTAATAACATGGAACATTTATTTTAATGGTAAATAGAGATAGCAAACAGATAACTATGTCAGGTGATGATGGGTTAGTTCTATGAAGGAAAACAAAGCAGGGTCATTGACATAGAGGATAATGTTGGAAGGGAAGCCACTTTTTTTTTAATAAGGTGGTCATGGAAGTCCTGACTAAATAAATGAATATAATTAGAGAAGTCAGGGACAGTGAAGGAATGAGTTATACAGATATACACTTGGTAATAGCCTGGTGAATTAAAGCCATTTACCAGACACCACTAGGAAAGAGGACTCTGATATTTTGGTAGAAAAATATAATTTAAAGACGAAGCCTGAGGCATAAAATTAAGTAATGCCGAAGAGGATAATTCACCATCTACAGGGCTTGAGCCCAAACTGGCTTCATATACACACAGATATCCACTGTCTTCCCTTTCTGTTTTCCAAGTAGACCGTGTTCTTTGTCAAGGTCTATACATATGGTCTGAAACGGTCTCCCCAAAATGGTACACTTGGCTTTTATCCTGATAAGACTTTCGGGCTCCACAACCCTTGCTTAGCTAACCGACTCAGTCTCTTCCTGTCCCAACACCAGGCTTCCTAAAGAGATTATCTGATTGGCCAGGCTCAGCTTTTGGATAGGAACCTTTTGGTTCATCAGAGAGTAACCCCAGGGCTGAAACAGGGGTAGGCCCAAGAAAGGCATTTGGGGGGAAATGGCAGAAAAACAGGATAGGAGGATATGTGTGGACAAAGCAACAGTTGAGGCTGAAGATAGGGATGGGCTGTAAAATGAACTACTGAAGGAGCCTGAATTTTCTCTGAAAGTGAAATCTTTCCCAGAAAGATTTCAATCATATGTGACCCAGTTGTGAGAGATAGTTACTGCTTCAGGGAATGAGGAACTTCGAAGTCATGCACAGGTCCTTGTAACCAAGGTGCATGTGAGGCAGAATAGAATGCCAGGCTTTCAATTGAAAATGATTGAAATTTTATTTATATTTGACACTGCTTGTGTTTCCAAGCATCAGACTTAACATTAAAATTTGTCCTGAATTATAAGAATAATAAGAATAAGTATTGAAACTCTTGGCAAAAGGGCAGCCAACATGCATTTCCAGGGAGAAATTGTTCAATTGTTCGTGTTTATTACTTCCAAACGGGAATCGCTCCAGGTTCATAATGCTGATTTTGTTACATTGCTTTCTCTGAACTGTGGTTCAGATGAGTGCATAAATATTTGGTTTAATATTTCTTTGGGAACTGTAAAAATCTGAACTGATGGAAAGGAGAGGAGCAGAGCAATGGCGAGGGAAAGTTGGTAAGAGATTAAGTGTGTATGTTTCAACAGTGCCCAAGGGGCATGATTAATTTATTATCCTTTTAGATGGCAGAATGCATGCAGAAACCTCCACATTATGCCATGACTATGACAAAGCTAAGAGGGTGTGAGCAGGTAAAGATATTCCTGCCAGGAATTTGATGTATGGAGAGAATGGGTGACCCATTGGATACGTATAAATCTGGGAATGGAGACTTGAAAGTCCCTGATGTTGGCTCTGTCGCTGGCATAAGGCCTGAGATGAACATCTCTGCTCTCAGCCTTCATGGGGGGGGCGGGGGAGGGGGGCATGTCACGAGGAGGCCAGACCTGAGCACTGTCAACAGCGCCAGGCTCTGAATCTTTATTGATTCTATTTCTGGGCTGCTCCCACTCAAGCCAGCACACATCCATTAGTTGGCCATATGGAGTCGAGCCTAAAACCATGGGTTCTGGATACTTGGATTCAAATCCGAAGTTATTCCCTAGCTAACTTTGCCAAGGTTTGTGGGACTCAGTTTCTTCCTCCATAAAGTGAAGATTACTATAAATACCTATTCCACTGAGTTGTTGTAAGGATTAAATAAACTACTGTATGTAAAATGTTTAGAATAAAGTGTGGCAAAGAGTTTGTGTTCAATGAACACAAACTGTCATTCTCCTCCCCTTCTTCTTCATCATCACCATCATCATCACCATTTAATAGTTATAAAAAGAACAACGACCTTACATTATTGAATATTTTATGTATTTATGCATTGCATATCTCTCGGATCATTTACTTGCCATAATCCTTTTGGGAGAGACATCATTTCCCCCATTTTGCAGAGAATGGGAATGAGGCTCAGAGAGGCCACACTGCTTACAAAAGTTCATGTTGTTTGTGAGCTCTGAGCTGGGATGCAGACATATTTTTACCTGTCTTTCCACCCTGTGCTTTTAAACCCTCTGTGCATTAGTCAGGATAGGCAGGCTCTGCTGCAGTGATAAGCAAATCCTAATTTCAGTTGATCAAAGTAACAGAGGCTTAACTAACCTCCATGTCCACTGAGGGTTAGGTGTGGGCTCTGCTCCTCCTCGTTATCATTCTTTCCCTGAGATCTAGGTTGATGAAGTCACTATTATCTGGAAATTGCTGGCCACCTGGAGAAGGCAAAATCAACATGGATAAGCATATCATAACTCTTAAAGCTTTTGCCTAGAATTAGCTGAAGTGACACATAGCACTTTCAGTCACACTTTATTAGCCAAAGCAAGTCACATCACCAAAAGCAATGTCATGTATCGGGGAAATAGACTCCTGCTATGTGCCCAGAAGGAGAGGAGACAGAGTATTTAGACACAGCTTCAATGACCACTTCCTACTATCATACATCTGAGTCATAAATAGATTAGACAGCAAGTATAGAAGATGTGGAGTTTTTACCAGAAATTTTAGGGACCATCTTGATTGTAGAATAAGAAGAGTCAAGGTCAAGGAAGACATTTTGAAGGGACCCAATGAGAAAGGGAGTATAACTCACAGCCTGCATTAAGAAACCAGAAATTCAGGAAGTGACATCTAAGGATCCCAGTTATTCTCTTGGACACAAAGGGGTCCAAAAGTGTGATACAGGGGCGCCTGGGTGGCTTGGTTGGTTAAGTGTCTGACTTCGGCTCAGGTCATGATCTCACGGTCCGTGAGTTCGAGCCCCGCGTCGGGCTCTGTGCTGACAGCTCAGAGCCTGGAGCCTGTTTCAGATTCTGTGTCTCCTCTCTCTCTACCCCTCCCCTGTTCATGCTCTGTCTCTCTCTGTCTCAAAAATAAATAAATGTTAAAAAAAATTTTTAAAAAAAGTGTGATACTAATGGGCAATGAATGAACTTTGGGTCCAGACAAGCAAGGCACAATGCCTGAAGGATCCAAAATGACCCTCTTTCTCTGATCTTCTGTGGCATCTTTCAGCACATCTGTGCTCTTGCATGATCTAGACTTCAAAGAATGCATAGAACTGAGAGCCCGTGGAGGTCTACAAACACTCTGGGACTCATAAATGGTCAATAAACGCTTTGAATGGAAAAAAAGGAGGTGTAGAGAGATAGTGTATTAGAGGAAGGAAAAGTCATGGAAGTGGGGCGCCTGGGTGGCTCCGTTGATTAAGTGTAGGACTTTGAGGTCAAGATCTCAGGGTTCATGATGTCGAGCCTTGTGTGGGGCTCTGTGCTGACAGCTCAGGGCCTGGAGCCTGCTTTGGATTCTGTGTCTCCCTCTCTCTCTGCCCCTCCCCCACGAATGCTCTGACTCTCTTTCTCTCAAAAATAAATAAACATTAAAAATTAAGAAAACAAAAAGTCATGGAAGAGAAACTGACCATGAGGCTGAGTGAGAGGTGGTAAGAGTTTGGTGTATATTTTTAACAAACAGAAACTGAGCTCCTACAGTGAGAACAGCATTGTGCCACTTAGGAATTTAGATACGTGGAATCCTACATCTGTCCTTTTGTGACTGGCTTATTTCACTTAGCATGTCCTCAAGTTTCATCCATATCACAGCATGTGTCAGAATTCCCTTCCTTTTCAAGGCTGAGTAATATTCCATTTCATGGATACACCACATTTTATCCATTCATCCATTGTTGGACACTTGTGTTGTTTCCATATCTTGCTATTATGAATAATGCTGTAGAATACTTATCCCTTCTGTGTGTCAATGGATCATTTAGTAAAGATGTTATCGTACTCAGCCACTAACAACATTTTTTTAAGGGGCACCTGGGTGGCTCAGTTGGTTAAGTGTTAGACTTCAGCTCAGGTCATGATCTCACAGTTTGTGGGTTCGAGCCCCTCACTGGGCTCTGTGCTGACAGCTCAGAGCCTGGAGCCTCCTTCGGATCCTGTGTCTCCCTCTCTCTCTGCCCCTCCCCCCACTTGTATGCATTCCCTCTGTCTCTAAAATGAACATTAAAAAAAAATTTTTTTTAAAGATTAAATTTTTTTTAAAACCTCAAAAGTTGAAATTTCCTAAGCCACATTATTATGTAAGTTGGAAATAAATGATTAAAATAGTGTAAATACTCATAAATTAAGAAATACTCTCATAAAAAATTCTACAGCCTAGAGAATATATGCAAAAAAGCCTAGGGGCACCTGGGTGGCTCAGTCAAACATCTGACTTCGGCTCAGGTCATGATCTTGCAGTCCATGAGTTCGAGCCCCACGTTGAGCTCTGTGCTGATAACTCAGAGCCTGGAGCTTGCTTCAGATTCTGTGTCTCCCTCTCTCTGCCCCCCTCTCTCTCTCACTCTCTCTCTCTCTCAAAAAAAAAGTGTAAACTATCAGAAAATAAGGTAAAAAAAGAAACCACTCACAAATTAACATTGAATGCTACAGAACTCAGCATAAGCTGTAGTCAGGCATAAATGTCTTTGTTATAAAAGAAGAGAAACCAAAGTAGTGTGATGATGGTGTTACTAGAAGAGGAATCATAGTGAATTGAGGCGTCCCCTCATCTGTGCTTCTTTCCAAGGGCACCAGCCTGCCCTCAACCTCGGTGACCTCCAAGGCACCATGGGAACCCTTGGAACTTGGTGCTGAACAGAGCCAGCCCCAGATAGGATGAGAACCACGGGATTAGACGGTGGGTCTCTGGCTCTCGTCATCCTTCCGTGGATTGTCAGGGCGCTGGCCCGGTGTTTCTGCACCACGGGATTGGGGCTCCTGGCCCTGGGTTTTTCCCAGTTCTAATTTATGACCTAGTGTCTGCAAGTAGCTGAGCAACTCGAGGGTGGGGCAAGGGCATGGATCCAACAGCTGCCCAGACAGCCAAACTGCCGAGTTCAAAGGCATGTCAAGGACTAAACCACAGCTGGGAATTAATTAGTGCTTACAGATCACCTTAGGGAATGGATCTAATGATAAAGCAAATGCCTTCTAATAACTATAGAAGGCAGTAAATGGGTTTTTTTCCCGACTATTTAACATGGACTAGACATCTTCAAAATTCACATGTATTCAAAATTCGCAATGAATTCAAATGTTTCAATGAATTCAATTGAATTCAAATTCAATTCGCATGTATTCGCATGAATTCAAAATTCGCAAGCTCCAATAATTCCTCTTACATGTTTAAAAAAGTGGTATTTTGACTGTATAAGTAATATAGCCTCATTGCCTGAAACCAAAAATATTCTAAGAGTGAAGGAAAAAAGTACACCTCTGTCTCCATCTTCCAAAGACCTATACTGTTGACATGTGATTTATCCTCTTTGGTGATTCTGGCGGGGGAGTGGGTTAATTATTTTCTGAGTTTTCAGCCTTTTGATCATAGTGTGTGTGTGTGTGTGTGTGTGTGTGTGTGTGTGTGTCTGTGTGTGTCTGTGTGTGTGTGTAGGCGTAGTCTTCTCTCCTTTGAAAAGAAACATCTCCAGATTTTCTAAATAGCGGAGGATCCGAGGCATCGATTTTGTTGGATGTGACAGGGAAGAAGTGCCAAAGTATTCATCTTGACACTGCTTTGTCAACAGGCACAATGTCTAATCAGAGAGTCCCCCACAAGTGGACCTCAGCAGATTATTGGGATGGGGAGGGTTGGAAGTCCCTTCCCAACTCCTGGGCATTACTACTTCCTGGGAAGTAACTTTGGGAATTTGTAAAAAGAAAAATGAAAAGGCATTGATGCCCCACAGGTAAAGTGACCACATTTTTAAAAAATTATTTTAATGTTTATTTTTGAGAGAGAGAGAGACACAGGCAGAGCGCAAGTGAGGGAGGGGCAGAGAGAGGGAGACACAGAATCTGAAGCAGGCTCCAGGCTCCGAGCTGTCAGCACAGAGCCCGACGTGGGGCTCGAACCCATGACCCATGAGATCATGCCCTGAGCCAAAGTCAGATGCTTAACTGAGACACCCAGGCGCCCCCACATTTTTTTACAAGGTTGGTACAACAGACCTTATTTTTATTTTCAATATGTGGATTGGGGTTTATGAGCATTTTGTGATCACATAAAAACATGCAAAACAAGTTTCACTTCTTCACTCAAAGCTTTCATCAAGTATCTTCTCTGTTCCTGGCCCAAGAAATCTTAAAGAGAATAAGAAATAAATAGCCCAAGGACAGTCACCAACAACAACAAAGAGGCCATCTGCTCTCTGTGCTAGAATAGATCTCGCCAGGGAGCAGGGCTACGCTCAGAGGACGAGGTTCATTCCTCACGGAACAGGGCAGAGAGGGGGAAGAGAAATGTCAGTAAGTGGGCAGTCCCTGGTGCTGAGTCCAGGAAGACAAGGAGGGGTCTCCAGCAGACAGGCTTGGGGACGGGCATCCAGCTGACCTAGGTCCAGAGAATGTGAGCTAAGTTCAGAATGCCTGTGGTTGGTTGTGGCCGAAGTTAGAATTGTAGAAGCAGGTGGAGACCCATCAGGAAGGCCCCTGGGAATAGACCCTGGGGGCAGTAGGGAGCCATGACAATTTCTAGCCTGGGAATCTCGTGGTGGTTAGGTATATATGCATTTTATTTTATTTTTTTTTTTTAATTTTTTTAACTTTTTTTTTTATTTATTTTTGAGACAGAGAGAGACAGAGCATGAACGGGGGAGGGGCAGAGAGAGAGGGAGACACAGAATCGGAAGCAGGCTCCAGGCTCTGAGCCATCAGCCCAGAGCCCGACGCGGGGCTCGAACTCACAGACCGCGAGATCGTGACCTGAGCTGAAGTCGGACGCTTAACCGACTGAGCCACCCAGGCACCCCTGTATATGCATTTTAGAATGACCATTCTGGTTGCAATTAGAACAGGAGGTGAGAGAGGCCCCAGGGTGGCTCAGTTGATTAAGCATCCAACTTCAGCTTAGGTCATGATCTCAAGGTTTGTGGGTTCAAACCCTGTGTCAGGCTCTGTGCTGACAGCTCAGAACCGGGAGCCTGCTTCAGATTCTGTCTCCCTCTCTCTGCCCCTCTCCCATTTGCACTCTGTCTCTCTCTCTCTCTCTCTCTCTCTCTCAAAAACAAACATTAAAATTTTTAAAAAGAATAGATGAGAAAAGAGAAATCAGAAACATGGAAGCCAGTGAGAAGACTACTATCACATTTATTTACTTACTTACTTACTTACTTACTTACTCGGCACGCAAATATTTATTGTCCTATGTACCATGCTAGGCCCTGAGGACAAAACAACCAAAAGTCTTTAGTGGAGGTCTGAGTTAGAGTATAGACACCCGATATCGGGGCCAGAAGCTCTTATGGCAAATAGGGTGTACAAAGCCTGGTGACTGTCCTGTTTCTATATTGAATACATTTTCCAAAGGGGAAAAACACTGATGTCAGTACAATTAAGGAAAAGTCCGAACCCACACAGATGCACCAGGATGGACGACTAAAAACCACATGGACAGAAGGCTATGTGGGGCTCTGGATTGGATTTTGGATCAGAAAAAGGCTAGAAGCAGAAAGACTAGTGAAATCTGAATACGCAGAATCTGGAGCTTAGTTCGCTAAGAGCCATGTGTCACTGTTAACTTCTCAGTTGTGACCATGGTTACAGAAGATGTTAACATTTGGGGAAACTAGGTGAAAGGTATACGGGAAATCCATATCGTCTTCGAAACGGTTCTGTAAATGTAAAATCATCCCCCCAAAACAGTTTATATATGAACTTTTTTAATGCATCTCAGCCACACTGAATAGGGGGGAAAATGTGGAATAATTTATACAGAATGATCTAACTTCGGTAAAAAATTTTGAAACTGCTGTATATTCTATGAATGCATATATGTGTATAAATTCATAGAAGAAGACCTTAAAACCGCACTCAACCTGATGCTGGAAGTAGAGGACAGAGGTTAGAACAGAGGACAGAGGTTGGGGGATTCAACAGAGGGCCTTGCTCTGTCCATCGCGGGGCCACAGCCCTAAGAAGTATGCAGCGTGAACGTCCTTTTGCAATTCAGATCCACCTATCACTGCGTGCTCCAGGCCTCCATATCTCTTGTCCCTCTCTGGTGCAGAGGACTCCGGTCCCCGCTGTGCTCTGCCACCGATAAGGCCTGCGTGCTGGCCACCCCATGGCTCCCTGGGAAGTCACTTTCCCCAGCTTTGCTGCAAGATGCCCGAGTGCTATTCACACGCCCTTCCCGGGGGTCAGCACCCGGAGCCCAAGTTCGGTCTCATCATGAGCTATCGTTTTTTCCCATTCAAACTCTGAGGGCAAGTAAGGCAGGGAGAGAGAGAGACAGAGAGAGAGAGAAATCCCACTGTGAAAAGAAGTGTTGAATTGCAAAGAGTAATAGGAAAGACCAGCTAATTGTGAAGCCTTGCTATGTGGTATAATGGATGTTAACAACTGTTGCTGAGCAGAGACTCGGGGCAGGATTTGTTCTGACCAGGAGGAGTGCTCTGGATTTCTTATATCCCATCACATTAAACAACAGAAACAGAAGGACCACCGCCCGGGGCCCCCCCGCAGCCGGGACGGCCCTGGGCAGTTTTCGGGACTTTACATAGTGTAATAAAGCTCATCTGGAAACCCATTGGACTACCATGAACCAGCTTCGAGGTATGGCGGGAGGGGGGGGGGGCCCTCCGTGGGTTTGTGGCCACTGCACACCTCTATCTCCCCAGATCAGTGAGGCTGGAGTGGGCTGGGGTCCCTCTGAAGTCCCACCTAAAGACCCAGACTCGTGGCTTCTCGCTGGGACCCGAGCTCCACCCCACGCCTTCCTCTCCAAGGTCTCCGCCCTGGGGTGTTCTGATGCAGGTAGAGATGTCAGTCTCGGGAACCAGCAATTCTATTCCACGACATCCTAGAGAAGAGGTTTTTTAAAAAAATAGTTCCCAACAGTGCTGTAGGTTTAAAATCGGTCTAGAGGGGAGTAGCAAGACGACCCAGCCTTCTTTCGGCCTCTGAACGGTAGCAGGGGAAACCAGTTCTAATGAGTATAGATGGGGCTTGTCAAACGGGGGGATGCTCATGGGAATTGGCAGGGGCTCGACAAAGCCCACAACGCCGGACCCCACCCCGAGGCTTCCTGATCCAGGCCTCTGGGTGGGGCCTGAGAAGTCGAATTCCGAAGGAGTCCATGCCCCTGCTGGTCCAGGGAACCATATCTTGAGACCATGGTTCTATGGAGCATGATGCCCTTCATGTCCCTGGGCTGGTGGCCCCATAATGCTCATTAGTCTGGGGGCACCATACTTGGTGTGGCTGTGGGCGCTCCTTCAAAGTGGACGCAGTTCTGAGGACCAGCAGGCAGATTCAATATATATGTTAAAAGCTAGGCCTTTAGGGTCTCCTGGGTGGCTCGGCCGGTTAAGCGTCTGACATCTGCTCAGGTCGTGATCTCACAGTTCGCGAGTTCAAGCCCCGCGTTGGGCTCTGTGCTGGCAGCTCAGAGCCTGGAGCCTGCTTCAGATTCTGTGCCTCCCTCTCTCTCTGCACCTACCCTGCTCATGCCATCTCTCTCTCTCTTTCTCTCTCTCTCTCTCTCTCTCCCAAAAATGAATAAACATTAAAAAAATTTTTTTTTTTTTAAATCTAGGCCTTTCAAGATACAAATAGAGAGGATTGGCAGCACAAAGCAGAGATGTTCACACGGGACTTCCTCCTCCTGGGGGAAGAAGTCATTTAAATCCAGCAGCCAAGATGCTGCTTCTGTGAGGTCAAGTGACTCAAGCTCCCCAAGAGCAAGGAACTTAGCCAGACCCAACCTCAGCAGAAAAAAGGTGGCCCTGGGGGGAGTCCAGAATTCAGTGTTGAGCAGTAGGTGGAGAAATGGAGAAAAGGGAGGGGGAGTGGCCATAGTTGACCCAAGAGAGCCTTCAGGACCTTCCAGAAGGTCTGGATCACTGTGCTCCCAGGGCTCTCTGACTGGGGAAGTGTCTGGAAAGGAGGTCAGAGCATGGAAAACTTCCCCAGCAGGCCTTGTCTGGGGCCCAGACGCAGTCAGAAGTCCACTCCTGTCCACTGCTGGGAGCAGGACAGCACAACAGCTCGTGTAGGGCTCCTGTCACATTATGTCTCTGCTCAGCACGGCCTTGGAGGGGACCTGCATGCCTTGGGTGTGCTCAGGGGAGTGAGAGGAAGAGGCTTTAATTCACAGTTGGGCCAAAGTGGTTAAAGGGGGACGGAGGGAGGGAGGTGACAACACAGAGCAGATTTTGTGTGGCTGCCCCTTCCCACAGTGAGATTGTCTCCAGAGCACTTCTCTTCCCAAACCACAGATGTGTCTGAGGCGCCTGGGTGCCTCACCACTCAATTGTTTAAGCGTCTGACTCTTGGGTTCAGCTCAGATCATGATCTCACTGTTCATGGGACCGAGCCCCACATCAGTTTCTGTGCTGACGGTGTGGAGCCTGCTTGGGATTTTCTCTTCTCACTCTGCCCCTCCCCCACTGGTTCTCTCTCTCTCTCTCTCTCTCTCTCTCTCAAAATAAAAACAAATACACATTTTAAAAATAAATAAAAATCAAAGGAAATGTGTTCTCTTAGGGATTTAAAAAAATTTTTTTAACATTCATTCATTTTTGAGAGGTGGGGAAACACAGAGTACAAGTGGGAGAGGGGCAGAGAGAGGGGGAGACACAGAATCCGAAGCAGGCTTCAGGCTCCGAGCTGTCAGCACAGAGCCCAACACGGGTCTCAAACCTACAAACTGTGAGATCACGACCCAAGCTGAAGTCAGACACCTAGCCAGCTGAGCCACCCACAAGCCCCTTTTAGGGATTTTTTTTTTTTTTTAATGTTATGGCTAAGATGTTTTTTTATGCCTGAAAGTCTCAGTCTTACCCAATAACCATGATGGTGCGATTTTGTTACGATTATTACCCTGAGCATGGGTATCATTAGCTACAATTCATTGAGCCCCTTCTGTTCACCAGGAAGTACACTTTGCACACAATATCTCATTAAACCCTCACAGCCCTGAGAAGTAAGGGGTGTTCTCTTCATTTTACGGATAAGGAAATCAAGAGCCAAGAAGGCCATGTTCAAGGTCACACAGCTGGCCTTTGACCAAGCTAGGACTGGGACATGGGTTTGTCTGAATGGTGGTGTTTTTTATTAAGCAGATACTGGCACTGTTTCCTGCCATATGCCAGGCACTGTGCTGGGCACTGGGATCCAGGGGTGAGCCCAATATGCGGAGGCTGCTGACCTCATGAGCTCCCAAGCAGTGGGGAGTGGGTCAGGGGGGAGAACATCAGTTGGATTAAATCAAGTCAAGCAGCGATTAAAAATCCGTTTCCTCAGAAGATATCACATGCCTTAGTTTAAATCTTGCTTTAGATGACATTTTATGTTAATCTTAAAAAAGCAAACAGAGATAATTGGTGTTTAATCAAAACTCTCAATGTATTTAAGTAAAATTTTCAATCAGAAAAAAAGAAAAAACTTGCTCTGTGGAACTGTCGGTCTCTGACTCAACTGGGCACGGCAGAGGAACCTGGGTAGAAGGGTCACGCTGCCTTAGGCACCACTGCCACCTGGTGGCGGCCGCCGGAATTGCAGGCTAGGGGGCCCCAGCCATGACCAGCCTCTGAGGGAGACTGACTCCACCAGAAGGCACCTTTCCTGTTCTAGCCACCGAAACCCTCCAGGTACAGGTGACAGTGTTCCAACAGTGTTCCCCAGGTGCCTGTTCACTTGTAAATTGGTTACAGCTGGATTGGTATAGCTTTCATTTAACTGTTCTGCATGTTTGTTTCTGACCTTTAAATTGTCAGACCGAAAAACATGGTTACCATCGAATTCTTGTTCACAGATATAGATGATAAAGTGACATTAAATACAGATGAATAATTGGGCAAACTCTAGAACCAATTCATGCAAATAATAATTCTCTCTTTAGTTGGGAATCTTCAAACGCTATTAAAATTAAAATCTGTGAGTATCTTCAAACGCTATTAAAAAAAAAAAAAAAACGAATTAAATTTGGCTCCTAATTACCCCTGAACCTGACTCAAACCCCATGAATAACTCCCAGTTTCTGGAATTTTGTAGGCTCCCTCTCGTCTGCCTGCTGCCTGTGTCTGTGCGGTTCCCTCTGTCTAGAACTATCTTACTCCATCAATCTCTATCATCTGAATTATCTTCAAATGTCAAATCAAGGCTGACAACCTGTAGGGGGTTCTCTTAAATTCAGAACAGGCATTGTTGCAGAGCAATTTCCCTAAAGAAATGGAAGATGGGTTTTGAATCCTCTCTTCATCTCTTTCATGGCTGTGACCATAGTTACATCTCCCTGTGTCTCAGGGGTTTCATCCCTTAAGTATGAATGATAATGTCCCCCCCCCCCACCAGCATTGTTGTGAGTTTTTTTTTTTTTTTTTTAACTTGTAAATGCACGTAAAATGCTTACAACACTGTGCCTACTTCCTTATAAGCAATGGGGTGAGTGGCGCTGTTGATGACAGAGTTCTGTAAAGAGTTAGAACCTTGACCAATGCCTGCCCATTAAAAGACTGCCCACTCATGTTTTCCCCATTGTCCATTCGGTCTTGCTTACAATAAAAAAAAAAAAAATCAATCTCTTTTTTGAGAGTTACAAATAATAAAAAATGTCTGACCTTATACCTCCTGGAGTTATTTCCTTCCTAGATCTATCCCGAGATGTATGTCACCCCCATGCTGGTAAGCTTCCCTGGCTGTAAGCTGCAAAGATTTGCATTTCAGGATGAAAGGTGTTAAGGGATGATGCTATTTTTGGTGATGCTGCTTTAGTCAACTTTATCTGACTGCTCTGTGTTGGCACCTGTGATTAGTGCCTTGGTCACCGAGGTATGTTTAAAACGTGCTTTCTCTGTGTTTTCCAACCAGCGTCTTAAATGTCGTTCTGTGTTTCTGCCCAGGTAGTCGATAGTGACAGACCGGAAGGGTCTAAGTTCCGGCTCACTGGAAAGGGAGTGGATCAAGAGCCTAAAGGAATTTTCCGAATCAATGAGAACACGGGCAGTGTCTCTGTGACAAGGACCTTGGACAGAGAAACGATCGCTACTTATCAAGTGAGTGCCCCTCAAGTGCCCACCCTGCATGGCGACGTGTGGCTTTTTGAGGCTGTTTTCTTCCCACTGAGCTCGTTATTTCTGTGTGTTTCATGAGACCTCGGGCTGTGCGGCTTTAAGTGTGTCTCTGTGGGAGCCGAGTGGCATTGAACCCCAACAGGGTAACAGTGGGGGCCCTATCTCATCAACAGAGTCCTCAGGCCTGTGTGAGACTTTGGGTACTGGAGGCCAAGGAGGAGGGCTCTTGGGGGATCTCAGAGGAGGTCAGAACCTTTATGGCAACTTGGGCTTTCCAAAAACCAGCTTGATAATGAATAGCTATAAAAGGTGTAAACCTTTGGATGTGATCATTGTACTTTTAGAAATCTATCCTTAGGAAATAGGAAAGCATTTAGTTAGATTTTTGTGCAATAATGTTAGAGCAAGACATCATGCTTAGAATGGAAACAGTTTTGCTAATTATTCAGCAATGGGGTAGTGGTTAAATTATGGCACAACTTTGCAAGGAAGCTTTGTACAGCCATTTTAAATATTTTGAAGAAGTTCTAGTTATTTGGGAGAAATTCAAGGTATTTAATGGAAACAGACACACAAATACATATGGAATCCGCGCTGCAGATTGAGTAATCACACATCACAACGGGCGTACATTTGTGAAGAAACGCGATAGAGGAAAAACCAAAATGTTAATCGTTGTGTTTGTGTGTTGTTGACTTTTTCTTTGTGTTTTCTGATTTTTCTAAAAATAATTAAGTTGCTTTTTTAAAAGAAGAGCAGGCCCTTTGTAAAAGGATAGTTTTATCCTTTAGTGGATACCCATTCGGGACCCACAGACCAAAGCGGTGGCAAACAGATACTGGGGTGAGCCCTGAATCTCATATGGGCTTGAGGTCAGTCCTATACCTTCTCTACAACACCGTCCATAAATTCCATTTTCACAGCCTGTGTTATAGACCCAAGCCTCTGAGGGTGGTAAGCTCAGTCTTTGAGGAACGTGTTGGAATTCTCAGACATTTTCTGGGAAAACCCTCCTTGGGTTGCAGCGCACCGGGCTGTGAGCAGGCACCATGGAAACAGGGTTCAGCCAACAATGTTTGCCTTCCATCATCGTTGCCCCAGCCTGTGCATTTCCCTGGCTCGGGGTCAGAAGGTGGTGATCGATTTCTAGGACAAGATTTGGCATCTCTGGTTTTCTTGGTCAAAACACTGCGTACGGATATCCTGATCCCCCTTCAGAAACACTACTGCCTCTCCCCAAAAAACCCGTGTTCTTCCTTTTCTGCAGACAGAGGGAGAAGGGACACTGCATTGAGAAGTAAGGGCTCTGGGTGGGAAACAGGTCCCCTGGGTCTGGCCTGCCCTGTCACCACGAGCCGTTGGCCTTGGGAAGACCAGGAAAGCTCTGGTCCTCGGGATCCCATCCACAAGATGTGAGTAACACTCACCTCCCTACTGGATTGCTGTGGGTGTTCAGGGAGGAGGAGACAGTCTGAGGGTGTTGGAGGAAGCTAAGTACTGGACAAATAGAGTGGTACAACGGAAGGTGGTAGAACCCCGTCTGCCCGAGGGCCCGGGATCCGGGGAGGATGTAGGTGCCTCCCAGACCCCCTTCTCAGAAGCTTTTGCCAAAGGGTACGTGCTGCGAGCCTCTGCAGGGGTACCATCTATCAGAGACCACCAAGGGGTGAGCAGAGTGTCTTAGGGTACCTAGGGGGGACCTGGTTGCTGTAGAAACTGAATACTGGCACCCTCACAAAGTCCCGGGTCCGACTGGCCTCAGCAGTAACCGGGGGTGACGCGGCAGCTCCTGAAAGGAAAACCAGCACAGACCGTAAACCAGCACCAGTGCACGTCCTCCGCTCTTCCCATGCCTATCGTGGGAATATCCGTTAATTTTCAGACCCAAGAAACTAAGGATACAGTACATTTTATAATTTCGTAGCACAGTGATAACAGTTAAGAGCTTGGAAGTAGCAAATTCTTTCGAGTCTCAGCATTGCCACTTATTGAGCTAAGTGATCTTGGACGACCCACTTACCCTCTCTGATCTTATAATTCTCATCTGTGAAAGAAGACTAGTACTGGCACCTCTAAGGACTGTACAAAATAAAATTACTAGCTGTGACTAACTAGCAATTGTTAATCAGTGAGTAAAATAGAGCCTGGTCAGTAGCTTGGAGCTTCTCATATGTTTCGTAAAAGTGAAGCTGTATAGTTGCATAGCAATTAAAAACATATAATTTTGCACACAGCCACGTTTGCCACGTTCCGATCATGTCATGGACTAGCTGTGGGAACCTGGGCATGGTGTCTGCCTCAATGTTCTCGTCTGTAAAATGGGAATGATAACAATACTGATCTTGCAGGATTTTAATGGATGAACTGAGTTCATACGCGTCAAGCATTTAGGATAATGCCAGAATCACAGTAAGCACCGTATGATCTTACCACATGAGCCAGAGATTAATGATGTTGAGGAAGGTAAAGGAGAACTCCAAGGACTTTGTGTTGTCGCCCCGCCCACCCAGATCAAGCATCGATTTTCCATGGGTGATCTTGAGTTTGTGTTAATAGTTTCATAATGTACTTCATAGCATAGTGATTAATTGTTCAGTTCATTTTTTTCTCCACACGTTCGAGAACCTACAGAGTGCGGGGCTTCCTCCACAGTGTTGGGGGTATGTGGGGGGAAACCAGACACGCCAGATTCCCTGCCCTCACATGTAGCTTTCATTTTACCGCCAAGGCTCTGTTTCACGATGAACTGCTTTAAACTCCTCACCATTAGACAGGTGTCCCTGCCAGGATGCTGTGTCTCGTTCGTTGTCTGACTTGGTGTACCCCTGGCACAGGGCTGTGTATGCCCAGTGGAGAGATGCTGATGCCTGGTGGGAATGCGGGGTCTTAGGAGAGTACCGGCTACAGCAGCCCAGCTTCCGCTGGCCCGAGCCACTCTCCAACCCCCCACACCAATGCCATCCCCCCCACACCTCCGGCTCTTAGATAGGTCTTTGTCCTGTTTCCTTCCTATCACCCTGTGTTAGGTTCTTCCGTATCTGGATTGACTGGTTTAGTTTCGTTAATATACTTTGGGCACAGGAATGTTGCAATCCCTGTCCATTTAAAGCACCTATTCAGAAATAATTTACTATCTTAGCAGCACAATCAGATCCATCCGTGTTTACCAGGGTCATCGTGGTTGGTAGCAAACACACCTCTTCAAAGAGCTGGATCCTCTGCTCCACTTTCCACGTTTTCCTTTCCCCTCTGGCAAGTTTGCAAAGCAGGGAGCCTGTGGGTGAATGAATTTCCATTATAATCGCTCCATTGTTGGTGTCTTCCTTTAGCCTCTAGTTAAAATCTCCTCACTTGCAGGTCAGGGCTACTTGCTGCTTCCCACACCCCACAGGAAAGCGCTCTGAACTAAGCCTTCGGGATTTGCACAATAAGAAATAACCGGGGACAAATTGGTCCTTGGGCCCCCAAATGTGTGCCATCATTAAAGCTACTGTTTATGGAACAATACATGGCTAATCCTGCAGGAAACGCTTCATACATGCTCTCTTATTTAACTCATTTCGCCCAGGAGACTACAGAAGTAGACGTTAACACCATTTTGCAGATAAGCAAAGAACTGTAAAGTAACTTGTTCAAGGTCTCGGAGCTGATGTGTGTGGAATCTGGGGTCCGGATCTGCTTCTCTCCACGTCCAAAGCCCTGCACTTCTAACTACTAAGAAATGCCTCTTCCTATGTTACCCCCAGTTAGAGTCTCATATCTCATCTGCAAGTTCCCAGCCTTCTCTCCCAGGGACTCCACTTACTGGGGCCAGGGCGGAGGTATGACCAGATGATGGATGTCTTCCCAAATCCCATCTTTCTCCATGACCTACTTCCACCTGCCCACCCCCCACCGCGGCCCCCAAAGGGCTTCCCAAGCCTCTGACCCAAAGTGGCGCCTGGTAGAATAATTTAGCTCTCGCGGTATTGGAAACTGACATATTAATGCAAAGCCTCCTGAAATATTACTCATTATTATGCATTTTGCCAGCATTTGAGTGATTTGTGAACTCTTCATTGGAATAAAGCACTGTAAATGATTCATGAATGACCAAGTTTATGAAATTCTATAAAAATATTAGCAGGTGGTAATGATTCCCTCACACTGTGAATATGATCTGCTGGCTGCGAATTTGTCAATATGGCAGGACAGGAGTGGAGTGGGGGACAGAGTCTGTCAGGCAGGTTGGGGTGCCAGTAGACAGTCTGGGCTGGGTTCAACAGCGGGTAGGAGGCAAAACAGGAAGAAAGGCTGTGGTAGTGTGCCGATGTCATGAGCAGGACATATTCACCCTGATCTGTTGTCCATGGTTGGGAGACATACTGAGCACTGGGGATGTCAGAGCTGGACAGGAGAAAAGAAAGGCACTTGGAAGGAGAGAGAGAGAACTAGGATTTACTCAGCATCCATTAGGTGCCCAGGAGCTCTCTAGAATACTAGACACACAAACCTGTGAAACTGGTTTATTATCTTGCCTTTACTCATCTAGCTAGCTGAGGGCCAAAGTGGTTCCCTAGATAAATGATCGTTATGAATGTTGGTGTTAATGTTTATTGAACATTTACAGTGTGCCAAGGCTCTATGCTAAATACCTAAATGATGATCTCATTCAATCTTCACAAAGATGAACTTAATAATGTTATCATGCCCGATGACAGAACTAGTGATTGGAACCACCTGTGTGCGTGGCCTCAGCACATAAGCAGGATTTCGTGGTCCCCTCCTGAATATTTGTTCACACTTTCTGGGGTATAATTTGCTCTCCTTCAAGCCAATTTCTTGGACATGTCTTGACTTTGTAGCCAAGATTGTTGCCCTAAAATGGGAATCCACCCGGCAGAAAGAAGATGTCCTTGCTCCTGTGTTCCCCTTCATCCATGTGGCTCTGCCCCATTTCTAACCCATAAGTACCTCCAAGACAATCTGGCAAAAAATGCATTAAAGTGAAAAATGATACTGTCGAGTGGAAATACATGTATCATACCATTAGTGATCCTAGAGAACTGAGATGTGTAGATTTCTCCAGATCGGAGAATTATTTAGGTGATTAACCTGCGTATAAATAATGTCCATGTGGATTGTTGTCCATGTGGATGAGGCACACATTACCTGATAGGCTTGCACTGCCCTTGATAATATTTGTACTTGGAATGCTCCCCCTGCCCTCAGGTATAGGGACCAGCTACACCCTTCTTCATCCACTAGTCTCGTCTCCCCCATGGGCATCTTTCTCAGGCAGGATTCTTCGTAGTAGTCAACAACCCCCCCTCCAACTAATGTATAAAGAAAGGGATTTATTAAAGGATACAGGGAGCTTATGTAGTTGCCAGAGGATCCAACCACCTGGCTCACAGGGGACCCGCCCCACAGTTGTGCTACAGGAAATGCCCAGCCATCGATGGTACTGTTTTAGAGCCAGGGTTCTTCACCTTGGCACTATTGACATTTGGGGCTGGATAAACCTTTGCTTTGGGGGCTGGCCCATGCAGTGCAGGGTGTTTAGAAACACAGCTGGTCTCTAACTACTGGATCCTGATAGCAACCCCCATCCCAGTCTTGCTGGTCAAAGGTGTCTCCAGATATTATCGTTCATTGTCCCATGGGGGCAAAACTGCCCCCTGGCTGAGAACCACTTTTCTAGAGGAGTCGTCACTGCTGCCACCTCTCCCTACCCCTCTGCTCACGTGATGCTCAGAACTGGGGGAGGGTGGGTGGTGGGGAGCATCTCTGCCTTGGCTGCCCAGACATGTGGAGTGATCCTGACAGCATGCTTTCCGGAACTTAGATCTGCAAAGCAGAACTGCTTCCTTAAGTCCTACTTCTGTTGCCAAGTCTAATGCTGGGATGTCCACAGGGAAGAACCTGGGTCATATGAAGGACTGTCGCTGAGCTAGCAAGGGGCTCTGAGTGGTGTTGACATCTACAGCATCAGCCACATCACCGGTACCACTTTATCCCAGGGAAGAGGCAGTCAGCGGGAGGCATGGCGGTCCAAAGGCAGGTCACCAGCCCATGCACAGGAGAGCGTGTGGCCTCACACCTCTGAGCTGCTCTCACTATTATAAGCCTAGCTATCAATAACGCACGTGGCCTTGGAATGAGCCTTGATGGGGAGGAGACAGAAAACTTGGGTTAAAAGCTCAGCCTTTGGAATCAGACCTACTAAGGTTTGATTCTGCTGCCGTAGGAACTCTAGGAGGTTGCCATTTTTACAGGTGAAAAAAACAGGTGACTATCAGCCATTTCACAGTGTCGCCTTTTGGCAAGTTCTTTATTGTTTCTCATTTTCTCGTCTTTACATCTTTACGTTGACACTAAGATAGCAGCATTGATGTGGCTTTGGAGTGGGGGGGGGGGTGCGGTGTCCAGAGCCAGCAGCCAAGAAATAATCCTTGAGACATCTTTGGTGTAAAACGGTGATTTTATTAAAGCACAGAACTGGACTTCTTGGCAAAAAGAGCTGCCCTGGGGTTGTAAGGAGTGACTGGGTTTATCCTGCGAGGCTGAGGCTGGGGGAGGCAAAAGGGAGGCTTCCAGAAGGCCCTTCATATGCTAAAAAGGATCATAAAGATACCGGAAGGCTAAGTATTGTCAAGCTAAGGTGGTTTTTCCCTCTAGTGAGGCATTAGCATTAAGACAGTAGTCCTTTCCTAGAGAAATATTCCCCTCTGCCTGCCTCAAGTATTTGTCAATGGGCCACAGGTCATAAGGAAATTTAATTTTGCCTGCCATTTCCTTCTTGCCTTTGTTTTCCACATCACTGTGGAGGGGAGGCTGACGTCTATGGTTTTCTGGAGGTTAGGCTATTGCTAAGATTGCCTTTTTCTTGTAATTTACTAAGACAAACTGATGGAGACTCCTACATGACTGTGATCTCTATCAGGTAACCATTGTTTTTGCCCTTTCCTTTGTTGGGCAGCACACTGAGGACTGTCACACAGGTCCTGCCTTGGAAGTGGGGGCAGTGGGGTGTCAGCTTGTACTTTGCCCTCTGCTTGCCTTTGACTCCCTCCTCAGCATCACGCCCTGGCTGTGTTGCAGTTGCTGAGCGGGGTGTACAGGAGAGTTGCTCAGGGCAGCCACTAAGTGTTCCCGAATTAAGAGCCATCACCTCACGGACCAGTCTTGGAGGTAAAACTCCTCGCAGGTGAAATAGAGCTGTAAGTGGTTGCCAGGCGCCCAGCTCACAAAGTTGGGTGCGGTAACATCGTGTGAGACTTCTTAGAAGGGACATGTTTAGATGGGTGGTTCTTAAGGTGTGGCCCCCAGACCAGCATCCATTATCTGGGAACTTGTTAAAAATGCACATTCCCAGTCCCGCCCAGCTGCAGTCTGGGTGTTCACAAGCCCTTCAGGGGGTTCTGGTGCTCACTGTTGTCTGAGACCCCCTCGCTCTACTGAGAGTGCTTCTGAATGTTTGCATGGCCACAACTGGCTTGATGCATTCATTTGCATCAATGAAGGTGGCCTCGGACCCCATTCCATTACACTTGTGCTGGGGTGACCCGTTTGCACCTTAAAGATGCTTATTTTTCTAGATGCTCTGGTACGCCGTGTGAAAGCCCTCTAAGTCCAGTTTGTGGTCCTCAAAACTGCCTTTGTTTTTGTTTCGGTAACAGCTGCTGGGAGCCAGGCAGATTTGTCCCGGGGTTTCTTTGCTCCGTCCTGTCTAGACCTTGGATAACTGTTAAAGATCATGTTACTGAGTGTTTTCTTATATCTCAGAAACCAACCTTTTAGGCCAGAGATAAAAGTGTCTTCAGAATATTTGAGCTGGTACAGGAGAAAATTCCTGCTAGGAGGAAGCTGGCCCCGGGGTCAGCAGAACCAGCTTTTCTGTCTTATTAGATCTGTAACCGTGCGTGAGTCATCTGTGGTTCTCAAACTTTGTTGTGCATTAAGGCCATCTGGGGAGATTTTATTTATTTTTTTATAATTTTTTAAGGTTTATTTTTATTTATTTTTGAGAGAGAGAGTGAGAGAGAGGAAGCAGGAGAGAGGGAGAGAGACAATCCCAAGCAGGCTCCACACTGTCATCACGGAGCCTGACGCAGGGCTGAAACTCACGAACCTGAGATCATGACCTGAGCCGAAACCAAGAGTCAGACACTTAACTGATTGAGCCTCATCTGGGGAGATTTTAAAACCCCTGATGCGCAAGCTGCACCCCAAACCAATTAAATCAGGGTGTCCTGGAGTGGGACCAAGTACGTTCATAAAACTCCAGGTGTTTCCACCGTGAAGCCAAATTTGAGAACCACTGGATTAATATAACCCATCTCTACCCTGGTTTATTCCAATGGGGATGATGACCCCTACCTGGTCGGTTTGTTGCGAATCTCGTTTCTAACACGTATTGTAGGAAATCAAAGATCTTACTTCTCTCTCAATCAACTGCCTGATTCTGAGCAAACATCTGAAGCACACTACTTTTCAGCATCTCTTTTGACACAGGCACTTAAAAAACTGAAATGCAGGAAAACAGAATTGGATAAAGAAATGAACAGGTTGTCTTGTAACTATATTTAGAAAAAAAAAATAATTCAGGGGCAGCTGAGCAGCTCAGTCAGTTAAGTGTCAACTCTTGGTTTCGGCTCAGGGCAGGATCTCACACTTCGTGAGATCGAGCCCTGCGTTGGGCTCCATGCTGACAGTGCACAGCCTGCTTGGGATTCTCTCTCTCTCTCTCTCTCTCTCTCTCTCTCTCTTCCTCTCCCCTGCTCTCATGCTCTCTCCTCAAAATAAGTAAATTAGCTAGAAAGGAAAGGAAGTGAAAGGAAGGAGGAGAAAAGAAAAAAGAATTCAGGGTTTGGTTTTGGTTTCTCGCCACCCCGATGCCCCTCAAGCATCTCCCTCTGGCTCCTTCCTGGTCCGTCTTCGCGATTCCAAGCACTTGATTTTGCAACCTGGCCTTATCTGCCAGGCACAGCTCGTGAAGCGGAGGCCAGAGGAAGGTAAATGGCATTGCCCGGATGAGACCGCCAAGGTGCTCCTGACTGATTATTTGGTGCACTCAGCAAAGATGCTTCCTCACTCGGGGCTGTGGGAACGTGGTTTTCTAAACTCCATCAGCACAAACTCCTCAGAAAAGGTGCGGCTCGAGTCTTGGCGGGTGGGCAGACCTCACACCCCTCAGCCTTCTCCTCCCCTCGCCGGGCCCGCAGGTGGCCCCCACACAGGCTCAGGGACCGATAAACATGGGACAGCAGCTCCTCTTTGCTCGTCCGGTGTCTGACTACAGCCAAATCCGTTCCTCGTGGACCCTTTCCACCAGACTTGGTGGTGTTCGTCTTTCCAGGTGCCAGAGAATCATCACAATACATCACAACAGCAAGCGCCTTGAGATCCGTTTAATCTGAGCTGCTAAGTTTACAAATAAGAGCCAGTTCAATAACTAACTGGCCAACAGCTCTGACTCCCAGTACTCAAAATCTGTTGCCAATGTTTGGTTATCCTGCGAAAGCAGGCATTGAGGCTGACCACTCTGGGACCAGATCGTGCAAATGCAGATGAAACTTTCCGCCTCCCACCGCTGACTCTCCAGCTCTCTGCATTCATCACTAGGCATGAAGATTCTTTTTTTTTTTTTTTTTCATTTGTTGTAAACGAGCAGGGGCGGGAAGGTGTTTGTTCAGGGGCGTGGACTAGGATGAAAGAGGCATGAAGATTGGAACGGGTCGTGCTCTGCTCCTTAAAGTAAGCTTGACTCTCTTGGGTTAGAGGGCAGAAAATGATGGGAATTAGTCTTTTTTTATGAGATGCTGTGCAAAATTGGATGTGAGGAACAGAAGCTAATTAACCCAATTACAAAAGACAGGGTGCAATTCTAGGTTCAACCACTATGGCTGTGAAGCCAAGTGACAAAGGATGACGTAATTCAGAAGAGAGCTACCCCTCCCGCCCCTAACCCCCCAGGAACTCAGGCAGCACTTTGTCTTGGGAAGGTTAGTAATTAAGGCGTGGATGACCATGGTGAAATGGGCCACTCGAGGGGAAGGATGAAGGGGAAGAAGAAGATGACGTTGATCCGGAGCCTTTGTGAAACCAGCTTTGGGCGCCCCAAGAGACACTTGGGGGAGTAATAGCATAATGGCGACTGAGTTCCCCTTGAGCATGTTGGAAGCCGGAAGTTCTCATGATGGGAGATTGATACAGATGGGAGTCATGTCTCATCCAGTGCTGGGGAGCCACCAACCCCCAGGTTACCCACCTCAATTCTGGCTGGCCCACTGCTGAATGTTTAATTGGGACAGATTTGAAATGGAGAGAACCTGTGGGCAAAATCCCAGGGTAGAAGGAGAGCATGGAGGGGTGCATGCTTTTGCTGGTGGAGTTTGTCTTCCAGCCAAGAGAAGTGGAGGGAAATGGGGCAGCGCTTACAAAAAGGCAACTTGGGACCCCGGGAGGATGCTTCCATATCAGGGCCGGCATATGCCCGGCAGCCGCCTCAGGTAGGATTCAGATCAACCACAGGACTGATTCAGCTGATGTTGACAAGATGCCTGATTCATGTGAGCTGCTGTTTCAAAGTGCTGGAGACAGAGCTGCAAACAAACCACCAAGTTCCTGCTTTACAGAACTCCATCAATAAACAGCAGTTAGCAAGTATGTGCCATGTCAGGTGGGTATAAGGACTGGGAATAAAAATGGAGCAGATTGAACATGCAGAGAGGGATACGACGTGCTGTGTGGTCCTGGCAGGCCATGGCGGGAGATGACATTTGGGGGCAGGCCTGGTGGAAAGTCTGGGGGCAGAAGTATCCTTGATAGCAGGGGTTCTCGACCACATTGCCACCCACAGTCAGCAGATGTTTGTGCCCCCCCCCCCCCACCTCCCAGGGACATCTGGCAATGTCTGGAGACATTTTTGGGTGTCACAATGGGGGAAGTAGTGGGTCAAGTAATCTAGTGGGTCAAGGTCAGAGATGTTGCTCAGTATCTTAGAGTGCACAGGGCAGACCCTGCATGCTGTGATCTACAGGCCCCAGCCCAGGGCTGGCCTCTTAGAGGGTCTGAAAATATCCCATAGTTTGTTCACTCAGATATTCATCAAGCTTGAATAGACGAGAGGTCTGTGTTTGCTTCTGGGGCACCAGAGCCAGGGATACTGCCCCCGTCCTTGGAAAGCTCATGGTCTAGCTGGGGACATCACCACAGGGGTCAGGAACAGCCTTCCAGAGGACGTGATGTAAAAACAAGTGCTTGAGAATGAGGAGTCAACCAGGTGACTGGGAGGGGGGGACAGGTCAGGAAGAGTGTTCCAGGGTGGAGGGATAGAAGAAAGGGCTTAAGGCACCTCCGAGGGATCTGGAGAGCAGGGCCTCTGTGAGAGACACAGAATGGACAGGACTGGCAGAGAACTCCCAGGCCCCGTGTGCTAAAGGATGAGCTTAGAAATAATACCCCATGGTGACGGTGACAGGCAGATGTTAGAGGAGTTTAGGCTGCAGAATGACACTATCCGGTTTGGGTTTTGTGAGTCGTGTCCCCAGCTCTCTGCAGCCAGAGTGGCACATGTCGGATGTCAGATAAACAGCTTTCTCACCCAGGAAGACCTGGGAGATGCATCCAGACTCATAGTGGGGACATTCACTGCCCTTTGAGATGAAGGGTAGCAGGAATCCAGGAGCCAGGCCTTGTAGGGCTGGTAAGGAGCTTGGATTTTATTCTAAGGATACCTAAGAGGGCTTTCAGTAAGCGAGTGACCTCCAACTTGCATTTCGGGGAGATTTATTTCAGCAAGTCGACAATAACACACAAATTGCCGTGAAATGGAAATTAATCCAAAGACTCATTCATTTGTTGAGAACCCGGTACCCACCAGGCACTCGGGGAAACAGATAAAAGATAAAGCCCTGACTTCCCCAAGCTCGGCATTAACGTTCCCTTATAGACAAGAGTAAACTAGAGAAATTTTCTTTATTCTGAATCCACATGTGGAGGAGTTGGGGAGCTCCATACGTTGGCAGGTCCTTACCATTTCGTTTGCTTCAGCCTCCAGGCCAAGTGAACATTCTTTGTTAAAATTCCAGGCTTTCAGTTCTGCTTTCTGTGGGGGTTTATCGGTGTGCTATCTCAAAATCATTTATTAAACACAGTTGGCTGGACCTGTTAGCTATTGATTCCTTTGATTGGCATGTGTTTCAAGATCTTTATTATGAAGACGGCTTATCTTGTCCTAGCAGCAAGGCATTCAGTGCAAAAAAGATCGTTCCCGTATTATTTTTCTTTCTTCTGACGGTGCACAAGTTTGCATAGCGGGCCCCTTAAGCAGAATCCATCTTTTCTGGTACCATGTTGGAAGGGTGACTGCTCACTGAAAAGGATTTGATTGCCCTCTGTCACTCAGGGATGCCCGTTCCCTGCCTGCCGCTGGGGCTGCACTGAGCCTACCTCCGTGGGCCAGACCAGGCACTCCAGAGGTGGAGTAAAATGAAAGAAGCCTGAGAAAATGCATCCTCGCTGCGTGTCGGCTTAGCGTGTCAAACAACATTAGTGGGATCCAAGACCGGATTGACGATGTTTGACAAGAAAAAGTCAGGAGGAGAGCCCTGTGCTTTCCCAAGTTGTGTGCTTTTCACACCCACGTGGCTTTGGGGTGCACATTCCTTTGATGGCTAACACCTGGGGCATAGCACAAGTGGTCTTGGCCGGCTAGTCATTAAGGCTCAGAAAAGTGGGTGGCTGTCATTACACAATTAATTGTAAATGCATTTTCTTTCTTTCCTTTTTTTTTTTGTTAAAGTTTATTTATTTTGAGAGAGAGAGAGAGAGCAAGCGGGAGGGGCAGAAAGAGAGGGAAAGAGAGAATCCCAAGCAGGCTCCACACTGTCAGCACAGAGCCCAACACAGGGTTCGAACCTATGAACCTTGAGATCATGACGTGAGTTGAAGCCAAGAGTCGGACACTTGACTGATCGGGCCACCCAGGTGCCCCACGTAAATGCATTTTCGGTTCAAGTTTCAGTGCAGAGCCAAATGAACTTTACACACCACAACAGCAAGACAGGGCCTGAGAGGCCTGCGGCTGTAGCAACAAGACGAAGCTTCTGGTTGCTTCTCTCTCCCAGTACTCGGCTTCCCCAGAGCACTGCACAGGGAGCTGAGTGCAGGGCTGAGCTGCCTGCCGGGGGCTGTCCCGCCCGGGGCCTCTTCTGAAGCTGGCTCTTGCTGTCAGGAAGCAGCAGCACCCATGATGCAGTGGCCCCGTGTAGGCTTACTTAGCCTTTGTGGTCACTATTTCTCTAATCCTCACATTGACTCAGTGAGTTAGGAACCTGTATCCATTCTCGTTCTGCGGTAACAATCTGTCACAAACCTGGTAGCTTCAAACCAAAACCCTCTGTGACCTTACAATTCTGGAGGCCAGAAGTCAAATATGGTATCCCTGGGCTAACGTCAAGGTTTCCGCAGGTAGGGCTGGTTCCTCCTGGAGGCTTCAGGGGAATCCGTTTCCTTGCTTCCTCCAGCTTCTAGAGCACCCCCACCCCCCCCGCCCCCGACTTGCCTTGGCTTGTGGCCTCTTCCTCCGTCTTCAGAGCCAGCAACAGAGGGTTGATTCCCGCTGACAATGGCATCTTTCTGGTTCTCTACTCATTCTCTGTCTCGTGTTTAAGGACTCTGCAGTCACATGGGCTCCACTTGGCTAATCCTGAATAATCTCCTTATTTTAAGTGCAGCTGGGGGCGCCTGGGTGGCTCAGTTTGTTAAGTGTCCGACTCTTAATTTTGACTCGGGTCATGATCTTCCCTTTTGTGAGTTTGAGCCCCGCATTAGGCTGTACCTTGACGGCATGAGGCCTGCTTGGGAATCTCTGTCTCCCCCTCTCTCTCTACCTCTCTCCCTCTTTCACTTAAAAATAAATTAATAAACATTTAAAAACACAAATCTTTGAAAAATAAATAAATAGGGGCACCTGGGTGGCTCAGTCGGTTAAGCCTCCAACTTCGGCTCAGGTCATGATCTCGTAGTTTGTAAGTTCGAGCCCCCCGTTGGGCTCTGTGATGACAGCTCAGAGCCTGGAGCCTGCTTTGGCTTCTGTGTCTCCTTCTCTGTCTCTGCCCCTCCCCTGCTCATGCTCTGTCTCTCTTCAAAAATAAATAAACATCGGGGTACCTGGGTGGCTCAGTCGGTTGGGCGGCTGACTTCGGCTCGGGTCATGATCTCACGGTCCGTGAATTCAAGCCCCGCGTCGGGCTCTTTGCTGACAGCTCGGAGCCTGGAGCCTGTTTCAGATTCTGTGTCTCCCTCTCTCTGACCCTCCCCTGTTCATGCTCTCAAAAATAAATAAAACGTTAAAAAAATTTTTTTTTAAATAAATAAACATTAAAAATAAATAAATAGTAAATAAATAAATAAATTAGTTAATTAAATAAATAAATAAATAAATAAATAAATCAGCTGGCCAGCACATTAATTCCATTTGCAACCTTAGCTCCCCTTTGTCCGGAACCTAACATAGTCACAGTTTCTAAGGGCCAGGATATGACACCTCTGGGGGCCACCATTCTGCCTATCACCATACCCCCCTTCTACAGATGAAACAGTAGAGGCACTGAGCGGGCTAGGAATTTGTACACGGTCACCCATGCTGGTAAGTGATGGATGGTCTTCAGCTCGGCCCCACCTACAGCCACCTGCTGAACCTGGGGACAGAGGGCACAGCCGCCAGTGTGGCTGCCAACAGAGAGAACTAGAAAGGGGAGACTCTCGGCCGGCCCTCTGTGGCAGTCCCGTGATTCTCTCTCTTAATGGTTGGAGGCAACTCGCTGATGGGTTTTCCCACCAGCGCACCGGTGTCCAGGCCTCTTTCACACTGTCCTCATTTCTCTTCTTAAAGAGAAGACGTGGGCTTACGTTGAAGTGTTTGGAGTTTCATTGTGTTTTACGAGGATTGTCTTCTTCAGGGCAAGTGGGAATCAGGGAACGGTTGGACCCTGGATTTTCATGTCATTTCATAGCTGCTTTGGATCCATTACTTAGCCCAAGGGGAGGCCCCAAAGAGCGACCTGCTATCACGCCCTCTTAGCCACTGGATGGAGTATCGATCATTCAGCGTCATTAGGCAGGTACCAGCACACCTGATCCTGACCCTACGCTAGTCTTCACTTTATTTATTTTTATTCTTTTTAATGTTTATTTATTTATTTTGAGACAGAGAGAGAGAGCAAGCAGGAGAGGGGCAGACAGAGAGGGAGAGAGACTCCCAAGCAGGCTCAGCGCTGCCAGCCCGGAACCCGATCTCACGGGGCTCAATCTCACGGACCATGAGATCACGACCTGAGTTGAAATCAAGAGCTGGACTCTCAACTGACTGAACCACCCGGGTGCTTTCCTCTAACGTGAAAGCGCATAGGCCTTGGACCCAGGCAGCTCCAGAGTCCTGCCCCAGGGCATCTTACACAAAATGGCGGCAGCCTGGCTCGGCTCCACACTGACTATGTCGCATTTCCTGAGCAATCTCTTCCGAGGGCCCCCTGCCATGCCAGGGACACTGCTTGAGGCACGAGGGATTTGAGAATGAATAGAGCAGGAGCTTTATACTCCTAAGAACCTTGAAGGTAGACACTCTTTTTTTTTTTTTTTTTTCCTTCTTTTATTTGGAGAAACTGGGGCTTAGGCAATGTCAGGACACAGGTCACATAGCTATAGGTGAAAGGGCCAAATGACAAACCTGCTTCCTCTGTCTCCAGAGCCCAGGCTGCACACATTGACTCCATCACACCTCATGGAAGTGCTGAGTGCTTGGCTCGCTCACTTAAGCCAGGGTTCTCACCTAAGAGCGGTGCTGGCCTGCAGGATCAGGGGCCATGTTGGGAGGCATTTGTCTTGTCACCTCGGGGAGAGGGATGCTACGGCCAGGCAGTGGGTAGATACCAGGAATGCCACCAAACCTCCTACATTCCCAGGACAGTGCCCACCCAAAGGATGATCCAGCCCCATAGACCAACTGTGCCACCGCTGAGAAACTCTGGTATAAAATGAGAACGATCAAACCTACCCCTGGGGGCGGGGTGGCGCCTGGGTGGCTCAGTCGGTTAAGCATCAGACCTCTGCTCAGGTCACGATCTCGCGGTCTGTGAGTTCGAGCCCCGCATCGGGCTCTGTGCGGACAGCTCGGGGCCTGGGGCCTGCTTCGGATTCTGTGTCTCCCTCTCTCTGTGCCCCTGCCCGCCCCCTCTCCCTCAAAAATAAATAAACCTTAAAAAGATTTTTTTAAACCCACCCCGTAGGGTTGCTGTGAGCTCTGCATGGGATCACGTGTGTGCTCAGAGGGTGAGCCTGGCATCTAACCAACGCGAGTTTTCACCAACCCAACTCCAGGGTACCCCTGATTCTGAGACACGCCCAGTAATGTTCTAGCAGAGCTCACCAGCGTTCGCTCTTTATTCTTCATGGTGTTTTTAATTTTTTTTTTCTCATTGCAGAAGACAAATCCCATTTCCTTACTCCTGAGGGAAAACTAATTCCGGCAAAGGCCATTTGTCTTTGGTACCTTAAGATCTCGATAATTTACTGCAAGTTTATTTTTATTGAAAATTATGTAGATATTATTCAGAAACACAATTTCCAACTATACGGAACACTTAAGCAGATTATATTTTAAGTGTTAATACATAGAGTGAGGATATATGCTCGAATGTGCATTTCTCAGACTTTTTTTTTTCTTTTTTTATGACTCTCTGCCTTTGAGATCCTCAAACTTGTGTGCCATGAAGTGCTGAAGGATTAAAATATTTTCCAAATGGATATTATGTTATAAGTTATGGGTTGTTACCATTTGACTGCAATTCAAACTCATGACACTTTATATCGCTTATATGATTAATTCAGAAATGATTTGCATTTAAATGCATTTAAGATCTTTTACTTGTGATTCCAAATGTACCTATTTTAAGCCTGGCGGAGGCATTACAGTCTCTAAAGTGTGTGGACCACCCTCCCTCAGTTAGGTGGACCCAAAAAGGATTCAGATATTAATATATAGCATAGCTTTTTCAAAGCGTTTCTGGGAACTGTGAGCACTGAGAAAGAGTTGCCCATCAGAGCACAGGTGCACACACACGCACGCTCCCTTGGGAACATCTGGGAAACACCAAAAGTTTGGGAAATGCTGAAAATTGTAATTGCTTCTTGAAAACTCATGGTGCACATTTAACACAGTAAAGACATTTTAAAGACCTGCAGTTGAGAAACCTGTTTAAGCCAGCAAATTCCACATATTTAAAAACCCAAGCGTTCAACAGCATTCTCCTAGAGGAACTGTTAACCATTATAAAAAAAAAATCACACTTTGGATAATGTTGGGGGGAAAAATATTTAATTAATGAGATCAGAAAGGAGCAGTCGGCATGGAGAGGTCCGATGGATGCCCACCCGCTTTCCTGGGATACTGCACGGTCAGCCATTCTGGAAAAACGATCCTGGAGACATTTTGACATTCTTTCTCCATGAATGTAGTGGAAACTGGTTCCCATCACTTCCTGTTGTTTCAGTTTGTCCATGACCTGATAAACAAATGCGGTCTATGCACACAATGGGATATTATTCAGCCGTTACATCAGGACAACGTACTGATACACGTGGAGAATTCTCGAAAACATGATGCCGAGTGAAAGCCAGACACACAAGGTCGCATGTTGTGTGACCCCACCAGTACGAAGTGACTCCAACAGGGAGATCCATAGAAACAGAAAGCTGATGAACAGGGGAATAATGGGTATGGGGTTTCCTTTGGGGTTGGTGAAACTAGATAGCGGTAACGGTCCTGCCACATTGTGACTCCTCTAAATGTCATTCACTTGTGCTCTTTAAAAGGATTAATTTTGTATTTTGTGAATTCACCTCAATCTTCTTTAAATCATGGGGAATAGAAAATGGTGAGGGAGGACGGAATGACAGGGCAGGAAAACCAGGAGTAAAGAGGGAGTGGAGGAGGGGGAGGAGAGAGAAGAGGGAGAGGTGGGCGAGGCTGAGGGGGACAGAGAAGATCAGGGGGCTGTCCCACTGTGGTCTGCAGGGCAGCATGGACAACTGATCCACGTTGGACAACTTGAGGAAAATATAGCCTAAAGAGAGGTTCAGAACACAAGACTGGCCGTTGAGAGAAGGTGGGAGAGAAGGTGGTTCCCTTGACTGAGAACACACAGCAGGGCAATGTGTTAATGACCGTAGCTTGGTGGCCCACACTTATGTCTTTGCTCTGGAGAGGGGGGCCGGTGGCCATGACACCAACAAAGCTGAACTTTCAGGGCCGTTTCTTGGTTGGGCCCTTCTGAAGCCCTGTTCCCCGTGTTGTGTTGTGACTTTGTGATCTGCTTAAAGTAAACCGCCAAATTGCATAACCTTCAGTTTCCCCACAACTTGGATCAACCCCTGTGAGCTAGCCTGGTAGAGCCTGTGTCTCTTCTGACATTGTCAAACTTCACCCTCATTAGTGCCTGCTAAAAGCCAGGTGCTTGCATATCACGGAAGGGCTAGACAAATGTGGTCCAATGGAGCTTTGTGCAGTGATGGAAGTGCCTGCTTCTGCGCTATCCAATATGGCACAGGCCAATATGGTGGCCACTGAGCACCGGAACTACGGCTAGTGTAATAATGACATTGAACTCTTCACTTTATTTAGTTTTAGTTCATTTTAACTTAAATAGGCACGTGGCTGGTAGCTACTATATAGGCAACTGCAGATCCAGGAAATCTTGGGTGAAAAGCTACCTTTAGCATCGTACAAGTCTATGTTCATATTAGTGTTACCTCTTGCCAGCTGTGTCCTTGAAGGCAGGTTGCTTAATCCGTGGGCCTTAGTTTCCTGACCTGTGAAAAGGAAGCAATGATAGGACCTACTTCCTAGAGCTTTTGTCAAGATGAAATGAGATATTGTATGTTGAGTGCACAGAACTGAGCGTCTAGTGAGTGCTTTGCTAAACATTGTTTGTGCCTTCTGATGTTGGCTTCATCCAGGCTTTACACTGGAATGCTTTGAAGAAATGACGTATGAGAGATGATGTAACTATGCTCAGGGTCATATAACCAACCAGAAGACAGGAAAGTGGGAATCTAGTCCCATGTGTTCCAAAGTCAAGGTCCATTGGTTTGCTGTCACACTGTGTTTCTTCCTCCTTGGACTCCTTGGTTGCCAAGTTCATTTCTACCAAGGGAATAAGACGGGGATTGAGGAACAGCTCTTGTTTTTCTCCATAAGCTGGTCCGTTCAGTATGAGCTGCTCTATTCTTTGTTGAGAAAAGATGTCTAGGAGCCGTTGAAATCCTAGGGAAAACTCGTGAGTGGTGAGTAGGCTTCTGTCTCCACAGTGGTCTTTGTTTCTTGCATAGGTTGGTTCCAGGTAGGTTCTGGGCTGGACTGGCAACCAAGACCCCGGTCTCTGCCATCTCAACCACCTGAAAGTTCTGACTGAGTCAAATCCTTCAGATACACTGCTCATTCAACCAATCTAGGCTTGTGTTTTGAGATATCGAACATCCCCTTTTGAATACTTTCTTCTTCATTCTGTACAAAGCTGTCTCCAAATCCTAGAGAACTAGGTCTGACATAGATACAGGCAAGACAGACCTCTTTTGTTCTAGCCGTGTTGCGAGGAACACATACATGCTGCTGTCCTCACCTCTGGGCTAAGAGTTGGGGCCTGGAATGAATCTCTTACTGAGATCTGAGAGGTGAATCAGCCCCTGCAAAACACTCTGTGTGTGCTGTTGAAAGCATCCGGATTATACTCTCAAGAAAAGCTGGTCTGGGGGCTAATGCTTCACTGCCCACCCTAAATATAGTGCCTGTCTTGTCACACTGGCTCTTTAACCGCCCTGACCATGTCATTCTTAAGAGAAACAGAGTGAGGTTTCATTAATGGGAGAGATCAGCGGTAGCTCGGTTATAAGTTATCACTGTAGATGCAGAGCAGCAGGGTTAGGTCCTCAAGTTGGAAATAAAAAAGACGAATGGGAAGAGACAGTGAAGTTAGTGCCTTCCCGCCTGGGTGCTTTGCCACCAGAGCGCGAGGGAAGAGGGGAAAGCCCTTTCAAAACACAGAGTGGCTACCAAAGGCAATTAATACCTTTTAATCTGAAAAAGATCCATCTGCCCTGGTAAGATTCACGTGCCTCCCTCCAACACCGTGGCCCCAGGATGGTCCTCTTTTGTTACCCATTGAGCTGGGGGCATCACACTGGCTAGCTCTGTAGCTGCCTGTAACTGTCAGCCTTTCCCAAAGGTCCTAGGGGCCCCAGCATGTCAAGAAGACAGAAAGGTATGGCAGCATTATAACCAGTCTATTCCCCGTGACTGTATTTGCTTATTCTGAAGTGCCCCTTCTCTTTCCCTCCTGCCCCACTCACTCACTCATTCACACACTCAATTCAGCAGATGGCTGTTCGGCTCCTACCACCTGTCCGATACTGTTCGGGACACTAAGCGATGACCCAGAGTTCCTGCTTTTGGGGAACTTATAGCAAGAGAGCAGGCAGGTGCTGCTACGTGCCCCTGAGTAAAATTAAAGAGGGCGAGGAGGATGGTAAAAGTGAGGAGTAAGCAATATTCTGTTTTATATGGGATCGTCCAGGCTGGCCTCTGTGAAGAGGAGACCGTTAAGGAGAGGCCTGATGAAAGAGAAGGATGTGAGCCATGCAGAAATCTGCACGGAAAGAGAGACACACGGGTGAGCAGCCAGCCAGACTGAGGACTGAGAGTGCTACAAAAGCCAGGGTCCTGCAGCCTGGGAAGGAGCTCAGGGAAACTCCTAGGGAAAGATTTTTAGCCTTTGCTGAGGTGACCTCGATTCTTTCCCCAGGGCCTGGAGCCATTTCAACAGCCCTGAGAGCAAGTGCAAAGGCCCTGGGGGCAGAAGTGAGCTCAGTATGTTTAAAGAAGATAGGAGGAGGAGGAAGGGGATCCTGCAAGGCCTTGCAGTCCTTCGTGTGGGCTTTGGCTTCTGAGTGAAATGGGAGACGTTGAAGGTTTTGAGCAGGGGCAGGATGCAATGTGCCACATCTGTCATCAGGGATTCTGGCAGGGGTGTGGCAGGTAGGCTGAAGGGGGGCCGCAGTGAACGCAGAAAACCAGGCAGCAGGCTACAGTCTCTGGTGGCAGGCAGGTGAGAGAGGGTGGAGGTTGGTGATAAGAGGGGGTGGGACATGAGATGTGTCTAGTAGAAAGAGACAAGAGCATTTGCTGCTGGATTAATTGCAGGATGTGAGAAAAAGAGGCCTGGAGAGGGACTAGGGGTCACAAGGAGGGACAGATTGCTGTTTACTGAGGTGGGGTGACGGAGAGGAACACACACCCAGAGGAAGCCCGTGCCATATGGAGATGCCGTTAGATACACGGGACGGTCACCCTCTGGGACTAAAACTTTCTGAATCGCAGCCAAGTAAACTCAAACCAAGGTTTTCTAAATCCGACGCATTTGGAGGAGCTAAATGGCCCTTCAGGATGGGCTGGGCTTCTGGAAGGATGTACAGGCCCCCACAGGGCGAGCCCACCCATGGCGGCCACAGGATCCATCATGGCTTAGGGCGTTAGGCATCTCAGTCCCAGGCACAGTAAGATACCTGGGAGGGGAAGGTGTGTCAGGGGACTGTCTTCTTGGAGGACCTATTTGTCAGCTTGGGCCACCATAACAAAATGCCGCAGACTGGCACTTAAACCACGGGAATTCATTCTCACCTTTCTGGAGGCCAGAATCGAGGTGTTGGGAGGGCTGGTGTCTCCCCAGGCCTCTCTCTTGCCTTGGAGACGGTTGTCTTCTCGCTGAGAACTTACACGGTCTCTTCTCTCTGTGTGAGCCATGGTGCAGAACTGAGGAAACTGAGGCACAGAGAGGTTATGTGGCTTATGCAAGACATGGTTAGTAATCTAGTAATCGGTGGAATCCTGTCCTGGCAAGCTGGGTATCAGGTCATCATACTTACGTGAAGTCCGTGTTTGAGAGCTCAGCCTCAGCAAAAGTGAAGCTTTATTGCAATAATAAATCTATCGAACAAATGCTTTATCCCTACTGCCTTAGATTTAGATTTTTTTTTTTTTTTTTGGAAATACAGCATCACCATTTTCAGTGTATCTTCCTCATCAACTATGAAGCCTTTGCACGTACGGCTTTACCAGCTTCGTGGAAAAGGCTTTCGGAGACCCACCCAATTCACACCCATAGAAATGCAGAATTCTGAAGCCTGTCCACACGTCTGCCGTGTGGACAGGCTTAGAAATAAATTAGAACTATACATAAGTGCCAAGCTTTCTGCTTGGCGAAGGTGTATTGACCATTCTTTCTTTCTGCATCCATTTATGTTTTATTGCCGACTTTTCTGTCTGTATTTTCGTCTACAGCTCTGTCTTTACTGATAGTGTTTGTTTTAGATTTGTGAGCTGTGAGAGGGGCTGAGGCAGCACGCTTTAGACGGACTCCTCTGTGTTGGCACAGCACGTTGTAAATAAAGACCCAATAATTCATTCAACAAACAGCTAGTGAGCGGTTACTGCGCGTGAAGCAGTGTGCAGGGCGTGTGGCTGATATTCAAAGGTGTGGCATCAGGGATTCCTGTTTCCCCAGAATCACATTATTAGTAATAACAGTGTTGGGGGACCAGTTTTATAGAGCCCTATCCTGCCTTATCTGCCAGGAACTGTCCTCTGTGTTTGACACGCATTCTCTTGATTACTCTGGGCTACTGAGCAGTGTTTCCCGAAGCGTGTTCCTCAGAACACTCTGTGGAAAAGTGTCGATGGATGCTGTATGTCAGGGGTCCGCAAGACCACCCCAGGTTTTGGTAGTTCTCTAAAAGAAGTTAAGGACTCAGCCTGTGGTTATTCTCAAGCAAAATCAGCATCAGAAAAAGGTGCCTGGGGCGGCATTTCAGAGGAAACCAGTTGTGAGCTGCAGGTGCCCAGAGGCGCCTTTGTATTTCCTGAAGGAGCCACCCAGGAGGTGCTAATTCCCCCAACACCGAGTTGTGCCAGCCTGGGGAAGCGCACTGGAGACTAAGCGCCCAGGTGTTTTATTGAGGACAGGTCACATAGGCATCCTCCGCCTGGCCTGTAGCAAGATTGCAGACTTCCAGAAGGAAAGCACGTATTCAGCATAAATTGTATAGTTTTGCACAAACAGGTTAGGCGCAGTGAGCCGCTCGTATCAGCTAGGGAGTGGTGAGAACCCTTCCCAAATCCAAGTTCCAGATGCCAGGCAAGGGCCAGCCTTGGAAGCAGGCCTTTGGAGGGACGGCTGAGTCAGACCCACTGTGTTAGCTCTTTTCTGCCTACCGTCAATGAAGCTGGCTTCTTTTCCTGTGGGTTCTAATAGCACAGCCTCACCTGACCAGGGGCAACCCCCACCGTCCCCCCCGCAGAGCATCACAGAAGACGTTTGCTTTGTAGGAAATGACCCCAGAAGTTTTGGTGGGAAGATGCTATCAGTTTCATTAAACTTAAAGGCAAACAGTGGAGAAAATCCATTGCAGGAGAAGACCGTTTTAGAATTTATGATTTATCTTTTACTTTACGCTGTGGCACCGACAGATAATTGTCAATATAAGTAACGTCTCAGACATGGCTCAGAGGTACTAAGAGAGAAAAGTGCTAAAGCTGGTCTGGCCTCCTTGGAATATAAAACCTGAGAAACCCATCCAGACTTAGAGTAGTTACTTGTGGTCTTTACAAACCTATCATCAAGGAGCCCTCTGTTAACTAAATAATCAGCCTTCTCACTTGAAATGTAAATTCAAATAGTTTCTCCATGCAGGGGACATTACCCAGGGCGAGATCTTGAGCTTTGAAATATAATTTAAATGTATTTTCAGCATATTAAAAAGCCTAATCAAATTCGTGTTTCTTGTATCACCAGGAAGTTTTTTTGTTTTTTTTTTTTTTTTTTGCCTCAGTCTGAATCAGCTGTTATTTATTGTTACAATCAAGATTTTAGAATAGGCTTTTATTTAGTCCAGCATTTGCACTGGAATTTATTCATTCTCCAGATGCATTAGCTTTGGAATCATTGATAAAACAGGAACCTGATTTGCACTGACGTTTTCCAAGAGGGAGCTTTAAAAATTCACTTGTGGGAAATTTTTATGTGAAATCTTGAAAAGGACACAGTATTTTTGTTAGTAAATTACTGTTTTCCCCATTCGAGCGGTAGATGATTGCTTTCTTCCTTGACTTCTTCCGTCTGCATTTGTAACCACATTCCTAATCTTACCCTCGTCAGTGGCCTCACTTTGATTTTCTGCTTTGCCAACTTCTGCCTTCCTTGAGATTCTTCTGGTTTTGAGACAACTGCCTCTAGTCTTCTCCAATGTTGTCGCCACAGGCTTAACACGGAATCTGATTGTTTCCTTGCTTAAGCTATCAGTGCTTCTTTGTTGACTTCAGAATAAGTGCAGATAGGACATAGCCTCTCCACTCTCTGCATCCTTCTTCAATTCTCCTTCCCCTTCTCCTCCAGTCCTTCCAGATACTGTTCCTGCTCCTGCCACGATGAACTGCTTGCCATTTCTTTGATGTCACATGCTGCCTCACGGCCTTTGCACATCCATCTTTAAGGGTTTGTTGGAATGCCTTCTGCATTCTGGTGATGCTTGGTGTGAACCAGGAGGGTTGTCTGATTTGATTCAGGGGAGGGGTGAAAATGGGTGTAGCAATGTTTGAGTCGGGTCTTACACTCTGGACAGGGGCATCTTAGGAATTTTAGAATCAGAGGTTGTTTGATCGATGCCATCCCAGAAAGGAGGGCAGAACCAGTTCACAGATCTGACTGTAGAGAAGGGAGATTGGGCTTCTGGCAGGTCGTTTCACTTAAGCCCACTTGTGGGTCGGGCCTGTGGATACATCTTCTGGACCAGATATAATTAACTCGGACACTTGGAGGGAATAAGCTTCCAGATGGGAATCTACGGCTGAGCTGCGGAGAGCCAGAAATGGTAAATAGCAGATTCGGCGGCAAGGGCCTGACTTTGTGTGTGCTTTGATATGCACATACCCCACTCTGGTGCTGTGTTTCAGTCACTCTCCGTTCTGTTACTTCTGTTACAATCGGGACATCTTGAGGATGAAGCCCATGCTGTCATCATGTTTATTAAAAAGAAAAAAAATGGACACAGTGTTTGGCATATTGCCTATAAAACATCCATTAAACCCGTACATTATTCATATTTGGACGTCTCTCCACCACCACCTTGTATTAAATCACCTTTAAATATTTGGCTTATTGTTTATTTTCCTCTGGGGTTACTTTTGGATTTTCCATGAAGCCCGGGAAAAAAAAAAAGTCATGAAGCCTGGGGGGAAAAAATATGAGAAGTTATCGTCTGTGTCATTTTTAACTATTTGGTTTATTCTGAATTTCATCTTTGATACAGGAATCGGCTCTCCCCCTTCATGGTGTCCACCCCATCCGTAATTCTAAACCCTTTCAGTAGACACACCAAACAAAGTGTTCATATCAAATCCAGAAATCAAGAGCCTAAATGTGCCCCCTGACTATTGGCTCGTGAGTCACGGCAAATAAAAACATGCTTCTAAAGGACAGATGAGTCTTGAAGAGAGCAGAGCTGCTCTTTAAATGTCACCTGTGCATGAGGATCCTTTGTTCTGCCGTTTCCACGGCTCCATTTCAGGAGTCCAGGGGACACTGGGCTGCTGGACAGGGTGGGGAGGCAAGATGAATCCGGAAGGGAGGGCTGATGATTTCTGGGGGGACCCCCCCCGGTCAGAGGGGTGCTGTGAGAACCCACTGGCGGTGTCCTGCTTACGGCTCCATGGCTCCCATCAGCAGGGACTAGGGCAAGGGGAGCTGCAAGGATGGGACAGAAAGAGGAGATGGGGAGAGGACAGGACGGTGTGCGTGTGTTTGCCGGTGGGTGAGAAGGAGAAAGAACAGGGGAGAAATCCAGATACCAAGCTCTGGAGCCGTATTCTTCAGGTTGGCTTTCTGCTGTGCTGGCATGTTCTCCTGCCTGTGCTCCTGGGACCTGATGGGAGACTTCCCCTCCATCCCTGACACCGAACCCCCAACAGAATGCACTGGGATATGCAGGTGTCACTGTGGCACACCCAAAATTACTTCCCAAAGTTAACCTCGAATGGAAGTAGACTCAAGTCTCCTCGGCAGGTTGGCAGATTAAGAGAATGGATACAATGTAGCAAACTCCTCTCTCTCAGGCTCTGTGATACCAGCTCTCCAGGTTCTCTTTATGCCTCTCGGGACTTTCCCCCCAAAACATTAATTTCTATCCCTGTAATCTTAAATGGAGACTTCCCTAAATTTCTTCCATTTCCTATTTTTTCTATTTCTGTCCCTTCCAATCTTAACCAAACCCGCAGTTTCACCACCCGGCCCTGTAGGCAGAGAGCTCCCTTGTCCCCCCGCCCCCGCCTTCCCCCACCACGTCCGCCCCCCGGGGATCTCTCCTAAAACCCAGTTCATCGACCGCCCACGTGTATTACCCTCAGATGAACTTTTGCACCTTCTCCTTGGCGTATCCCAGAATTGAACTCAACATGTATCTTCTGCCTTTACTTCCGGCAACGAATCTGCTAATGTCTTTAATCCTCTGAGTCCATAATCCCTCACCCCGTTTCTTTGTCCTCAAGGACAGACTTGGAAATTGTGGTCTCTCCATGACCCTTAAGAATAGTTTTGAGTGGGGGACAAATGCAATTTCCCATCCAGGTGCCTCCGGGATATCCCCCAAAGCTTTACTCGTAACACACCAAGAGTTCGGTGCTTAGACCTTGAGCTTAGCTTTCCTTGAGTGAGTGCCAGAGCTGGATTCTCTTTAGCAAGTTACGTGTTACACAGAGCCTGTTTTGGAGATCATCAAACAACAAAGGAGAGGATATTGTGTCCTTAACCTACCAGCTCTCCTCCTATTCCAAGTTTCCCGTTTATAGTTCCATGTCAGCTATGATAAGAATGTTTACACCACAGGAATAGGAAGGCTTGTTCAGAGAGCTGGTTGTGGAAGCATTTACCAGCATAGCACTGCCCCTGCTAAACTTAGAATGTCCTATACAGTTAGTAATGACACTAACTTTCTCTGCTGGAGGCACTCCATTAAAGCTTCACTGATTTATCTCCTGTAATCCTTGTCGCGACCTCCTAAGACAGGTGCCATCGATATAGCCAATTTACAGGTGAAGCAAATGGACACTCAGAGTAGTAAATCAAACAAACCCAAGGGAAAACCAAGACTCAACACCGCATGACCGAGAATGGCTCTTTCTGTCCCTAAATGATGTGTATCCTAAGACAATGGTGAACTGGGCTTGACAAATTTTGCCTTCTTGGAACAAGTGGAATTGGAAACTTGAAAATTAGTGTTAGAGATCACACACACACACACACACACACACACACGCGAGCGCACACACACACACACACACACACACACGCGAGCGCACACACACACACACAATTGGACCTGAAAACAATTCCAGTCTCCTGTTTGGATGAGAACTTCCCAATAAAAGATCCACATCTGTTAACATCGTAACTGCAGGTTCTTTCTGTAAATGCTTGGCTAACAATCCTCTAAAACAGCACTGTCATTGACCAACCAAGCAGTTGTTTCTTTGCAATAGGGACATGACAAGGAGGCAAGAGGGACCGATAACCCCGGTTATCTGAGACCATTAGTAGCAAGCCCTGTAGCCTATTGACTGTAGCCATGGGCTGTTAGAGGGTTACTAATTGTGAACTATCACTATGTTTAAGGTACAATGCTTTCAGTCTAAGTTAGCTTTTTCCTAAAGCTGAAGAAATATCAGGAGGTGAATTACCTGTCTCGGGGGTCCAAGCTGAGAGGCCAGGCCTCTGAGGTGAAGGTGGCCAGGCTGGGGGACAGAGACTCTGTCTGCCCACCGTGGAGCAGGAGAACTCTGTAGTACGGTCAGGGCACTGCTCAAGATTGCCTGGCTGGGACACAGAGCTGCGGCCACCTGGGGGAAAGTACACACACAGAAAGGCACCTTCCCTCACCCAGCTGAGCTTTTTAAACATTTAACGTGTAGACCCAGAGTGTGTCCCCTCTCTGTTCCCCAGGAAGACCCTCAGAGGCTAGGTGCACCCTGCATGGACATCTATCACAGGTGGGGGTGGAAGTTAAGCTCTGATAATATCCCAGTTTTTACAATTTCCCCCTTTCCATCCTATGCTCCTGTGCTAAGCAGGCGTATGAACCAGCCTCCCTTCCCCAAGTATATTTTTATTTTAGGATATGAGTGGCATTTTTACAATTTGAAGAGAAAGTTTTAACTTCTCTTGATGTGTTTGCCACATCTTTAGGCAAGTATTTATTAGCGTATTACGGTTAATATAATCATGGCCATAACTTCCTAATGAATGCAAATGGGGAAATAAGATTTTATTAAGCAAGGACGATCATCTTAAAACCATTATAAACTTGTGTTTATGGAAAACATTTTAGAAGCACACCTGTTTTTTAAAGCAAATCTCAGCATCCTTTCTTGTGCTAAAGACTGTTGGAGACTTAGGCTGAGCCAAATCAGGTATCACAAGCCATTGTGTGATGTAACTGAATGGTAGGCATTGGCAGCCCAGCCACAGGGGAATGTGAGCACGTTGACTGAGGCTCGGCCTGATTGCGGGTGGATGGGGGTGATTACCCCCCAGGGGACATTTGGCAGCCTCTGGAGACATTATTGATTGTCATGAATGACAAGGGGACTGCCAGTAGCTTCTAATGTATATGGACCCTGCTCAGCATCTCAGGTGCACAGGACAGCACCGCCCCCCTCCCATGCCCTGGGAAAGAATTACCTAGTCTCTAAAGTCTGTAGCACCGGGTGTAACAAGTTGTGAGTTAAAACAATGGGCTCAAGAGGCATATGGCATTGTCTTCCAATCATGTCTGACTTTGGACAGGTGGCCTCAACTGTTTGAACTTCTGAGTCCTGATTTTCAACGTGGGTCTGGTCATCAGAGCTTGCTCACAGGGAGCTGGGATCCTCAGCACAGCTCCCGGCCCAGAGGAGGCGCTCGGGAAAGAAGTGAAAATGGTAACTGTCACCATTGCCGTTGTCATCCTCCTCCTCAAAATAAAATCATGGTGGAAAAGTTTAAAACCAAGGTGAAATTCTGGTTTTAAAAGTTGCTTTTATTTTTAATCAAAAATTTCCAAGCTGGAATCTTTTTCTATCTCATGGTTCTTTATTTTATATATATATATATATATATATTTTTTTTTTTAATTTAAATTTTAGTTAACATACAGTACAGTATTGGTTTCAGGAGTAGAATTCAGTGGTTCATCACTTACATACAATACCCAGTGCTCATCGCAAGTGCCCTCCTTAGTAGCCATCACCCATCTAGCCCATCCCCCACCCACCTCCCTCCATCAACCTATACTTTGTTCTCTATCGTTACGAGTCTCTTGTGGTTTGTTTCCCTCTCTTCTCTTCCCCGCCGCTTCCATATGTTCATCTGTTTTGTTTCTCAAATTCCACATACAAGTGAAATCATATAGTAATTGTCTTTCTCTGATCGACTAATTTCGCTTAGCATAATACATTTTAGTTTCATCCACGTTGTTCGAATGGCAAGATTTCGGGGTTATTTTTGATGGATGAGTAATATTCCATTACACACACACACACACACACACACACACACACACACATCACATCTTCTTTATCCATTCTTCAGTTGATGGATATCTGGGCTGTCTCCATCGTTTGGCTATGATTGATACTGTTGCTATAAACATTGTTAAAATATCTATACTACACATAGCAGTCTACACACTTAATGGAATCCCTGTCAAAGTACCATCAGCGTTCTTCTCAGAGGTAGATCAAACAATTCTAAAATATGTATGGAACCACTAAAGACCCCAACTAGCCAAAGCAATCCTGAAAACCAAAAACTAACCTGGAGGCATCGCAATTCCGGATTTCAAGCTATCTTACAAAGCTGTGTGACAGTATGTTGCTGGCACAAAAACAGACATATAGATCAGTGGAACAGAATAGAAAGCCCCCAAAATGGACTCACAACTCTGTGGTCAACTCGTCTTTGGCAAAGCAAGAAAGAGCATCCAATAGAAAAAAACAAGACAATCTCTTCAACAAATGGTGCTGAGAAAACTGGACAGCCACATGCAGGAGAATGAACCTGGACCACTTTGTCACACCAGACACAAGAACACATTCCAACTGGAAGAAAGACTTGCCTGTGAGACAGGAAACCCCCAAAACCCTAGAGGAGACACAGGCAGCAACCTCTTGGATATCTCGTGATTCTTTAAAAGGCTTCCATGTGCCTGTGGTTTGGAGGAGGGACTTGCTGTCCGCTGCCTGGGCATCTAGCAGCAGCTACACCTGAGACAGCCCATTCTTCTGGATTCTGCAAATGAAAGCTCACAGCGTCACATGACTCTGTCCCTAAAAGGCTGCCTTGTCCACCTGCACTTCTCACCAATTGTGATCAAAGCAAGAGACAGCTTGTGGGGGCATGCTGAGAGACCCATGCACACCGTAAATGCCTACACGGTGCGTCGCTTTGTTGGTTCGTCGTAAAGCAGGTGGGGGAATGAGAAGCAGAGCTGACTTGATGACCTCAGGGAGCGGTCGACCTGAGGGCTCCCTAGGCCTTCAGGGGCCTCACAAGCCACATTGCATTTTCAGATGCCATTTTGCCATCGTCTGACAGAGGAGGCTGCTGCTATGCTCCAAATACCCTTAATTAAGATCCCAGGACATGCCTAGAACGGGAACTGGCACACAGTAGGTGCTCTCAGCATTAGCCGTTGCTATTCCTGTTATTTCCACACAGACATGCCATTATGTGCACACAGCTGTCCATGCACGTGTGCAGGTACGTCTGTGTAAGAGATTCACATATTTGGAAAACGAGGGGCACTGTGCACTCTGCTCTGTGTGCTCACACACAGGCATGCATGGTACACACATAATAGAATGTAACGCTCCCAAACCTTTCTGGTATTAACAACCTGCTCAGAATCAATCCGTGGATGGAGCCAGCCCCGTGAGGCCACCAGAAGGAGTGGCCTTGGGACTGGTAAGAGTTTCTGCCACAAGGAGGGGTCCCTCAGTGTTGCCTTGACTGGACGGAGGCAGGAGAGTTAGAACTCTGAAGCATGGCAGTGAGCTGATCACCTCTGCTGCTCCATTATTAGTCACGTCACCTTGCGCAGGCTACATTACTTCTTCGAGCCTTGGCCTCCCCAGCTGGTGGATGGGGGCTGCAGCCAGGTGGCTGAGCTGCTCCGTGATGCGTGAGAAACCATGTAGCTCACTGCCTGGACCCGGTCCTCTTGCTACTTGGCACAGAATGGGGGGCTTATGGTGCTGGGGTCTTCTTGGAAGACTCGTGATCTAAGGGTCAGGAATCCTTTTGATGACGTGCCTTGTGCTCTCCCTCACCATCACCACCACGAGCCACTGGCAGCACTTACTGACCACAGTTCCCCCTTTTCCTTTGGCTGACAAGACACGCAAGGTCAGAGTGGTGGTCCAGGCAGAGTAACATCCGAGGACGGCACGCAATGCCAATCTTCTCCCCTTTCTCTGATCCTTCTTTGTGGCGACTTACAATTCCACGTTACTGTGCTTAGTGGCGCAAGCTTCTTTGAATCCAGTGTGGATTGATACAGGGTATAAATACATTTTTAAAAAACCCAGACCTTGAATCTGTTCAATAATTCTCCAGGAGTTTGCTTGGTTTCTTTGTGTTTCTTCCGATTTGAGACCGATAATAAAAGTGACTCACCCAGCTTCTCTTATTGGCTGACTGTAGCTATAAAGATAACTGATTCCTATACCAAGTCTAATAGGATCAATTAAATTCCTTGTAAAAATGTCCCTACTAGGGGAAAATGCTGGGTGAGATGCTAGAATTCATCTGTCTGAAAGCAAGAGGCCAGCTCTTTCTTGTTTTTCTTTTTTTTTTTCCAGCTGATCGACATGTTTCTCATGCTTTTCATAGCCTCTTTGCCCAAGGTGTCCGTGACAGATGGCTCATGAAGCAGCAGGAATGCACAAAATCTCTTGCTATTATTTTTAATAAAAAAAATACTGACTGTAGATGAAATTGACTAATGAAAAGATTGAGGATTCAGTCCTCGAAACTAATGTGTACCGAGTCCGGGCACATTGCGACTTGCTCAACGTGGTCTGTGAGGCCATGGCAGAGGGCTTGGCCATTAAAAAGAGAAGTGGAAAGCTCCCCCAGATGGCCGGGCCTCCACCCTCTTCCCCAGCTTGAAGCTAGGGTTGGTTGCAAGGTGGGTATTTGTATTTGCATTAGAAAATTGGGAATGCATACAGAAAATGGCTTTCCCACAGATAAAGACAATTAAGGCTTTTAAATGTTGGAAAATGTCTTCGCGAGCATATTCAGTGGTTTGGCATTTCCTCCACATGAGAAAGTCCCTGCCATCACGTTCAGCCAAAAATGGCTCGCCTGTCCTGCAGACTTGATTACCGCCCTGCTTTAGCTTGGCTCCTTCTGCAGGGCTGTGCTGGGCCAGATGGCAATGACTTATTTAACCCTTGAAAACCACCTTTCTTGGTGTCTAGTCTCATTGCTTTCCTGGTTCAACAGCAGGATGAGTATGAAAATCCGGGACAACTTTGGTTGTGATATTTTCAGTATTTGTAATAAAGGGGCACTAGGGGGTCAGCTGGACTGGGTTCAGCGGCCAGCTCTGCTTCTGCCTGGTTGAGCAAGCCACATAGCCCTTTCCGTCTCCTTGTCCGTAAAATGGGATTGGCTCCTAATTCGTATGGCTGTTCTGAAGATCACCTGAGACGGTGCCAGTAAAATAGCTCACGATGTGCTAGGCACACAGCAGACATCGGAAATGGGAAGCTGGTGGCCCGATTGTGGTTAAACCTGGAAGGATTTCATATATACCCACCCCCCTATGGCTGTTAAAGATTAAACAGGTGTATATAAATTAGCTTAGCATAAGTGACTTTTTAGAAGACCATAAGTACATATTTATGAGGAATTGATTCTTTGAGGTCATCAGGGCCCACGGATGCTCTCATTTTAAGTATTGCCTACTCAGAGAACTTCAAGGCCATAAGGACATTAGGGATATCTTTCAAAACAGTAAAAAATATATATATTTATAGCAGGGCACTTGGGTAGCTCAGTTGGTTAAGAGTTCGACTCTTGATTTCGGCTCAGGTCATGGTCTCATGGTTTGTGGATTCAAGCCCCGTGTTGAGCTCTGTGCTGAGCATGGAGCCTGCTTGGGATTCTCTCTCTCTCTCTCTCTCTCTCTCTCTCTCTGCTCCTCCCCCCTCCAAAAGAAAATAAACTTAAAAAAAAAACTTTATAGCAATTACAATGAAGGGGCCGCGGTCGCAGTCATCAGGGAGTTCTGAGTCCCTGCTAAGCCCGCCAGAGACCTGCAGCCTGGCCCCACCCTTGGAATCTATGATGGGTTCCGATGTAGGCCATGCTGCACGACTTTCCCTTTCTCCTATGAGCATTTACCGCTCGCCTGTCAAATACGTCTCAGGGGCTGGATGCTATGTGTTGTGGGGACCGTAGGCAAAGGTGGTTGACCCCGGGGCTTGCTGTGTAGCACAAAGGCAAACACTGAACAACTAATAAAGTGATGACTGCTTTCGAAGGAACGCAAATGTGGGGGTGGAGGAGAACTCCCCTGCAGAAGCGGTGTCCAGCCTTTCCTACTGGAAGGTGAGCAGGAGTTCTCCAAACAGAGAAAGTAGCCTTTCGTGGACAAAGGAGCAGAATGTGCAAAGGTTAAGAGGGAAAGCCGTGGTTTGTTTGACACATGCAAGGAAGCCCCACCTGGCTGCTGCTTAGGAAGGATTTGTCTGCATTTTCTTGTTTGCTAAAAGTGAAATGACACAGTATGAAATGTAAGGAGCGTTCAAGACGACCCCAAAGGCCAAAGTTCAGGGATGTCAGCCTCTTTCTAGCCCCTTCAGCTTTTGTCTCCATTCTTTGTCCCAATCCTCCCCTCTTCTCTGTGTTGGGTCCATGACCTGAGAAGTTTATGAAAGAAATCAGGGGAAGGTGCTTCCGTGAATCTTTTAGGAAGAGGAACCCAGTAGGACCACACACCAGCAACGATGGCCATTTGAAAGATTAATTTTTGCCTACTCTTGATTAAATGTATGAGGTGATAGATTAAACCAGGCCTTTATACCCAAGTACAAATCCATGGTTGTTTTGAGGCTATTTTTTATTTAGACAGTGAATTGTACTAACAATGCTCCTTAAGATGAGCGAAAGCATTGACTGGCCAAAAAGCATAGCTTTACAGCATTATAGCTAGAGTCTGACTGTAAAGAAACCATTTTCACTGCCAACATTTTCAGCTCAAGAGCCAAAAAAAAGGTGTGTCTCATTTGAAATTGCAGCCCCCTATTGAAAAAGCCTACTTTAGCCATCCTGGTTCCTGATTATTAAGATGAAACGTCTTAAAAAAATTAGACCCCACCTTATCTAGCCAGCTTTAGTGGGTGCACGAGGGGAGAAAAATGCCCGTGGAGCCTGAGCGGTGAAAATAGTGTTCCTGCTGATCAAGACGAGAGAAGGGCCATCTGAGAAGCCTTCGGGGCTCAGCGTTCCATCTGAGGTAGGACTTTCAGGAGCTGTGTGTGCACTGGGGACCGCTGGTATGTCTCCAGTGTGACCAGCACGTCGGAGCTGGGGACAGTTAACAGAACCAGGGTGGCAAACCCATTAATGCAAGCAGAGAATCTGCCATTCAGAGACATTAATTTAACATGACACCAACCGGGGTGTTTGTATGTGCTCATTGTGGTGTCAGACATTCTGTTCTAATTGAGTTAATTAAAAGTTAATGGCATAGAGCCCATCACGATGCTATAAATGACAGGCATGTGACCGGTCCTCGTACCCTCTCGTTTGGATAAATCTTTCAGTCGCCGTCAAACTCTACTTCTAAGAGATTCATTCCACATCACTGCCTCTCCTTCTCCCTTTGAAGAGGGTGAGTGCTGTTCCATTTGATATATAAACAAAGGGAGCTGGAAAAGATAAAAGGAGGCTCGTGTGCAATGTCACAGATATCACCCATGATTGCCAGCCGTGTACTTAGCGTCTTGGTGGGAAGGGGGGGTGGGCGGGGGATGTGTGTCCTCCGAGGGTGGCTGTGCTCGGATCCAGAGACGCAGATGCCTGCTGGAGGCGGCGTGCGGGTGACGGGGTGGATGGGACAGTGGTGAAGAGGACAAGGTTTGAATCGAGGTGGTGGCAGTGCCGCTTAGCCTCGCTAAGCTTGTCTTCTCCTCTGCGCAATGGGATAATGAGAGGATCCAGCCCCCAAGTCACCGGCTGCTTCTCCCAGCGAAAGGGGAGAATCACTGTAAGTCACAGGCAGAGTGATGGGTGCAGAATGAGCCTGGAGGACAAGGGCTTGGAGATGCGGAGTGGAGAGGGGGTCGTCTGTGCACAGGAAAACAAAATCCTCAGGCCCTTTGAACCGTGCCTTCTGCCCTTGTGTGGACAGCCAGCGGAGGTCTGTGTATTACTTTTGATCCAACTTAGGTGTTTCATCACGTTAGGTTCCAGATGCCTCTAAAAAAAGATGGATGTGCAATGTATCATTACACTCACAGGCAAGGTAGAGAAGCATTTGAAAATCATTCACAGAAGACAAAGCAAAGTCCATTACAGAGGGTCTCAGTCTTGAATCCTGACTAAGGAGACTCACTGTGGTTGAGTTTCAAACTTAACCCCAGGCGTCCAGTACTGAGGACAAGAAACCCAAACGCTTACTTAGCTCTTGTTCCTCATGAACCGCGAACCAGAGCACGTCTGCCAAGGACAGAGGCAAACTTTGGGGCCTTATTTCTGAGAAGAATCTGCGATGGGTCATTGTGAAATTCAGCGAATGTAGTTCTTGAATAATTTAACAATTAAAAGATGAGGAAATAAAACAATTCCTCTAATATTCTTTCTCGGAACAGCTCTTGGTGAAGGTCAAAGATGATGACCTTCAACCTTTTCTGATAGAGCCCCACAGTAAAGAAATAGGTTTTACATCACAACCCAGCACCCTCCACACACACACACACACACACACACACACACACACACCACAAAACAACATTTCACAAATAATACTATCTTTATGATAGGTGGTATTCACTTTCTAGTTTCTGTTCTACTCCTTCTTGTTATTGAAAATGATGGCCATGACCTATAAATTGATTTCATGATCTGAAAATGAATTGTGACACTCAGTTTTAAAAACACTGAGCCAAGGTGTGAGCTAAGAACATATTTCTATGGAAGTGCTTACACAGAGGGATGGGCTGAGCGGGGCTAGGTGTCTGGGGTGTGGGGAAGAACTAAAGTCTTTATTAATATCTATTCTATTTCTCATCTTTCTCTGTCTCCTCTCCCACAAGGTGGGTTGTGCATGGCCCAGCATCCCATCAAGGGGAGCCCTCTTAGGCAGTGCTTTTGCAGATGAACGTGCATTTGAATTATCTGGGTAGCCCTGGGATTCTGTGCCACCTGTCAGCTCCAGGTAATTTCCTTGCTGCCGGTCCTGGGCCACAGTTCAGAAAGGGAGGGGAAGAGAAGATGGAAAGATGGAGCCTTATGTTTCTAAACAGCCACTGACAGACCCATCCACTGTCATCCCTTTTCTCTGTCAAGGTCATCTTGTCTCGCCATGGACTTTTAGGGACTGCTTATTTTTGCCTTTGCCAAAAATTGTTTAAAACCACTGGGATGAAGTTAAAAAAATGTATTCGAGAAGCTCCTAGAACTGACAGTAAAACTGATGAAGCAGATCCTTAGGCAATGGAGTGGGAGAACTCTGGGCTGTGGGAGAAGGAACCAGTGGTTTGCTTGTCAGGTGGGGCCATTGGAATTAACCAACACCAAGGGCCCGTGGGTCCTTGCAGTGGACGCTCAGATTCCAGTGAGAGGGTCCAAATGGCCAAGACTGGGTGACAGAGTGGTAGGGTCCCCTCCCTAAGGAAAGAAAGAAAAAAAAAAACCTCAAGGCAATCTGGTTATAGGTATGTGACAACATCCCTCATAACCTTGTAACGTGAGACCACTTAATCAGACTACATGTTTATGTGTTGCCATATATGTGAGACAAAGAAGTAAAAATATATATAAAAAATTATGCCACGTGGCGTTCGGGGCTCAGTTAGTTCTTCCAGTCGTGGAAGAAGCCAACAGAGTCGTGCCGGCACGAATAAAGTGGCTTCCTGGAAGGAAAAGCCTCAGTGTCACGACTCTCTGTGTGAGAATCCTGCTGTGACAGGTTTACTCCTTCACCTGGGGACGACAGACTGATGGACCCACAAGGCCATTACGATAGGGCATTTACGATTCACTCACCATCTGAGGGAGTGTGTGTGCCAGGCAGGCAGACACAGTGATGAAAGGCCAGGTTGTTGACCACCTAGACAGCACTGGGAGGGAAAGAAATACTCTGCTGAGTCTACACTCTGTGCCAAGCACATGACAGATCTGTGCCCTTCATCCACACAGTAAGCCAGTGGGGTTCTCAACCGGGGCTGATTTTGCCCTCCAGGGGACAGATTCCCCGTCTGGTCACATCTTTAGCTGTCGCAACTGGCTTAGGGGTGCTGCTGGCATGTGGGAGGGAGAGGCCAGAGATCCTGCTCAACATTCTCCCATGCAGAGGACAGTCCCCACACAGAGAGGCTATCCAGTCCCAAACGTCTCTAGTGCTAAAGTCGAGAAAGTCTGCAGTACCCCTGGAAGGTGGTGGTTTTCTCGTTTATGGTGTTTGCCAGTTTATGCATGGCAGAAAGCTAGGTAGCAGTCCTAAGGTTGGGACACTGACGAATGGCAGAGCCGGAACTTGGACCCAGATCCGTGCGGTTCCAGAACCTGCTGCCTCCTTTGCCACACCTTTGAAAAACAGCCTCTTGCAGGCGCCTGGCGAGAAAAGGTAGGAGGGGGGAGACGGCTCTAACAGGAATCTTATAACCCTCATAACAAATGTGCAAGCTCCCCCTTTGCTAATCAGATTTGTTCTGTTCTATTCTGGAGTCATCCTGACCTATCAGGTTTTAATTTAACGGTAACAGGTGGAAAGGCTCCGTGGCTGAAGTTACCTGGTACAGCTTTCGTCACGCTGGCACCGTGAGAAGTTACCAAGTGACTAATAGCCATGGAGTTTCCTGAAACGTCCAGGTGGAAGACCACCACCGGCTCGTTCAGTTTTAATATTCAGTCATGTAAATTGAATATAACGGGATAACAGTAGGCACCCCTGGAGACCTGGGCGGGAGGCTAAGCCTCCCGCGACCTCCTCTGATTGTGATTTCCCCGGACCACATGGTAATAGGCCTACCCTCTCTCTGATTCACCTGCAGCCAAGAGAGTGTGACGTCCGCACAGCTGTGCTATAACCGGGTGTGCCGGAGACTCTGAGAGCTGGAGGAACCTTTTCCCCGGGCGCACTCTCCTGAAACGCTTGTCAATAAAAGTAGACTTGGTGAAGGCCTTTGGTTTGAAAAGAGGAAATTTCGCTTTCTTTCAAATGCCATATGGTCCAGGTGAAGAAGCTAGAGTTTTCCTCGTCCTACCGTGAGCCACTGGGAAACGTGAACATGTTTTGCACGTTGAGAGACCTGGATTTTGTTGGTGCCCCTGGAGAATGTTCCCTGCGGTGCCCCATCTTTACCTCGGGAAGAGCTGTCCGAATTAAAATAGAAATCTGAGGCAGGAAGAAAGTATAAATAAAGACAAAAAAAAATTCCGTAACTTTCAAGTGGAAAGATTTCCTAAAAAATTCACGAGATGGGCTAGAGTAAGCAGACTTGGAATAACTCAAAACAAAAAATATCAACAGCTTTTCTTTTGCAGATGTTTCTAAAATATTTGGGATAGCTTTTGATGATCTGTGTTTTCTATTTTGAAAGCCTTCTCCCATCGTGTTTTATGTTGCCTGCGTGGACTACGCAATTGAGGAAGATTCTTTTCCTAATGAACAGTCTAAATTCATTAGGCCTAAGTGTAATTATATTTTGAAATAACCAGCTAAAGTGATACCGCGTTGTTTGTCCTAAGAATGACTAAGTGACTAGTAAGAAATACGGGTACACTCTTTTGAAGTTGAGCTTGGCATACCGTTTGGTATGCGATGGCATTTTATTTTTTTAAGGGGTGCCTGGGTGGCTCAGTCAGTTGAGCGACTGACTTCGGCTCAGGTCACGATCTCAATGTTTGTGGGTTTGAGCCCCCCGTCAGGGTCTGTGCTGTCCGCATGGAGCCTGGAGCCTGCTTCAGATTCTGTCTCTCTCTCTCTCTTTCTGTCTCTGTCTCTGTCTCTCTCTCTCTCTCTCTCTCTCTCTCAAAACTAAATACATGTTAAAAAAATTTTAAGATTTTATTTTTTTAAGTAGTCTCTATATCTAACATGGGGCTCGAACTCACAACCCAAAGATGGAAAGTCACACACTCTACCAACTGAGCCAGCCAGGCACCCCACATTTTGTTTAATAAATGAATACAGTATCAGAAATACATATAAGTAACTAAGGAGGGAGAAGATAGACGGGCTGAGTATGATTATCCCAGAAAAAAGGAGCCATGTCTCTGAAAGAGACATAGCATTCCTTTCTATGAATTCAATGATACAGGTTTTCCATAAGGTCTCATGTAGGAAATAACTACAGAAATCAATATTCCAGGGGTATCTGGGTGGCTGAGTCGGTTATATAAAAAACCTGACTCTGGATTTTGGCTCAGGTCACAATCTCACAGCTTGTGGGATCGACCCTCACGTCAGGCTCTGCACTGATAGTGTGGAGCTTGTTTGGGATTCTCTCTCCCTCTCTCTCTGCCCCTCCCCCACTCATGTTCAGGCTCTCTCCCTCTCTCTCTCTCTCTCTCTCAAAATAAATAAGTAAGCATTTAAAAACAAAGTCAACTATTCCAACTTTTTGCACACAACATCCTCTTGCTTGAGGTGGTCGTCCAGTTTTTTTCTTCAGCATTTGGAGCATTTCCAGTGATCAGTGAGTATGTAACGGTAACCTTTCATTTTGGGATTAGGGTATCGAGAAACAGCATTGCACTGAGCTCAGATCTGCCTTTTGGAAAATAATCATTCCCTCCTCGTTCTTCCTACTCGAGAAACACAGAGATCTACGAGCCATTCCACATGACAGATCCCAGATATTTGAGGACAGATTCTTTGGCCCACTCTTCATGGGAAGGGTCCTCCCTCCTTCCTAGCCACCCTTCACTGGATGGTATGATATGGAAAAATAGCCCCTTAAAACGTGATGTTCAGGATATGAGTTGGCCATAGCATAGGATATTATTAAAATTGAGTGTATCAATTAATGGCAAGCACATAGTCTTTGACAGTCATGTCGGTGTATTCATCCCTGTGTCCCCAGGCAGTCCCTTTCTAGAAGCTGGCTCCTGGGGAGAGGTCTCCCCTCTGACCACTCCTGGAAGCACCTAAAAGAATAGAAAGGCAGACTCTGCCCTTTACCAAGCCTCTTAAGTCAAGGCAAGAAGCCCAAAAAAGAGCTTGTACAGCAGGTACTAAGCCAGTAACTCCCATGTGGAAACTGGCTGCTTTCACCTCATTCGTAGTAGCTAGTGAGGCCACTCTCTCCTGGGAGCCTCTCTTTTGCCCCCTCTAAGTGCTTACCGGTGGAGCCTGCTCTTCACCCGCCACCCTGGTCTCGAGGGCAGTGTCCCCTCACGATCTTCTGTGACACACAGGTACCTCTGTCCCTCGCTGAGCCTCCGGCCGTTTTCGCTTCTCTAGCCCTGCTCTGATTACGGCTGCCAGCAGTCGTGATCGCTCTGCCACCTTGTCTGCTCACCTGTCTCCATCCCAGGATTTCCAGCCTCACTTTCCTCCTCGGCATCAGGGATTTTGTGGGGGGGGGGGAGAGCTGTCGAACCCCAAAAGGGCAGCGAGGACCTGCATTCTTTGTCGAAACAATTAGAATGTTGGAAGCCAGGTACCAGGTAACCCCAGCCCACCCGTTGTAAACAATGAGGGAAAGGTATCATCTCAGGAAACAGAGTGTGAAGCTCCTGGGATGGTTAATGCAATACCTCACCAGCACCGAAGAGAGGTTCTTCCCTCCTTTCTGCCTTGCTGTTCTCAGCAGGCAGGATGTTCCTCAGGCTAACTCTCTCCCAGGGTGCAGGACAGCTGGACGATGTCACAGGCAGGCATGTCCGCTTCAGGTGAAGGAAGAAACCATCTCTTCCTTTATGTGTGTCCTTGGTCACACTCTCCCAGATGCCCCCATCCCCAGCACATGCGCCCTCACACCTCATTGGCCAGACTGAGGGAAATGCCCACCCTAAGCCCATCACTAGCAAGGGAGATGCCATGACCACGGATGGCAGATTGTTAGAACCTGTCCCTGAGTTTGGATGGGAACATCTTCCCTGGCCATGTGACCTTGTGGAAAATGGTAGATACCCACATGTAACTGCAAGGAAGGACTTCAGATAAGTTGTAAGAGCATGCCTGGTTTGTGTTTCCTCAACTTCCTTCCTTCCTTCATTACTGTGTTTGCTCCGACATTCAACGGGCCATCAGCTTGGCTTCTGTTCTAGGCATCATGCTGGGCACCAAAACAATCATAATCAAGACATGGCCCCTGTCCATGAGAAGGAGGCAGGACAAAGTCTTTGGAAGGGAGCGCCTCTCATCATTAATCCCACCTCAGTTCACCACAGCCGTGGGACCTTGACCACGTTGCTTCACCTCTCCGAGCCGTGGCTGCCTCACCTATAGAACGATAAGCAATCACATCCCCTGCCAAGGGCTTTGGTGAGGATTATGGTTTGTAGATAGGTAGGTGGAGATGGCCCCACGTACACACCCACACAGAGACAGGAACAGTGTAAACTGTTGATAATAGTATTTTCTATAATAATAATTATAAATATTAAAAGTAACTGCATTGAGAGGCACCTGGGTGGTGGCTCAATCACTTAAGTTTCTGACTCTCGATTTCATCTCAGGTCATGATCTCATGGTTTGTGAGACTGAGCCCCACATCGGGCTCTATGCTGACAGGGCAGAACCTTCCTGGGATTCTCTCTCTCCCTGTCTCTCTATGCCCCTCCCCTACTCATGTCCTCTCTCTCTCTCTCTCTCTCTCTCTCTCTCCCTCTCTCTCTCTTGTTCTCCCTCTCAAAATAAATGAAAACATAAAGCACTTAAAAAAATTAAAATAACTGCATTGAAATTTGACTTTAGTAGAGTGATGTTGAGGTGTACATGAGCATACGTGTGTGTGCTCATACACGTGTCCTGTGTACCCTCTACAATACGCAAAAAAGACATGTAGGAAGTCCCCTGGGACCACAAAGAAGAGACCGACTGGACGATAACATTCTATGCACGGGCTGCGCGCTGCTGACATGCCCCACACGTCCTGTTTGTGTTCACAAAAATGCTGTCACCCGTTGGCTCAAGCCTTGATGGGGCCAACACCACAGCTGTCCCTCCAGCCAAACCAGGACTTGGGACACTTGACATGATGGATGCTTTTTCTGATTTGCAAGTTCATTTATGTGCTACCAACTACAAAGACATTTCAGGTTGCATTTAATTATATATAAACTCTGCATAGAACACTTTTTGGAAAGTATTAATGGCATGAAATGAAATACGGATTTCAGGTGTATGTGTAGCATCCTGGGCTCACTGATTTTCCCAGGTGTAGGCATTCCTCCTACACTAAAAAGTCAAAATTGGAACTGAACACAATGCGATCGAGGAATGTGACTCACATTCCATCATCCACTATTGGGCATGAAATGGAAGCTGGGCCCGGTCTCTTCAGAAATGAGTGGCTGAGAACACAGCAGAGAGAGGCCTAGAGCTTTGTTTTGCCTGCCTGTCCCATTCTTGGGTTCTGCCTGGCATTCTTTGGTTCTCGTCATCGGAGGTGAACTTGGCCATAGCTGAATACAAGAACAAGGCCGAAGCAGAAAGACTGGAGGGTCATCAAAAAGCACCAGGTTTGTTTTTTTCCTTTCTGAGCAGCAAACTTCCTCAACTTCATCCATCAAATCCACATTTGTCTGTACACATGCCTTTATTGTTGATGTTTTAAACAGAAAAACAATGACCTAGTGAGTCCGGAGCTCTCCAGGCTCTCCTTTTCTGTTAGGAAACCAATTGCTTTTCTATCCTGATTTTCAAAAACACGAGGCTTCTTAAAAATTTAGCTGTTGTATTGTAGCATAACATAATTTACATCACTGCAGAGAACTCACTGGGTGCCACGCCCCTGTGTCACAATCCTCCTTCCCGGGACCCCAGAGAATATCTAAAGTGCAAGACAAATCCTGTCACCACAGATTTGTATTACGACATTTCATCAAGATATTATGTAACGTATTATTTCTGTAAGCATGGCAAATAGACACGCTGTGCTTTATGTCTCAGATATCGATTATCTAGACTGTGCTGGGTCATCCAGTTGGAGATGAAGGGCACAAAGATGCGGTCTGGGGAGAGAATTGTATCCGTGAATGGTTGCTAGACAGGTATGGGAAGGGCTACAGCAGGGCTCAGACAGGTGGCCTCTCCCCAGCTGAGGCAGGATTCTGAGCCCACCCCAGTCCCAAAAGTCTATGGAGAAAATATGGAAATGTGAGTGTCTGGGGTTCAGACTGCTCCCACCCCAGATCTCCGCTGGTCCCAACTGTCAAATGGGCCAAATCTGCGGAAACCAGGAAGACTCTTGGAACTTCGTGTTGGTATCAGCCAAGGCTCAGTTCAGTTAATCTCCCGCCACGTGCGTAGTTTAAATAGAGCGTCTTTCCTTGACAACACAGCATGCTTCTGTGTCTTGACATCTTTTACGAGTCTGTGGAAGGGGTGAAGGAGAGCATAACTGTCCCGTTTTTAGTAACACCATCTCAGGCTGCGTTATCCTCGAGCCCACCTCAGGCCTTGTGCCAGAGTGGATATGTAGTAGGCGACCACCCCCAGAAAATCCTCACTGGGCATCTAACCAAGTAAATGTGGTAGGTTTTATAAGAACATGGGGTCTGAAAAAAGTTTTGAATTTTAGTTTCGGGTCCCTAATTCACTTGCTGTGATGTTGGGGAAATCCCCTGATTTCTCTCTCTCTTTACCTCCTCGTGTATAAAATGAGCTTGCTGATGGCGCATAACTTCCTGGAGACGTTGTAAAGAATAAATGTGACAATGTATATAAAGAGCACACGGTAAAACACAAAGGGTTGGGGCGCCTGGGTGGCTCAGTCAGTCAAGCGTCCGACTCTTGATTTCGGCATAGGATTGAGCCCCGCTTCAGGCTCCCAGCTGACTGCACAGAGCCTGCTTGGGACTCTCTCTCCCTCTGACTCTGCCCCTCCCCCACTAGCATTCCCTCTCTCTCTCTCTTTCTCTCTCTCTCTCTCTCTCTCAAAATAAATAAACTTGTTTCGTTCTCGGCACTCGCTCTTTCCCGTGTAGCCCTCGATACACGACCACCCACTGTCCAGGGAAGTTGGGACTGAGAACCACTCAGTCCCTCTGTCCTTCGGGGATGGTCTGATCTGATTTGTCTTCCCTGCTTCTTTAACCCCCCTCTAAAAAGCATTTCTGTGCTAAGTTAAACAGAATTGATTGAGGCTAGATTTACTAAGTCCTTTGAAATGGTTCTATTATTTCGAATGCAAGAAAATAATGCACTACGCCTCCTGAGAAATATATCTTCTGCAACATTTTCATTAATCTCTTTATTAAACTAAACTGGTTTCTCTTTGGAAATTAATTACTGAAGTAGTATTGAGAATTTTAATTTCCACAATGTACCAGCAAGAGATACTGCTGTTTCTTTATACACTGTTACACAGCAGGGCAATAATCTATTGAAATAAGCCCGAAAAGGGGGCAGCTTGTAATTAAAACAGTATAACACAACTATTTAATGACTCCTTTAGTGCTAGGATGGCCCTGTCATGCTGCGTTTGGGTGGAATAAAATGTATATTTAGGAAGCAGCTCTATGCGGAAAAGTCGACAAGCTCAGGTTTACAGTTGGGGATGTGGCTGTGTTTCACTGCAATAATATGCCCAAAAGGAAATATGGTTTGTTTGGGGCATCTGAGAATTACAGCCATTGTTGTATAATGGGAAGCTCTCACTTTTGAGCCACCCTCATTGTGAAATTTAAAATATTTAAATCACAAAGTAGAGACCATGCATTATGGATGTCAGCATCCATGGGAAAGATGCGTGTGAATCCTTGGGCGTGTACGCAGCACCTATGTGTGGGTGTGAACCCGTGTGTGAAGGCAGATCCTGTGTGTATGCATGAAGGAGCCCATCTATGCAGATTTTTTTGCACTTAATCATTCCCCCTCCAGTTGAGAGGACGCTTCCTAGTTTCGAAGACACGTTTCTGTCTATCATCTTCTATCCTCCCAGGCATGTTTTCTCATGATAAGAATTATTTACACATCATTTACATTTATAGAATTGCCTCTTCCGCTCGTGCCAAAGACATTCTTAAAGATCCTGTGTTTCCCTCCCCGCCCCCTCCCTCCTCCTCCCTTCCTCCCTGCTTCTTCTAAGAACAGTAATTTAGGATTACATTTCCCCGTTACCTGTTCCCTCCTCCACACTTACACTGCCTCGTGGGTCACACCATCTATAAACTTCCCGCAAACAAAGCCTTTTTATTCAGAGCCAGCTCCAGATCCAGCGATACCAAATTTTTTAAATATGCAAACTAGAATTCCTAACGTCGGCGGCACAGCAAGACCAAGGAGCCTGTACTTACTTCCCGGGGGCTGGGGTGGTCCGTCTGCAGAAGAGCACAGGGTTCATTCACACTGGACCAACTCGAGCCCTTGGGGGCTCTAACCCAAGTCACAGAGGGCTGTGTCACCTATGCCGAGGTCTGGGAGCTGGCTGTGAGCCCTGAGGCCCTGTTCCCCCAAGTCATTCGCTTCTCAACCTCGTGGTTTTTCCTCCATTCCGGTGGCACCTTTACTTGATCCTACTTCTATAGTATCTACGTAAACACCGACTTTATGTGATCCTTACTGTTGGTTGATCACGCGTCATCATCACCCCTGAGAGAAAGTGTTTTCTTGTAATCCACATGCATCCACTAGTTTCCTTCAGGGCTGAGTGTTTACTGACCGGTTTTAGGATTCTGCCAAGGACCAGCATCACGTCATGGACTCATCCTCTCTCTATTCTTCTTTCTATCTGAAAATCAGGCTAACGTGCAACACTAGTGAGCCTCCAGAAGGCTCCGAGACGAGATGGAGGAGATGGTGATGCCTCTTTGCTACCTGGCAAACTAAGCCCAAAGATGTAGCAATGAATCAGTGAACCACATATCTGAAACCATACCTTCAAATGGAAGATTCTTGCCTTATCAAATGAGTCATTTTTTACCTGTGTAGGGGAGAAAAATCAGCTCTTGGCAGGTCAGATCCAAATAGGAGTTGATGGTTAGAGTAATGGAGGGTTACGGGTATTGATAAGCTTGGGTTGGGCAAGTGGGATTCATAGGGCTATGGGTACATTGACCAGGCTAATGATTTGGTGACATTTCAAACTGATATTCCTCAGTAATGGTGAATATTTCTTAAGAAGGAAAGTGTGAGTCCTGCATGTCAGAAAGGAAGGGGAGCGTCTTGTGGCGTCCTGCCCATTCCTCCCTTGCCTTGAATTATAAACATTCCTTCCACAGTTATGCACCCTGCGCCTACAAGGACCAGACCCTGCTCTAGATGCTGGGAATACAGCGACAAACACACCATGTCCCTGCCCTCGGGGAGCATACAGGGTGCCCCCACTTAAGCAAATAAAATCCTAGAGTTACCTCTTGGAAGGCAGCTCATGGATTGTTATCAATGACACATATTTCTTTGAGGACTAAGGTCCCATCCCAGTAGTTTTTCAAAGAAAATATAGTACAGCTGAAATCACACACACACACACACACACACACACACACACACACACATATTCCGCCCCCTCCCCCCCGCCCCCCGATAAAGTCTATGAGCCAAAACGTTTCTCAGCTCATTGTATTTCCAGTGATATTTCAGTAAATCTTTTGGATGAGGGCTCACGTCAGCTCCCAAGCTGGGTTTCTCCTAACCCTGGCTTAATACCTCCACCCATGTTCTTGAATCGGACCTACACAGCAACTCTGCCCACAGTGATGAGGCAAAGTTGATCAAAATTACAGCTGCTGTTTGAACTCCAGTCCACAATAATGGGATTCTATTATATATATAATAGAATATTTTCTATATATACCATATGTATATGGTATAGATACATTATATATATGTATATATACATTATATATATGGATATGGCACCTGGTAGTAATAATGAAGAAAAGGAGGACATAATGCATACCCCAGACTATAAAATGCCTGAAATCATAATATTGCTGGTTTCCCAATGAAAATAAGGAAATAATTTATGGAACTTGCATGGAAAGCAGTGTTATGAGCCACCCTTATTTATAGAAGTCCTTTTATCTCTCCCTGCAATGTCTTTGACCATAATTGTTCACTTCGAATAGAGAAAAATTTCACGATAAATCCTATGTGAATATTGACTGTAAATCAATTCCAATAAAAATGCTCCTGTCCGATCATCTCTGCCACTGCCATTGGGAGGTAATAATTTATATTCAATCTTCTTCAGCTGGATTAATCTCTTCAAACCTAAGTGATCCATATGAAGATCTTGTCACTGCAAATTATTTTTGATTTGATTCTTCCCACATATCATAATGATAGTAAATAAACATTTCTGTTGTGCCTCGGAGTTTACAAAGTGTCTTCCCATCCATTATCTCTCTTAATTTTCATAACGATTTTTAGATAGTTAATTCATTTGACCCATATTTGAGTGCTTCTTGTTTAATTCATCCCACAGAAATTTATGAAGTACCTCTGTGTGTCGGGCGCGGTGCTAATCATTGGGGATGCAGGGCAGATACAACAAGGACCCCCAGCCTCATCAGTTAGCTCTGACAGCAAAATCCACTTCTGAAATCACCACGTACTTGACTGATCCACACACAGTGGTTGTACCTGAAACTCCCAAGCCCACTCAATACGCTGAATTTCCAGTTACAAAAACTATATTCTAGTGAGGGAGACAGATGATACATTTAAGACTTTACACAAATGTATGACCCGGTAGTGGGGAGCGGTAAGTCCTGTCAAGGGTTGAGAGGTCAAGAGACAAAGATGGACAGGAAAGTGTGAGCTAGAAAGACAGCATTTCAGGCAAAGGGAATATTGGTTCATGCCTCACATACGGTATTGCATTCTGCGCTTGGAACTTAATGCCACGCGAGTCTTTCTCCGTGTTGTTAAAACTTGAATTTTTAAAGGCCGAAAAACATTGTTTTACGACGTCTTAAAGGTTTGTAGATGTCCGAAAGTTGTGGTTGGTCCGGAGCTCCCCACACCTTCCTGGGCCGCGGGCCCACCAGGTTGGACAGAACCAAGCAGCAAATCACAGCCATTTGGGTTGATAGAACTTTGTGGTCCCTAAAGATGTACTCAAGCTGGAGAAGCTACCCCTGTTCATGGAGACTGGGCTCGACACACTTAAACAGCTTTTCTCAGAAACTGAAAAAGAAGGAGAAGCTGCGGAGGAGTCAGTGTGGGAAATTCGGTCTGTTGACGGGGCCTGGGAGTTTCTGGCACACCATCCTGTGCGGGTCGGTCAACCACGTGGGGGTTTCAGAAGTGGACTTTGCTGTCACAGCTAACTGATGAGTTTGCTGGGAAACAGCTCCTCTGTTTCCATGTCCAGCTGTCAATATATGTCAGTAAGGCAACTGCTCCTCAGATAACGCAGCCTCCGGCGACATTCCTGTGCTCCATGCTCATGGCTGGTGCTTGAAGAATAGGCTTCTGTCTCATCACCTCAGTACAAGTTTTACGGGGGAGCCAAAAGATGATATTTCCTGAACATTCCTTCACCCCGGTGATGGTGCATATCACTTCTTTAATCAAGCAAAATGGCTCTAAAACAATATCAGTTCTTAAGAAGCCTAGAAGGTGGCCTGTTGGAAAGCAGTCACACAGGAGTCTGTAAAAGCAAAGACACGCTTTAAAAATCTGGCTTCAAATTAACCCACCAATTGTGGATTCCTCGTGGAAGGAGGACTTCAACCACTGGGAGCAGCCATCCGTTTTCATGTGCAAACTATCCAAGGAGGCGAGTTTAATTATCTCCACATTCAACAGATAAGGACATTGAGCCTTAGGGGGTGAAAAAACTACCCTTGATCAGTTAGTACAGAGTCTGGAGTGTAAGCTCAACGTGTGCAGATGTCAGAGCTCTTAACCGCTGACCCGTAGCGTCCTCCAAAGCCTGAGCTGCAAATGTCACCTCTGCCCATTTTGCTCACAGTTCCTTCTCTTTCTCTGCAGCCCTTACCTGGAGTCACATCCTCCTTTCTCTAGCTTGGACCTTGAGTCTCTTCAAGTCAATCTCACACCCTGCAGCCTCCCCCCCCAGGCCAGCCCATCTTCTGCATCACCACCACCACTGTCCTTCCAAGTCACAGCCCTGCTTAAAAGTCTCAGTGACAACAGTTCTGCTGGGCAGGGTAGCAGGCAGAAAGGTGGCCTCAGGGGAAGAGCTGGTGTTAACCAAGGCTGGAAGAGGAGAGGATGTTCTGGAAAGCCCATATTGATGGAAGGGTTGGTTGATTCGAAACCTCTTATCTGTCTTGATTCGAAACCTCTTATCTGTCTCAGGCCCTTTGGTGCATGCTTTTCCCTCTTCCTCCCACTCATCATTGGACTCACCCCCCCCCCCCACTCTGCCACAGTCTACATACGGTTCCTTACTCTAGACCTCTTTCAGGCCTTAGTGCTGTTGGAACTTATGGTTGTGTGGCTGTGTGATTAATTTCTACAAATCCCAGTCAACAGTACATTCCTACAAGACGGGACTGTCTTTTTCCCCACAGAAATCCTCACTCCTAGCACAGAGACTGATTCGTGGAACTTGCTAAATGCTTTGGGGGGGATGGGGGGGCATTTGTTAATGATTATGTAAATGTAGGCAGAAAACTTCTGTTAAATAAGCAGATTCTCAGGCCCCATCCAGCATCGACTAATTAGAAACTCCTAAAGTACAGACTCTAAAGTGATTGTAAGCAAGGTCCTCGGCTGAATCTGATTTGGATGAGTTTAGAAAATTCTTAGCAGATAAAAATCTAGTCTATGCACACCACTTTTTCCATTCAGGTGTGCTCAAATACAGTAATCTCAGTGAATCCTTCTCTGACTCCTGTTTAAAATTCCAGCCTTTGGGGGCACGTGGGTGGCTCAGTCGGTGGAGCGTCTGACTCTTGGTTTCGGCTCAAGTCATGATCTTACAGTTCATGAGTTCGAGACCTGCATGGGGCTCTGTGCTGCCAGTGCAGAGCTTGCTTGGGATTCAGTCTCTCTCCCTCTCTCTCTGCCCCTACTCTCTCTCTCTCTCTCTCTCTCTCTCTCTCTCTCAATAATAAATTAATTAGTTAAAAAATAAAATAAAGTTGCAGCCTTTGGTTCCTCCCCAGCCCGGCCCCACCCAGCACTCTATACTTTTATCCAGAGAACTTGTATATGTATATGAACTCAAGAGAGCAAGGAGTTTTGTCTGGATTGCTCCTGCCCCATCCTTGCTCTCTAAACAGTGCCCGGCACATAGTAGGCACCTCACGAGTGTTTGAATGGATAAACACCTTGCCCCACAACACATTTAAAATGTTCAAGGTCCCATGCAGCTGGGAAAGAAGAGATATTGGGCGGCCACGGTAGCTTGAGATAATATTGACATTCTTTTTTTTTCCCCTCTTTTCCTTTTGATTAGATGACACTTGAGAAATTGGGGCAGCCGTCATGCTTTCTCTCCAACTGTCATTGGGTCATGTCCACCTAACACAAAGGCAATTTTGGCTGTTCATTCCCTGTCTGGTCAGATTAATTAAATTCAGATGGTGAACACAAAGTGACCCCACCCCCTTTAGAAGAAACCAGCAATACTGAAACTCATCTCACCCAGACTTCCTAACTTTTCTCCCATGAGGAGCTGTGTTTCTTGTCCTCATATATTGGATTGCTGGACGGCTGGAGAAACAGGGAGACTAACAAAGAATGCACAGGGGGCTCAAGATGACGGGGTGCCATTGTCCTCACTGGCATTTGTGGGGCGTCAGGGGGAGTGTCCTAGTCTAGGTTGGAAGAGAGGGACTATCCACTCTGTTGATTCTAACAATTAAAAGCGTGATTATATGTCAGCTCTGCAGCGACCTACTTCATGTGAATTAGACCTTTAGACGTTCCGTTTAGAGCAAGGAAGTCCTGTGCATGGACTGGGAGCCGGGCACCCGGTGGGTGGGGCAGTGCAGAGAGGTAAGAGGTCAGTCACAAGTACAGCATAGCACTGCCCTCAAGAACTTACAAATGAATGAAGCACTTTGAATTTTATGCTTTATGTCTATATCGGGGAAAAAAAAAAGTCGAGGTGGCTTATAATGAAAACCACAAGTTCATTATGACCATTTAAATCATCATAATAGAAGAAAATGTGTATAAGGAGAAGAGCTGATGGACCCTGAATACCCGGGGCAAGTCAGTTTATGGCATCATAAAGCATCAGGGTTGAACAGGCTACTAATGAGCACTTAGTTCAAAGTCCTTCCCACCCTCTCAGTCTGTTGCCTGAACCCCTTCGAGGGGTAGCTGTTTTCATCCTACGCGTTCCTTCTCTAATAGCTCTGCTTGAAATACTTCATTGAACAAGCTAAGATCCGTTCTCCACCATGGGTCCTAGCCCTCCCCCTTGGGAGCCACCCAGGAAACAACCCAACCCTCTGCAAGATGGTGCATCAGTGAGCTCCTTGAAGGTGTCCCTGAACCCCACCGTGCTCTCCCCACCTGAGACATTGGTGTTTCCTCATATGACTTGCCAGCATCTCGAGCCAGCGACCACCTCTCAGGCGTTTCTGAGTTTCCAAAGCCAGCATGGGACCCGCTGCATAGTAGGTGCTCAATAAACATGGACTAGTTGATGGATGCCTTAGTTCCCTTCCTCTTCCTGGAAGTTCCTGTTGCCATACAGAGGAAGCGTGTGGTTTTCAGTTGGAGGTTTCCTTGCTCATGGTTTTGACCTTGCAAGTGGATGAGAACTCAGCTAACTTATGGATAGATACATCTTAGCTTCCGTGTAGAATATCGAGCAAAGCCTACTGAACTGTATAGATGAAGGTCTTCCTCAAAGTGTGGAGTTTGTTAAACATGCAGATACCTAAGCCAACCTCCTGAATAAGGAATTCTATTTGTGGGGCTCTGTGAATCTGCATTCTGACAACTTCCTATGTAGGGAATGGTTTGGAAATCTTTATAAAGGCCTGAAGAAGGCAACGGTTTCTTTCTTTTATTAAAAAAAAATTTTAATGTTTATTTTTTGAGAAAGAGAGACAGAGTGTGAGTGGGTAGGGGCAGAGAGAGAGAGGGAGACACAGAATCCGAAGCAGGCTCTGGGCTCTGAGCTGTCAGCACAGCATGTGGGGCTCGAACCCACAAGCTGGGAGACCATGACCTGAGCCGAAGTCAGATGCTTAACTGACTGAGCCACCCATGCACCCCAAAGGCAACAGTTTCTTAACGTGTGGTCCCTGCAAATCCCTGAGACCTTTTCAAGGGGTTCACTAAGTCAAAACTATCTTCATAATAACACTAAGGTGCTTGGTGCATTTTTCCCTCTCATCTGTCACAAATGCACCGTGGAGCTTTCCAGAGGCCACCTAGTGGGTGCTACTGTAACAAATTGAATGTACAAGTAAATAAGAGAATCCAGCTGTCTTCCATAAACCCAGGTATTAAAGCCAAGCAGAGTGCCACTCTTAAATTTTTTCTTTTGTTTCTTAAAATATAGTTTCCTCATTTAAAATGTATTATTTAGGGGCGACTGGGTGGCTCAGCCGGTTGAGCGTCCAACTTCGGCTCAGGTCGTGATCTCACAGTTCATGAGTTCGAGACCTTTGTCAGGCTGACAGCTTGGAGTGTGGAGCCTGCTTCCTGCTTCAGATTCTGTGTCTCCCTCTCTCTCGGCTCCCCCCACATTCACGTTTCCTCTCTCTCTCTCTCTCTCAAAAATAAAACTAAACATAAAATATACTATTTATGTTAGCAAGCTATGGATTTGTTTTTCTTAATGAATAAGTATTTTTTACGTTCACAGTTATCATTTCCAATATGTAAAAATTGATAAGATATAACCAATACAAACAAAAGACTTTGGAGTCCTCCAGTGTTTTCTTGTTTGTTTGTTCAGTTTTTAAATGTTTATTTATTTTTGAGAGAGAGAGACAGGGGAGGGGCAGAGAGAGAGGGAGACACAGAATCTGAAGGAGGCTCCAGGCTCTGAGCTGTCAGCACAGAGTCCGATGCGGGGCTCGAACCCACGAACCGTGAGATCATGACCTGAACTGAAGTCGGATGTTTCACTGGCTGAGCCACCCAGGCACCCCTGGGGTCCCAAGACGAGAAGGTTTGACAACTGCTGCTATGGAGGGACACACTAAATTTGTTTAAAAGGTCATTTCTCTACCTTTATTCAGTTGAATGCTGTATCAAATAGTGGATCCATATCGTTAAATTTGTGTAAAATTACGATCCTGTTGATATGTGTTCTGATAGCCTCCTTTTTCCAAGGAGGGTGAGGTGCTTTTGCAGTATTGTAGCATAGGAAGGGAGCAGCCACCAAATACTTGTTTTCCTTGCTTAGCAAAAACGTTTCATAATATCCCCCAGACTTCCCCAAAATTCAGTACATTAGAAGTTATCCATTTTATGTTGTGCGTATGGGGGATGAAACCTGGCTCGATGAAAACACATAGAACATTGGGGATTTGGCTGTGAGACTCTCTGTGACCAGAGATCTATCTGGCCCCCTTTATCTCTCCTTCCCCAAGCCTAAACCGGAGCCGGCTTGAAGCCATCCCGTGATTTCCCTTCTTGCCCTTTCCCCATTCACCGAAGGCATCTTCTAGGCAAAAAGGCTGCCGCAAGACTTCACCACCTGAAATAGTGCTTCCAAAGCGGGGAAGCAGCGAGCGGTGTAGTGATAAACGTTTAGTAACTGGCTTGGAGGAGGTGGAGAGCAAAGGCCTAATTTGTAGCGTTTGCCCGTGTAAATATCCAAGGTGTAACTCTCTCACCGGGCCTGGGTTTAAGCTGTCCGCCTGGCATCATTGAGCACCGTGCACAACGGGCTCCGAAGGAGGAAGCGGAAAGGCTGTTCTAATGTCTTCGCAGCTCCCCCAGAAGACTGACATTGTTCTAGCGAAGCCCCCACCCCCGGGCAGCAAGAGGGAGCCAAGAAGAAAGGGGACCAGGACAGTGTAGCAAAACAGGTTAGAGGCCAAAGGAAATCCTGAGGAATGTCTGTGTCCTCCTCTGAGGAGCTCACTCCTGTAACAAGAAGTGGTAAGAAGGCAGGACGAGGCGGCAGAGCTGGGAACCTGACCATGGGTCCTGCTGGCCGAGGGGCCGGGTCGGGATGCTGAGGTCCTTGGAACCACAGCCCACGCTCTGTGCAGAGTGGATGTAAGTGCCCCAAGCCCACGGCTTGAGGCCTGGCTCAAGGAGGCTACTCCTTTTTTCTTTTTCTTTTCCTTCTTTCTTTTTTCTTTTCTTTTCTTTTCTTTTCTTTTCTTTTCTTTTCTTTTCATTGTAATGGATGATCTTCTTAGAAGAATGAGTCAACTAATTCCAAATTCAGGTTCTGACTACTTTGGTGCAGCTTTGTCTCGTTTTAGCATTTTTTTTCTTCACATCATTAGATTTGAATTGAATATTCAGCCACAGGAAATTGCTACAGGTTCTCTGGGAGTCCAAAGGTAGGAATTCTATATAATAGATACAAGCAGGGCTAATGTCAGGGCTAGATTTATTCTAATTAAGTCATTGTAAGCCACATATTTTTATAGATCTGAGGTAGAAGAGAAAGTAAATACTCCATCCCTGAGGATTTGTTAGTGGAGATTTACATGCCTCCTTTCCATTCCTGAGTTTGAATTTAAAATATTCCCAATGCCAAGAGGCTCCTGGATGCACACACAAAATAATTGTTTTAAAATTCTATTAGGGAAAACCACAGTACAATAGCTGAACCACACATGCCAGAAGTTGGGGAGAATGTTAACATCACTCAAATACCACCCATATCCGCTACATTCTGGAGATGATTGCTAAAATACATGGGATTGGGACGATGGCGTATATATCTGGGGGAAACACCATTAGCTTCTGCTCTCATAACATATAGCAATGCACACTTTTAGATGGATATGGGACCTAAAAATAAAAAACAAACCATAAAATATACCAAAAAGATGATAGAGGAGATGGTAAAATATAAATATGGCTTAGAGAAAGCGTTCCTGAGCAGGGCTCCAACCCCAGAAACTCTTAAGTGAAAATATGTAAGCAACTAAAACTCCCAAACATTTGGGAGACCATAAGGCTACAAGACCCATGACAAGATGACAGCAATATTTTGCAATGTATCTAACAGACAGCTCCTGTCCTTAATATAAAAAGAGCCTCTGTAAATCAATAAGAGGCAGACAAATAACATGGAATAAAAGTTAGCAGAGAAATGAATTTCCTCTGCCCTGAGAGAGTATGTCTTTCCTGCCAGCTCATCTGGACCATTACAAGGGCTTCAAAATGCTTCTTTGCCCTTCCGTCAAGGTTGCTGATGGATGGGTTTTCATCAAGTGCATTTTTGTCCCATCATTCTTTTGCCCAGATGGCTTCTGTGTGTGTGTGTCCCTGGCTGACAGGCTAATGTGAGACCTCATAAACTTTATATTCAGCTGAATGAGACAATTAATGCTCCCAATGCAGGTTGAGCTACGGTAAACTCCTGGTGAATTCAAATGCTTCGCCCCTATTCATAGGATTATCGAGAGAATTAAGTGAGATACTATGTGTCCAGCAGCAGGAAATTTCCCCACACCTGATGGGGCTTCTCAGTAGATGTTCGTCCCTTCCCTCAAAGCCCTTTTTCATCCAAACCTTGTTGGGGGCCCTCCACCCTGGGCCGCAGACCAGCTGAGCGTAAACGCCTGCTGGGGTGGTCCAGTGTGCTTAAAGGACCTCCACAGAAAATTCTAATGAGCAGCCAGAGGAGACACCCTACCTTAAACATGCTTGGGGATTGCTGTGGTGCCTTGATCATTAAGGTTCATTCTCCAGACCACCTTGCCATCGTCTGCCTCTCTGCCTAGCAAAGTCTTGGCTTCAGCTAGAAAGGATCTTCTCCGCAACTCTGAATGCCCCTAGCATTTGCATGCATCCTATGCACTGGCCTTTTATTGTAATAACATATACTTGTGAATTATCTCCCTGTCTAAAAGTGTGAGCTCCTAGAGGCTGAGGATCTTATTTCATTCGTCAGATCTATCTTACTGTCTGTTCCAGCACTTGGCACATAGCAAATGCTCAAAAGTTATAAATAAATGAATATAAGTGAGTAAGAACAGATATTTATCTCCACGCAGCCCTAGACCCAATCACCATACTTCCTGGGATCTGAAAGCAAACCCCTGTAGTCCCTGGGTTATCAAATATTCATCTTCATAGAGCGACTTTATCACCCAACGCAGCTGACACTTTTCAGTGTCGATTTATCGTCAACCGTGGAGTTGTCCATAGCGAAATCGAGTCAGATTCACCGGAGTTCTGGAGCCTTCGGAAAACCCTCGCTTTTGGCTTCTAGGTTTGGAGTTTTGGTCCTGAACCCAGTGGCCACCTGGAAGGAGACTTCTAGGAGTCAAAAGCAGGGGTGTGGATACTAGACGGTGCTGGAGAGGGGGGCTGTTTGACCTTGGGCATGTCAGTCTCACCTGCAAAATGGAAGGTCGTGCTACCACCTACCTCGAACGTAAGAGTAAAAGGAGGCCACTCGTTTGAATGTGTTTATCACAACACCAGGCCCGTAGTGAACACTCAAAAAATGATGGCCTACAGGGGCCTGGGTGGCTCAGTTGGTTAAGTGTCTGACTCGACTTGAGCTCTGCTCGTGACCTCATGGTTTCATGACTCATGTCAGGCAAGGAGCCTGCTTGGGATTCTCTCTCTCCCTCTCCCTCTGTCCCTCCCCTACTCGTGCTCGCTCACTCTCTCTCTCTCAAAATAAATAACTTTAAAAAAATTTACAAAAAAAATTGATGACCTACAGGAAGTAAAAACGGGATTCTGGTTAAGGAGCACAGTCCACTCTGCAGAGAATTGGGGCACTTTTCAGTGGAAGGAGGGAGGAAGCCCACATTCCTAACTGCCAGACATGTCTCAGGCTAAGAAATTCTCTGGTTAATTCAGTGCAGGGAAAATGGCAAATTATTTAGATATATAATCTGTCATAATATAGCATAGCAGAATATAACAAAACACAATATAATAAACATAATGAGTATAATGTAATTAGTATGATTAACACAATAAATATAATTAGTATGATTCACAAAATAAATAGCACATATAATATATAGTGGATACAACTAATATATGACTAACATAAAAATAGTATAGTATACTGTTCCATTATACAGTATGTGTATGCCTCTTTCCAACCCTTTTCAGAATAAGTTGAAGAAAACAAAGCCCCAAGGTGGGTAATGAATCCTGGTAAGACAGCGAGGAGACCAGGTTCTGTGGAACTGGTTGCTCGTTTTTAGTGACTGTATCTTAGCTGCAAAAGACCCGGCGAACTTTCCCACACTCCCTGCACACACGTCAGCCCCGCGTCAGAGGCCTTCTTTCTACATCCAGCTATTCTCACACGTGACTTTCCCCCCACTTTGGTTTTCATTTTATTTGGGAGTGGCTCCTTCACCTTGAGAGGAAGTACATTGTGTCCAGGGGACCAGCACGTCCCCGTGATCCTACCTGTAGACTGTCGGCAAGAGGGAACGTGTCCGTATCAATGCCTAAAGTCCTACGCAAAATAAAGACAAGGTCTCATAGAAAGAAGTCATTACTTGGTTTTCTTTGTGTTCATCCTTCCCTGGAATGACCTGATCCTAGTGAATTTCTCATTGGTGCTCTTAATTATTTTCACCTGATCTTGAAAAGGTAACTAACTCTATGGTGGTTTTAGAGACCCAAGTGACACTTTCATGCCATGACCGAGCTGACCCATCTGTGGGTCATCTGGGGATGGGGATCTACCTTCACGCTTCACTGAGTAACTGAAATCACCAGAGTCTGGATCATGTTCTGGTTTGTTGGCAAATTTAATGGCCGGACTTGCATTAAAATAGCCAATGAACTATTACGAAAAAAAAAAAAATCATTCATTGTTACCAGGCATCAGAGGGCAGTAGACAGCAGACCAAAAAAGGGTTGGAGGCCTGGGGGGGGGAGGGGGGGCCCCTTTTCTGCCCCAGGCTTCAAAGGAACAAAAAGGTGTTACCCCAGAAGCCTCTGGCTCAGCCATTTGTCACCGTGCCCCTTGCCCAGTCTCCTTGCCTGGCGAGTCTGTCTGAGCTCCTTTCCTGCTTCCTCCTTATTCCCGGTGTTGGAAGCATGAACCGGATTCCCGGTGGCAACTCACCCAAAGACCTGTGGCAGCTCTCCCTTGGTGCGGGACTGGGATGAGCCTCTTCCCACATCAGCCCCGGGGACCCTCCCTGCGTGCTGTCTGTTGCACATCATACCACAGCCAGTTTTACCTTGAGAAACACTTTTTTGGGCTTCTGAGGGCCCCTATGGTGTCTTTGTGCAAACGTAAAAAAGGCGCCCCCTCTGGTCATATGCAGCCTTGCAGGCGTACAAAAGGGATACAGGAGGCGCGAGTGCCAGATTTTTAAATATATTCTTTATTTGTGGGAGGACTGAGCCCCATGAGCTGGATCTTCAGTCCCCTTAGCATATCCACCCTCTCATGCACATTACAACTTTGAAAACCATAGGTGGTACCCCAGATGGTGCCCCTTCCTCCCTCCATCTGGCACCCGCTTTCCTCCACTTTGTAGCCACCTACTTGAGACAGCCCGCAGGTTATCGTGGGAGACTCAGGTACATGTGTGAAAAAGCCACAGATTACCTTATAGACCACACTCATTCAGCAACAAATCAGTGGATGCTCAGGAATCCCAGCAAGAAACGGGCCCCAAAATGGCTGGGGTGAAATCAGACATTTCCACGGCACATGGTCATTGGCAGTGGAGCCCAGACTAAGGTGAAGTGAAGGAGACCATTGGAAGACTTGTCTCCGGGGCCAAAAAACCTCATTCATCAAGGGAGATCACATTTTCATGCAACATTTTAAAAACTCAACATTAATGCAAAAAATCCATGACGAGCAAAATATCAAAATTTTAAATAAAGCCAAGATGAAAATTAATGCAGAAAATCCATAATGAACCAAATACCAGCGTTCTAAATAAAGACAGTATCACCATTGCTGATTTTTCCTTTTGCCTCTGGCTCCAGGATGGCTCACCTCAGCACCATGACTGCTCCTGTCTTAAAAATTGAGGGGAGGGGCGCCTGGGTGGCTCAGTTAGTTAAGCGTCCAACTTCGGGTCAGGTCACGATCTCACAGTTTTGGCTTGGAGCCCCGCGTCGGACTCTGTGCTGACAGCCCAGAGCCTGGAGCCTGCCTCGGATTTTGTGTCTCCCTCTCTCTCTCTGCCCCTCCCCTGCTCATGCTCTGTCTCTCAAAAGTGAATAACTGTTAATTTTTTTTTTTAATTTGGAGGTCTTTTCATGATGCATTTCCTGCATTGATTCTTAACTTGTAAAATATTACGTGAAAATATTATTTACCTTGGTGACTGGGTTTTTTGCCACCTCCTTTACGCTGGTGCACAGAAAGCAAGTGCCTTGCTCTCCTCACCCTGGTCCAGCTCTGATCACTGCCACACTAGTTAGTCCCCATCACTGAGGGATGTAGGAGACATCACGCTAGGATTTAACATTGCACCAGCTCATTTAAATTCCGAGCAACCTTTGCAGCTGGGTCTCTTATTAACAGAAGTGCAGGCAGGTTGAATAATTTGCTCAAGGTCCACACTAGGTGGAGGAGGAAGGCCTCAAATGAGGTCTAAAGCCCGTGGCTGTAACCCTGCTCAGAAACTAGGAACAGGAAGGCAAGGAGGAAGCAAACGCAGAAGCAGAGTTGCAGGAGTAAGCACCAGGCAGCTAGCTGAGCTTCGGGGAAGCTGTCCCCACTGCTGAGTCCCACAGAGCCAGCCGTGTGCACAGGGCCTCTCGGTGGTGGTGACATTTCACATGGCAGAGAGTTACCAAGAAGAAAGGGTGCATCCAAGATTTGTGTTTAGAAGCTGATGATTTAACCTTTCCCCAAAGAGTCCTCAACAAATAGTGCACACCCCCAACATTGGATTTTTTTTTTCGTTTCGTAAAACTCAAGTGGATGCATCTCCATTTCTCCCCAAAAAAGCGCAGCCATGGCACAGTCAGCTGGAATGCAGGGTCTGGATGGAAGTTCATGCTGTTGAAACTGGTGGTCTCAAGTGTTAAGGATATCGGAAAGACAGTGGTATTGGCATCCTTTTTGAACACATGCCTAGATTTGCATATTGGAGATGTCAGTTGTATTGCAGGAGAAAATCAATCTCCCTGGCCTCCCATTAACTCTGCCTGCTCACTGCAGCTCCCTTGGGGGTGTTGGAACCGCCACCACGCCTTGCCCTTTTGAAGTAGAAAAATGTGAAACTCCTACAGTTATCAAATGAGTCTTTAGTGAAACAGGAGTGAGGCGCTTCACGAGCCGGTGGCTGCTCACCCCACTCCCCTGCAGGAACCCATAAGACCCCTTCCTGCTGATGGCCAGGACCAGGAAGAGCTCACTGTCGGCATATGAATAGACATTAATGTGGTTGTCAAGAAATGAACGGTACATGTCCCAGCCTTGACCCTATATGGGCCTCTACTGCTAGAAGTCAAAGCATCAACTTTGGGACCCAATTATGTTAACCTTATGGTTGCTTGGTGTGTGCCAAGAGCTTTTTCTTGGGTTTCTATTTAGAGCAGTGGTTAGCAACTGTGGGTGCATCTCAAAGAACGCTTTGTTAACCCAACAGAAAGACAATCCAAGGTAGACTTTTGGTAGGTTTACTTCCAGAGGGGCAAAGAAAGGTTTCCTGGTGGGCCTCACACTGTGTGAGCTAACTACAAATAAAAGTAGCCTTGACCACTCATAACTCAAAACCAATGGAGGTTACAGCAGGGGAAAGTTGGATAATTCAATTCCAGCTTACTTTGACCTGAATTTATGCCACGTGGGACTTTTGCCTGATATAGTCAGAAAAAAATGCCCTGAGTTGCCCCTTAATATACCTGGTACAGCTGGTCCTTTGTATATTCCAAAAGTGTTTTCTGTGATTATTTTCCACGTAGCTAATGTCACCTTGACCAGATCAAAGTTCCCCACAGTTATTTTTCGGTATACAAATTTTTTACATCACTTTTAATCATACGCTCCCAGTGGATACGAGTGATTGAATTCATCTGTATAACAGAGTTAACTTCTAACGTCCTCCAGATATTTTTCTGGCTGGCTTGCGTAACCACCTTTGTTTATATTTAGAAAGTACAAATCTCAGAAGGGGCAGGTTGTAACTAGACGTAAGATCAATGCAGTTAGTTTCTGTTTAAGCTTTAACAACTTGGTAGCTGTCAACTGAAGCATGAATGCAGACAGTGCTGAATCTCAATTAATATACAGTTGTAATCACGATGGGAGTTGGTGATATTTTCCCCTCCACTCAATAAAACCCTTAGAAATGGCTTCATTAACATTTTCTCATTTTATCCACTTGTACCCCTTTCTCTCCACTGTCCTGGGGTCACTTTTTCATGGGGAGCTTTTTTGGCAGCTGATGTCTTTCCAATACTCTCACTGTCCTGCTGTTTGAGAACCCGCTGTCTCTCCCGCCTGTGGCTCAGAGTCTTATAACCTCTATTTGTATTTTGAACAAATCTGCCCAGTTCAAAAGGCAAGAGCCATACACCTCTCCTGGATAAGGCCTATCAAATACTCTCACCAAGTTGGCCTTCCAAGTTGGATGATAAAAATGATTATGGATATTTGAATTGAAATCATTGGGATGCTCATTTTTTTAAAAAACTCTATCACTTAGCACTCCATTTCTGAGAATTCCTTCAGGGCATATTCAGAAAATCGGTACTGTAAAAGCTTGAATAGTTATATTAGTTTAGCTTGATTGTACACCAACTCCTTTTTCTTTATTTATACTTGCATGGAATAGTATATTAATGAGAATTAAGTAATTTTTTTATGAAACAAATGAGCTTGCTTTGGGAAAACGGTTTTACAATTCCTGCCTGGTAATTAGGTCCTAAACCTTGATGCCGTGATTTTTGATATTGGATAAATGATTGAGTCTATAATTAAACATGTCCCTTGGACTGAAGTTACAAAGCAGGTACTTGGGTCAATTACACAACAGCAATGATCATTGCATTTGATGTTAACACAACAATAATTACCGTGCAACATTATATTCCATTTTAAAGCACTCTATTTTAAAGGATGGGTTATCGACAATGGAAAACGCACGAACTTTTCTGACAGATTTTTGTACTACGCCTATCTGATCAGGGTCCTTATTAAGGATGGATATCAAATCCTTTGATAAGAGGTCAGAGACCTATCTCATTATGGAAAAAGGGCTTTCATTAAGTTATTTTTCACAGCAAACATTTATCGAATGCTTACTGAGTCAGGGGCTGAAGACACAAAGACATCTGATCTGACCCATGCCTCCTGGGGCTCTTGTTCTAATGTGGGAGCTACAGCATGTGAGAAAAAGGTGAATGTGGCGGCTTTGCCTTTGAAAGAAAAGAGAGCTCAGGTTCCCAGTTGTTGCTGGATGTGGTCAGTTATCATCCGGGGACGGTTGTTCGTTTTCCGAGACAAGGCCACTTGAAATAAGGCCTGTGTCAACAACGCAAGGCATCATCCTCTTCTTTACAGATCCGAAGCCTGATTCGGTGTCTGTCCAGAAGTGCCTTGTGTCTTGGAGATGGAATTTTACTAATCAAACTCCTGAGACATGAATATGTAAATCCGAATGCAAGTGTATTCATCTATAGTGAGAAACCACGGATCTCCTTCCTGACTTCTGTTGATAGACCGGTTCCAATTGACAGAATTAAGGTTGTGTCTGGACTAGTCTATTAAGCTTTCAGAAAACTGAAGTCTGGTCACTGAATGAACTCTCTCTGTTGCAGAAACATTTATAACCTTCTATGTACGGACGACCTCATAGGGAGAGTTTCTCTGACCAACCGCTTCCAACATTCACAGTATTCTTGGTGTTGGTACTTTCAGTGCTAGCAAATGTCCATCATGGTAAGATAGCTTCTCCTCCTGTTTTGTGTTTCTCTCCCTCAAATGCCTCCCTCCCTTTCATCACATCGACTAACCATGCCAAGCATTTCACTTGCATTTTCTCTTTTAATCTTTATAACTTTCCTATGACTTAAATTACACCCCCATTTTACTGATAAGAAAACCGATTTGTGCCAAGAGTCGATACCCTGCCCCAGGTCAGATGGGGCACTGCCACAGTCAGGGGACCACATTCTGTGGTCAGTTCCCGAAAGGTGACTGTCAAGGCATGACATCAGTCATAGAAGTTCAAGTTCAGGGTCAGGGAGAATAAGCGTGACAAGTAATGAGAATGAGTTAAGACGTGTTTAGAAAGGGGCGGGATGTAAGGCATGACAGTGGGAAAATGGAGGAGGTCTGTGATCTGTTAGTGATGTATGCCTAAGAGTGAGGGGGAAGGTGTTATAACAGGAGCATCGGGCTGTGGCCTCCGGGAGGCATGCCGGTTCTCAGATAGTACTGCACACGCACATCCCCAATGGGCCCCCGGGCATCTCTGTAGGGCATACGCTCTCCATGACAGAGGTAACCATTTCATAATGAAATCTACTCTAACCCGTCTTGCTCTAATTTGAATATTCTGCAACGTATTGCAACCGTTAAGGACAGTAGAAGACTGCATGTAGACCCCATCACACCTAAATGTACGTCCTCCTGGGGGATGGAAGGGGTGCGTGATGATGGACCCTAGTTTTGTAATGTATTGGAAGGTTCCACAGATTGAAAACAATTACTGGAGAAAGTGAGGAGCCATGAGAGGCTTTCGAGGTAAAGAAATGATTAAATCATATATGTGTTTGGGAAATAGCTCTGTGGAAGATGGAATGAAGGAGAGGGGGATGCCCGGAACACTGTGGGTCTCTTCTCAGGACACCAGTTCCGACAGGTAAAGAATGTATAAGTCAGGGCAAGGAGCTCTGGGGGAAGGTGATGAAGGTCAGAAACACTGTTCCTTATAGTTGAAACTCCTCTCCCAGCACCAACACATTGGCTGTCACTGAACACATCGTGACACTTCGTGCCTACTGTTCACCAGGCCCTGTTCGCGTGGTTTTTGAAGTCAGATGCCTTTGCCAATGTGCTGGAGAGAGCTCTTGGTATACGGCACATGTCAGGTTTCAGTCAAATAGAACCTGACATACTTGAACCGGTCAAGGGGATTCCAATGTCAAGTAGAACTTCGGTGTGAATCCTTGTAAGCCTGGCCTCCGGAACAATGCCTCGCATCATATGTATCCCACGGGTGAATATGCAGACAAGTGACCAAAGGGATGGAGCAAATACACTGATTGAAGGTCATTCAAGTTAGATTGTTAAATGCCTACGACTGTTTCAAAATGAGATCCCGACTCTCCTTCGGGAAACGTGTGTCCGTATTTTGATCTGTACAGCTGGTGAAATTTTTTTAAAAAATGATGGAAAACATCAATACACACACAAAAGGGTTATTTATCTTTTAATGGAACCAAGCCAGTAGGAATGATGGCTTTTGCAAGTAGTCATTTCCCATATGTAGCCCTTAGACAATAAGAAGGCATTGACATTTTTCAAATGCATGTGTAAAAGTGTGGATTCTTGGGTCCTGCCCCAAACCTACAAAATGAATCCCTCACAGAGGGAAAGAGAACTTCAAACAGGCCCCTCAGCTCATTCTGGTGCACTGAAAGAAATGTGGTTTAGAGTTAAAACCAAGCTTCCCCAGGGCTTAAAAACCCCAAGAAGTAAGGGTCTGGTATGGAAACATCTAAGATGGACTAAATCTTTTAGAACAGCTGGGACACCAGTCTCTCTTCATTAACCTCTGAACTTGGAAGGACCTCAGGTTCATGGGCTCCGATGACTCCGTCAGAAAACCCCATAACACACCACCTTCACCCAGGATCCCATGAGAATGCTCCGGCTCCAGGACCCCTAAGTAACAAGGGCTGAAGGAATTTTCACTCTAGACAATGTGATGTCTTTTCCAATAAGAACATTAGCAGGAAACTCTTATCTTTAGGGCATCTTCCTTGTTTTATTATTTAGCAATAAATTTATATAGCCTTTACTGTTTCAGAGTATAAAACTAATCCATGTTTGTTGTTTAAAAAAAATTAGGAAATACTAAAAAGCATAACAAGAATAAAAATCACCCATAGTGCTACCACCAAAAGATAAGCATGGTCCATATATCTCCTTCCAGACTTTTTGCTATATAAATACACATATAATTTTATTAAAATGGAATCAGGCAGTAGATGCTACTTGTTTTATCCAGCCCAAAGGAAACTACACTAAAACCTTGGTTTGTGAGCATAATTCATTCCGGAAACATGCTTGTAATCTAAAGCACTCGTATATCAAAGTAAATTTCAAGAACCGTTGGCTCAGTTGTGATCATGTGGTCATGTGGCATTCAGCATCACATACTACCTGTATTACAAGACATCACTCGTTTATCAAGTTAAAATTTATTAGAAATGTTTGCTCGTCTGTGGAACACTCACAGAACAAGTTACTCACCATCCAAGATTTTACCATAGTATCTTTCAAAGTCACGTATACTGTCATTTTTAATGACTGCGGAACACACACAGGGTAGATGTTCCTCTTGATTAGTAACCTTATTTTTGATGTTTGGGTCGCTCAAGTTTCTACCTAAGGTTGTGAAAAACAAGATGCATTTGCAAAAGTGTTGTAGGGGAAGAGACATAAAGATGGCCCCGCCCTAGCATAAACTTGCTGGCTCTTGTCGTAGCTTGGAAGATGTAGAGGTTCCACGGATGCAATGTGTCTGCTCTTGCTATTTTCACGGTCTAGAGAAGCCATCTTTGCCCCAGATCCCCTTCACTCACCTGCCTTTCCTTGGCCTATGTCCTTCAGGTTCACTAGAGGTCACCTTGCTTCAGTTAACTATTCACCATTCAGTGCACAAATACTTAAAGAGCACCTCCTATGTGTCCACACTTTGCAAAACCATCACTTTGTTTAGCGTAGACTAAAATATCTACTGTCCTGCTCTCCTTATGTTCACAGACTCATGATAAAGCCAGAGTCATAGACCAAAACGTTTCACCTGGAAAATACCCGTCACTATTACTGTTATCCGAAGTACTGGAAATTCATGGAATGTGTATTAGTTAGCTATCACTGCAACACAAATGACCCCACCCCTCAGTGGATTGAAAGCACACACAATTATTAACTTACAGCTTCTTTAGGTCAGGAATCTGGGCGTGGCTTGTCTCTGCCTCAGAGTCTCTCCCAGGCTGCAGTCAACGTGTCACCAGGGCTTCAGTCATCCCCAGGCTCAACCGAACAAAGGCCCAAGTTCACATTCTTGTTGGCAGAATTGACTTCCCTGCGGGTTGTCAGATGATGGAGGGCCTCAGGTCCTTGCTGGGGGGTTGGCTGGAGGTGGCCAGCTGCTCCTTGCCATGTGGGCCTCTCCCACTTGGCAGCTTACTTCCTCACCATGTGCAAGCCAAGAAGGCAACAGAGAGAGTGTCAGAGAAATGGAAGTCACAGTCTTTTGTAACCCCTAAAAGTGCCCATCACTTTTACCATATTCTATTTATTAGAAGCAAGTCACTAGGTTCAGCCCACCTTCAAGGACAGGGGATCACCCAATGGTATAAATACGAAGAAGGAGGGATCGTTAAAGACCGTCTTCGAAATCAGTGCTACTCTCCTAGATCCTACAGATAGAGATCAAAACAAGCTATTTATTATAAAGATTAACTTAGAAAATGCTGCTCTGTGGTCTGCAGTACGGGAAATTTATGGAGTTTCACATTTAGACTCACTTTTAAGTTTAGAGACAAAGAGAAATAGTTAACATATTTGCATTTGCTAAATGTACACTTATATGTGGTAGCACAACTTACAACGTGTACTACCATGTCAATAGTTTCACTTGATTTTCTCAAACCTGGAAAGTGGGAAGGGAAGAAATCGCAGATTTAAAGGCAGATGAACTGAGCCCTGGCAAATTCAGCTGTGCTGGCGTCATCTCCTTCCCAGTTCGTTTATTGGTTCAACAAACACGTGTGTGCTCAGCCCCACACCAGGTAGCAGGTGAGACGCAGTGCTGAGCAAAATCAATGTGGCTTTTGCCCTGCATGAACCTCCTATCTGGTCAGGACGAGGTAGTAATCAAATAGTCTCACAAAAAATATGATTGCAAACTTTTATTTTTGTTTTTTTTTTTTTGTTTATTTATTTTTGAGAGAGACATACAGAGCATGAGCAGGGGAGGGACAGAGAGAGAGGGAGATACAGAATCCAAAGTAGGCTCCAGGCTCCGAGCTGTTGGCACAGAGCCCGATGCAGGGCTCGAACCCATAGAATGTGAGATCAGGACCTGAGCCGAAGTCAGGCGATTAACCGACTGAGCCACCTAGGCGCCCATGATTGCAAACTTTTAAAATTCTAGAATGGATGGAAAGGATGGATCATGGATTGTGTTTACATATTTTAAATTTATCCAACTGTACTTTTAAGATTTGTACACTCACGTGGTGTACGATGTTTTTAAAACACCCAAGGAAGGAGAGGTGCCTGGGTGGTTCAGTCGGCGGAGTGTCTGACTTCGGCTTGGGTCGTGATCTTACCGTTCGTGAGTTCGAGCCTCACATCGAGCCCCACATCAGGCTCTGTGCTGGCAGTCTGGAGCCTGCTTCATATTCTCTGTTTCCCTCTCTCTCTCCCCCTCCCCCACTCACACTCTCTCTCAAAAATAAATAAATAGACATAACAAGAAATCCAAGGAAGGAAAGGCACATGGTACTAAGATAGTTTGTTAAAGGAGATATGGCTGTTGCCCTCTTTGTTTATTATTACTGTTATTGCTCTGATTATGATATTGGAGGAGACTGATATACGTAAGGCATAGATTGTGACAGTGATTTCACAGGCGTATGCTTATCTCTAAACTCACCAAGTTATATACATTAAATATATACAGCTTTTTGTATGCCAAGCATGTCTCAATAAACTGGTTCTAAAAAAGGATTAAAACAACCATAAGTCACATATCCGTGGATTAAATGATCCTTTCAAATTTCAAATTAATTTTGCATTGGAATTTCAAAAGCCGGTATTCAGTTCACTTACAGTACAGTCTCTTATAATTGAGATTATATGCCCTTCTTAACATGTGTTTCATTTGTAACGTATGAGGAACTTTTTTCATAGAATTTCACACTATAAATCTCAACTGTGAAATTGTGTACATTTTGGCAACATTCTAGAAAACTATAACTTCGTAATGTTTTGCAAAATAATCCGGAGGCAACACCTATGACAATAAAGAAGGAAAGACGTGGCTTGAAGCAAAGGGACAGGGTGTTAGACCCCCCACGGTGGCTCATCTTCCTGAAGGGTTTGAACGGCCAGCGTTTACTGCACCTGGTGAGCTGATACACAGAACTTAGGGTTTTCTTTCAAAACCATTCAGTCCCTCAGTGAATGTATCCTCTCTGCCTCCCTCTCAAGGATTTCCCCTTTTTGGCTGCATCACGCTGGGTTTAAGTGGCACCTTGTTTAATTACGGAGCTCCTTGTTGCCGGAGCTGATGGTCCAAACCAAGCCAGACCGGAGCCGGGCCTCCTTCCCCTAGTTAGGAGAAGCCGCTTTAGGGAAGCCATCTGCACGGGACCGGAAAGCTTTATGAAGAAATGCTGACATCTCCAGCTTGGAAGCTCATTTCTGTAAAGCCCATGCCTGGCCTCATGCTGCCCTCTGCTCTCTGTGGGGTTAAGGCCTCAGACTCACGCTAGTCCCAGCTGGTCTCCTGCAAGTTGTTGGCACGGAGTAGATGTTCGGCAAACGTTAGTTGAATCTGACTCACAACATGGCAGGACCCAACATTTAAGTCAAGAAGGCATTTTTCACACTGTACAAACAGGGCTCCTTATACACCAGGAAATAAGTAAGTATAAGAGAAGACACCACATAAATTTCCTCCCAACTCCTTATCCCCTATGAAGCTATCAAAGCTGATTTTGCAAAATGTTATTAACATCTGCTATTTACCAAGAACTAAGAGATAAAAGACTAATAATACCGTGGTCCCTGCTGTTAAGAAGTTCACATTCTAATAAGTGAAGTCAGACAGGTCAAAGGAGAATTACAAATAAATGTAATGAGAGTCAAGGTAGCAAAAGACCAAGGAGGAATACGGAGCCAAGAGGTAAGAGCGGGGATATCAGAGAAGGCAATGAAGTAAGGATGCTTTTAGCTTCAAATAACAGAAATCTCTAACTCAAACGGATCTAAACTTAAGTGAGAAAATAAATTTCATCAAACTGGGAGGTCAGAAGAAGGGCAAACCCCCACGTGCACGATCTCATCAAGGTCTCAGGCTCTTTCAATCTCTCTGGTCTATCCCGGCCCCCATCATTTCCAGTCCAACGTTAGCTCTTGGTTGGTACCAACATGGCTCCAGAAATTGCCAACATGGCGACATCAGAGAGGAAAAAGAGAGTATCTCTTTTGTTTGTCTTTTTTTTGGGAGGAGGGGTATAAGAAGGAAAACGCCTACACACCCATACTTTTCAGCATAGTCAAGAATTATGACACCTACCCACTCTTCACCTAGACTTGGCAAGGACACAGGATTCTCATGGTGGACTTGGATGGGCTTCTTAGGTGGGAGGGGCATGGGAGGACAGGGAAGGTTTTAACTAGGACTCCAGACCTGGCCTGTCTTGTAGGATGGAGAGGACCGTTTCTAGTCTATAAGCGTTGGGGGTGGAGAGAGAACCATCCCAGGATGTGCAAAAACAGGAAGCATGGAAAATTACAATTATTTAGGGAATTCCAAGAGCTAGTATTGCATGGATGGTGTAGAGGCCACACAAGTGATAGGAGATGTGGCTGGAGGGGAAGATAGGAGTTGGATTATAAAGGGTTTTATAAGCTAAGAAATGTGGGTTTTATCTTAAAGGAACTGGCAACCCACTGAAAGATTTGAAGCAGAAGAGTACATGAGATTGGATACGTGGGTCTGATCGGGAACCGCTCACTACATAGAGTGGAAAGTGGAAGGAGACCAAAATCTTTGAGGAGAAATTTGTTGGGAATTCTAGATGGAGTCACAATGGGGCCAGGTGACCGGTTAAGTGGTTGGGTTGAGCGGGAGGGAGGGAGCTTGAGGTGACGATTCCAGCTTTTTCTGGGGGTTTCAAGATCAAAAGTGAGAACACATCTAAGAAAATCAGAATCTAGGCACTAGCTCCTTAGATCTGATGGGGTCGATACAGAGTAACCGTCAAATAATAGATATTGGTTCTCGGTACGTATAGCTATATAAATATTTTTTATAAATGCCCATTGGGACAAATTATTGACTGGAATAAGGTATGATGATAACAACACTTGTGATGTAAAAGGGGGACAGTGGATGTGATATTTATAAGCAAGGCATTGAGCAGATATTCTATGGGTTAATAGGCTAATAATTAAATTCACGTGACTTAATCACCTTGAAGCTGCTAATAAGGGTGAGAGTCTTTCAATAGTGATCTCCCTCTCTGCATACTTTACGAAGGAGCTTTCTCTCTAAACTTCAAGTATTGTAATTGAGATAATACAGGCATTCCCCCAGACCAGCAAGATCTGGCCATCTAAAATAGAATGTTCCCAGTGTCAGGTCAGTTTATAAAACCAGAGCTGACTCATTTGAAGGTATCCCTGTCCACACTTTTGAAGACTCCCCACAGCGTAAGCATTGCTCACACAGAAGCAGGGCAGTAAACTGACCCCTTGACATCTTTATCATCATCTGTTTCTTGGCCGCTGGCTGTGTGTAGGAGGGGACCTCTGACCACAGAGAGCCTCCCTGCTTGGGCACCTCTGTCCCGTGTCCCTTCTGTGGAAGAATTTTTTAGTATACCTGAGTGCCCAGCATCTTTGATGCCTTTAAGACTTCAGTCTAATCCCAGCACATTTATATGTTCTGTGCTTTTGGAGGGTTTTCTTTCCTTGTGTGGCCACAAGGTATCATGGAAAAAGTCTAGAAGCTGGAATTCTACTTTCTGAGTTTGAATCCCTGAACCTGCCCCTGAGCAGCAATGACCTTGACTCAGGGGGATACAGGGATATGGGATTTGGTGCCAGGCAGAAGGGAATGTTTATCTTGGTTCTGTCCATTCAGGTCTATGTGACCCTGGGCAATTGATGTTCCATTTTCTTTTATCTGTGAAATGGGGTTAAAGTGACTTAATTCATGGCCACGATGAGCACGTGGCACATAGTAAAGCTGTTAGGAGAGAGCCAAGAACAAAGTAGACAATAAATGATCACTCCTAGAGTTTTTCACCTCTGAGACCCTGTGTCCTAATGTGCAGCATAGGAATGCTAAAAATACCTAACTCATACTTGTGATGTGAGCACCACAGAAATCCTTCTAAAACAGGGTTTCTCGGGGCGCCTGGGTGGCTCAGTCGGTTAAGCGTCTGACTTCGGCTCAGGTCATGATCTCTCAGTCTGTGAGTTCGAGCCCCACGTCGGGCTCTGTGCTGACAGCTCAGAGCCTGGAGCCTGTTTCAGATTCTGTGTCTCCCTCTCTCTGACCCTCCCCTGTTCATGCTCTGTCTCTCTCTGTCTCAAAAATAAATAAACATTAAAAAAAAAAAAATTAAAACAGGGTTTCTCAAAGGCGTCCTCGGCATTACTGACGCTTGAAGCTGGATTGTTCTTCTTTGTGGAGGCTGTCTTGTAACTTACAGGGTATTTAGCATCATCCCCGGCCTATAACCAGATGCTGGTAGCACCCACCAGCCCCAAGTTGTAACAACCAAAAACATCTCCAGACACCACCAGATGTCTTTGGAAGAGGAGATACCCCTAGTTGAGAACGACTCTTCTAGAATATAGAAGAAAGTACATGGCACTTAGGAAGTGTTCCATAAGCAACGGTAGCTACTATTTCCAACTTATCTACAAAGCTGTGAAAAGACATAGAAAGAGGAAAGTCTTGTTTGTTTTCTGAGCCCCTACACGGTAACAGACAAGGGGAAGAAATTGAAGGCTTCAGCATGAATAAGCGTTGCCAAGTTCAGTTCCAGAAAACAAACCACAGTTGGGTGGTACTAACCCAACTTCAGGGCAAAATTGTGGTGTGGGCTTTGCAGTCACTTCTGCCCCAGCCCCAGGTGTCCAGGAGTAAACGGTGACCCCGTGCCCAAACCACCCTCACTCCACTTCAGAAGACGGTGTCCCTCCAGTTGAGTCTGTGATAAGCACACATCTGAGATTCAGTACGGCCTGTTTTATCCCCATTACGATTCTTTTTCCCATTCCACTGTTTTATTTTGTTATGTTTTGGTTTTGTTTTTATTTTATTAGCTCTTCCCCTGGGGAGGAGGAAGGTCAGTTCAGACCTATATCTCTTTGTCTTCACTGATGGCATCTTAAAGCAACAGGAATATTCCAGAATTCCTCCAGCCTATCGTAAGAGCTAATTGCACGTGTCCACAGATGTATGGGTAGTTTCAGAGTAGCTCTGACCATACAGTGGAGGGTGATTTTACTAATATGAACATCCAGTCCTTTGAGCCATGAAACCTTTATTTAACCATGAATTTCCTCCCTTGGGGTTTCATTATCTTTGGTAAAAAAAATTAAAAACACCAACGTTTCTTCAGTGTCTGGAAGGTTTGGGGGCTTAATTCACCTACTTTGTTAACAGAAAGGAAGACATACTGTAAAAGGTACGTCTGCTAACCTTGAAGACAAAGGAAGAGTATCCCACCTCCCACGTACGTGCACGTGTGTGCACTCACACCCCCCCACACACCCGACCTTCTTTTTTTGGCTGTGAGATTAAATGAGGAAGAAATTTTCTCCTCCTCAGAAATGTTATTGCTCAGAACAGCATCTTAGCATTATTATCATGTGATAACATTAGAGCAAGGGAGTAATTATTTTCCGATAATCGCGTGGTGCACTTCGGCTAGTAATGGCAGTGCTCCCGTGCTGAGATCTATGAAGTATAGATTATATATCTCAACACTTATTCAAAATATGTATTTTTATGATCGATGAGGACATTACAGCATGCCACCTTTGTAATTTGCATTTTTATAAAATGCTTCTGTGTGTAAATCATTGGCATGGACTATCTCAATCAGAAATCAAATGGTTTTCATTATAAATGCTCTAAAATATGCTTTTGTTAAATATATTGTAGAAAACTCAGGATAAATATTCCTTAACACAGTCTCGTATTTTATTACTATTATATATATATGCGCATATATGTTGCAAATAATATATATATACATATATGTATGTATATTGCTACTTTAACAAAGAAAACCCTCAACTCTTATACCATTACTATCAAAGATTAGGCCTTTTCCTCCCAAACATATATATTTTGTGCTTAGCTCAAAGCCAGGAATGACCTTTGAGGGGATTTATTAGCAAGACGCTTGAGGGAAAGTAAAACTTCTCTATTTGATCAGAGAAAACATAAACGATTAGGCTAAACTCAGCTTTAATAAGTCCTGGAGATAGATAGATATAGATATAGATATAGATATAGATATAGATATAGATAAGATTTCAAGCCTCAACAGAGGATCCTAGTCTTTTCTGGAGATCTCTTCCATGAAGACGTTCAAACTTGAAAATGGCACTTCATCTCATAAGGGGAGTAGGTTTTCAACATGGAGAAAATGGCAGGAAGAAAATACTTGAGATCACAGAGGCAAAGACACCATTACTCTAAGAGAATATTAATGCTGAACCTGGGTGATTTATGATGGAATCCATGCAAAGGCCCCTTGCTGAGCCAACATTTTAACTAGGGCATTGGCTGGGTGAAGAAATGGAGCCCTTGTTCATTGAGGCTCCCTGCTGCTGTGTGGAAAGTTCAGATCTGGGTAAAAACCAGGGGAAGAGCCAAGACTCAACACGCATACCTATGAAGGAGCCCCGAGCATCTGTGCTCGAGCCAAAGCTGGAAGAGTTGCCTACTTAGATGTTGAAGCTCCATGAGCCGACGTGCAAGAGTCAGGAATTTGGGAGAACTCCAGGGAATCCATAGAAAGAATGTTCAGGGAGGGAGGGAAAACCCAGAGGTCACTCCACATTGTGCCAAGGGAATTTCCTTTCTATGTTCTGGATCCATTCCCTCAGCCTCAGAACCACCCCTCACTCTGTCCTGGTGCTTATCACTCCATATTGTAATTCTGTTCTGTATTCTATTGACTTTCCTGTTTCTTCTGCATGAGTGTGAGCCTCAAGTTCACGTCTGTTCTGTTTGCAGCTTTATCCCGAGTGCTTGCCCACTGGTAGGCTCCAAAGTGATTTTGAAATGAGTAAGGTTGAAATTGAATGGGGGGTGTCAGGAAGTTCAGGAAAAGGAACGTAGCCAATCACATCCAAGCGGTGAGCTCTCTCTCTCTTCACCAGGTGTCCTTCGAAGGGCCAACATAGCCTGTGGAGGCACCACCTTCCTTTCTTAAAGGGGGCAAGTCGTGTGTCTGATTTCATTCCTTGGAGTAGCCATACTGTGGGTGTGAAAGGCCATCCGCTTCTGCCTTCTGGAAGGGCGGTCTTTCCTCTTGCTACAGCTCTCGTGGGAATTTTGTTAACTTTCCTTTGTGGGCTCCAGAAATCCTTCCAGACAAATGGCTGTTTCATTTTTATATAAGGGTGATTTATATCCCTTGCAGAATAATCCTCAGTGAAGGTGTCTCTCCTTCATCATAAAGGAATAACAAAACATTTATAAAAGGGAGACAGAGCTTCAGATGAGTGGGTATAAAAGTTCTGCACAATATCAATGGTTGAAAGGATATGCATACATTAATTAAGAATTCCGACATACTTCTTTTACAAGGTCCCTTATGAAAGATAGACTATTTTCCACATTTACTTTGTGTTGGAAGTGACAGATGAAATTAATATGCTTCATAAATTGCCATCACGGAGGGTCAATTAACAAGTGAACTAACCTTGTGAAAGTCATTCTGAAAGACTAGTTATGTCTATAATATTCCCTGTCAAATTAGGTAAAAGTGAGAAAATTAGAAGCCTGTCAAATAAACAGAAGTCTGAGATACTGAGTAATTGCCTTTTTGATAAGGTAAATTAGTTTCTGTGACTGTTGGTTGAGAAACAGGAAATGAAGAGCGGAAGAACGGAAAACGTCAAAGCTGCACGCGTGTGTATGCATGTGTGCACGTGTGTAAGCAAACGTAATGGAGGCCGAGAGGAGAGTCACAGGAAGGTCCATGCCGGAAGCATGACGGGCAGGCACTCCTTAGCCAAGCCTGTGGCCACAGCCCCACCAAGGCCGTGCTCCTCCGGGAGCCTGGCGCCTGTCCAGCACCCATCGTCGTCTTTGCTCACTCAGCTGTCCCTTCAGCCCTTCCCTCCTCTTTCCCCCAATCCTTCAAAATCATCCCTTGTGCATGTGCTATGGGTGGGGTGGTGCCGTGGGCCTTGGACAGGACCCCCCCACGTGGAGCTACCATTCCCAGGGAGCGGGGGATACTTTCAGCCATGACTGCTTGTAGGCTCGTTCCCTGCAAGCTCTTTGCTTCACGGCTGTAGGAGGACCAGAGAAACAGATCCAGTCGGAGACTGTGTGGAGACGGAAGGGGCGCCCAGTCTGATTTCATGACTGTTTTCAGCCCAGACCCCCATACAGGTGGTTCCAGAACCATACAACTCAGGCAAAACACCATGAGGAAAGGGCCGTCCTCTGCCCGGCCGATGCCGCGGTGGCCAGGCCCCCTCCTTCCTCCCGGAGCCTCTCTCCTCTCTTGCCCCCCCTCCGTCTTCGTTCCGTTCTTCAGAACTCTGTCATGCCTGTGATGTCCCGGCTGTGCCAGTTAGATCCTTGACTGGGTCTCAAGTTCCCGTTTGTCAAACGAATCCGTAGAGCTTAAAATTCTTCTGGAGTCTCGGTCGCCTGTCCCCATCCCTCCATGACCTTCTGTGAGACACACAGCGAGTCAACTGTCATATCAGGATGCGTGCTTCTCAGGTGTGAAATGAGGATGCTTTGCAGCAAGGAGATTTGCTTTAAAAATTTTTTTTCACTTGTTACACGTAAGTGTATGCTAGGGCCTAGACACGCACATGTATGTAGAGTAATAAGTGTTCTCTGTCCAATCCTATTCCTTCCCCTTGACTATCTCCTTAAGTGTTCCTGCTGTCAGGGAATTTCTGAAGGCATATGTACTGAATCTGTGTGTGAACCACGTATGTCCACATACATTCACACATGCATAAACAAACACTGTCTTTTCGGTCATATGACACCCATTCTACAGAGTTGGACGCTGAGTCTCAGCGGGGGGAAGTGAGTTGTACAAGCCCACGCAGTAAGGAATGGCATGAACTAAATCTGGGTCGCCGGAAGACCCGCTCCTCTCCAGGATGCCCAGAAGTCTCTTTTCTTCGAAGCCATCTTCCTCAGCCGGGACAGATAGAACCTCTTCCTAGAGAAGAAAGAAATGTGGGAAATAATAGGCCCCGGATTTTTTTTTTTTCTACTGGCTGACGGACACATTTTTATTCCACGTTCCTTTTGGTGTCTTCTGCCCTTGATTGCACAGCCCACTTCTGTCTTTGATTAGCCCACTGCAGGCAGACGCAGACAAGCTGGCAGAGTTTGTGTGCGTGCAGATGTGGACCAGCTCAGAATAATGTTCTCATGTGAACTGCTCAGGGCTCTGTGATTGAGGGACAGACAAGCCCTGGCCAACTTAAGCAGTAAGAGCATCCCTGGATGCGTGCCGGCCATATTATACAGATTTAAAATCGGACAGCTGGCTCTGAGAAAGGATAGGAAGAGGCTCAGTTCTGGGGACCACAGCCAGAAACTCTTGAAGACTCTCTTTGAGGCAGAATTAGTGGAAGAAATCCTCTGCACCCACCCCCATCCGCTGCACCCTTGGCATTACGGTTCCCATTCCCAGGAGAGAGCTCCCGATTGGCTTAGGTCGGCTCATGAGCCCACCCCTCCGGGGCAGGATTGGAGGAAATAACACTATGATCGACAGGCCCACTGGAACCACACAGGGAGTAGGGAACAGATAATGGCCCAAAGGGAAGCAGGGCACTGTTACTTATACAAGAGGGCCAGGGATGCAAGGAAGTCAACACTTACAGATGTCTCTCCTATCATATCACGAAACAAATAAAGCCCCAAAACCTTAATTACTTCTCTGTTGCTTCCAAACCAAAACTGAATCCGCGTGCAAACTTTGGCAGCAGTAGAGAGAGCAGCTTGCTAGAGTGACAAAAGCCCAGAGTTCAACTCAGACAGTCCGCACTCTGGTCCCATTTTGGCACCTGTAGCTGTGTTACCTTGGTCTGAAGGCACACCACGCCAGAGCCTGCAGTTAAAGGCAAGTCATCTCAGTACTGATCTCAGCTTGTCACTAAGGGGATTTCATGAGATGCAGCTTCTAGAAGTGGTCACAAGTCAGCACTCAGCCCATCTGGGTCTAATGTAGAGAGGGTCAGGGTCACAACCAGCAAAGGAAGCCCATGCACATGCTCATGGGTTTACAAACTGTTTTAGACTCTTGTCATAAATCTCTCTCCCAGACCATTTACTTGTGTATAGTTGTTGGGAACATTGACAAAATAAAGTCTTTTAGTAAAGGACAGTCTTTGAATTCTGAAAGACTGGCAGATTTCGCAGCTATTGATATTTTGACAGATGCGTTGGTGACTTGAGATCTTTGAGAGCAATTATCTTTGAAATTGTGGATGCTGCAAATGGAGCTATTGATGGCCAGCTCGATATCTGCAACCTACTCGATGCATCATGGCAGCCTTCATAAACATACTGCCTCTAAACCTTCAACTGGCCAGAAATCTAACCAGTGCCTTCTCAGTAAGATTGCTCTGTACTAATAACCCAATAAAGCGGTAAGACTCCTCACAAAAGTGTGAGACTACCGTTTGTAGAAGTTCTCAGCCCAAAGTCAAAGGGCTCCAGACCGTAGAAGGTTTTTACGGGAAATGTCACCATAGGGTGTATGATGGTCAGTGCCAGGAAATGACTCCCAAGGATTTTTACCGACAGAAAACATTGATGTCCCTGGGATCACCGATTTAAAAGTTTTGGAGGGATGCAACTTGTAATGAATTCCAGCTGCCTTGTTTTCCATTATTTTAGTTGATGTTGTTAAACAGTAGAGTCTGGAACGGGCTAAGTAAGAACAGTTATTTGAAATATGTGCTGTTTTGAATAAACTGATCCGGACTTAATGAGCTTTTACAGGGTTTTATGCATGACTTACTACCCATATTACACTGCTAAGGTAAGCTACTTAAAACTATGGCGCAATATGATGTTTTTCAGTTCATTTGTCTGTTTCATTAATGATGGAATGTATTTTCCAGCACACAAATCCTATTTATGATCAAGACATTGTTGTTCTGTAGATCACCTTAAACCCCTACACTGTGTAATTTACCTGCTGTCAAATCTCATTTGAAGAGCTGTTGTCTAGCATTGCCCTCATCAAAAATATGCCTGAGAGTAATGAGCTATGCATGCTGTGTCTAGTATTAGTTATTTTTAATAAACTTTTGTTCACCCCCACCACACCTTGGGAACGCTGACGATCTATAGTATTTTCTGTGTTCTTCTTCTTTAACCAGCTGTCCTCCCAACTGGTGTAAGGATTCACAAAAATGCAAATATTTTTGTTCTCTCAAATGTGTCTTAATGGGTCCCAGCTGAATAGAGAAAGGTACGGAAGGACTGTCAAAATGATCTGGTATTAACAATGAGATTGGTATTTAGGGGACCTGGGTGGCTCATTTGGTTGAGCGTCTGACTCTTGATTTCAGATCAGGTCATAATCCCAGGGTTGTGGGATTGGCTGAGCCCCTCATTGGCTGTCTGCTGAGCCTGGAGCCTGCTTAAGATTCTCTCTCTCCCTCTCCCTCTGCCCCTCCCCTACTTGTGCTCACTCTCTCTATCAAAATAAAAATAAATAATAGACATGAGACTGATAATTAATAAGACAAGTAACTTTTTGAACTAAGGTAGCTGGAATGATACATAAAGTCAGATCAGCTGGGTTCCAGGATGGAGCCCTCTCTCAGGTTAGGGGAGCCTGACAGGTTCATTAAATATGATCAATCTGCCCCATCATGGGCAAAATTTTCCGCGACAGAGCATGTCAGTGTGTTCAGATGTGTAGTTTGTTGATGACATTTGAATTGCTCAAAAACAGGTTGATCATAAATAGGTAGATAATACCATGGGCACCCCTCCATCTTGTCCAATGGATGCCACCTACTCTTCATTACAGGCGGGAAACCCAAGCCCCCATATCACTAGTTAAATCGTCTGCCCGCTCAGTTTATGCAAAGGCAAATATTTTGCTCGGAGAAAGGGAAAGAAAAAGAACCATTTACATAGTGTGGGTGGTTCTTCCCCCTCTGCACTCCGTAAACACATGCCCTCAGTGAGAGGAAAAGCAACCTGAACAACAGCTCTGGTTTCAGAGCGAGAGTGTCTGCACAAGCTGAGCGTTATTCTAGCATCTAGGAGATGCTATGTTTTTTTCTCATCTACACCCTGTAAAGATAAGCCCACAACGTCATCTGGGGCTCAGCTGAAGGTCAGCCATCTGTTCCAACAATACAGGAAAACATGGTTGGGTTGGACTCATTGGAGAGAATTCTGTAGTGTACTTTCTGGTGGATTTTACTGATTTTAAGAGTGAGTTTGGCTTGAGCCTTCAATTCACCTGTTGGTTTTCCATTCCAAACTTTGCGTCAGATAGCACCTCGCTCTAAGAGCTCTGGGACCCTGAGACTGAAATGGGATTCGATGGTTCCTGTGGATTCTCAGACATTTGCCTTCTTGTCTTCAGTCTCTGAGCAGCAGGATATTATCCTAGCAAGGACTTGGGAATTTGAATCTCTCCAGTGTGTGTGCTTGGGCAAGGCGCTTACCCCAAGCACAAAACGGACACTCCTGCCAAGGTTACAGGGTGACAGAGTTAGGGAATGTAGAGCTGTGTCCATCCCAACAATAGGCTTTCCGTGTATGGTATTTATAATTGCTATCATTGCTCCTCCTTTGTCATACACGGAAACCCAAGTAAAATAAGATAGCCCTCTACCAGCATTTCTACTGAATCCAAGGCAGACACTTAGGTCCCATGGCAAGGGGGAGGTTCACACTGCTGAGAACTATGTACCCGTGGAATTTACTGAGTTGATGACACTAAACTCTGATGTCATAGCTAGGTTGTGCACGGGGCAAAGAAGCAAACCCCGAACAATAGTGTAGAACCTTGGAGCTCAAAGTATCTGTCTTTGAACTTCACCTGCACCCATTCTGTGTGTACAGTGATCATTTCCATTGACATCACTGCTTCCTTCCCCTCAATGACTGAGTAGCGAGAGATGTTGTCTGGCTTAGTAATAGAGATATGACCTATAGGCACTTACTTCATCATCAATTTATGCTCTGTGAAAGAGTTTCTTTGAGGGAAAATTAAAGAATCAACAAATATGTTGCAAACTCTGAACTAAATTAAGAAAACAAAAACAATTAAGCTCTAAGAAAACTTTCATTCCTTGCCAAATGTATTCTTCTATCAGAGTTCTGAGTGTTTCCACATTCTCTGGTGACATTTACTCTGGGGGACTCTTTTGGATCTTGGATGATTTAAACAAGGTTCTGAGGTGGCCATCAGTTTATCTCTAAATTATTTGTGTGCTTGCTATGAAGAGTGAATGTTCTCTCAGCTCATTTACTCACCCATCCGTTCAGTCCACCAGGATTCCATGCCAGGCATGGTGCTAGGTTCTGGCTTTGCATAAAGAGCAAAACAGATACAAAATCGTCCTTGCCCTTATGGGAAGTCAGTATTTGGAAGTCATGCATTAAAACATACATACAGATACTGAGTAATTAACCACTGTAATTGGTATGCTGACCAGATTCAAGGAGCATCTATTTTAAACTATTTCCTATGTGTCACAGCTCTGGATTTTTGGTTCATCCTAAACTGGGGGAAAGGGGGAGGAACACAAGAGACAGTCAAGGCTGCCCTAGAACTGGAGGAGAGCAGCCCGGCCACGGAGGCTCCTCCAGAAGTGGGAACGGGAACACGTAGGGTGGTTGGTTGCAGTCCGAGATACCAGGGAATGTGGTCCGTGGAGCAGAGTGGTGAGGGTTGCTTAGAAGGCTTCAGGGGAGGACTCTGCAGGACACAGGTGAGACGCATCACACACTAAATCACTTCATAAGGCAATCTAAACAGAGTCTAACAATATTCATAATACCAGCAGAAAATACCACTGTACTCAGGCACAGTGTATGGAATTCTACCACATATTTGCTGTTGCCCTCATGGCTAGAATGTTAGAGGGTTTTCTGCAAGACAAACTTCAAAATCACAGTGGCTTACAACCATAAGTACGTAGGTTTCTTGCCCACATATCTGCTGGTCAGCTGAGGTCCATATGTGCTGGACTGGGCTCTAGGTCGGCTTATGGTTCACGGGCTTCCTCTCTCTCCTTAAACAAGTGGCTGCCCAACTCCAAGAACATACTAGAAGGGCTCTCAGGCAGGAGTGGTTTTGTTCCCCAAAGATCATTGGGCAATTCCTGGAGATTTTTTTGTTGTCACAAGTGGGAGAAAGGGTGCAGAAGCTAAGGGTGTTGCTAGACATCCCACAGTGCTCAGGACGCCCCCACAATGAAAACTTTATCCCGAATGTCAAGAGGACTGAAGCTGAGAAACCCTAGCATACTGGATAGCAGTGGATGACCAATGAAAGTCAAGCAGATGTGACATGAGCCAACCCACGCGAACACATCTGAAGCCTTTGCGTACATCACATCTGCTTGAATTCTTTTGACCAAAGCAAATTCCATGGCCAAGTCCAAAGTCACTGGGATTGGGCCATCTTCCAACTTCCCTGAAGGCCCTTCAAGACGCATGGCAGCGACAGCCAGCCAAGAGCTTCACAGAATCCTGTTGACCCCAGCAATGCTCCCACTCATAAATGAGGAAACTGAGGCCCAAAAAGACACAGTGATTTTCTCAAGGTCACCTGGCTAGCAAGCAACAGGGCTGGGACCGGAACCCAAGCTTTGTCCTGCCTCTTCCAACATAGTCTACGCTGCTTCTCTTTGGATTTGGGTCATTGGAATTTAGCCGCAGGAAAGATTACTGAAGGTGGCTTCAGTCAGCCTCAGTTTCTCCTTTTGTACTAGGGATAATAAGGCACGTGTCCATCCCAGAGAGTAATCGGAGAGATTGAAGAGACAGTAGTCAGGATCACACAGTGTCTCGCACATACTATTTGATAAACCCAAGCTGCTGAGGCAGCTGCTATTGAAAAAGACAAAGTGATGGGGGTTCATTTCCAGCAAGGATGGTCTTATTTGCTTCCTTGGGTGTGAGTTGTCTGGGGAAATTAATCTACCTCCTCTCTCTGTCTCTGTCTCTGTCTCTGTCTGTCTGTCTGTCTCTCTCTTAAAGTTTTCAATCGAATCACTCCATTTCTTGTATCTTTTTGGTGAGGTTTAGCATTTGGAGGATGTCTGACCTTGAACTGTTGATTGAAAGTCATTTCTACTGTGAAATCTCAGTTCTCTATTTTTCATCTTCTAAAAATCAGTATGCTTAGGGACTCCCATGGAGTTTAGACAATCACGACGTTTTGGGGTTTGATTTGAATGAAAGACCCCATGTGAAACCTTCCGATTCTCTCGGTTTAACACATGTTGCTGCTTTCCTTCTGTGGCTCCAACTTGACCTCTAAGACGTTCTGAAAGGAGTCACGGTGCAGCACCCTGCCTCCTGCTTAGAGGCAGTTCTCATGCTCCATGTGTCTGCTGCATAGTGTATTCTTCCCCATGTGGTCTCATGGAAATCAGAGTTGGGCTTTGTTTGGTGAGTTTTAGCCTTGTCCTTCTGAACCCCGGCAATATCTGTCAGGAACAAAAGGCCAGCCATCGGTACTCTTGGGTACAAGCATTTTCTCTCTCGGTGGTCAGACAGTGGTGACATCTCCCTCTTAAAGTCGCTGCTTGGGATCTTATGGGCATATTTGGTCCAGCCCGAACGATTGTTCCAGATTCTGTGCTGGGTGCTAAAAAATTGGAAATGGGTAAGACCTTGTCTCTGCATCTGAAGGGCTCACAGAAACGAAAAGAGACACAAAACAAAAAAAAATCATTATTCAATCGTTATTCATTAAGGTATATATGAAACTATATGAGTCTGAGTAATAGATAGACTGCAGACAGAGTGAGAAGTACCCAGGTATGGTTTGAAGGATGGATCAGAGTTTTCCAGGCAGACATCCTACAAGGTAATGCTCTTCTCTTGTTTCTTGTCATCTCTCACTTGACAACATTTCAGAGGGATATGTTTTATTTTAGTGCACATGTTTATCTCCTAATATGATAACCGTTATTCTCTTTTTAAGATCTGTGCCTGTCTGTGTGTTCAAAGACTTGATGTCGAGGATTCTCCTTAACCTTCCCTCTGTTTGCCTTCATTCCCCATTGTTCACTGCCTGGCAAGGGTAGCATTCCACCTTTACCTTTTGCAAAGTAGACACCTAGAAGTCATCAAAGCCAAGGCTAGAAAGTCGATGCAGTATTTTCTGTAGGCCCGTACCTCTTATCCTAGCACGAGCACTTCCTTGTGTTCCTGGGTGCACGAAAAAACAGAAATGGGGCATCTGGGTGGCTCAGCCAGTTAAGCGTCCAACTCTTGATTTCAGTTAAGGTCGTGATCTCACAGTTCATGAGTTTGAGCCCCACATCGGGCTCCACGCTGACAACACGGACCCTGTTTGGGATTCTCTCTCTCCCTCTCTCTCTCTCTCTCTCTCTGTCCCTCCACAGCTCATGCTCTTGGTCTCTCACCCTCTTTCTGTGTGTCTCAAAGTAGATAAACTTAAAAAAAAAAAAAACAGAATGAATGGAGTGTCATAGAATAGTAAATCATTTCTTCACAATTTACTTCTTGGCAAGAGAAATGGAAAATATTGAAGTCATCGATATTTTTCATTAAGAACAAGGAGAATAAGATTTAAATTAATAAACAAAACTAGTGATAGAGGCATGAAGCGAGTTTCATAAAACATCATGTCATATATGCAAAGCTGTGACAGAAATAGCAGAAGCAAAGAAATATGCCAGGTAGGAGAGAAGACAGGTGGAGAGAAAGAAATTGCATATGGATTTAAGAATTGCAAGTACAGGGAAAGCTTGACTAGGCTCTAAGTTAATAATCAGGTCAAGGTTAAAATTTAGGGGAGAAGCAAAGGGATCACTGTTTCCAGTTCTTCAAAATGTTCATTCAAAACCAGCTCATTCAAACCTTCAAACACTCTCAGTAAATGCAGCGATCAGTCCTGTTCACCCACCGTAGAGACCCAGTATCATGGGAACTGGATTTTGGTTGGTTCTTAAGTGAACCCACTGCACATGACAGCTGGTCATGTTTGGGTTGAACACGGATTGTTTCGGACTATATAAGGGGCGCCCGGGTGGCTCATTGGTTAAACGTCTGAGTCTTGATTTTGGCTCAGGTCATGATCTCACAGTTCATGAGTTCTAGCCCAGTGTTCAGCTCTGTGCCAACAGCAAGGAGCCTGCTTGGGATTCTCTCTCTCTCCCTCTCTCTCTCTGCCCCTCCCCTGCTCGAGCTCACTCTTGTACTCTCTCTCTTTCTCTCTCTCTCTCTCAAAATAAATAAATAAAACTTAAAAACAATATTTAAAAAGGAAAAAAAAGAAACAGGACTTCTTGTCCAAGACCCTTTTGGAGGAAGTATAAACTGTCTTGAGGCCCAGATATTGCTGGGAAATGGTAGCTGCATATAGGATAAAGCAATCATCTGATTTGGGAATAAAATAAGCAGGTCAGAACAAATGACAGAAATCAGATAATAATTTTAAAATGTCTATCACCTGCAAGAGTATTTTCCTACTCACCTCAGTTAAACAAATAGCACTAAAAAAGCTATTATTTCTATGAGAACTGACTTTTTTCCCGATCAAATATTCTAAAGATATTTTTTTTTTCGGGTAATCAGTGCTGCAAATCAAAAAAGAAATATACCTGCTTTGAGCTTCTCTTGCCTCAGTCCCAGTTGTAGATCACAGGGCAGAGATCAAGTTTGAGGAATGAGAACTGGAACCCACCCCCACCAGCCACGCAATCAGCCCCCCGCCACCGGTTGGAGCCCAGCAGGTGTCTGGCTTGGGACAGGAAAGCTGGAATTCACTGAACTGACTTGGCGATGCGAGGGTTTAGGAACTGTTGTGGAATAAGTCTGAGAAGAGAAAATATCCCAAGGCCAATAACTTAGTTTGAACTTGAAGTCTCTAGAAAGTACAAAGTTATGAAAGATGTGCTAAAGGAAACAGAAGCCATACGACGCCACCAGGTAATACTTTAACGAGAACTGAAGGTTAATGAAACATTTCACAGAGTTCATGGACACGGTGCACGGAATGCATATAGAGGAAAATTGGAATTAAGGGGACTTGTGGATGGCTTACCTCATCGTTTTGAAAACTCGTCTGTAAAGGGCTGGGCCTGAAGTTGCACAAACAGGCATAGAACCCAGCGGAGCCAACTCCCCGTTATTAACATGCTAATTTAGGTCAGGTCACCCGGAATTACCTTTCTAAAGTTGACTTTCTCTCACACCATTTGACAGAGTTGGCCAGAAAGCTCTTGGCAATGTGTAATTTCACAGAATTAATTAGTAGCACAACAAATTGATCACTTTGCAAGCATGTCACACATCATTCATTGGCAATGGAATTATTTAAATTGGCGTTGACTGCCAACAGAGACACCGCTCTTTTTTCTTGCAAAATGCCAAGGTATTAGAGAAGGAGATGACAGGCGTCATCTTGAAGCCAAAGTATAGGTAACTGAAATACGAAAGGAAAGGAAAATTGGTCTGGAACCCACTGGTCACAGGTGCTGTAAACCCAAATACCCACAACTTAGGGAATCATTGCAGATGAGTGCAGGTTTACAAAAACCAAAGGGCAAGCGTGGAAATGACATGCTCACTCAGGCTTAGGTCTGGGGAGAAAATAAGGGGTTGTGGGGGCCAAGGGAAAATACAGGACCGTTAAAATGAGAGTAACAGCCCTTTTAGCAGATTGCCATGTGGGAATGACAGCCACAAGGCTGTTACAAGTTCTTTCTTCCTTTCTTTTTTTCTTTTCTCTTTTCTTTCTTTCTTTCTTTCTTTCTTTTCTTTCTTTCTTTCTTTCGTTCTTTCTTTCATCATTTTTTTTTAATCTGGGAAGCTAGAAGCTTATTCACTCCTGCTTTAAGACGTTAGCAAACGAGTTTTAAAACATTCTAAGAACTAATTCCATGCCATATGTCAAGGCCAGATTGAGCCCGTAAGTCATCAGGATGTGGGAGCCTGGTTTAGGGGCCTCTGGGTCAGCTGTGCAAGGCAATCAGAGCAGGCAATTCAACGTGGCTAGTTGTGGAGTGGAAACTCACTTAGAGACAAAATAACCGGTCTCAGGAAGATAAGGGGCCATATACGGTCAGCCCAGAGACCTGGGATAATTGAGGGGGCTCAGAAACACCTGAGGAGCTAAACCAAGGGCTTTGGCTACCCACACATTATGTCTGTCACGGGGATTAGAAATGAGATTGGCGCCTTTGACATTTCCAGGCCAGGGTCTCCCAGGAGCAGCCCTTCAGTGGTCTGGCTTAAGCCCTTGCCACCTTCTTCGGAAATGGAAATGAGCTTGAGGCAGACAGCGGGCATCTTGCGAGGAGGCCTTTGCTTCCATAGGTACCGAGGCACCAGAAAGCATAAAGGGTTCGGTAGCTTTAGGGTGCGTTATGTCTAATTTCTCAAGAAAAGGAAGCACCAATGATCGTCCATTTGTTCATGGACTGATTCATTTCATTCATCTATTTCAACTACCAAATATCGAGCCTCTAGTGCACGCCGGACTTTAAAGGGACAGAGAGGAGTATAAAACCAGTCCTTACACTCAATAGTTGGGGGGTGGGCGGTGCACAGCAATGTATACCTGTAAGCAGTGCCCCAGGGTTCCCCAGGGGGTCTCTGCAGTGAGAAGCGGGCACCCGAGGGGGAATCAACCACAGGGGTGTCAAAAATCTGCCGGAGGACACAATATCTAGATTTTCTTTTACTAATGTATTCATTTTTAAAAACTTCATCCAGCCTGTGATGCTACAGTCATTATAATGTCAGGACCGTCTCCTACTTACTTAGTACCTACAGGTTATAATTAATCACTGATATTCATAACAATGATTCTTAGGCCCTCGGGAGTTTAGAACTGCTTTCTGAATTTTCAGAGAAGGATTACACTTTGTTTAATTTAATTGGCATTGAGTGTTTACCCTTGAGTTTCAATTCCCGGAAACCTGGCATCCATGCAGAATGTACTGCTCTGCGCCGGAAGATATTGTCTATCCGTTTATCTCATTTGTCCCCATGAAGGAGGTTGGTCACGTGTTGCTATTGATATTTTGTAATCAAGAGAATGGGGGCGATGGTTAGCTGAGGGTCCCACACCAGCTACAGCCGTGACAGATCCAGGATTAAAACCGAAACCTCCTACTCTCAACCTCTGGTTCCAAAGCTCAGAATTAAGTGGAACATACCCTTCTCTAAGTGTTCCGGATAAACGCCAGTGTTTCTTGCCATTATTCCGTAGAGGAAATCACCCCATCATCTTTCTCCTGGACCCCTTCAGTAGATTCTCAACTACGCTGTCCGTTGCCCTCTTATTCCTTTTCAGTCCGTCTTCCGCATGTTTTCCAGAATGATCTTTTTAAAATTCACATTGGAGTTATTCCCTCACACCACACACCATCTCCTACCTCCTAACCCATAAAGAGGTTTCATTTTTAGTTGCTTTACTGAGATGTAAATCATATACTATATGCTGAGAGTTTAGCTCAACGACTGGTGTCGCTGCCTGGATGCCCATTTCTCTTAACCTAGCAGCCTGCGGCAGTCCCTCAGCCCACCCAACCCCTCACACACGCTTAGGTCCTAGGGAACAGCCCATAGGGCCACATGCAAAGGTCAGTTCCTGCTGTGACTTCCCAATAGCGCTGGTGACCAATAGTCCCTCTGTTTCCCAGGGTCTTCCCCTGGAACAGCTCTTAGATAAGAACATTGTGAAGTTCCCAAAACTCTGCTCTTCTGGTCTGAATGGGCCAACCTGGCTTTAGCCCAGGATCCCCAAAGCACTGCACCCACAGACCTAATAAAGGAACGTACCCCAGGTCCCATCACACTCTCCATACACTCTGTCCTGATCCCCCTATGCGGCCCTTCAGGGTGTGCCCTGCCCCTGCTCCAGGACTGGTGGGTAATAAGTTTCTCTGTTCCAGTTTCTGTCACGGTCTATGTTGAATTGCAGCTCACCTTCTGGCCCCCTGTGCTCCACTTTACAAATGTGAATTTAATAAAGTCCAAACACCACACAAATCACTCTAAATTTAAAGTATACAAATGCAATTTCTTACTTGACACATCTCCAAAGGCAAGGGAATTAAAAGCAAAAATGAACTATTGGGACCTCATCAAGATAAAAAGCTTCTGCATAGGAAAGGAAACAATCAACCAAACTAAAAGGCAACTGATGGAATGGGAAAAGATATTTGCAAATGACATATCAGACAAAGGGCTAGTATCCAAAATCTATAAAGAACTCACCAAACTCCACACCCGAAAAATAAATAATCCAGTGAAGAAATGGGCAGAAGACATCAATAGACACTTTTCCAAAGAAGACATCCAGATGCCCAACAGACACATGAAAAGATGCTCAACGTCGCTCCTCATCAGGGAAATACAAATCAAAACCACACTGAGATAGCACCTCACGCCGGTCAGAATGGCTAAAATGAGCAAATCAGGAGACTACAGATGCTGGCGAGGATGTGGAGAAACGGGAACCCTCTTGCACTGTTGGTGGGAATGCAAACTGGTGCAGCCACTCTGGAAAACAGTGTGGAGGTTCCTCAAAAAATTAAAAATAGATCTACCCTATGACCCAGCAATAGCACTGCTAGGAATTTATCCAAGGGATACAGGAGTGCTGATACATAGGGGCACATGTACCCCAATGTTTATAGCAGCACTTTCAACAATAGCCAAGTTTTATGGATAGAGCCTAAATATCCATCAACTGAAAAATGGATAAAGAAGATGTGGTTTATCTATACAATGGAATACTACCTGGCAATGAAAAAGAATGAAATCTGGCCATTTGTAGCAACATGGATGGAACTGAAAGGTATTATGCTAAGTGAAATAAGTCAAGCAGAGAAAGACAGACACCATATGTTTTCACTCGTTAGTGGATCCTTAGAAACTTAACAGAGAACCTTGGGGGAGGGGAAGGGGGAAAAAAAAAGTTCCAGAGAGGAAGGGAGGCAAAGCATAAGAGACTTTAAATACTGAGAACAAACTGAGGGTTGATGGGGGGTGGGAGGGAGGGGAAAGTGGGTGATGGGCATAGAGGAGGGCACCTGTTGGGATGAGCACTGGGTGTTGTATGGAAACCAATCTGACAACAAGTTATATTTAATGTAATAAAAAATAAAAAATAAATAAATAAATAAATAAATAAATAAATAAAGTATACAATTCAGGGGGACCTGGGTGGCTTCCATTGGTTGAGTGTCCGCCTCTTAATTTTGGCTCAGGTCATGATCTCATGGGTCCTGAGATCAAGCCCCGTGTCGGGCTCCGTGCTGACCGTGCAGAGCCTGCTTGGGATTCCCCCTGTCCCTCTCTCTCTCTGCCCCTCTCCCCTACTCCTGTTCTCTCTCTCAAAATAAATAAATAAACATTCAATAAGCAAAGTATACAATCTGATGGTTTTTAGTGTATTCAGAGTTGTATCAATTCTAGAACATGTTCGTCTCCTCGAAAGAAACCTTGTTCCCATTAGCTATCATCCTCTATTCTCTTCACCGTCCCCAACCCTAGGCAACTAGGGTTGCCTATCTACCAGTCTACTTTCTGCCTCTATGGATTTGCCTATGTTGAACATTTCACATAAATGGAATCACATACCATGCAGCCTTTTGTGTCTGGCTTTTTTCACTTAGCGTGTGTTCAAGGTTCATCCACGTTGTGGCGGGGTGCCCGTGCTTCCTTCCTTATTTTGGTTGAATAACATCCCATTGTGTGTGTCCAGTATCTAAGTGTGTGTCCAGTCACTGTTGATGGGCATGTGGGTTGTGTCCCACTTTGGGCTCATACAAATAATGCTACTGTGACGGGCCCGTTTTTGTGGACCTGTGTTTCATTTCTCTTGGGTGTATGAGTAGGAGTGGCCTTACTGGGTCATATGGTAACTCTATACTTAAGTCTTTGAGGAACTTCCAAACTGTTTTTCCAAGTGGCTCCATGAGAGAGTGTCAGTCGTGTTAAGCTGCCCTCAGAAAAGAAGCCAGAAGGTTAAACCTTGTCTGCAAGCCCCTCTGACCTGGCCCTGCCATCTCTTCACTGCCCCCTCTTCTCTCATTCCTTCCCTCCCTCTGGCTTCTGGGCAGGTTTTCTGTGGCCACGTTGCTTCCTCTTCTGCCGGCTTCCATCAGAGAGGCCTTCTCACGACAGGCCCCACCCACAGTCTATATGCAATCTCCTTACTATGTCATTCCTTGCTTAATAATGAATTATAGGCTGCTGGGGCACCTGGGAAGCTCAGTCAGTTGAGTGTCCGACTTCGGCTCAGGTCATGATGTCACAGTCGGTGAGTTCCAGACCCGTGTCGGACTCTGTGCTGACAGGTTGGAGCCGGGAGCCTGCCTCGGATTCTGTGTCTCCCTCTCTCTCTGCCCCTCTCCCACTCACACTCCGTCTCTCTCTCTCAAAAATAAATAAACCTTGGGGCGCCTGGGTGGCGCAGTCGGTTAAGCGTCCGACTTCAGCCAGGTCACGATCTCGCGGTCCGTGAGTTCGAGCCCCGCATCAGGCTCTGGGCTGATGGCTCGGAGCCTGGAGCCTGTTTCCGATTCTGTGTCTCCCTCTCTGTCTGCCCCTCCCCCGTTCATGCTCTGTCTCTCTCTGTCCCAAAAATAAATAAAAAACGTTGAAAAAAATAAATAAATAAACCTTAAAAAATTAAAAATAGTAATTATTATTATTTATATGATGCTTATTTAATCCAACGAAATGGTGGCTATAAATGAGCCTTAAAAATCCTATGGCGGTATTTTTTAACTATTATAAATCAAGGATCTTGTGCAAAACCAAAGCATGATGGGGCATAGAATGTATGTGTTGAATGAATTCGTGACCACAAGAGAGAGAGTTTAGCTAGAGACTTCAAGCTGTCCAGATGGGTCTGTAATCTACATCAAAACTTTCATTTCTCCCTGGGTATTTTCCGGGTTCTTCCTTTTGCACCAAATGTTCTAAAATAGGCATACAAAAAAGTTTTTCTCTCAAGGGCCAGATACTTTTGGCCTTGTGAGCCATGGAGACTGTTTGCAGCTACTCGATTCTGCTGGTCTATTCTAGTGAAAAAGCAGCCTCAGACAACAGGTCAGTGAGTGAGGGTGGCCCTGTTCCGATATTTCATTTACAGAAACAGACAGCAGACTGGATTTGAGCTGGGATTACTAACGTTTGATTCTCTTCGAGCTTACCAAATTTTCAGCTTCGTGAGGTCCAGCCTAACAAAACTTACCAGAGAAGGGCACTGTCAGATGAATTCGGGTTCCTTAGCATGTGCCCCATATACAGCACGGGCACGCTCGCTGGGCCATTTGCTGCACGGTCTGGGTGGGTGGGTAGATCTGTAATCCCAGGTCCTCTCCAGTTGGCCCAGAAACATGCAGAAAGGGACATCATGAGCAAAGTGACGAGTGACACTGGCATCTTCATTCTGGGCTGGCCAGGATGCTGGAGGAAGTTGGTGGCGCTGAACCGGGGGAGTCTGGATGGTCCAGAATGGAGCCCGATGCAGGCTGGTTGTCATGTGGACTGTCCGTACTCCGAAGCACAGAACCTGTGTACCACGCTGGGGGCATCTGGTCAAACGGAGGGAAAAAAATGGAGCAGTCAGAGGAGACATCCAGAAGAATCTAACAGAATGTATCTGATCGTGACACGGTCATGTCTGGCTGTGTGAGGCATTTTTGTGCACAAGTAAAAAAATCCGAGAAGAGATGCTGACCTCGGGGCATAAGAATGGTAAAGAGGGGTTTTTGTGAGAAATATAAGTCAATTCTTGTAGCTTGCACTGCCTCGTTTATGAAGGCAGGGACAGATGGGCTCACTTTGGTGAGCTAGAATTCGCATCAAGTTCGTATCAAGTTTCATTTAAATATGCTTATTAGTAATATGTGTATCAGAACCAAATCGTTTTCTATCAGTCATCGCCAAACAACAAATAATCCCATGTAAAATATGTTTGCCCACTTTAGAGAGTTATGGCAACTTTGCTGATCGTGGCTTCTTCCTCTGGAATAGGCAGAAAATGCTACGGTTGAATTCTCAATACATTGCCTCTTAGCTGGGCTCACCCTCAGGGAATTCTCAAATGACAAGTGTCACCTCTTTCTTGTCTATTGATCTGTCCTCTAGAGAAAAAGAGACTTCCTTATAAACTCAAAGCCCTTAGCTCATCCATTGTTCATTTGTTACATTTATTGAAAACCGGCTCTATGAAAGACAGTGTTTCACTGTGCTGTGGGAACCAGGCAGGCAAGTCTCCCTGTCCTCGTGAGCTTACATTCCACGCGTCTTACATTTTCTGTGTCTTCCATGAGCTGTCATTCTGGCAACTGTTGAGGAAGCATCTGCATCATAGGCCTGTGATAGCAAGAGCCGGGGAAACAACATAGGGATTAGGATGAGCATTGATTGAAGAGTGACTGTACTTGATCACAGAGTTGAGGGAGGCCTCTGTTTTGAGGAAAGACATAAATGGAATGAGGGGCAGGCCACAAAAACTCCTTGGAAAGTGTGTTCTAGGTGAGGGAACAGTGTCTTCAGGGACCGCGGAATGGAAATTAAGTTAGCTGGCTTGAGAAACACCAAGGAGCATGTGGCCAGGATGGAAGGATTCCGGGAGAATGATGGCAGATGGGGCCAAGGATGCTCCACGGTCCAAGTCAGGGCTGTGTGGGCTGCAGGGAGGACTTAGGACACAAGTCACGTGGGCTGATTGGGGAGCAGAACGGTGAAAGGTCCCATCTGTTTTTTTTGGATTTTTTAATGTTTATTTATTCTTGAGAGAGAGAGAGAGAGAGAGAGAGAGACAGAGTGTGAGTGGGGGAGGAGCAGAGAGAGGGAGACACAGAATCTGAAGCAGGCTCCAGGCTCTGAGCTGTCAGCACAGAGCCCGATGCAGGGCTCAAACTCACAAACCACGAGATCATGACCTGAGCCCCAGCCAGATGCTTAATCGACTGAGCCACCCAGGCACACCATCCCATCTGCTTTTTCAAAGGTCACCAGGAACGCTGGGTGGCAAATAGTGACGGTAAGGTAGCATAGGAGCAGAGAATGCAATTAAGAGATGCTCGTGATACTGCGGCGAGGGGGACTTAGCCCTGCGGTGGCCCCAGCCACCAACAGCTGGTGAGAGATGGCCAGACACAGGGTGGACGAGGTACGGCTCACAGGACCAGCGGATGGACTGGACGGGGCGGAGAGGACTGGGCATCAGCTGGTGAGCCCCACGCTTCTTCAACTCAGTAGCTGCACCGCCACTCACGTAGGAGCTAATGTCGATCCCTCTGTTGCAAAGAGAGACAGTGAATGCTTAAGGAAACAATGTGGACGGGCAAGGGGGGTGACTCGGCGACGCGCCGGCACTGGGGGAAATCAGCCGGTCCTGATTATTTGTGTAGTTCATTACCCTACGTGTCTTAAGGCCGCTGAGCACCTACAGAATCCCTGGGGTCGGACCTTGGGACTCTGCCTTACTCAAGTTTCCAGGTGATTCCCATGCAAATTAGTTTTCTTTTTTACTGTGATAAAACAGCACATTATGAAAAATTTCCATCTTAACCGCTTCTAAGCGTACAGTTCAGTGATGATAATGATATTCACATTGTTGTGAAACAGATCTCTGGAACTTTTTCTTCTTGCAAACCTGAAACTCTATGCCAATTAAATAACAGCTCCCTTTTCCCTCTCCCCTCACCCCCGATAGCCGCCATTGTCTGTGTCTATGAATCTGACTACTGTAGATATTTCCTATAGGAGGAATCACGGAGTAGCTGTCATTTTGCGACTGGCCTGTTTCACTCAGCATAATGTCTTCCTGGTTCAGGCCGTAGCATGTGGGGCATGTGGCCAGAGTCCTTTTCTTTTTAAGGCTATATAACATTCCATCATGTATATCTTTGTGGCACATTTCGCTTATCCATTCATCCACTGATGGACACGTGGGTTGCTTCTGCCTCTTGGCTGTTGGGATAATGGCTGCAGTGATCATGGGTGTGCATATACCTCTCCAAGACCCTGTTTGCAATTCCTTCATGTAGATATAGATATAGATATAGATATACACACATATATGGCATTGTTCTTCCACACAAAAGACACTTCTAGAAGTGCAACTCTTATGTCTCTTGATTGTGGTGGTGCATGTAGGTGGAGAACTAAGTACACAGGTATGTGTGCATGTACACACACATACAAGTAGAAATAAAACTGAGCAAATCTAGGATCCAGGACTGTATTGAGGCCATTGTTCTGCTTGCATTACTGTGGTTTGTAAGAGGTAACCGTTGGGGGACACTGGCCAAAGAGTGCATGGTACCTCTCTGTGCTATTTCTTCCACCTTCAGGAGAATAAAAATTTTTTTTAATTTTATTTTTATTTTTATTTATTTATTTATTTGTTTGTTTGTTTATTACATATGAAATTTATTGACAAATTGGTTTATAAAATTCAGGGGCACCTGGGTGGCTCAGTCAGTTGACGTCCAGCTTCGGCTCAAGTCACGATCTCGTGTTCGTGGGTTCGAGCCCCGCGTCGGGTTCCGTGCTGACAGCTCAGGGCCTGGAGCCTGCTTTGGATTCTGTCTCCCCCTCTGCCCCTCCCGTATGTCTCTCGAAAAACAAAATAAAACATATATATTTTTTCTTCAATTTCAAAAACAAAGCACTGCCCCCGCTGGTAAAGGCCCAAGTGGAGGGGCACAGAGTGCTGCCACAGAGTGGAGGAACCAGAGCAGGATTAGAGGCAGACCCACAGTGTTGAGTAGCCCAAGGGGCATGGGTGGCCCACAGCCCAGACAGCAGGACCAGTGTAGCAGGGACGAGGAGCTGGACATTTGGTGAGAGCCCAATGTCCCAACTTGTGCTCGCTCAAAAATAAATAAACATTACACAAATAAGGGGTGCCTGAGTGGCTCTGTCCGTTGAGTGCCTGCCTCTTGGTTTAGGCTCAGGTCATGATCTGGGTCATGATCTGGGTCATTATCTCACAGTTTTTGAGATCAAGCCCCGAGTCAGGCTCTGTGCTAACAGTGTGGGGCCTGCTTGGGATTTTCTGTCTCTCCCTCTTTCTCTGCCCCTCCCCTGCTTGGTTTCTCTCTCTCAAAAATAAATAAACTTAAAAAAAGTTTTTTAAACATTAAAAAAATGAGCTTCAGCTTCCTAAAGGCAGCTTTTTCCTTAGATGCCCGAGACCATGAACCCTAATCAGAAACTTAATGTTACAGAGAATTTTCGGTTTGTTTCACAAAAAAAAACAAAACAAAACAAAAAACAAACAAAACAAAACAAAACAAAAAAACCTTTAAGGATAACTGGAAGCTTCTATTTATTTAGCATTTTTTATGTGCCAGGTATTTTGTTGAGTGCTTTACAAACATCATGTATTTTACCTCACATAAACCCTGTGAGATAGGTGCCCGTCTCCCCTCTTAAAGATGAGGACTCTAAATCTGAAGTTCGTGCTTAGAACCTGAGCTCTTTCCTGGTTCTGAGACTTGATTAGCAAGATTAAAAGTGAAGCTTCAGAGAAAAAGCAGACCCTGATAACATTGAGGGCTCAGAAAACAGGGACACCTGGGTGACTCAGCTGAGAATCCGACTCTTTTCATTTTTAATTTTTTTAATGTTTATTTATTTTTGTAAGAGAGAGAGAGCGCGAGAGAGTGTGAGGGAGGGAGGGGCAGATAGAGAGGGAGACACAGAATCCAAAGCAGGCTCCCCAAGCTGTCAGCACAGAGCCCAACACCGGCTCGAACCCACAAACCGGGAGATCATGACCTGAGCCAAAGTTGGATACTCAACCGACTAAGCCACCCAGGCTCCCTGCATCCGACTCCTGATTTGGGCTCAAGTCATGATCTCACAGATCGAGGGGTAGAGCCCTGTGTCGGGCTGTGTGCTGACAGAGCCTGCTTGGGATTCTCTCTCTCCCTCTTTCTGTGCCCCTACCCCACTCTCTCCCTCAAAATAAATAAACATAAAAAAAAAAAAAAAAGGGAACGAAATTTGAAGAGTCCAAGTTCCCTACTGTGGAATTCTGTCAAGTGCATTGAGACTCTTTTTTTAATCCAAAACTCAGAGGCCTGGGAAAGGGGAAAAGCCAGCCACTGGCTGTGCTGCAATACCGATGATCCCCTGTCATACTTAACGCTCACGTGCTTCCCATTAATCATCAACACTGAGAGGTGCCAGATGTCCTGAAGTTTAACATACTCCCGTGACTCCCCACTTGTGATAAACCGTAGCCAATCTGCAGTCAATTTTAATAGAAACTTCATAGATGCTTTTTAACTCTGAAATTAACACATGCCCATTATAGAAAATCTAGAAGAGTGTAGAGAAGCAGAGTAAAAAAAAAAAATCACTGCTAATCTTTCAGTGTAAACTTAATTGTGTAATGTCTTTGCCTCTTCTTCGAAAAAGACATTATACTTCACGTACTATTTTGCAGTCAAACGTTTACTTCATACTATGAGCACCATACCATTAACATATTTTCTCATTCCCTAAAGTGTTTCTGCAATGTCGTGTTCTACTTTGTGTCGAGCCACCCAGGCGCCCCATGTAATATTTCCTGTTTGTAAGCAATATTGAAATGAATATGCATGTTATCAAACACCCCCCACCCCACCTGCTCGTCCCTGAGATACACAGATATCCCCCAGGCTAAATTTCTATAAGTAACATCACACGTTTTCAAGGCTTGGGATGCATATTGACATATTGCATTCCAGAAAGATGTTTTAGTGTTATCAGTAATGCATGAGTATTTGTTTCCTTATGTTTGACAAACACTGACTATTAGGTTTTCCTAATTATTTTGGCAATGTTGGAAGCAAAAAGTTACCTCATTTAATTTTATAATGCTTGTTGTTGTTTTGTTTTCTGATTCTGTTAATTGTTGTTTTGTCCTTATTGATTTTTAACCAGCTCTTTATATATTCAAGATGGTAAACATCTGTTTTATATGACACAACCACTTTTCCCAGTTTTCTATTTACTTTGTTTATGATATTTTAGTCATACAAAAACTTGCTTTTGAGTTTTTTAATCTCTCAATAATTCACTTAACTTATATCTTTAATACCAGTTTAGAAAGGCCTTCCCCACTCTATCACATAAATATTCAATGGGGTTTTTTTCTCCTAATACTTTAATCCACCTGGAATTTATTAGGCTATACTTTAAATGTTTATATATCAACCTTGATTTTTGGAGAATATCTGTTTTATAAAACACATTTTAATACTTATTTAACAAAATGACTTTAGATCTATAAACTAAAAAAAAAAAAAAAAAAGATACTGCATTCTTTCCCTTCTCTTTCTCTGAATTTTGCTTTTGGAGACAGAGAACAAGTGAAAATAAAATCCTCAGTAATTTTCTCCTACAGCTTTGTTTTCGAAAGTATTATATTTCTCATCTTTGTACAAAAATCCCCTTAACCCTTGTATGTATCCTTAATTGATCTGGTACAATTCCAATATCCATGATTTATATAAATTCTACTTGAACCAATTAAAATTTTCAGCCTGTGTCCCCTCTTGGGGTAGAGGATATTCACTAGGACTCTACCCAAGCTGCTTAAATAAAATTATTTTGAATATCTGCATAGATTTCTTACGCATAATTAAAATTAGTTCAAAAATTAAATAGAAAAATGCCCTCGAAGTCCAGCATGGTTGTGAGCATGCATACATAAGAAAAAAATATATGCTCTCATTATGTTTGGTGGAAAACACACTTTAAAAGTAAAATTTCGGATCAACAAAGGAAATACTACAGTCCAAGAGGAACAAGCTTTTCAAAGAACATTTGATAACAGTATCAAGATCCTTAATTAATAATCTAGCGAGTCGGAAACTTGAATCTCCCCTTTGATCACTTTTAGAGGGAGCTATAAACACCACATCCAGTCCGTCAAGGGGGAGATGCCACACAGAGCCGTGGAAGTGAAGGCAGGGGAATGTTAACAAAAGGCTAAAAATATCTTTTCCCTGGGAACTCTCCAGGAGCTAGCCCATAATGAGATTCAACTTAGATAAGTGAACAAAGCCAAGAAAACTAACTTGAAATGCAAGTAATTGGTGTCAAAGAGAAATCTGGAATAGTGAGATAGGAAAGAAGTTTGAAGGGAGTAATGGCTGACAAGGATTAAATCGAGGTACTTCGTCCACCTTCTCAAAAGTCTCAGTAAAGGTCTGTTGGGAGCAAACGAAGGCCAAGGTCACCAAACTCTCCCCTGATCTAACAAACCTTGTTTAGAATTTCCTACGTGCCAGCAACTGTGCTACACACAGTCCTTTATCTTTTTACTCAAAACAAAAACAAAATGGAGAATGATATCCCGAACACCATTTGTTACGTGGGCAAACTGACCTGGGAAGTTGAAATTACTTAATTACACGAGTTGTCATGTTACCCTCTTCGCCTAGGGCAGGCTTGGTGTGCACCTGTTTGGGCTTAATAGTTAATAGTAACACCTGCCTTCGTTCTAAAAATGTTACGGTCTGACCCATACATTAGGGACCACAGTAGCGGCAACGAATTACCACAAATGTGCGACCCCGAACAAACGCAAATTTGTTATCACACGCTTCCATAGGTCAGAGTACAACCCGGACGTCATGGAGCTAAAATCAATGTGCCAGTGGGCCTCCCTTCACTTCTGAAGTCTATGCAGGAGGACACTTGTCTTTCCTAGCATCTAGAGACTGCTCACATTCCTTGGCTGGTGGCCTCCTCCTCCGTTTTCAAAGCCAGTGAGGGTTGCTCAAGTCTGTTCTCACCTTCTGGCTCAGACCTTTCCTCTCCTGCTCTCTTAAGGACGCTTGTGATCATATTGGGCCCAACCTGATAATCCAGGCTGATCTCACTGTTTTAAGGTCAGCTGACCGGCAACTTTAATTCTGCTTTGCCATGTCAGTTAGCATATGCACAGGTTCCAGGGAGTAGGACATAAAGGTTTTTAGGAAGATTGTCATCCCACCGGCCACAGATGCTCTAAGGTAGCATATCCCCAAATCGGAAGACAGGCTTTCTGATTCAAAGTCTGGTTGTGATTTCAGTGATCACTGAGGATGTCTTCAATGGGAAAGTCCGGTTTGATCTTTGTGACATGTTGGTAGGTGGGGAGGGTGGGAGAATAGCAAACAGAAACTTGGTAAAAATATCCATCAGTGCTTTCTTTATTCAAGGCCCTTATGTATAGAAGGAATACCTAGGAAACAGTGTTCTTGCCTTTCAGTTGTCTGTGATCTCACTGGGCCATGAGTATATCCCCCACACACACACACAGAACACAGAAGTCTCTATGAGAGGAGCCTATAATAAATGGGTATGATACTCTATTAATTAACTATATAAGAAGTTAGATGCAAAACATAAGGGCAGTTAGAGTTTCATACTAAGCATACAATTTAGGAATTCATTTTATCTTCTTCTCTCCTATGACAGGAAACATTATATATTTCCATAGTGGAAAATCTGGTTTTTAAAAATCTTCCACGGGCAGCTGGGTGTCTCAGCCAGTTAAGTGTCTGACTTCAGCTCAGGTCATGATCTCATGGTTCGTGGGTTCGAGCCCCATGTCGGGCTCTGTGCTGACAGCTCGGAGCCTGGAGCCTGCTTGGGATTCTGTGTCTCCCTCTCTGTCAGCCCCTCCCTGGCTTGCTTAGGCTATCCTTTAAATGTTTATATATCAACCTTGATTTTTGGAGAATATCGTGTTTTATAAAACACATTTTAATACTTATTTAACAAAATGGCTTTAGATCTATAACCTAAAAAAAAAAAAAAAAGATATTGAATTCCATTTATTCTGTCTCTTGAAAATAAATAAATGTTAAAAAAAATTTTTTTGTAATCTTCCAACATTCTCAACCTTGAGAGATCGTCTATTATAAATAAACTCACAATGGCATCCTTACACAAAAATCTCTGTGGGCTTTTCTATTTCTATGGAAACCTGGAGCCCATCTACCACACCCTTGAGGTGGGAGAATTGGCTCATGTTCACACAGGACCCTCATGTCTCTACTCTTGGATAAAGTATTTTTGCTTTAAACAGATTATGGGTGATTTGCATACCATGTTCTCTTCCCACTCTACTCACCCTGATCATTTGAGAGGCACATTTATAAGAGGGAAAATTTCTTTCTTTTCTTTTCAGAAAATCTGACATTCTAGAAGGGAGCATGTTGTAGCTAGGCTAATAATGTAATATTCCCCAATCTATAGTGTTTTATTTTATTTAAAAATTTTTTTTAACTTTTCTTTATTTTTGAGACGGAAGGAGACAGAGCGCGAGAGGGGGAAGGGCAGAGAGAGGGAGACACAGACTTTGAAGCATGTTCCAGGCTCTGAGCTGTCAGCACAGAGCCCGACATGGGGCTCAGACTCGTGAACCGTGAGATCATGACCTGAGCTGAAGTCGGACGCCTATCCTACTGAGCCACCTAGGTGCCCCTAAGCCTGTAGTGTTTTCATAAGTATTTTCATGTTTATCAGGAAAAATTTATAATAAGCTCATCATATCCCTAAATTCATGGATAGTTTTGCCTTGAATGAGGCAACAATGAAACATAGCAATGTAAAGCTATTTACTATGAAGCAAATAACACAGTAAAGAAAATAAAACAAAAACGCAAAGGAAGCCCATGAAAGACCATTTGGCAAATGAGGGCAGAGTGGAAGAAAGCATGAATTTTAGAGTCAGACCTGCGTTTGGATCCAGCTGGATCACAAACTAGCTTTTGCTTATAGACCAGTACTTAACATTTCTCTGAGTTTTGCTGCAGTCAGTGTTTCTACAGGTTGTTTTGAGCCAAATGAGGCAATGCATAAAAAGCCCAGACGTGCATTGGACACCAAATAAACATTAGTTCCCTTCTTTAAAAGGCAAGTAACTAATTTAAAGTAGTTAGGTATTATTTACCACTGTGGTTCTTATTTCATGGATTAAGACTGCACGAAGAGTCATCTGACTGACAGTCCGTGGAGTTCAGACCGACTGTCAGCTCGTACCTGCCAGGGATGGACAGAAAGGACAGATGGCCAGAGCCGAGGCCAAACTTTGGACTCCAGTCTCTTAAAGAGGTACTGCCTCTTCATGCAATCAGTATTAAATCAGCTTTGTGCCATCAGTGTTAAATCAGGTGGCTGTTATGTGCAGACATTGGGTCTCAGCCTTGGGGATTCGTTAATGGTCAAGAACATTCATCACACCTCTGCCTTCATGGGACCAGTCAGAGAGGCAGACGTTAATTGAGTTGTCACACAAATAAATATGCTATATTATGGAAAATGCCGTAAAGGAAGGGTACCATACCACGGGACTGTAAACCAGGGACAGGCTAGTTAGTCTGGGGGACTAGGGAAGGATCTTCTTTGCTAGTGATATCTGAGCTGAGATCTGAGGGATAAATAGGGTCGACCAAGGACAGCAGGTGGGAGGATCACGTGTGAAAGTACCTGTGTTGGGAAGGAGCAGCGTAAATTGGGAAAACGGAAAAAAGATTTGTGTAGTTTGATAAGGACAAAGGGCATCTCTTAGGACATGAAATGAGTTTGGAGAACTGGGCTGGGGCCAGATGATAAAAAGACTTGTCTAAGTAAAGGAATGAGAAACTCCTGAGGGATGTCCATTATGGGGTGACATAAATTAATTAAAAATCTGAAAAGATACCCTGGAAGCCTGTCTTAGTCAGTGTTCTCCAGAGAAATAAAAGAGATAAAGAGATAGATAGATAGATATACACACATATACATACATCTTTATACAAAGGGATTTATTGTAAGCAATTGGCTCACACAGTTAAGGAGGCTGAGAAGTCCCGTGACTTCTGCAAGGCTGGTTCTGCAAGCTGGTTGTGTAATTGAGTCCCAGTCGAAAGGCCTGAGATCCAGGAGAGTCCAATGTGCTGATTGCAGTTCGGGCCTGGAAGCCTGAGAAGGAGGAACACCCGGGGCACATTGTCCAGGGCGGTGACCAGTACTGGGCTCTTGAGTGTGGCTAACACAATGAAAGAACTAGATTTTTTTTTATTTTATTTATTTTTATTAATTTAAATTTAAATAGCCATATGTGGCTAGTGGCTTCCAAATTGGACAGTGTAGGTTTGTTTTTTAATTTTTAAATTTTTTTTTTGAGAGAGAGGGAGAGAGAGAATGGATGGGGGAGGGGCAGAGAGAGGGAGACACAGAATCTGAGGCAGGCTCCAGGCTCCCAGCTGTCAGCACAGAGCCCGACGTGGGATTCGAACTCATGTACTGTGAGATCATGACCTGAGCCAAAGTCGAATGCTGACTGAGCCACCCAGGCCCCTCTAGACAGTGTAGTTTTAATATGTGACCCTGTTCTATCCCTTCATGTTGCTTATCTCTAACTGAAATTACTTTACTCCTGTGTTTTACATTGCCTATTACCTGTCTCTTTCATGCCGGAATATCTTGTTGACTGCTAGATTTGTAACACTCAGGGTAGGGACTGACATATATTCATATCTCAATGAACTTTCTGTTAAATTGACTTTCAAATTAATAAATGCCCCTTAAGAGCACTTTGCTATTTTTGAGTGCTGTTCCAAAGCACTTCGCTTCTAATGATCTTGCTTTCCACTGAAAAATCCAGAAATCAAACTCTGGGTAGTATGGTAACACAAAATGCTATCAGGTTGTGTGCTGACATTGTTGGTTTTATCAGATTCAGCTGGACGTTTCGTAGTCACCCTAATCAGTTACATCTCCTTAGTTTCTGTGTGTCTTTCCCTTATGTTGAGATGGACCTGGAGTCTACCCTCCCAGTTCCAACATTTTGCACACTTGGGGAAATGTGGATTCTGTTCCTCTAGCCTCCTTGTGGCTTCCGACACTGCCCAAAGCTTGTTCAACGGGGAAGTGTTGGAGAGGGTCATCGAGAGTTCATGAGCCAGGTCGTGACCTCCGGTTGACCCGGAAGCCGGATTCAGGCAATCCATCAGAGAGGTTCCTCACGCCTTCCCCGTCCTTGAAAGATAAGGTCTGCCCACCATTCCCACAGTGGGAGCTGTTTTCAAGGTTGCAGCTTTGAGAGAGCGATGTGTTGCTGGGCCAATGGATGGTACACTTGATCGAGCCCTGCGAAGGCCTCTGTGTAAACTTTCGGAATTCTGGGGGGCGTTGCAGAGATCTCCCGGTCTTGCAGCTGCCTAAGATAAGCTCCGTAAGTAAGCTCCCTTGCTTGTTAACGTTGCCACCTACCCATCGGGGACCCTCGGTCTCTCCCTGCCCTACGTGTACAAACCAACAAGAAGCTTAGGGTTCAGATCCCAGATATTTGTTGTCTTTAGACATAGGGGTTTTGCTTGAGTAAAAGTCAAGTCTTTGGCTATTCTGGGAGGACAAAAGGTCAGGCCGTCCTTATTATACAAAATTGCCCCAAGGTTTTGTTTGCTTTCCTTGGTTTAGTAGAATTTGCATAGCGTGTTAAAAAAAAAAAAAAAAGCATCAAAGTATAGTTCATTCTCTGTGAGCTCTCCTTTGTGTGCAGATGTGAAAAGCCTCTGCCCATTTATTTGCTAGTGAAAGGATGAATACTACAGAAAAAAGTGAAAAAGAATATTCTGCTCAAGCTTACCTGGGTTCGTTTTTTGCTTAGCACCTTCAAATTCTGTGCACAGACATACGTTACACATGCATGATGACCATGCTCTTTTTCACGCACAATATTCTTAGGGGTCAACAAGGTTAAATCATGATTTTATCCAATGGCTGTATTCTCTTATGTCGTAAAAACATTCATTCAACCAGTCCCCCCTGCTTGGGCATTTAGCGGACGCCAGTGGTGATTCATTGTCCTAATCATGAAATAACACTACAGTGAATGTTTTTCTACACGTAAGTGCCTCCAAACTCAAACCCACCTGGAAGTGGTATCCAGATGGAACAAAGCGTGGGAGCCCTTAATAGCTTTTGTGGAATTTTCCCACATTTCTTTCGAAAGGATGATCGCCGTTTGAAGCACCATCCGGTGGGGTCCAACCGTGCTGATTTGTAACAGAAGTGTTTCTCTTCTCCTTTCCTACTTCGGGCTTGTTTTGACAGTAGTGCTGATTACAATACGAGTAGCAACAATGGCAGCGGCTAATATTCCTGGCGGTATATCGTGGGAGAGCATCAGAGTAGGTGCTTTAAAAACATTGTGGGTAATGGTTAAAAATATAAACTCTGGAGGCTGACTTCATGAGGTCAGATCCAAATTCTACCACTTAACCTCTAATTGGCTTCCATTCCCTGCTTGCAAATGATTCACAGTCTGACTAGGAAGACCAGATGAGTTCATCGAGGAGTAAGCCCAGTAAAGCACTGGATAATGTTGATTCTTATTCCTAATTGTGGGTGGTTTTATTAACATCATTTCACAGGTGAGAAAATGAGAGGGTAGGGGTATGGCTCAAGGCCACCTGGCTCGCGAGAAGTGGGCTGGTTGTACCTGCAGAAGCCCTTTCCCCAAGGTTTGCAACTGCGGGGAAATACTCAGCCTCGTCCAGCACAGGGACCAGCACTGACATCCCAGGAGAAGTTAGTGTTGCCGCCGAGTTAGACCAAGGCAGAATCAGGCACAGAAAAGGAGAGCATAAGGTCACTGCAACTGGAGATGCCATGATGTAACTCCTTGTTTCCAAGATCAACAATAAAGCTGGGGTTTGCGGGGGGGGGGGGGGGGGGGGGGGGGATTATTTTCTTCATCCTTGCAAACTGAAGGTAGTTCTGTATGGAAGTGTTTTGTGGGATTGTGAAATACCTCTTCGATTACAGGGGCCCTGTGGGCAGCAATCCCGAGGTCTTGTTCGGGACCCGTGCAAATGCCTTCCTTGCCTTGGGAAGGCCCTCTCTAAATATTTACTGACCCGAATTTCTACTAAACATTGTCATAAACACTTTCAGTTATTTCTTAATGTACTCTGTTCATAACTGCTTAGTCAATTATTTTTATTAGCATAACGTTCCTTTTAAGCATAATGATGTTGGGGAAAAAAACAGAAACATTGTAAGCACATTTTCTCAGCTATGGCTGATTGTGAATGTTTTCTCTCTTTTCTTTTTCTTTTTTGGACTTCCTTTGCAGATTTGATGAATTAATTGTGAACTTCCCAGGGGGGGACCTAATATGAACTGAAATTTGTCGTTTATTCTATAATGTTGCGGTTCTATTCTAGTTCCAGTGACTATCCATTGAGACCGAAGCTTGAATATTGCCAAGCGCTCCTAAAATTGCTGGCATAACCTACTTTCTCCAGAGAACCTGACTTCAATTTTCATAATGAATTAACGCCTTCTCTCTCCCCCAATTTCTTTGCTCCAATAGCTCTTTGTGGAGACCACTGATGTCAGTGGCAAAACTCTCGAGGGGCCGGTTCCTCTGGAAGTCATCGTGATTGACCAGAATGACAACAGACCGATCTTTCGGGAAGGCCCCTACGTTGGCCATGTCATGGAAGGATCACCGACAGGTATGTTACATTGGCTTCCATTAGCATAATGGCTTGGGAAGTGGGATACTATGTGACCTTTGGGGATGCTGGAGACTGTTTTCTTCCTGCTCCGCCTTGTGATATACATCAGCACTGATATACATCAGTTATTTCCCTGGGTGGAAGCAAGCCCTGGAAATCTGGAACTCAGAACATGCCTGGGGTGTTGCAGGCTGTGAAAATCTCTCTCCTCGTCTCTGAAAGCGACCGTCCAAGGATCTTTCAAGGCTGTGTGAATAGATCTAGCTCACCCTTGTGACGGCCCAAGGTTGAACTCTGTGGGATGGCAGGCCTTTGAAGAAAATTAAGGTCCCCACCCCAGGCTCCTCAGTCATTCCTTTTCGTAATTGTCTTTTAATAAGAACCATTTTGGAAAAAACAGGTACGACTTTTTTTTTTTCCCCCTCCTTTTCTTTACACAAGGTGCATGGAGAAACTTTGTGGCCTCAGTCACAGGGCCAAAGGCAAGACATTTTATTTCTCTCTGGAAATACAGGCACCTACGTTATGGAAATCACAGGGTTACTACAGAGCTCCTGTTATCTTTTTTCCACACTTAACCTTCCAGGGAAGGTGTTAGAATTTAGAGCTCCATTTTTTTGGCACAAGAGATACGAATAAATGCATTCTGTGACCAGCAGCAGAAGTCACTGCTGAGTAGGATGCTTGAGAAAGTAGAGAGCAAAGTCGAAAAGCCCCTATTACGAGACTAGACTTTCATTGTAAGTCTTAAAATTCACCGGAATGAGCACATACCATATGAAGACTGTCTCTGTGGCTGTGTCTAGATGGGGCCCCAAGAAGTGATTCAGTGGGGCAGACGGGAGACAAGAGCCCCAGCCCTGCTTCCTCGGGTTCTGTTTTTCCCTTCACTGACTTGATGGGATGTATCAGTAACTGGTAGACAGAGGAGGCTCTGCAAGCGTCGTCATGGTAACCTGCCTAGACTACCCCTGAGTCATTGTATGCAAGGCGCCTAAACCTGTCTCCCCAGCTCTGGGCACTTTATCTGCTCCCCAGGGGCAGGAGCGGAGCTCCCCTTCTGTGACTTGAATGCAGTCTATAAAAAGGAGCTAGAGGGCATTTGGGGGAGCCCACGAGGCAGGAGGGTAATAACAGGCCTGGAAAGGTAGTGGAGGTGGGTCTGATCATTTTCAGGCAGACCTTTCCAGTAACACCTCTCCTCTCCATAGGCTTCTTTTTTTGTTGTTTATTTATTGATTGATTTTTGAGAGAGAGAGAGAGAGAGAGAGATCCCAAGCAGGCTCTGCACTGTCAGCACAGAGCCCAACGCAGGGCTCGATCCCACAAACCCTGAGATCATGACCAAAACCTAAACGAAGAGCCTGACGCTTAACCACCTGAGCCACCCAGACACCCTCGTAGGCTCCTTTTAATGGAAGGGTGGCCTCTTGTAAGAGAGAGCCTGGGATTTGGGTTTAACGTTCACAGATCTCTTAAACAAGCTGATGTGCAGGTCGAGTTACGGGAACTGATAGGGAAAGCTGTTAAAGAGGTTAGAGTTTGAGCAGAGCAGGAAAATGATTCCCAGTTTCCGTCTGTGAGCGACTGGAATTTGAGCCGGTCCTGGAAAGTGTTCTAAATGTAAATGACAGCGCTTCTGTCGGAGGCGGCTGTGCGCGTGTGCGTGTCTTTGTATATTATGTGTGTATATGATTAGACGCCGTCCAATTTTCCTCCCGCTGTGCCCTTCCTTAAAGTTTCAGGAAGAATTTCAAGTTTTATTGCTTTATATACATGTCATATTTTCAAAGAAAAATGGAATCTTTTACGTACACTGAATTTCTTAAAGCACAAAGCAATTTGGTTAGGATGGACGGATCTCCAAGCAAAACATAAAGCACTCCCAACCTCTACTACTGTTTGGGATTATCCTCTAAAAACACATAAAGACTCGGAGATCTATGTGACTTCTTCCAGCTGTGCAGAATTTGGCCTGAATCATTGTTTTTCTTTCTCAGCCGCCTCTGGGTTTGACTAGAAAGCAGGAGTTGAAATAGAGTCAGTCAAATTTGGGGTCAAGAATGGGGAGACGTGGTGGAAAACTTCGAGAGGAAAAATCATTTAGATGGCTCAGCACCTCCCAAGAGAGCTCAGGCAGGATGGCCCCTAAAGCCCCCCTGAGTACAGTGGGAATCTGGGAAAGGAACCACTTACAGGTTCTGACCATGAACCCTGACAGGCTGTAGAGATGATGGCCTGTCTGATTTCAGTAATGCCCTGCCCCTTTGTGCTTGGTGGAATCCTGTGTGTCGTAGCCCATGGCAGATGGGTTGTACAGAAGGGGATGCTGACCCTGGAATGAGTTGAGTGACTTTGCCGTATTCACATAAATGATAGATGGGAGCCAGTGTTCGGGGCTCAGTCTGTCTCCCCGACCTTCAAACCCTGAGCTCTTTCAAGTGTCCCACAAACTTCATGGTGAGAACGGCCATCACACTGTCGTTGCATTGTGTTGAGCACTTACTGTGCCCCCTTACGACATCCTAGCAGTTCCTCCCCTACCCGGTTTTCTACCCTGAGGGGTGGATACCACTCTCGCCATCACACACCGGAAAAAAATGAATCTCAGGTCCAAAGTCACATGGCTGGCTGGTGAGCCAGAGTCTGTGTCCGTGTCTCTGGCCTGAAACACGGGCTCTTTCCCACGTATGACTTGGACGTGCCCCCCCCCCCCCCCCCCGTCCCTCACGTTCTTGACCATGAGCCCTTTGCAGTCCCAGCAGGGGGGAGGTATTTGCTCTATCAGAGGAACTGATGTGGCCCCCGATGGAAAGTAATGAGCTCTTCTGACCAAACGTGGAGCTCACGGAATCCCTTTTGGTGTAACGTGTGCTCTTACTCAGTCTCTAGGGTTAAACCGTGCTGCCCGTGGGCCATGTTGTCACTCACATTGCTCTCTTCTGAGTTCAGGTCATCAGGGCCAGCTTCGTGGGGTGTGACCTGCATGGCCTCTCAGGGCCCCACGCTCAGGCTCTGCTGTCACCACCTTAAAATTATTAGTAGGTGTTGGACAAGAGTCCCCTTTGCATTTTCCTTTTGTACCCAGCCCCTTCCCCCAAAATTGTGCCACCGGTCCTGAGCATGGCCCTGTGGCCCAGAGCTCATGTGATACTCCCCCCAGCTCCTTAGCCAGGTGAGACCTTGGGCAGCTTCCTGAACCTTCTAGAAGCCTCCGTCACCTTGTCTGTAGATGGGGTGGGTGCGTAATAAATAGTACCTACCCTAGAGAAGCGTGTGCACCGATAAAATGGGACACTGTGCTTCACTCAGCACTTGCAACATAACAAATGGGCAAGAAATGCTAGAGTATCGTTAATGCTGCGATGATTCTCAGTATTCCTGCAGCGTACCCTTTAGGGAAGGTAAGGCAAAGAGACATGCAGTTTGTGTGAAGGAACATTCATCTCCCAACAAACCAAGCATCTTTTTCATGTTCCGGTGTACCTGGATATGCCATCGACACCAATCTGTCATGGAGGAAGGTCACCCATATTTATCTGGGTGTGCAGACAGGAGACCATTTCCAGCTGCTCAGCACTAAACTCCAGGGTATTGTTTTGGGGAATCAGTACTGGATGAGGAAAGATCAACAGAAAATAATGGTCTTTGAACTTCGCAAATTATGAGCTATTCCTTTCGTGGAGCCACAAGGCATTGATTTACGGGACCCAGGCCCGGGCCCGGCTGTTCTGTGGGGCCAGCCAGAGCTCTGCGCGAGCCTGGTTTTCTGAATGCCCAGGGCATGCCAAGACCTTGTGAGTGGGGATAGAGGGCTGGGACCCTTGAAGTTCCTGGAGGGCACACTTACCAGGGCCCCCAGTGCCTATTGGTACCAACTCTCCCCTGTTTTGCCACCAGTAGTGTTCTGGGCACCTTTGAGAAGGGCCAACCACGAGACCCTGAGATGAGGATTGAGGGCTTGGGGTTGACCTGAGGTGCAGGACAGAAGGGGAGGAGTGTTCCAGGTAAGGGAAGTTGGCCAACTCGAGGTGCCCCCTGAAGCCAGCTACCAGGGTGGGCAATTGTGAGCTTGAACCTTTAGGTTGGGGGGCCCGTAAAATGCATAAAACACACACATTAGAGTCATTCCCACCCAGGGGCCCGGTTAGTACGCATCCCCACACGCCCATCAGATATTGGTCACGAACTATACCCAGAAGGACTTTAATTCCCAGGCCCCTTTGGCCATTCACGAACATGGGCAAACCAGGTTACAGAAGCTCTGGGGCAGCCTTCCAACCAACAAGATAAGGGAGCTGGCTGTTGGGCTGGCCTCAGCTATGTTCTTCCCTCCATGCTTTCGGCCACCCTGAACATGCCCAGTGAGCAGGGGCAGTCCGGAGAATGGCACCCACCCCTGGATAGATGGATCGACTTTGAGGGATGTTGGGGGAGGGAGGTAATGGGAAGAATTCGCTTAGTCCCTAAAAGACACGACCAAGGAGGACAAATGATGTTGACCTTTCTCTTTAATTAGGGGTCAGGGCCTGGAGGTGCGTGTTCTGACTCCTGAGAGAAAACTGGGGCTGAGATGTGTCCTCCTGGCAGTTGAAGAAGCGTAGAGATTAGCAGCTACATCCCCTTCTGACTTGTGAGAGCGCCAGTGCCCTTGCCCGCCCTGGGGCTTCCTCTCCTCCCTCTTTCGTTGCTTTTCTTGCCATCCAGTGTTGTTACTGAGCAACTACTATGTGCCAGCATTATTCTTAGCTCTGAGGGTACAGTTGCGGACCCGTCAGGCGCGGCTTGTTCCCTCCGGGTTGGCACAGCCAGGTAGGGGGCCTGGCTACAAATACGAACTGAAACGTGGGAAGCTCCGTGGATGCTTATTCCAGAGGGGCGCAGGGCAGCCTCCCCGAAGAGGGCTTTGTCCGTTATTTTTCCTCTGGGGCCCACCTGAGTTTCTGTTACTTGAGGCTCAGTTACCTTTATTTAAATCTCATGTAATGTTCATTTTTGAGAGAGGGAGACAGAGTCAGAGACAGAGTGTGAGCGGGGCAGGGGCAGAGCGAGAGGGAGACACAGAATCCGAAGCAGGCTCCAGGCTCTGAGCTGTCAGCACAGAGCCCGACGCGGGGCTCGAACTCATGAACTGAGAGATCATGACCCGAGCTATAGTTGGACACTGAACCGACGGAGCCACCCAGGCGCCCCTCAGTTACTTTTATTTTTAAAAAATCCAGGGGCACCTGGGTGGCTCCGTCGGTTAAGCGTCCCACTCTTGATTTTTGTCTCAGGTCGTGATCTCGTGGTTTGTGGCATCGAGCCCCACAGCGGGCTCTGTGCTGATGGTGCGGAGCCTGCTCAGGATTCTCTTTCTCTCTCTCACTCTCTGCCCCTCCCCTGTTCTTTCTCACACACTCCCTTTCTCTAAAATAAATAAACTACAAAAAGAATTTTGTTTGAAATCTAACTGTGACAGACATGAGGAAAAACATCCCATCGGTTGGCCTTTGGAGCAGATGTCTGTCCTGAGAGCTCAGCTCCCCTCGACAGTTGGTATTTCCCAAACAGCTTGGGCTACAGCAAGGTGGTTTTGACATCTGATAGTGGGTATCTGAGACCTGGCTCAGTGCAAATCCTCAGCTTGTCGGTATGACCTGGTGGTAAAGCCCCTTCCGGCCCCCTGTTCATATGCCGTAGTGAGTGCCATGTGGCTTCTCTGTCCGCCAAACTGTCATGTTGTCCTTCATTGGTATTTTCGGACTTTCACTTGGTGAGTTCTCCCAGCCTCAACTACCGCAGCCAATCCTATGGGCTCTGGAATATTGGGCATGTGACTATTGGGATTTTTTGCTTGTTTTCTTAAGGCAATGTGTTTCTTTAAAAAAACAAAACAAAGCAATTCAGCTTTTGGTCAGCATTTTTTTTTTTAAGTAAAAAAGTCCAGTCACCCTCAAATCTCACCATCCAGAGAACAGCACCGCTTCCATGTTGGTGAGCATAGTTCCAGGGCTCTGTCTGGGCATGTCTACACACAGGGATGCTCGACACAATTTTGTAGAAACGGAGCCGTGCGTTCCTCTCTGTAACCCACTTTCTTCCCTCCACAGGGTCCTATGGACTTCTTCGTAAATCAATAAAAGTCAGGCTGCGTCGTCGTTTTAAACAGCCACTGTCTGGATCTGCCATCATCTAGTTAACCATTCTCTATTGATTTAAGTTTCTCCACTCTTCCATGCTTAGAATCAGATCTTCAGGAGAGAACGTGTCTCTTCCTCTGAGCATGACAATTCTCGAGGATAAACCCGTTGAAGTGGGATGGACAGGATGGAGGATGTGCTCGTGACATTTGGGTGTATGTTAGGGTGGTGCTTCTAATCACAGGATCATCTCTGTATCTTGGCCAAGCTCATGCATGAGGGTACAACGTTAGTCTTTCTTTTTCATTTGAACATGCTGGTGGCCATTTTTGTTTATTTGCTTTTCCGGATTATACCCAACGTCTCCAAGCTTTAGTGGTCACTTCACTGGCTCTATCAGTAGGTCCTGAGCTACTCTGCTCTAGAACCCTCCCTGGTTTCTGTGTTCAAGGAAGAGGACTAAAATTGTGGATCCTGTTCTCTCTCCTGAAGCTGCCATTGGAGTCTTAGCTGAGGGAAGGTTCCCGGAAAAGATGTCATTAATGTGCTGCAGTGTCGTTCAGATGGCATCAGGCAGCCCTTGAATTATGGCACAGATCGCTCCGGTGCAGTTGACCGTAAAACAAAATTTATGAGTTATATAATCCAGAGACATCTTCCCAAAGGGCAGCTTCTAGAAATAAAGTGTAGCTACTCAAGAAACTGAATCCTGTCAAGTTGCTCCTAACCATGTCTGGGGAGCCCTGGTGATACCTTACAGGGGCTCCAAACCAAGCCCATCAACAACCTCGTTGTAGCCACTAAGTTTTCCCTCCTTTATGCCCAGGCCCCTCTCTGATGGACACCACTGCACATATTAGACCCAGTGCTGCTGGTCCGCTGGAGCCTTCACGATACCGTAAGGCCATGTGAGACACAGGAGAATGCCTGGACCCCTTCATTCTGTCACAAGCGTACCCAACCACTAACATTGTGTGTCTCATCTTTAATGTGGGCAACCTTGAAAAACACTCTTTGCGTTTTTATTCCTAGCCCTCTCTCCACCTAATTTCCTGTATGAGTCCATGGGGTTGGAGACCAGTTCAAGAGGCAGACCCCACTTTGTTTCTTGAGTCACAATTCTCTCTAATAAGGAAGGCTTTGCTTTGTTCCTGGCCACCCTTGCGTGTCTGTCTCCCCACTGCCAGCCCCCCATACTCCAACTCCTTCACATCAGATCTGCACACTCTAGGCACTGAGGATAACCTGGCGAACTGGAGGGATCTGGCTTCCCTGGCCATGGCGCTCGTATCCTCGTAAAAACAAACACTCGCCAGTCATGCCCCACTGATTCGTTGGATGTACTTCCGACTTGAACCGGGAGTCCTCCTCACCCCACTCTACATTTGAGAGAGACCTATGACATCAGTGATGCAAAATACAATTACAAACTTAAAGAAATAATACTTGGAAGTGAAGGGAGGGGAAAGAAGCCTCAGTAGTTTCAGAAACTTAGGGATCATTCCACAACCTTGAGAAAGAATAAATCTGACCAGAGTTTTTGGCCCAAATGGAAATTGGGTGAAAGTTGAGAGCTGCAAAAGAAAAATGAGAGTGTCTTCAAGTTTTTATGGCACAGAGCGTGGGGAATGCCACAGCCTTGAAATCCAACCCTCATACCAAAGGATTCGCTCAGAATAGCCCAGGAGTTTTTAGTGCTACAGATGAGTAAAGCCAAGGAACACATCCACAAGGGCATTAAACAGTTACAGTTTCAGAGAAGCTCTTTCTTCAGAGTCATTCCTGCTGACCATTATCTTCAGCTAAACCATTCAAAAAGTATTTATTGGGCAGCTTCTATGAATCAGATATGGTCTAGGTGCTAGTGATAGAGTAGTGGCCAAGAATATTCAGGATTCTACTCTTGAGACATTTGCATTTTACTGGGAAGAGAAGAGTAATTAACAAGGAGACCAAGAAGATCATTTAAGTAATTTGGATAAAAAAAAAAAAAGACAAGATGAGGTGATAGAATGAAGGTGAGGTCAAGCAAGGACTCTCTCACAAGACGACATTTGACCTGAGACCACTGAAAACAAAAGAGCCCACCATGTAAAGGTATCGAGTCGGCATGTTCCAGTCAGAGGGATCAGAAAGTAGAAAGGTCTGAGGCAGGAAGGACAGATGGAGGGACAGAAAAGAGACCAGTATGGTGGAAGAATGTCAGCAAGAAAACTGGCCGTTGAGTTCAAGGAGAGAGGGAAGCATGAGATCAGAACACAAGTCACCAACCTTGGGCCATGAGCCAAAGCTGTCCCGCTGCCTGTTTTGTTTTCTTAATAAAACTTTATTGGAACACAACTGTGCCCATTTGTTTCAGCCTTTGACTGTGGCTGTTTTCACGAGCTGCTGTTAGACTTGAAAAGTTGAGACACAGATGATATGTTCCACAAAGTCAAATAAATAAATCAGGGAGAATCCCAAGCAGGCTCTGCACGGTCAGTACAGAGCCCGACATGGGCTGAATCCCACAAACTGCTGAGATCATGACTTGAGCTGAAATCAATAGTTAGATACTTAATGGACTGAGCCACCCAGGCGCCCCAGGTATATTTTTTTAAAAATGGAACATATTCAAAATATTTTAAGGAGCTCCTGGGTGGCTCAGTCGGTTAAGCGTCCGCCTTTGGCTCAGGTCATAATTTCATGGTTCGTGAGTTTGAGCCCCGCATCGGGCTCTCTGCTGTCAGTGCAAAGCCAGCTTCGGACCCTCTGTCCCTCTCTCTCTTCCCCTACCCTCCCCCTCAAAAAAAAAAAAAACATTTAAAAAAATAAATAAAATATTTTTACCTATTTTTAAATATATATATATATTTTTTACTTCGCCCTTTACAGGAAAGGTTTATAGAACCCTGGATTGGAGCTCCATAAGTTTTGGTTATATTTTAAATTTAGTGGTGGTTTAAGGAGGACAGTGGCAAAAATATGATTTTACTGTTACAAGAGGACCTGAGCTAGTCCATGTAGAACAAGCCATCAGTCAACCAGGAGTATTTCAGCATTCCAGACTCGAGGGCACTGTGGCCTGGATGGGGTGGGCACAGTGGAGATGGAGAGGTCATGTAAGATTTTGTGGTGAGCCCATGATGGATGGGGGAATGCTAGATATTGATTCATTTTATGGTACTGGATTACTATAACTGATGCCATCTGTGCATTGAGGAATTATGGTATTAGTATAAACCTTAATAGGTTGATAAATTTTCTGAAAGTACGAACTAGATTTTACCTTCAGTGTTCTTTCTAAAGCGTAAGCTCAAGACCAGGGGGACCAGATTATCTTCTCTTTCTCCCTTTCCCTCACTTAGCAGAGTTCCAGACACACAGTAGCCACTCATGTACATTTCATGCAATGAACAAATAGCCCCAAATGGCGGAAAGTGTGAGTCACTACAAGCTTCCCTTTTTATTTGATTTTTAAATAAACATTGTCTTTATTGGCAATTTCTTCATTACTCCAACAAATATTTCTGGAGTGCCTGTTAGGTATGAGAATATGCTGCTGCTCGGGAAGCATGACGTTGGAACGGGGTGCACGGAACAAACACGGACCCTGACTCTATAGAGTCTGCAGACTCCCGCACAGGAGAAAAAGGCAGGAGCCCCTGGGAGCATCTCCTTAGGAATAAGAGAGGGAGATGGTCCCTGCCCCTGGTTAAGGAAGCAGTGCAAGCCACCAGGGTAATTTTTCTAGCACTGGATACTGGTCTAGGTTCTACACTTGCCTCTCGACGAAATCCTTCCAGTCCTTTTTCAACTGAGGAAGGAGAAGTTCAGGGAGGTTAGGTTTCCTTCCCCAAAGTCACACAGCCAATGGGTGATAAAGCTGGGGTTCAAATTCAGACTAACTCCTGTGCCCTTTGGTCTTCTCTCTGTCTGCAACACCCACTGTCCTTTACGTCATCCTTGGAAAGGTTAAGATCATTTCAAATCTGCCGCCCTGAGCCTAGAGAATATTTCCTTACATGCATATGTGAGTATATATCTGGGTGCATTCACACGTGTGTAGAGGTGTGTGTGTGTGTGTGTGTGTGTGTGTGTGTGTGTAGATGAAGGAGAAAGAGGGAAGAAGGAAAGTGGTTTTATTATAGCCTCGCCGGTCAGGTAACTCAGAGCAACCCTTAGTTACTGGCGGGAGCCTCCTCAAACAGAGCCAGATCCCCCCCTAGTGGTAGTTTCGGGGAGGCTCAGGGAGGACTCTCCTCAAAGATTCATAAGGCATGCGAGACCATCAGTCAAGATAGTCTACAAATGTCAGTTAGAAAAGATTTATAATCAGCAGAGAGCTTGATAAACCAGCTTTTACTGCAGCACCATTGTGCTAAGAACACCGTCCCTTCCAAGGGCAGAGGGCAGAATGCTGTTTCCATCCGTCTGTACAAATACTTGTGAATCCCTTCACCTTAATACATGGACAGTAGACTAAGAGAAGCCCTGAGTAATTTATGTATAGAACCACCTCCCTTCATAAGTAAATGGAATAGATTTAATATTCTGAGCTCCATGGGAAGAGGGCGTATAAAATCCCTTTCAAGTATATGTTTTATAAAATATAGGTCATGAATTGAGTTTTCCAGTATCAAAGAAAAAAATTTTAATAGACTCACAGCTTTCTCGCTGTAATTATGGCTGCATCTTTTTTTCAAGCCAAGCATAGTACCCAAAGCTATTTTATTATTCAGAAGACTGGCTCTTTTCAAAGATTGCTCACAAGTTTGGTTTGGGGGATTTTCAGTGTTTTCTTCTTGTTCCGGATTTCTGCTTGTGTTCAGCATGTCGCAGTTTGTATCCGCTGTGTTTGTGGTTGGGAGGGGTCGCTAACCCAGAGACCGTCTCGGTGGGGAGGACAGGGCAGGGCTCCTGACTCTGTGGTTGGCCTCTGTGTCTTTGAGAAAGGTCTCTATCCAGACTGATGGAGGGTCTGTCCCCTGGGCCGTCAAAGCTAGACTCAGTGAGCTGCTGGCCATCTGTCCCTCTGCGTTTCTTCCCACTTCTGTGATCTCGCCCCCTCTCCTGCTAAGGAGATTCTGTGCACGTCGGCTCACACGAGGGTTCTCAGCCAGGGTTAGAGGTGAGGACTTGCACAGTAACTTACATACAGGAAATTAAGTTAACTAGGTGCTTCCTGTGTGTGATGCACCATTCAAGAATGGCTGGTTGGATTTCTACCGGTTTGGGAAAGTGCCTTTGACATGTTTTAACTTGAAATGTCGACCCATCCACTTAAAAGAGATAATCCAAGGGACCTAGGCTATTGCTGAGGCACGTCATGTGGATTCAGACACTACAGAGCAGTGATTCACCTGCAGACGACTTACCTTCTTCCCAGCCCCCAGACACGTTGGGTCACCCCACTAAGGGAGGGGAGAGCGCCACTGGCATCTAGCGGGTAGAGGCCAGGGATGCTGCTGAATGTAGCGCACAGGACAAGCCCCCAATGAAGGATTATTGGGCTCAAGAGGTCGGCACTCCCAAGGTTAAGAAAACCCGCCCAGAGGAGGAAATGAAGAGTTTGGGCTGTGTGCATGGCACATCTGGAATCTGGAGGAGCACGGACATTGGCTAGTGACGAGTCTGTGACGAGTCTCGGGGTGAGCTCTGTGACGAGTCTCGGGGTGAGCTCCGGCCAGCCTGTTCCTCTGAGGACGGTCCAGCAGCATGTAGCTGCGGGTAGCGGTGAGCACTGCGTGAGTGGGAGCTGGGACGAGGCCCTATGCCAAGGGATTCCTGCGCATGGTCTCCCTGACTCACCATAGGTATCCCACACACAGACGCGTGATCATCTCCGTGTTTCCAGGGAGGACACTGAAGCTTAGGGAGGTTAGAAAACAATTTTCCCAGGCGAGCGGAGCCCTCTCCCTCAACACCCATTCTTCTCTCCATTAGTAACGAACCCCAACATACGACAGCGTCATTGTGTCCGCGTGAAAACCGTATTGCGGCTAGGTGTGGCCGTGTGGTAGAGTCCCAGCCAGCGAGCTACAAGCACGGCATTTTGTCACGTTCCCGGGATGAGCTGGGGGCCACGGGAGCTGGGAAGGTTGCCCGTTTGTCCTGGCCGGAATGAGGTCTTGGGGGCTAGACCTCAGGCAGGCGCTGTGTTTCACAAGGTGGCTTTGAGGGTGGAAACTGTGTCCTAAGAAGGCGGCGAAAGACAGACAGGGACAGGATTCTGTTGCCCGTGGAATGTTACAGCAGCCCCGGACTGCCTCTCTCCAGAAGTGTCTTACATGAGACAGTAATGAACTTCTGTCTCATTGAGCTCACTGTTATGTTGGCTCCTCTGTGCTCGTCACCAAATCTAATAACAGCTGACATACCCAGCGTCAGTCCACGAGTAAGAATTACAGCCAAGACAATTGGACTCGGAGTCATGCTTTTCAACTGCTGTGCTGCCCGAGACATTCAAACCCTGTGTTTCATACCACCTGCCTCTGTATGGTAGTCAGAAAATTGAGCCTTTATTGGAGCAAAAATTGTCTTTGTCTCCTCCATTATCTTAGAGTTCTTTCCAGAAAGTGTTCTGAGGTCTCTGTCCTTAGGTATTCTTTATTAGATTAAAAACATACCCAGTGCCCCATGATGGAAACTTCCTTAGCATAGCGGTTTTCATTTTCTCTTGTCACAGTCATTTCAGATCAGAGTCCAGCCCCGATTGTCCGAAAATGCTCCAATAATGCGCATCATCGTGTGGCTGCCATTTACATCAGTATCCACATCCCAAGGACTAGGGAGGAAGGGGAAAGATACAGGGAATGTTAAGAGGGCTCTAGAAGGTTTTCACAGAATATTAATTTTTGGGCTTGTCAGGGAGTCAACTGGACATGCATCTTCAGGATGTGCCTGTCAGTTCATTGGGGAGATCGATATGTTCTAACAAGAGTGCAGCCCAGGGGTCGAGACCACTGGCTCTCGTGTCCAAAAGGTCTGGTTTTCAGTTATGTTTCCACTGCTAATTGAGAGCCCTTCAACACAGCATCTTACCTCTCTGAGCTTTGCATAACTCCTCTGCAGAAGGGGGATAACGGTAATGCCCCCAAAGGGTAGCAGATATCAAGCCTGGAGCACCACGCCGAACAAAATAAATACTACATGTGCCATAAACATTAGCGGCTGCCAGACGCCTTTTCCCCCCAGTGGTAGGGCACAGTGCCGCTGCTAGCATCTTGCAAGGGAAGGAAGAAGTCTGCCCGCCAGCAAAGCTGGGTTCCAATCCTGGCCCTTCCTCTTATCAGCTGTGCGAATTCGAGCATCTCTTCCTTCATTTTGCGTTGGTGATAGTCCACGGTGGCAGCATTCTATATGAGTTGGAATTAGGCAGATTTGAAATGATGCAATATGGGAAATATTTGTAAAGTCTCACTTGGGCACACGTCTAGAAACATTTCTGTCATCCTCAAAGGAAGCCCTGTATTTATCAGAACTCATTCCCCACTTTCTCCCCAAATTGCCCAGTCCCAGGAGACCACGGGTCTACCCGTTGGCTCTTTTGATTTGCCCATTCTGGGCATTTCACGTAAATGGGATCCCACAGGAGGTGGTATGTTGTGACTGGTTTCTTTCCCACGGCGCCATGTTTCTATGATGCTGGGTCGAATGCAACACGGGTCAGTATTTCGTTTCTTCTTGTTGCCAAAGACAGGGTCCGCTCCTTATATCTGCCTTGGCCACACTCGGTGCTGCCTCAGCTGGTAAAGAGAAAGACATAACATTCTTTGTCAAGAGTACTCTTGAATTAGGCACATTTTCAATTATTTGACATAGTCAAGAACATGGCCCTTACATAAAGTATACCTGAGCTCTACTTACAAGAATTAAATGAGATAATATATGGAAGTTCTTGGTAGCAAGGCCCGATACATGGTGGCCCCTCAGGAAATAGTCTCTCCCTGTGTTGGTTAGGTTGTCTTATAACACACCTCCTTGTCATCCACTTTAGTGTCTGTCACCCTAAGGAATCCCCATCAGTAACGATTCCAACTGATTAAGTAGAAGAATTATGTGTAAGTGTTCTCTAAGGAGTTTGCTCACCAGGTATCCCAAAAATGTCTTTTGGAAAAAAAAAATCCAATTTGGACTATTTTGTCAAGTTTCTGGAAACCTACCAAAGGTTCAAGTTAGATATTCCCTCGTAAATTTCCACCGGTATCCATATATTCATAAAGTATATCTGAGACCTTTACTTTCGTCAACCCAAGTATATTTCCATTTTAACAGCGTCACTGTTGGGTGTATGAGCTTTAATGAAAGACAGCCTTTGAAAACGACCATCGTAGGGTCTTTCTGACTTACTTCAGCAAGGTTTAGAAGTAAAAGACACTTATTCATCCTCAATCCTTTCCCCTTGACCTGGGCTGTTAGGCACCACATCAAGCAGACATCTCCGCTACTCCAACGAGCCATCACAGCTTGCCTCGTAGGTGACAGACATCAGAATGGGTACTTCTGGATGCGTCTATTTCTTCCTCTCAGTGATGCCGATTATCATCATGTCCGTGTTTCAGATGAGGAAGCATAAGCTCAGAGAGGTTGACAACACATACACAGAGGAGAAACTGGGAGTCTGGATCTTTCTGATCTCAAAGCTCATCTTCCTCTAAAGAGGCTGAGTGTCCTTTGTCTTGGTATGAGTTAATTACTTCTTAGTATTCCTGCTTATCCTCCACAGAAAGACTTTTTTTTTTTTTTTACCCTGATTCAGTGGTCTCTGAAACAGCATTCAGGGCTGTTTCCTGGCCAAGGCTTTGCATCTCAATTCGAAATGTTTATTTTATTGCTTATTTTATTTGCATCTCCATTCGAAATGTTTAACAGGCAAACAATGAAAAGTGCAGTGGGGCTTCAGCTTAAGAGTTTGCAATCTGAGGAGCAAGTCTAGGTCATGGCTGTCCATGGGGATGACACCTTATAGCATGAGATAGTCCAGCCGTGCCTGGTCCTAATTACAAGTTAAGGAGAAAGGTCAAGTTACATCACAAAAGGGCAAACACCCCACCCGAGAGAAAAATTTCTAGAGTTAGAAAAACCGTAACCGGGGATCTAGGGATGAAATTCATCTTGCAATGTATCAGCAAGGAATGCTTTCTGCTGCAGGTAACAAAAAGGCAATTAATGTGGCTTAAACATCTCAGGTTGATTTTTCTCACATTTCCAGAAGCTGAGGGGTGGGTGGCCGCTTCTGTCGCTTCACCGATTTGGTAGCATCTCTGTGAGTCTCTGACCTTTCTCTTGTGGCTGTGAGACTTGTCACAGCTCTAAAATCACAGCTATGTCTAAAGGAAGAAGAAAAAGGGGGCAGGAGACATGTCTCTCCCTTTTCATTAGAGATGCAAAGTCTTTACCAAAATAGTCTTTTCTTAACAACTCCCCAGAGCAGAACTCTGGCAATCATGTGATTACCCCTGGCTGCAAGAAAAGCCATGTGTAAACCAATATTTCCATATGTGTATGTGCACATGTATACGTGTGTGTATGCACGCATGTGTGTTCATCAACAGGGTGGGCTAGGGAGGAGAAAATTGGGAATAGATCTGGGATTAGCCATGACTGGTCCCCACGTGGCCCCCAAAGGTTAAGAGATGTACCCAACTTTTAGAAGGTTAAAATGCAGGAGAAACCAGCATTTTCCATGATTTTATTGTGAGTTTGAGAGTGAGTTGGGGGGCATCACCGAAAGGATTTCTTGGCTAAATAAAGGAAAAAAAAACAAAATCAGACTGGTTTCTTTACTGTTCAAGTTCTCAGAGACTTTAAGCTGTGAATGGCCTCGTCAGTCTCCAAGAAGAGGCAGTCCCGGAGAATCTGTTCCGGGCAGGCTGTTCCGTGAACCTGGCATGCAGGATATGGTAGGTATGTTGGAAAGGTAGCTTTTAGCCAGTGAACGAGTGGATCACGAGGTACCTGAGCAGGCATGCCTCCCCCCTCACAGCGGAGCGGTTAGAGCTCCAGGTTGAATATAAGATTGTCTGGGAACAAGACAGTGAACGTCGGAGAAGGTTGTACAGTGTCAGGTAGATTTTTGACCTTGGTGAGCATCAAGTCCAGCCACGGAGGGAAGGGGACTCGTGAAGAAGTTGGGCACAGGGACCCCACCATCGATACCTCTGGACTGCCTCCTTCCTCCTGCATCCACCCAGATCCCGCTAGTCTCCTTCACAAAGCTCATCCATACTCAAAGAATAAAAACCTTGCTGAAGGAATTTAACTGTTCCATAAATATTAAGCCAGGAGTGTTGGGAGTTTCAATTGTTTGGGGTTTCCCCTGTTCTCATGAAGATCAGCCCTTTGACCAGGTCCTTGGTAGGAAATTGACCAGCCAGGAGCCTGAAGGTGGACATAATAAGTCCAGATGGAAAATGACAGATTTTGTGCCTGTGCCTCTTACCAAGGACTGTTAGTCACAACCGTTGCTGCGTTTTTACTCTCCAGGTAGTCTCTGCCTCACTCTCCTCTTGTCTGGTAGCTGCCCAGCTTCGCCGTAACTGTCACACACAGGATATGAAGCTGAGGGTTTCATACACATCACCTCATTTCAGCCTTGCATTATCCCCGAAAACAGATAAAAGAATTCTCATTTACAGATAAAGACCTAGAAGGTAGTGGGCAGGGACCTTACTGGGATCTCACGACTTGGCCTCTGTATCTTCCTTATACCACGTGAATACATCAGTATAAAAAAGAGAGTCTAAATGAAAATTGCTATGCAAGACAGAAAACGTGACTTTAAATGCATGATGGCTTTTACCATTAGGTCAGAGGAAAAACGGAGCCAGAACTTGATTAGTCTAGGGACCAGTGAAAGGTGGGTGATAATTTTGGACTTTCTTTTATAGACGTTTGTACTAGGGCTCTCCAGAGAAACAGAATCAGTACTATAGGTCTATATTTATAGCTAATAAGAAACTGGCTCCCACAGTTATGGAGGCTGAAAAGTCCCAAGGTCTGTAGTCAGCAAGCTGGAGACCCGGGAGAGCCGATGCTGTAATTCTATCCCAAATGCCAGGAGGCTTGAGATCTATTAAGAGTGATGTTTCAGCTTGAAGGTGGGGAAAAACCAGTGTCCCAGCTCAAAGTAGTCAGGCAGGAAGAGTTCCTTTTTGCTCAGGTTTTCTGTTCTATTCGGGTGTTCAATTGATCCGGTGAGGCCCCAAGACTTTGGGGAGGGCAATCTGCTTTACTCCATCTATTATTTCAAATGTTAATCTCGCCCAGAAATACCCTAACAGACACACCCAGAACAATATTTGGCCAAGTGTCTGGGCACCTTGTGTCCCAGTCAAATTGACATCTAAAATGAACCACCATGATACTGTAGGCAGAATCTTGACCTTGACCCCATGACCTCCATCCTCTGGTCTTAGACTTGCGATTATGTTGCCTTATGCAGCTAGAGATTTTGCCAATGCAAATACAGTAAAACCATGGTTTGCAAGCATAATTTGTTCCAGAAACATGCTTGTAATTCAAAGCACTCATATAGCAAAGCAAATTTCAAGAACCATTGGCTCAGTTGTGATCATGTGACATTTGGCAACACGTGCTACTCCTATTACAAGACCTCGCTCGTTCATCAAGTTAAAATTTATTAGAAGTGTTTGCTCGTCTTGTGGAACACTCGCAAAACAAGTTACTCGCAATCCAAGGTTTACCGTAAAGTTATGAATCAACTGACGTTAAAATAGGAAGACTATCCTGGATTCTCCAGGTGGATCTAAATAATCACCTGAGCCCTTAAAAGTGGAAGAGGCAGGCAGAAGAGTGAGTAAGAGAAGCAGTAGAAGAGGGAAGTAGGAGAGAGGAGGCAGAGGTTGGTTCAGACAGTCCTAACTCCTGAGAAGGACTCCACCTGTCATTGGCTTGAGGATGGGGTGGGGCCACATGGAAAGCGTGGGAAGGAAATTCATTCTGCTGACACCCTGACCGGGCTTGGAAAGGATTTCCCCAGAGCCAATAGTAAAGAATACAGACCTGCTGCCAACCTTGATTTCAGCCTTGTGACACCCAGGTGAGTCTCGCTGTGCCCAGACCTCTACCCCACGGTCGCTGTGAGGTCATAAATGGGTGTTCCTTGAAGCCGCTACTTGGTGGTAATTTGTTACAGCAGAAATAGAAAAGGAACGCAGTATCTGGTTTATTCCCTTCCATGCCAGCCGCGAGCAAAGTTGCTTTTCCCAAGAATGAAAACAGAAATGGCCAACCAAATGACAGAACGAAGGAGAACCGCTCGAGCTCGCAAACTGCTTTAACAACCGTCCCAAGTTCAACTCCAAATGCAACCCCACACCAACATCGTTCTTAAATGAAAACAGCATCAGAAACAACCTTCAGGACATGTTTAGCAACACATCCGAGCAAAGCTTCTTTAATTGTTAATTCTTTTGATAGTCACGTGACACCACTAATTACAGCGAACTGTCCGCTGAGGAGGTCACGCTGACTGCATCCAGGAGCTCCACGGACAGGTCCCCAGGCCCACTGGGCTTTCAGAAGCGACCTCGCCCCTTGCCACCGTTCACCTCCCTCTCCCAGAGCAGACACCTTTCACAAGGTGCTGGAATTCGATGAGGACAAGACCCTGAAAGAAAACATCATCCCCGCAACTGGGTTAACCCACTATCGTTAATGCAGTTCAGCGAAACCTGAGGTGACTTAACAGCACAGCAGTCCCTGGGCTCGGCGTCATGGCGCTTTTCAAGGTCTCCCTACACGCTCTCCTGCAAGGTGCGTGTGGAATGTGTGTGTGTGGAGTCACCCTTCCTGATAGCATCCTTGTTTGGGAGCATAATCTCTCCTGGCCCATCTTCCCCTCCAGTGTTCCGACGATGTCTGAATTCTGGAACAGAAAGAGGAACAGCATGGCTCTCTTGGGAGCGCTCAGTGCATGGGTGCAATCTAGAAGGCAGACAAATGCCCTTTCACCTAATACGTATTTGCCAACACCTAGCACACATTTGGTCAACGGCATGCTTAATCCTTCCAGTCTTTTTCCTGTCTGTTTTTATATGTGACAGCTTTATCACGAGATCATTCACATGCTGTACATACAACTCAGCCGTTTAGAGCGGGCAGTTCAGTGTTTTGTGGTACATCCATAAAGTTGTGCAGCCGTCACTACACTGGGTTTTAGAATATTTTCGTCACCCCCAAAAGAAACCCTGCGTTCATTATACTTCTCATTCCTCCCAAACTCCCCCAGCCCTAGACAACCACCAACCTACTCTCTGTCCCGTGGATTTGCCCGTTCTGGACACTTCATATAAATGGAATCCTGTACCATGTGTCTTTAATGGCATTTTCCCCTTCGCGTAAGGCTTTAAAGGTTATGCTACATTGCAGCATTCATCACCCCATATCTTTTTATTGCCAAATATTCCATTATATGCATTATTATTTTATTTACATCTTTACGTTATCATTTCATTATATTTTATGTGTCTGTTCCTAAGTTGGTGGACTATGGGTTATTACCAGTCAGCAATTCTGTAAGTTTAACGTACAACATTGTACAAGTTTAAGATGTACAAGTTTAAGATGTACACTGGGCTGATGCGATGCATTTATAGGTTGCAATATGATGACCGCTGTAGTGTTAGCTGACACTTCCATCGCATCTCCTAATTATCCTTTCTTTTTGGTGGTGGGAGCAACTAAGATCTAGTCTCTTAGCAACTTGGAAGTCTGGAAGACCGTGCTGTTGGCTGCCATCGCTATGCTGTGCATTAGATCTCCAGAACTTACCTTCCAAATGCAAGTTTGTACCCTTTGACCGGTACCTGCCCCCGCCCCCACCCGCCAGCTCCTGGTAACCACCGTTCTACTCTCTGTCTCCGTGAGTTCAGCTTGTTTAGATCCCATAGAAATAAGTATGTGGATCGTGTACCCAGCAGCCTTGCCGAAAATCCTCTTTGAGCATAGACGCTACTATACTTATTTTATAGTTTCAGTGACTAATGTCCTAGCTGGGTTCTCATGGTGTAGCTGCCTCAGTCCAATGCTCACACTCTGTTTCCTATGCCTTCATAATTCTGCAAGTATTTGTATGTACATGGACAGCTATTAAGCTGACACATCACATATTAATGCGGTATTGCCCCAAATGCCCATTTGATTTAGGTCTGCCTTTCCTACATAGCAGTTAGGGAAGTAATACGACTGCTTGCTAGAAGCCACAACTTAGGATATATGTCTTTCCTTGTAGAACCATCTTCTGTCTGAGTCATCATTGGCTTTTTCACCATTTTTTTCTTAAACATTGGAAAATGGACTCATTGCCTAATGGCACTGTATCTCCCCATCAAGAATGCCTTCTTCCATCATTCTTGATGATAAACGATGGCACTTAGGGCCAGACCTGTCTCTTCCCTTCTATGGTAACAGGAGAGTCGCTTCTAGTCTCGACCTCTGTCCTGTCCAACCACAGACCACTTCTGTAGGGGCACTTGCCATGACCGACACCAGCGTCCTTTCCCTAGAAGAAGTAGCCACCCCTGCTGAGCCTGCCCCGTGTGTGTGACACTTACTGTGGAACCAAAGTCTGAGTGAAATGACGTCACGCACGCAGCCCCTGGTTGCCTTGTCTCTCCACCCCTGCTTTGCTGCTGGTCCCGCCCTCTACTTTGAGAACACAGTCAAGGCCATCTGGGATGATCTCCACAAGCCTGTATCTCTTCTGCCTCTATCTCCCTACGCTCCAACATCTCTGGCCTCTCAAATATCTCAGGAAAGAAGTCACCTCCTCCTTTTTGGAATCCCTGTATTTTTAATTCTGTATTCTGGTGAGTCTCCATGGCCGTGCTCTTTCGTGACCACCTTCTCCTTCCTGCCCTTCACTCACATTCTTCATCATCTCTGTCCTTTTGGTGGACAGACGTAGCCAGGTTTCCGAGTCCTCACAAGAGAGAACTGGCCGCCTCCCGCTTTCCTTTCCTTACGTGCTATCACATACTCTTTTCTCCTTCCTGTCACAGAAGTACTTTCTGAAAACCCATTGTTTCCTGATACAAGCATTGTATGCCTCTGCCAGTATGAAAGATAATTTTAGGTGGCAAAGTGGTGAACTTTTATGATTTTAATAGCTTTTTATTTTGATGCATAACTGAACAATACCTAGTATATCATTCCCATGATTTTTGTTCATAATGTGTCTTAGAGCCAGGTTGAATTTTCGAGATAAATTTAAAGCATATTGAAAAATAAACAAATAGGGGTACCGTTAGTGAACACGATAAAGTAGTCCCTGAGTGGCCGGAATGTGGGAAACCTTCGTCACCTCCAAATGGAATCTCCTCGGGGTGACCCCGGGAGACCCACACGGTAGGAAGGCTATGAAGACCAGAGCTAATGTGTTCAATAAATGTTACCTAATCATCTCCCAGGTATACTTGAGACACTGCTGTGAATGCACAAGAATGACCTTGGGTAGATGGGATGGTCCACCTAAGTGGGTGTTTAGGAGATGTTTGCTGGGTTCAAGCTTCAGCAAGCAGAGCATACACGGAGTGCTCCCCGTGGGCCGACAGTGCACTAAGGTTCACATTCACCCTTTGCAACAGGCTCATCAACCCACTGCATCCCCAGTTTATAGATGAGAACGCTGAGTCTCAGGGAGGTAAGGCATTTTACCCAAGGCATTTTACCCAAAGATCCCTGGACTAGTAGAAGATGGGGCAGAGACGGAAACCCCAGGCAGTCTGGTTCTGAGTCGGTTCTCACACCCACTGTGTTCTAGCTCAGATCATGAAGGCTCTAATGCACAAGCCAGGTTACTTGGCATGAGAGCGTTTTTTCTCCCTGTGCCGTTCTTCCCCCCAGTTCACTGCAAGAAATATTTATGCGGAATCCGTCGTGCGTCAGGTCTATCCCAGCCATGGAAGATCCAGAAAGACGTAACTCACCTCTGCTTTCTGGGGAGAGTCCTGCAGACCACAAACAAGGAATGGAATTAAACTGGGCTCACTTTAGCACAACACATAGGGGGAGTCCTCATTTTCTATTAATATCACCCAGGGAAGCGAGGCAACGGACATTTCGCAAAGTCGAATGAACCTTTATAAAACATCAACAGAAATGGTATGAGGTATCAACAGAAATAAAACACTAGAGTCATTTTTCCTAAATAGTTAGTGGTAGCAATAGACTCGGTCATTTATGTCACCAAAATTAATGTTGGTTCCGACAGCTTTTCCAGGATCAGAGTTGGGGAGCATTTGGAGATTTCTAGGATACTGAGCAAATACTTGAAAAATGATATTGAAAATGCTTGCTGTGTGTAACAGTGTCTCAATAAGAAACAGAGGGTACACTCAAATGAAGACAGTGCGGGGGCGGGGTGCTGTGTAAAGGTAAATTGTAAAGGATGGGGGGTGTAACCTGAGCCAGTGACCACAAAGCTGTTATCATCCCGAGCCCTAGGGAATGAGGGGATGTTCAGACCTAGAAAGAGAGTCGTGTAGACAGGGACACTTTGGGAGGAACAGAGACCTGGAGTCCGGGACACTGCTGGCCCAGGGCAACCCAGAAGGGGGAGATGCAGGGAAATAAACACCCTGACCTCATTCGACTGCCACACCTTCTGATCGCCAAGCCCAGAGGAGGCCAGAGCTCTAGTGCCGTCCCTTCAGGCCAGCCTGCAATGACCCGGGGTGGGGTGGGGCACGGTGAGGTGGGCAGGCCCACAGGTCAGGCTGAAGATATTCCATACACGAGGGAAACCTTCTGACGTGTTCTCGCTGCTGTGACCTAACGCAAAGACAGACTCACGTGTTTTGAGTGGGAAAAGAAAAAAAAAAAAAAAAAAGTCCAACCCCTTGGCCTGAAAATTCTGGAATTTTGGCAGCATCAACAGTGTGCTACGGATGTATCTAAATATAATTACATTTCTCTCAAGGTAGGGAATTTCTTTGCACCCATGTAATCACCGTGAATGAATGACTACATAACCTTGGAGAAGATTCCTAGCATCTCCATTGGTCTCTAAACTCAGAGATACTTGCTGTTGGCGCTGTGGAGACCGTTAGTCAGTTTTTATTCAGGCCTTTGCAGAGACCGTGTTTTCTCTGTTGAAAAAGTCCACCATCAGTATACGTGCTGCTGCGTCCACAAATACTTAACTCCATGCTGTAACGTGTAGGTAGAAAACAGTCCCCAGCGAGAGTTTTCCTGGGCTGTGCGTCTTGCATTGTCAAGGCGTAAAGAGAGTCTGAGTTGGAACCCGTACCCCCTTCAGGATATGAGCCGATCCAGGTCAGTGAATTGTTTCGAGGTAGAAGAAGTTTAACGAATGCAGCTTGGGCTGTGTGCTCCTCCATTAGCATTTGTTATTACGAAACCATTAGTCCGTCTCCGGATGCTTTCCCACAGGCTGATGGTGTCAAAAGAGTGACAGGTCTCTCATTAAAAATGCATCGTGTCTTACCTCCTGCCTCCTCTCACACCCCGACCTACCCTCCTGTAAATATACTGCCTCCACGAGAGTCTACAGCAAACCACCTTGGGTCCTGTTCAGAGTGTCTACTTTCTGCCACATCGCCATGTGGGCAGCGCATGCATCCACAGCCGTAATATACACGGACGCGAGCCGCAAAGAAATTGAGTCAACTCTTTAATAACCGTGGGAATATCGCATCTCAAAAAAAATCTAGAAACAGTGTCATGATATCATGTACCAGCAATTTAATTTGCTGGGTAGGGATTAAGAGGTGACAAATTCCCTCTCGTTAAGTTCTTTTAATTCTGTCTCTGCAAGTCAGAGCTTTCCACATATTCCCTGGCCTCCCAGCTGATGTGCTAAAAATGGTCTCACCGTACTGTTCTCAGACATGCAACGATCTAGACGAAGCTGTTTAGCTACTTACAATCTGTTTACATTACATAGAAGGTTGGTTAATTAGAAATAAACATGTTTCTTAATTAAGGAACAAATTAATTTTTAAAGAAGTGCTGGGACCCCCTCGGGTTACTGCAGATAAGGGACTGAGCACGTGGCCCGTGGCTGTCGGCGTAATTCTTTGCAAGGAGGGTCTGATGTGCGCGGTGACACAGACCACGGTAGCCTTGGAACCAGGTATCTGTGGATTAGAAACCGTAGTCATTCTGCTGATGTCTGGTGAATTTCTGCTGTGTGTGAGGCAGCGGGCTGGGAGCTCCAGGAGCTCAAAAATGAATATGACAAATCAGACCCTTAACAGAGCTCAGGGTAAAATGAAGGAAAGGGTTTCACATATACCGTGCTTAACAAAATGTGCCAAATGCTAGACGAAACATGAATAAAATAGCCCAGGAGAACACTGAGCGCAAAGCAAGCTGGGGGTTTGGGGAGGGAGTGGTGAGGCAGACAAGAGACCTGGAAAGCTCCCAGGTAGAAGGTGATAGGTTAGTTGAGTCTTGAGAGATGAGCAGGAAACTTCTGTGGCTGACCCTGGAAGCTTGTTCTAGGCAGAAAGAACATATACACCAAGACCTGAAAGAGTAAGGCATGATCTGAGAACACAGGTAAAGAGGGTACGACTCGGGCATTAGCTATGGAGAAGCCAGGAGCTAGAGAAGGTCTGGAGACGCCAACACGATCCAGGTGACAAAGAGAGGCAAGCAGCATGAGAAGTAGGCAGGTTAGGACTTTTTTTGGCTCCTAGCGACAGAAACCCAGCCAAGTTTAAGCCAAAAAAAAAAAAAAATTGTATTGGTTCATTCATTTAAAAGGCCAAGAGGGCCTTCAGGACTGGCTGTATCTAGGTGGTCTATTTATGTCATCAGGGATGTTTCTCACACTATTCCTCAGCTCCACTTGCATCAGTGTTGGCTTTCCCAAGGGGGTAGCAAACAACGGTGGTCACGGGGCATTTTCCCCACTACCTTAGCAACTCCAGCCACCCCTCACACTTTATAGAAGCATTATTTACATATAATGGCCCCGCTTAAGTTGTGCGCCCATCTCTGAAATGATGGATGTGCGCACCAGTGTGGACAACTCTGAGTGGCCAGATCTGAGTCGTATGCTCACTCCTGGAGTCAGGCATGGGAGAAAGGTGGTGCCAGCCCTCTCTGAACCACGAGGACTAAGAAGGCACAGAAGGGTGGTGTCCCAAAGGAAAGTGAGAATGTTGTTCACAAAAGCAAGGGAACAGAGGCAGGGCATAGAGAGAAACAGAGAGCTGCTTGCTCTACAAAGAAGTCTAGACGAGCTCTTGGTGAGTTTCAAGTGGAAACACAACGTGGACATATTTGCACTGGAAAGAAATTTCTCTGGCTGTGGAGTGGGCGAAGGGATGGGACAGAGGAGGAGACAGACACTGGATGGACAGCTACACTGTCAACAAAAGCCTGGTCTAAGGTGGTCATGGTGGAGACGGTGAGCATGAGGCATATTTTGGGGAGATTTAGGAAGTAGAAGAGAGGGACTTTGGAGTATCCAGTGGATGATAAAGGGCCACACATTCTTTGAGGGTTGATGTCCCCTCCCTTAGAATATAGATGAGTTCTGTGGCTGCCTTCACTGAAAGAATAGGGCAAAAGTGGCCCTTTCTAGCTGCTGAGCCTAGGCCTAAAGAAATGGGCAGATTTCACTTCCTGTCTCTTGCACCCCTGGCTCGATGGAAGACAGCACCCCATAAGAAGTCCATCTGGAGGCTGTCCTTGGAGAAGCTTGCCCTGTGTCCTCAAGAAGACTGGTCCACTCCCTCCTCTCTTCCTGAGTCTGAAAGCCCGTCTCTGTCTGTGGGTGTAAATCACAGTCGTGGGCTGCAGTCTGTCTTCCTTCTGGAATTCTCCATTTGATGGGCTGTCAGGCCCTTTGGTTAGCTTTACTGTAAGTCGAGGGGACTGTCAGTCTTCCTGTAGCTGTATTTCATTCGAGTCCTTTAATGTGCCCCCTGGAAGTGACACATCCTCTAAAATGCAATCACAGGCCACAAACACAAAAAGAAAACAGAAGTTATTGGATCAAGAAGCGGGAGTCTAAGGCTCCGGCCGGGAGACTCTTGTGTCCTCTACCTGATTATGACTCTCACATTTATGTTGCTTCTTGAAAATTATAGCCAGAAACTTTTGTTTGGGGGTCAGGAGAATAGGTCTTAGAAGGGTCAAAGGTAGGACAGGTGAGATTGGTCTTTGTCCTGGTGTCTAATTTTTCTGGTAGGAAGACCCCGGGGCAGAGCTAAGCAACGAGGCACTTTGTAAATATTAGAAAAAGGTGTCCCCTCTGGGCAGATGAATTATAAAAAAGTGTCCCTCTGGAGGGACACAGACCATTGAAGGTCCTGGTTTCATGGGAGGCACATGAGTTGGTATATAGAGAAATCTACCTCTTCCTCCAGGAAATAAGAGGGCAGGCTGCTCATGAGGACCCTTTGGGCCCCACAACCTTGGGAAAGAGTTTCCAGGAAACATGCCTCCCAGCACCAGCAGAGTCAGGAACAACAGTCTCACCATCATCACTACCATTTATTGAGCCCCTACTATGTGTTGGGTGTTGCGGTTGGCTTCGCATGTATTCTCCCCTAATCCTTGAAACAACTGTGAGGTGTAGACACCACCATCAATGACAGATACAGACTGAGAATCTCTGGGCCTTGCCTGGAAATGTACTAGAACTAGGAGTAGGAGACACTTGAACTTTGTAGCTTCCTCTTAAGTAGAAAGGAGTTTCTTGGAGAGCTACACTGAGAAAGGCCCCCACTGAGGCCATGAGTTTGTGGTTTGTGGCCATATTGGCTCATATAGGGACATGATTGCATTCTAGTGGTGATTAAGGGCAATCTATTGGGCTGTCGTTTTGTTTCCCACCCCTCCAAAATGGAGCGCATTGAGTTGGATTGGCCACAGCTTCAGGCAGGACCTACGTGAACAAGGAGGTAATGCGGCAGAGTGGAGTGGTTAAGACTCTGAGCCAAATATGGCTGGATTTGAATCTCTGCTTCCCCTCTTATTACTTGCCTGACTTTAGGCAGGCTACTGAGCCTCTGTGAGCCTTAGTTACTTCCTCTTCAAATTGAGACTGGCGCAGTTTATCATAAGAATGCTGTTGACAATGCCTTTGATTTTTAGTAAACTCATTACAGGGTCATTACCATTACCCAAAGGTTGGTGCAGCACCCCAGTTTAGTCTAGGACTCCGTGAGAGTTCATGGGCTTCTGAGTTGACACCATTCATTGGCTCATGCTGAACTTGTGCTCAACCAGAAATTTCAGTATATTTTTTATGTCATTATAGCCAAGATACATCTCTCTACTTAGAACTAGTACATACATATGTTTGTGTACCTATTTGTATGTATATATGCATATGCTTATTCCTGAAGCCACATTTACCACATTTAATTAGCTTCGTGCATTGGAAAGAATTAGATGTTTTGTCTCTTTAATCTGGCTTACTGCTAAGTATTCATCTCCCTTTAAAAAAAAAAGTCATAAAATTGGGGCGCCTGGGTGGATCAGTTGGTTGAGTGTCTGAATCTTGATTTTGGCTCCGATCAGGATCCCAGGGTCATGGCATCGAGCCCTTCATCAGGCTCTGTGCTGAGCATGGAGCCTGTTTGAGATTCTCTCTCTCTCCCTCTCTCTCTCTCTCTCTCTCTCTCTCTCTCTCGTCCTTCTTTCCCACTCAGGAGCTCTCTCTCTAAAAAAAATTACAATTAAAAAAATTAAAAATCAATAAAAAATCCTAAAATCTCATAAGCGTGTATTCTGAATCTTCATCAAAGTCATAGTAACTATATATGACTTTTGAAGGGCACTGACCAACTAGCAGACATTAATTGGATGCCCACCATGTGTCAAGAGCTGTGCCCCATGCTGTTGACCTTTCAAAGTCCAGTGTCCACTATGGTGCCTGGTACAATGTCATTGAAAAACACTGGCTGGCTGTATAGATGGGTAGGTGAACAATGAGGTTGTTGAATGGAACAAAGTTGTAGATCGCTGTCACAGCACAAGAGATCCTTGCCTAGAAATCAGTTAACACTGTTGTCACAAAGTTGACCATACAGTTATAAATTCGCCTCTAAGTACGATCCCCCAGCCCACATTTTTCCCATTGTATCCATCATGTACGTGGTCATAAGAGGTGTTTCCACATGCCTTCCTGAAACATGTACACTACACCTCTGTCGTTCTCCTGGTTTATCAATCTTGTAATAACAGGCTTCACGAAAGAAACACGCTTGCGCCCCAGGAGACCCGTGAGGTCACCTACATCAGCTTGTTTGTGGTGGCTGCTTCACAATGTATGTATACATTGAAACATCAAATGCTATACCTTACATAGACACAATGTTTATGTGTCAATTATACCTCAATAAGGCTGGGAAAAAATTATTTTGGCTGCATGTGAGATTAGAAAGTCCTTCAAAAATAACTTAAAAAAAAAGAAGGTGTGTTTTGTGGTTAATATGCCGTGTTCTACTGACTTTCCCTGGATCTTCAAATCATCATCAGATTTGCTATGCATCAGTCTCACGTACCATCTTGTGGGTATAAGTTCTGATACAGCAACATATTGTTTGCCTATTTTAAAATTTGTACTGCACAGAGAACGTGAAGCTATAAGCACCTACTGAGTTCTCTTACATTTCTTTCTGAAACTAATGAGTACATAGATTGTTGAAATTACCAGAAGGAATAACCAACCATACTCGCAAGAAAAAAAAAAAAAGGAAGGCAATAAATTGGATATTTCCTAAATATACATCAATAGGGGAAGGGCTAAATAAAATTAAAAGAATAAAACGTTACGGTGTACAAAGAAGTGAACCGAATAGTTTGTGTTTAAATTTTTTTTCAACGTTTTTTATTTATTTTTGGGACAGAGAGAGACAGAGCATGAACGGGGGAGGGGCAGAGAGAGAGAGAGACACAGAATCGGAAACAGGCTCCAGGCTCCGAGCCATCAGCCCAGAGCCCGACGCGGGGCTCGAACCCACGGACCGCGAGATCGTGACCTGGCTGAAGTCGGACGCTTAACCGACTGCGCCACCCAGGCGCCCCATTGTGTTTATATAGTCAATGAAGAGATGGGGCTCAGAAAGAAGACCGCTGACTTCCATACATATTCCACGTGATGCAATTTGTAAAAATTTGATTGAAAACATGCACATAATATATTATTCGCGGAAACAGAAATATGCCCCGGATGACCTGAGATGGGCAGGACTGGCAGGTGTTTCGTGCTCCAATACACCAGTTGGCTGTGCTGACAAGGCTGATGGGTATAGAACAGGACATCACAGATAAAAGGATGTAAGCTAGATCTGTAATGTCTTATTTCTTTGAGTAAAATGAAGACAAAGCAAATACGAAAACGTGCTAACAGTTGGCAGTTCCATATGGCAGGTGTACAGGTTTTCATGGTATGGGGGTTTTTTGGTACTTTTCCGTGTAAGATTCCCAAAATACGGAACTGGAGAAGGAGGTTAGCCCTCGTTGGTTACCGACCATCAGTCCATTCTTCCTATTTCTTCCCCCAGATGGATTTTTTTTTTTAAGATATAATACAAAAAAGATACAGTGGAGATCTTGCTATCGACCTGCATCACTTAGGATTAGGTTTAACCGCACGTAGCAGAAAAACAACTGAAATGATGTGAGAAGTTTATTTTTCTTGCATAAAAGACATGCAGAGGTCATATAGGGCAGCCTCAGGATGAGTTTGGAACCAGGTTCTGCCCCTTGAACACATAACTTCCACCCTTGAGGCTACGTCATGGTTCAGGATGGCAGATGGAACTCTTCTAGCATTCACATCCACGCTGTGGACCCGCAGCCCCCTGTACTGATGTCACATTAGCCAGACTTAATCACATGACCACATAGACCAGGAAACGTGATGCTTCATTAGGGGGCACTACCCAAGATTTGGAGGTGGTTTTGTGTTTTCTGGGGGGTTTTTTAGTTAAGGAAGAAGAAAAGAATGTATGTAATGTGTATATCCTTCTCCACTGTATAATTATTTAACCATTTTAAAAATATCAGTATGGACTCAATGGGATTTTAATTCTCTTCATTGGGTTGTTTTCTGTTGCTGTCTTTATTTTTAATGCTGTGCTTAAATTATGTCGTGTTTGGAAGCCAAATACTGAGGCTTTCAATAGTTCCTCATCATTTTTTGATCATTTTCTTACTTTCTTGGGAAATAAGATATTCTAGGATCACGTTGTACTTGCCCTGCACCAACGCTGAATTGAAACCACTTGGTTCTTGTAGTGGAGGGTCGTATATAGAGATCAAGGACTGGGTTGTGAGTTTAGTATCATGGCTCATGTGTCATTGCTTCTAAGCCCTCAGCAGACAGAGCAAGGATATGCACACAGATAAATACATTTGAAATGCAAAAAAAAAAAAAAGCAATAAATTACCATGTGTATATGGTATGTGTATTCATACATGCATACATGCATATATACATGAACCTGTAACTGTATTACGCCTGTGTTTTTATGCATATACCACATAAAAATTTTTTTTAATGTTTATTTCTTCAGAGAGAGACAGAGACAGAGAGTGAGCAGGGGAGGGGCAGAGAGAGAGGGCGACACAGAATCCGAAGCAGGCTCCAGGGTCTGAGCTGTCAGCACAGAGCCCGACACGGGGCGCGAACTCACGAACTGTGAGATCATGACCTGAGCCAAAGTCAGCGCTCACCTGAGCCCCCCCAGGTGCCCTGTGCATGTCAACTTCACACTAATCTCTTCAAGTGCACTCCCGTGTCTCAGGGCTTTTTCTAGCTGCCCCACATTTCTGGCTTGTAAATACCTTCTGCAACAGTGAGAAACCTGACGTTATCCTCAATAGACTTTCTAACCGGCTTATCAAGTCCCGCAATGTGACCAGTCTCCCAACCGTGCCGGTCATCTCATCTGCCTGCCACATCCGCTTCACTCCCCCGGCACCCCATGTCTGGCACCAGCAGGCACCGGCCCCTCCCTTTGTCCCACGCACCTGTCAAGGTCTCCATCAACTCTTCCAGCCAGTGAGGCAAGGGTGGAGGTTATTCAGATAAATGTATAGACAGCAATGTGGGATCACGAGGAGGGTTAGGCCAAAGTAGGGGCCATCCAAGGAGGCTTCCTGCAGGAGTCAACACCTCCAACTGCTTCAAGGACAAAGGGACATTAGCAAGGTAAACACCAGGAGGGACGAAGAAGGTATATTCTAGGCAGAGAGGACAGCTCAGGGCCATGGGAGGGAAGGAAGCTTGGTGACTTCTGAGATAGGCATGTAGGTCAGTGGAGCAGGAGTGGAGAGGGGGAGGGCAGCAGAGGGAAGGCTGGACAGGAGAGCAGGACCAGATGGCAGAACAACTTAGATGTGTCCGTTTGGATGAAAGTGTTGGTTGCGATCTTTCGTTTCTCTCTCTCCAGACACACACTTGGCTCTTAGATTCTCTCAGTACCCTCGGATGAACTGCTCTATCCTTTCCAAAGTTCATTTCCATCTATCAGATGCAAATCTCGGGAGATAGAAACTCTGTCTTATCCACCGCTGTACCCCCAACCTCTAGGAAAGCGTCTGGCACATAGTATATGCTCAGTAAGCATTTGAATCACCAATGTGTATTTTTATTGCAAAGAGACCCTTCTGGTCCGCTGTCAGAACCAGGCAACTGGTGCAGCTCAACCAACCCCCGGCTCAGGCAGCCCCACTGTCTACGTTTGCACGGAAAGTGTAATGGGTCATGAAGTTGCATCCGTCAGCGTGCAGATGCTTACAAATATATTTTGCAAACATTTCATCCTATAAAAATGTGGAACCAAAGTACAAAATTCTTGAGAGGCAGCAGCTGGAAGTATTAGTTGAAATGAGAGAATATTATCGTCGTTTCCATTAAGGAGTGCCAACTTTTGTGATGCAAGTAACACCTTCGTGTTAATTCTAAGAAACTGTCTGCCTCATTAGGCAAATAAGGCATCCCACGATTTGGATACAGAATAACCCCAGTGATAAATGAACCTCTATTATACTAGCTTCCCCATTGCAGTCGCCTCCTTTGCACAACGACTGTAACCAAGGTGGCCTGATCCCATCTCAGAGGCCTGTTTCATGAGTCAGCGTAAGTTCCGCTGTGCGACGGTAATAAACGAATCCTACCACCTGCACACCCTAACGATGTAAAGAAATGTGAGATACACACAGGGCCCTCCACCTTTACCTTATAGTTACTATAACTGGAACACATGGTCTCCACCATCACTTCTATCAGAGGAAAAGGTGGGGGGGCGGCGATGACATTTGGCTCTCACCTCCCTCAGCCGAGGAGAGAAACACGCTTCTGTCCTCAACCCAATGGCCAGTACTAGTCATGTGGCCCCCACGGTAACCGCAAGGGAGGCTGCCAGACAGGGAAGCGTGCCGACGCTCTAGGGAACACATTCCCCGCGTGTCTCGCCAGCCTCCACTTGGACTGAGGAGAGAACTGACTTCTTTCTAACCTGGGACTCGCCCGAAGCTCCTTTGGGTAGTTAGGAGGATGCAGGTAATCATCACGGATCATAGAGAGCGTGAACCTGGACGGCAGGCATCTCCATTCCTAGCTGTGGGTGCTGGGACAATCCCTTTAGATTCCGGAGTCTCACCTTCCTCATCTGAAAATAGAAACACGTACATGTTCAGTAAACAGTGTGCTTGAAGTGAGGCTGGATTTCGAATCCCACGGGATCGTCTTCTGTGACAAGAATTAATCAGCCTTTCCCAGCGTGGAGAAAGCGTGTGTGGCCATGGCCTCTTGGCCAAACCCAGCATCAGAACCATCCAGGTAACCAGCACTGGGCCACTGGCCACAGAGAATAAGATTCTGGTGGAGATTCCGATGGATAATGCAATGTTAGCAGCAGAGGTGTTATTTAGAGACCCCTGGACACTAACCTTGCTCTCTTCCCATGGTTCACGATGGGGCTCTCTTAAATGGAAGAAACTATATTTCTTGTGCACGTTCTTCTAATACGAAGCTAAAACTCATATAAAAGAAGGGTTAGGCGTCAATAAGTAGAATTCTCAGCTTCACCTACCCTACTTGAGTGGTGTTACCAGCAAAGCCCTCTGCTCGGGACTCGAGAAGCCAATTTAAGCTACAGTGAAATATGGCACCCTTGCTTTCTGTGGACACTTCGGGGAAGATTTTGTATCTTCTTCTAATTTTATGAGGAAGCATACATTTTTAGGATTATGTTGGCTATACGTAGTAGGAAATCTGACCCACTATGGCTTCAACAATTTGGGAGTTATTTAGTGGCTGCTGTTGAGTCTCACAGGGATGTCAGGGCCGGCCTCATATTGCAAGATGGCTGCCTCAGCTCCAGCCATCACATCTGCGTTCAAGAGGTGATACCTATCCCACCTTTTCACTACATCTGGGGGGCCCAATATTCCCTGAAACATCACTCTTAGGCCACTGCTACAATAGACTCCCCTCCTTATTTCATCGGCCAGGACTATGTCATATACCCACCCCTGATGGATGGGAAAGAATGGGAAAATTAAATGCGTGCTTTGTTGGGCTCTATCACAGAGGCAAGAAGGAAGCACAGTGGTCTGAAGTGCATGTTAAGCCAACTAACCTCCAGTGTTTGGCCCAGGAACTTAGCTAAATATGTCATGTGGGAGGTAGAGGAGGTATAACATCCGTTCCTTTGCTCACCTGAAGGTTCTGTAATCCGTTCCTTTAAGTCTGTAATTCCTGAACGTGAGGGTTATATCTTCTGCGGGAAGAAATCATGCGACGTGGACGGAAGGTTCTTACTCTCCACTGAGAACCAGATGCCTGCGGCAGGTCTCGGCTCACTTCTGGTTGTTCACTATTTTCCAAGTCACTATGATTCCAGAACGTATTGGGCCTCAGTGGAGCTCGAAATGGATATTAGCTCTTGGGTGCATTTTATTGATTTGGGCACAGGAGGGAAATGACACTGCTGAGGATTGTCACCCTGGACAGTTAAAAACCAAAGTAAATGAACTGAACAAGCCTCCCCCTTAAATAGTGCTCAGAAATCAAAGAGCTGAGAAAATGTAAATGGGATTCATTAAGAGCTGCAGAATTAGCTTTCTTGGGGTGCTTTGATAGGTTTTTCTTGCAAATCTCAAGAACTTTAGCTCATGGCGAGTTTGGGGCATGGTTAAGAATGGCTGAGTGGACAGTAGGGCCCAGTGGGAGGAGTTTCTCAATATGCCCACGTTAGGATGCCCACTGGCCCCTCCAACAGCCCCCCACCCCCCACACTTAAGCTGTCCGGCCCCTTCATCTGCCTTGGGGCAGGATTCACACAGCCATGTCAAAGTGCTAGCCGGAGTTCATTTTCATTGTGCTCGTTTTAACACAGGACAGGAGTTGAATATTCAGGGATTTCTGTCGAGTTTAGGTTTTTGCCTTCAAAGTCCATAAGGATAATTAATGGGTTAACCTTCCTCTCGTAGACTCCTTGGCGTTTAGGTGTCAGGACAGGGCATTTGATCGCCACCCTGAGTGACACCGCCGATCCAGCACGGACGGCCCCAAACTGGATCTAGCCGCCGAATGTATTTTGTTTGGTCTCTGCAGTGTTTTGAAAAAAGATTTCATTTCAGAATCACATTTATGGCTTCTTTTGAAAAATGGGAAGATTTGGGGCCCCTGGGGGGCTCAGTCGGTCAAGCGTCCGACTTCGGCTCAGGTCATGGCCTCACGGTCTGTGGGTTCGAGCCCCGCGTCGGGCTCTGTGCGGACAGCTCGGAGCCTGCAGTCTGCTTCGGATTCTGGGTCTCCCTCTCTCTGCCCCTTCTCTGCTCATGCTCTGTTTCTGTCTCTCAAAAATAAACATTAAAAAAAAAAGAAAGAAAAAAGGGAAGATTTGAGGGTGGGGGGCAAGGGTGGGCTGGGGCTGCACAGCAGCTGCCTGCATGGATCAGGGAAGCCACAGTCCCCACCACGCCCTGTCGCCTTGCGCTCTGCCTGCGTTGTCACAGTGGGCGTTGCTTTGGTGTCCCCGTCCCAGCCTCCATCAGACAGCCATCTCTCACTGCACAAGGAGAGTTTGTGTGGCGAGCCAAAACTTTTCTCCTGGCTTCTCACCATCCTCTCAAGCCTTGCTCCCTGTATGGTCCGGTTACAGCAGCCTCGGAATCCCCCTGGGAGTTGTTAGAAATGCAGAATCTGGGGGCATCTGGGGGGCTCAGTGGGTTAAGCATCTGACTCTTGATTTCGGTTCAGGTCATGATCTCATGGTTCTTGAGTTCGAGCCCCGTGTTGGGCTCTGTGCTGACAGCATGGGGCCTGCTTAAGATTCTTTCTCTCTCTCTCTCTCTCTCTCTCTCTCTCTCTCTCTCTCTCTCTCTCTATTTTTCTTTCTCTCTCTCCTCCCTCCCTCCCTCCCTCTCTCTCTCCCCCTCTCCCTCCCTCCCTCCCTCCCTCCCTCCCTCCGTCCCTCTCCCCAACTCATTTGCTCTCTCCCTAAAATTAAAAAAAAATGCTGCTCAAAGAGCTGGTTCTCAAATGTGGATATGCATCAGAATCACCCAGGCGGCTTCTTACTTTTTAATTTGATAAAACATTTTCTTATTATAAAACAGCAGATGAGAATTGGAGAAATTTACAAAAGTCAGATAAGCAAAAATAAGAACATACAAACACCATGGTCATCCCAACCAGAGACTGGCAATCTCAACGTCTTCGTGTAGGACTTCCTTCTCTAGGCAAATATATACGTGTTTTTCACCAAAATGGGATAGTACCATCCGTGTTATTTTTAAAACCTGCTTTTCTCAGTTAACAGTATCATTTTTCTACAAGAAAAATTATTTTTTTTCATTTCCCCAGTTGACCCAAAAATGTTCTCTATAAGTAATTGTTCTGTCTAAACTGAAATCCGCTCTAGGACCAGACCGTGGGTCCGACTGTCCCATCGCTCACGTCTTTTGTGATGCAGAACACCTCTCACTATATCTGTTTCTTTGCATAATACTGACTTGTTAAAGGACTGGACTATTCGTTGTACACCAAGTCCCATCTTCGGACGTATCTGGTCACTTCCTCACTCTGTAACTCAGCTCTGCTGCCCTGGTTTTTTTCAATGCACATTCCAGGACGCCACTGGCACACCATGAATTAAAACCTTCAGGGAGTGGAAGCTGGCAACTTGCAGTGTTTGTACTCTAAGACATCCTGATTCATTCAGCGAGGAAAGATGACAGGGTCCCCAAACCTGCCAGGAACGTTGCACCACGTGTCTGGATTCAGGGGTACCGCAGTATTGTGAATTATGAGAGGAATGTATATGTGCTCATGCAGATGACCGACATCAACTTCTCATATATTTTGAAGGTCTTCCTTCAAGGTTTCTAGCTCACACCTCCAAACTCTTGGAATTTCCCGAAGTGTTGAGAGTGGTAAAGCTCTCCTTTGTTGGACAAATGAGGTGACTTTTGGGAAGGACGGGGACTAGGGGCGCCTGAAGCCGTTCATGTGATCAGAGGGTTGGAGCCTTCAGTCCCGCCCTATGACCAACCGATGGGGAAGAGAGAGGGGCTGGAGACTGAGTTCATTTGCCAATGACCAGTGATTTAATCAAATGTGTCTATGTAACGAAGCCTCCATAAACAGCCGAAAGGGCGGGGTTCAGGGAGCTTCTGGGTTGGTGAACACATGGAGATTTTGGGCAGAATGGTGCCCTTGGGACATGGAGGGTGAGAGCTCCCAGCCCTTGCTCCGTGTATCTCTTCCATCTGGCATTTCCTGAGCTCTAGCCTTTTGCAATAAACCAGTGATCTAGTCAGTAAATGTTTCCCGGAGTTCTGTGAGCGGCACTTCCAAATTATTCAAACTCAAGGAGGGGGTCAGGGGAACCTCTGATTTATAGCCAGTCTATTGGACACACTGGTGACAAGCTGGACTTGAAGGTGACATCTGAAGTCAGGGGAGGAGTGGGGGGCAGCCCTGTAGGACTCAGCCCTCCCCCTGTGACGTCTGATGCTCTCTCTGGGTAAATAGTGTCAGAATGGAGGTGAATTCTCAGACACCAGCAAGGTGTTTGCATGTTATCTGCACTTTAACAAGGTATTTTTGGTGTTGTGGGGAACCGTCCCCCCCCCCCACCTCATGTCAAAATCGGTTGCAAACATCAGTAGGGGTACGATGGCATTGAAGTCTGGAGTCTCTCTGATGTTTGACTGAGAGGGTCCAAGCATGGCTGTTTGTTTATCCTTATTCTGTGATAAGAAAGTCAACTTTGCTGGAAGGAGACTCTATCTGAGGCTTGCAGCTGGGACACATTTTAAGGCCTTAGCTCTGGTTGTAATTTTCCCAGCAAAATTCACTCTCTCTGAGTTCCAGCTCCCGATAACAGGCCACGTGTGATGGGTAGGGATACGAGAAACCTGGGACCCTCCAGAAAATCTTCAGATGTTGGGTTTGAAGCTGAGAAACTCCAAAAACCACTCACGACTGCCTAAGTCCCTCCACGGGGCTCGGAACACACACTTGATGATGTCTTTGGGCTCAGAGACGCTGCTCAGGGCGGCCTCCTCCTCTCCCACAGGGCCAGTGACCATGCTATCAAGTGCAGAGTCGGGTGTCCTGAAACCCGCAGGCCCAAGATTTACACACCTCCCAGAGGGTGGTACCGTGTGTGGTCAGGCCAAGGTGCTGCCCATCTTGTGTCCTACTTCCATGATAAATATGTTGTGTTTTTCCACGAGAACATCCGCAGAGATACTTCATTTACCCAAAGTTAAAGTGTGATTTTCAGCTGTCATTAAAGCAGTCACATTGTCCCCATTGATTCTCATGCTCCAGAATGTTAATTAAACCATACTTGGGGACTTGAACACACATCAGAATCATCCAGATTGCTTTTTATTTTTATTTTTTAATGTTTTTTTTCTTATTTTTTTTTTAGAATGGCTATTTTCTTTCTTTTTTTTCAATATATGAAATTTATTGTCAGATTGGTTTCCATACAACACCCAGTGCTCATCCCAAAAGATGCCCTCCTCAATACCCATCACCCACCCTCCCCTCCCTCCCACCCCCCATCAACCCTCAGTTTGTTCACAGTTTTTAAGAGTCTCTTATGCTTTGGCTCTCTCCCACTCTAACCTCTTTTTTTTTTTTCCTTCTCCTCCTCCATGGGTTTCTGTTAAGTTTTCAGGATCCACATAAGAGTGAAACCATATGGTATCTGTCTTTCTCTGTATTAATGTTTATTTTTGAGAGAGAGAGAGAGGGAGGGAGGGAGGGAGAGCATGAGCGGGGTAGGGGCAGAGAGAGGGAGACACAGCATCCCAAGCAGGTGCCAGGCTCCGAGCTGTCAGCACAGAGCCCGACACGGGGCTTGAACTCATGATCTGCTAGATCACGACCTGAGCCGAAGTCGGACGCTTAACTGACTGAGCCACCCAGGTGTCTCTATTTTTTTAATTAAAGGAAAATATTATTATAAAAATATCACAGGTGCAGGGTAGAAATTTAGGAGAGTCGGATCCACAAACCTAAGAACATAAAATCGCCATGGTCATGTGGCCCAGCGATTACTGCCACCAGCCCCTTAGTGCATGTCCTTATAGACGGTCTCTAGGTGATGTATTGCCCGTATTGAGATCAGCCTCTTTGCAGCCACTCCTTCGTGGAGGCTTCAGTAGCTCACTTCACGGGTTCACTCTTCCAGGGTCCCGATGAATTGTCTGAGAGGCCGAGTTCGCACTTGGTTCATTGGAGCAGTACCCAAAGGGCACTTGATGGCCGCCCGCCGTGTGGTTCCTTCCAAGGCCCACCGTCTGAGGGCACCTTGGCTCTTCGTAAACCTTTCCTCTCCGTGTGCTGCCAGCCCAGCTTCTTCTCCATCTCACAACTGCCCAGCACCTGTCGTAGTCTCCCCCAGGCTGCGGTAACGATCCACCATAGGTTGGGGGGCTCCAACAATGGAGTTATTTCCCACAGTTCTGGAGGCTCAGAGTCCCAGATTAAGGTGCTGGCATGTTCCGGGTCTGGTGAGAGCCCTCTTCCTGGCTTGTGGAAGGGTGCTTCCTCCCCGTGTCCTCGTGTGGTCAGGGGGGGAAAGAGAGAGAGCTCTAGGGTCTATACTCAAAAGGACGCTAATCCTGTTGTGGGGCCCCCACATAGGGGCCGTCTTCATCTAAACCGACTGACCTCCCAAAGGCCCCACCTCCAAAGGATATCATAATCCCCACTGGGCTTCAACCTATGAATTTTGAGGAGGACACAAACATTCAGTCCATAACAGCACCAAAATCGAGCAAAGCAATGACGGGGCCTGGCTCTGGGAGGGCCAGTCTCACAGCCCTTGTGGGCTTAGCAAAGATTACAGAGTCAGGAGTGAGGGCATGGCCCTTGTTCTCTTCGGTGCAGGCCTTCAGCGAGCTTAGCCCCGGAGGCCCCCTCTCCAGCTAGTCCACTATTTCCAGGGAGCGTGCTGGCCAAGCTGGCCCAATATCCAGTCTCCTTAAGGCAACAAAGCCAGAGAACAAGCATGCCCTCGGGACACGTGTGGTGACAGGCTGGTTCACGCGCACACCTCCCCACCTGCTGCCTGGGGACCCTGAGAAGCTAAAAACACCTGTGAGACCCTCTTTAGCACCCACCTGTGACGTTCATAAAATTTTAACCTACCTACACACATGTAAGAAAAAATGATAATAAGCCCCAAGTATAATATAAAGGAAAAAATAATTTACAATACGAGGTCTAGAAGGTCTATTAATCCGTAAATTCTCAGGCGCCACTGCCTTGGATGACGTATTGAAATGGTTCAAGGTGAGGATCCTTACACGGGATTGCCACAGAAATATATCAGCTACAAATGCACATCAGCACAGGTCTCTTTCACAGTGGTCACGCAAACGACACTCAGCGATAACACCAGCTAAGTGATCTTTCCAGAACTGGCGGGTTCAGGACCAAACAAACAACAAGCTACCCTCTGTTGATACAGTGGAGGCATTCTTTTTTTTTTTTTTTAAGTAATTTTTTTTAATGTTGTTTTTTTTTTTTTTTTTTTTTTTTTTGAGAGAGAGAGAGTACAAGCAAGGGAGGGGCAGAGAGAGAGGGGTACAGAGGATCTGAAGCGGGCTCTGCACCGAGAGCGGAGAGCCCGACGCGGGGCTCGAACTCACAAACCGCGAGATCATGACCTGAGCCGAAGTCAAACGCTTAACCAGCTGAGCCCCCAGACACCCCCCCAGTGGCTGCATTCTGACAAAATGCAAAATGCATTCAGTTGTCCAGAAGTACTGGGGTTTAAATGTAAAATTAAGTTCTAGACTCAGATACTTACAAATAAATGAGCGCTGTTTCCTTCTGACCAAACGAATGTCCATCTGGGCATGAAAAATGTAGGTGGAACAACCATATGAGGCAAGAGCCCCAGGCCCCACAAGATGCGTGGCATCCGTTGCTGCCTAAATGCCAGTGGCACTTCTAACCACTGTTAAGAACCAAAAAAAAATACCTCCCACGTACTTCCAGAACACAGGGTCCCAAGCATACTGCTCCTTTTGTCTTCCTCGAGTGAAATTCGGTGGCCTGAGTTCGCACCCAGACTCTGCTGCCTGCTAGCTGCTTGGCCCGGTGCATGCCTCAGTTGCCCCATCTGCGAGATGGGTGCATGTGGGAATGAAACAGTAGCTCTGATCTCAGAGGATATTTAGCGCAGTGCTTAGTGATACGCATGAAATGAATGGTAGTTACTCCTTATAATTTTCATTGTATATTATTTACGATTGTCCGTAACGTGACCAGGAGTAAATAAGACCTTAAAAGCGATGAATGAGCTGAGAATCAGAATGCTATTTCACAGATTTTAGAGCGCTGTGATAGACTCTAGAGCCTCCATTACCATGGTAATGGTTCCCCTGATGGAGCTCAGGAACTGTTCCTCACTCAGCACTCACAGCAAGAACACAGGCATCGTCCCCCTTCCTTCCAGGAGCGTTCTGGAGTTGCTTCACAGTTTACGCCCAGCGGCTTCGGGCCACAGTGTCCCCAGACTAGTCCCTGCATGAAGATACCAAACCAAAACAAGACACCAAGACTAACGTCTGTCTCAAAGACGACAGAGGCGTCACACGCAGAAGAACGAGAGCCTAAGAGCCTCTGCAATCACAGGCTGCATTATTCGGTGCCGTCCTTAAATTATGTAGGAAATGGAGAAAGGAAGAGCTCGGTGTAGGCAGGAGAAAGGTGAGAAGGAGGGAGGCCTGAGCCGGCCCGCAAGGGTGGAGGGAATCTGGGTCAGGAGATGATGGAGGAGGGAACGTACACAGGTCGAAGGGGCCTGGGCGGCCAGGATGGAGGGCCGCGGGGGTTGGTGCCCGGACCTGGGAACCCGGACTTGCCTCTCGAGAGTCGGAGAACGTTCCCTGCTGGAACAAACCACGCCATTTCAAGCAAAATCAAAGTGTCACAGACGTCCCGAGAGCCTATCCCCAGGGATCCACCCAGTGGCATTTCCTGAGGCCGTGTCGCAAGCCGGGGAACCGGCCCTGGTGCTAACGGGTGCCCATGGGACCACCACTCCCTTGGGGGTGAGTGGTGGCTTTTGGCTCTGCCCCGGCTGTGGTGATCTGAGAAAGGAAGTGTTCCCCGGGGAAAATTATTCTTGCCTTCGGGAGGGGCTGTGGGAACTTCTGCGAGCGCACAAGCTTGTTTACGATGATGGATGACCGGTCAGGAGTTGAGCCGCCGCGATTCCATTTCTGGCGGAGGCGTGAGAAACCAGCCCTGAATTTCTGTTGCAATCCTCGGCCAGAGCCCAGCGACTCGGAAATAAAGTTCACGTTTACCGGAGCATCGGATCTGCTAGGAACCAAGGTGACGCAGAGCCACTTCTCCGTAGCCAGGGTTTTGTGCGGTGGGGGCGCAAGCATGTACGTGATATCGGGGAACCGAACCCCGATCGAGCGAACCCCGGCTCGCGCACTCCTTCAGCAGACACTGGAGGCCAGGCTTCCGACCCCATGGGGTATAAGTCTGCCCTGGTGGAGGGACACGAACGATAAACAGAGTGCGTACAAATGGCGGAGAATATTTTGGACCGTGAAGAGGGGCGGGCAGTACCGGGGTCAGGATGGAAACAGTGCCGTTTTCAACAGAGTGGGCAAGGAATTAACCGGAGGAAGAGCCTTCCAGGCAGGAAACAGCGTAGGCGCAGGTCCTGGGGCAGGGGCATATCTGGCCTGTTGCAGGGTCTGTAAGGCAACGTGGCTGGGGTGAAGCGAGAGGGGAGAGGATCAGGAGGTGAGTCGGGAAGAAGCGAAGGGAGCAGATCACCTGCATAGGTGCACCTGCATAGGTGCAGATCATCCCATAGTGCGGAGCCCAACTTTTACTCACATGAGAAGGTGAGCCATCGAGGCTCTTGAGCAGGACAGTGACTCAGTCAGACTCTCATTTTACAGGACTTTCCTGGCTGGTATCTGGAAGAGATACCAAAGTCCAGGAGAACATAACAAGTTGAGAGTTGCCTTGTTCTGCAGCTGACATGAGCCAGGCTGGGGACGTGGGGTCAATGAGTGGTGGTCAGATTCTGCATGTACTCAGAAGGGAGAGGTGACAGATTTGCTGACGAAGGGCATGTGGCATGTGAGAGAAAGAGAGAAGTCAGGGGAGATCTAGAGTCTGTGACTCCCGGCAATCAGCTAGAGGCCTGAGTTCTCCAAGGGGGTGCAGTCTCCAGGGGCTGCCCTCCCCTCCTTCAGAGATACCCGGAACGTTAGATGTCTGGACGCTACCTCCTTCCAAAGTGGCTTCTCCCTTGGCAGCAAAAACTGTTCGAGGCTCGATCCACGGGAGTGGATCACACTTGGGTGTGAGGCGTGACTGTCCTTCTAGAAGACTCTCTGCCCAGCTGTCCCATGCTGAAGGGTGGGGGCGAGGTCCTTAGAGTTTTCCTCCAGCCCGATAATTCAGAGATGGTGGAGACGAGCCATAGGTCAGTCATGATAGCTGACTGCAGCTGTCGGTGGCTGGAGGGTAGATATCGCGTGGTTATTAAAAGCTGACTTCAGCCGGAGCCTGAATTCTAAGTAGTCTCCACATGGGAAACTAATAATTAATAAAGCATTAATTGTTAATACACTGATCATTTATAATGGTGGATTTTTTCACCCTTTTCAATACATTTTCTGATCTGTAAAATGGGGGTAATCATTCCCTACCTCATAGGATTACCAACAGAAGGATAAAACGCTTAGCACAGTGCCCGCGGTGTGAAGTTCAGTGATCAGTGATCCCGTAAATAAGGGAAGTCATGTCTTCATTTGCCAGATATCAGCTAATTCCCTCCTGTCGTTTCTAAGAGACATGAAAGGATATGGTGTTGCTGACCCCCCCCCCCCACCTTTAAAACTCTTCACCCCTGTTTTGCGTGGTAATGATTTGGTTTTATTTTTTTAATGTTTATTTATTTTTGAGTGAGAGACAGAGACAGAACGCGAATGGGTTAGGGGCACAGAGAGAGGGAGACACAGCATCCGAAGCAGGCTCCAGGCTCCGAGCCGTCAGCACAGAGCCCGACGTGGGGCTCCAACTCATGAACTGTGAGGTCATGCCCCGAGCCAAAGTTGGACACTCAACCGACAGAGCCACCCGGGCGCCCCTTATTTTTAATCATAGCAGCGACTTCTATTTAATGTCTATGAAGGTCGAGCCTTGTCTTGGGAGCTTTACGTGAGTCCTCTCGAATCCTCACCTCCCAGCAGGGGAGGAGGCAACCTAACCATGTGCAGGTGCTTCCTGAGACTAATGGCTGCTGTAGGTCACCCAGCGATTAAAGAGGGAGAGTCAGATTTAAACCCTGGGACTGCAAGGGCACGAGATGACATCAGGAATGATGGGCATGATGATGTTAAGGAGGGGGAGGGGGAGGAAAGGAAAAGAGAGAAGAAACAACAAATGTATGTCGCCAGGCTGGGCTATTAGCGATTTCTATGTTTCAGCTTTTTAATCCTCATAATGACCTTTTAAAGGCAGGTGTTGTTATTGACCCACTTTACAGGGGAGAAAAGCGAAGCTCTGTGAGATTAGTCACTCGCCCAGGGTCACACAGCTCCTGAGTGGCATGGCAGGGATTGGAGCCAAGCAGGCTGGACCCCGAAGCCTGTATAGCCTCATGCCCACACCTTCTCCCAAGTTCTCCAGACATCATTCCTGGGCACATCCCTCCACGGCCATGGCCAAACCCTCCTTCTTCCCGGGCTGCCTACCACTCTCAGGAGGCGGCATGTCCCCAAAGGACTTGGAAGGTCACAGTGGTACGTTTGTCACGTTGATTAAAAAGAGATACAGCTGGTGAGAGACAGCCCCACCTTCTTTATGCTGAATTCAAACCAGTCTAGAAACAACAAACTGGTCCAAAGCAGGGGGCATTTCTAATCAGCCGATGTATGTTCTTGCTTTGCCTGTGATAGATTTCATTCTATCTCAAGGTACCCTCCAGTGTTCTAATTTGAAAAAAAAAAACAAAGCACTGGGAAAGTGTATCCACAAGTGAACATTCTTCTGCTCTGATGTGACTTTTAGAAAGTCTAGTTGTTCTTGATATGCAAACTAATCTGTAAAGAGCACAAGCTTGGGAGAAGAGCAGGATGCATTATTCATTGGGAAACAGCATCTTGTATTTTAGAAATGAGAGCTTGCCATGTTGATTTAATACCACCCCAGTGCTTAGGAGGAATTCAGTTAGAGATACACTTGTTGCTCCAAGAGTTGCTTACTTGATAAGTTTTGAGAGATGTTTCCAAGACATTATGCCCACGTGAAGCTGGAGATGAAATTGTTCATCTTTGTATCTGCTTGTCCTGTTCTCCAGTGAGTTAGCAGGACTCTGGAGGGGAAGACTCAAGTCTTCTACCCACTTATACCTGCAGCGTCTGACATGTCGCCCTGTCCCCGTTCGGAGCACAAGAAACATTTGTTGTAAATGAGGGAGACGCTGAAGAGAAAACGCGCCAGACAACAGACCCGGAATTCACTCCCCTGCTGAGACTCAGGCTATGCTCCACGTGTTCAAGGTCCGGTGCCTGATCTCTCTGTGGGTCCAAGGAAGGCCTCTGCTATCCTGTAGGGAAAATGTCCATGTCTTCCACCAGACCTAAATTGAGCTGTCCTTCAGTAACTCACAGGTTCTCAATCTTGAGCACATATCAGAAGAACCAGGAGGGTTTGTTAAAATGCCAAGTGCTGGGACTGCT